>NW_026692843.1:7735000-8335000 GCF_021218885.2 Marmota monax
CCACCCTCAGTGTGCTGGAGGGTGGGTTCCCGGTGACTGGTTAAAGCACCTTGCCTGGTTCACCTGGGGAGGGTCTGGAACAAGTGCCCTTTGACTGGACAGGTTTGCAGATGTGGACCCGCCATATGGGTAGGGGCACTGTCTACTATTTCCAACCCCCCTGCCTCACCATTCCCAGAACACTGGCCCCACCACTGCCAGCTGACCACATTGAGACCACAGCTCTTCAGAACCAGCAGCAGGGTAGGTGAGGCACAGTGTGAGTCTTGGCTTTAAGTTTGTGATGTGTGACATCTTGGGGGCCAGCTGACTGGGAGAGACTGACCCCCAGGGAACTTTCCCATGAACATAACTTCCACATGCGAGCTGACCAGTTCCACCACACTCCAGCCACCCCTGTCCAACGCACACACCACGTCAACCCAGCCCCCCATCAGAGGCCTCCCCGCCCAGAGCCGGGTCAACACTAGGCTCCTCTCCGTGCTGTGGGGATGCCATCCACGGCCCGGCTGCTCTCCCTCACGCCTGCCCGGCCTCCTTGCCAGCTCTGGGGCCACCCAAGTGTGGCTCTTATCTGCTCATGCCCAGGGGCCCGTGAGTGACCATGACCCTCTCCAGTGGCCTCGCCTCCCTCCGATGTCTCTCTTCACCTCCACACTCTGGAATCCTAGTGGAACAATTGGTACAACAAGGAGCACACACGCCTGGGACCAGCCTCAAACAGGAAAGGGTGGCCTTGGGGACAACCACCCCTGCTCCCTCACCCTCAGCTGGGGAACCTGAGCCGTGGTCATGCTCCTTCCAAGGACCCCGCCCACTGAGTCTCGGGTGCCCAGCGTGACTTGTTCCCTCCCCAGCCGGATTCCAGGATTGCCTCTGAATTACTGCCTCCTGTTAGGGTCCAGCTGGGGAAGGTCGGACCTCTCACTCTGGCATCTCAGAAGGCAGCCACCTCTGAGCTGGGAGGAAGTCAACCTGTTACAAAGTTCCGAAGGACTCGCCCTCCCAGAGCCCTGGGTGCCTCAGCCAGCTGGGAGGCTGGGAAGGGGCTACATATGATTATGCTGAGGCTACATTGATGAATTCTTCTATGTAAATCGGACAAGTAATCAGACAAACGAAATGCATGCACATTAGTTCAAGGCATTATGCTTTATTTTTCCTGAAAATCAAGGGTAAAGATTAAAATATAAAAAGTGGTTTCATCAGCCAAAAAATGTGAGAAAGTCTCGGCAAAGGAAAAAAGAGAAATGCAAATGCTAAATACGTCAGGGCCAGCGTGGGAGCAGCCTTCCGTGAAACCCGGCATCTCTGTGTGCCTGTGGGAGCGCCATCCACGGAGAAGGGAAAGTCTGGCCACGGTGCACCTGCCTCGGCTAGAGGTGCACAGCTTCGATCCACGCTCTTCGGGGGCTGCTGGGCCGTGGACCGGGGACAGATGAAACTGCACACACCAACTCCATTCCAGCTGGGCATAGGGAATTCTTTTCCCAAATGCAGACAAAGTAGACTCTCTTCTCTGGCCACTGCCTGGACATGTGCTTTCCTATTGCACTGGCACTGAGGACACAGCTAGAGGACTGGGAGGAGGGGCAGTCAGCCCCAGCAGGGGAGCAACGTGGGGACACCTGGGGAAGGGACAGCCAGCAGGAAGGAAACAGCTCCCCTGGAGGTCAGTGAGGACTGGAGTGGACACATGGAAGTTCAACAGGGTCAAAGGGTGGGGCAAGTGAGGCATGCCACCCAGGGGCCAGGGACAGCACAGGTGCCAGCTGAGCATGGGCGGCTTGAAGGCTCCTGGAGGGACAGTGGCCTAATGGAGAGACCCAGAGGCCCTGCACAAAGTCCCAGGGTACTAATGATACCTGTTTTATAGAAAAATCGCCAGTGTGGGAAGGTCACGCATGGGTTTGCACCGTGCCTGGCACCCAACAACTGACTGCTGGAAACAAGGTCTGGTTAGCTCCAGGGACTCTCGACCTCCCTGGCTTGGCCGGCAGGTGCCTAAGGGCCATCTCTGCTGCTGAGTAGGAAACAGATCAATGGAGAGCCAGCGAAAGTGTCGGGTCCCTTCCTTTCCAGCAATGAAGTCTATCCCCCGTGCTCCCTCTGTAGATCAGGGCGGCAGCGATCCTCATGCACATAGGGAGTGGGGAACCGTTCCCACCGTCTGAAAACCTCCCGGAGCCCTGCACACAGCTCTCTCCTCTGCCCCCCTCCGGAAAGCTGAGACTTCCTCAGGCTCCCTGGCCTCGGGTTGTCAAGGAAACGGCTTCTTTCCAAGCACAGATCCACCCCTCACCTTGCCAGGCGGCCTGGGGCTCCCTCCACCCGGCTAGGGCAGACTCAGACAAGTGCTCCCTGGCTTAAGGGAAGCCTGCTCCCATGCCCCACCCCCCTGTGTGCCCAAGTTGACCCCAGCTACAGCAGACATGAGCCTGTCTCAAGCTCAGGTCACCACAAAGGGGCATCAGCCTGGGGTAATCGCCTGCCTGTGTCCAGGCCCCAGGGTGGCGTCACCTGCTGGGGCTCCTCAGCAGACCTGGGAGTCGAAGGCGAGGATGGAGGCAGAATACCAGGGGCTCCTGATGCTTCTGTTTATTGCAGGCTGCGGGGGGTAGTGCCCGGGAGGAGAGCTCAGCCCTACTGGAGTATGGGGGCTTCACTTGAGGGGGAGACCTCGGGAACACTCCCCAGAGGCCACTTAGAGTGAGACAGCCAACAGGGGTCCAGACTCCTGAGGCCTACAGTGACCGGCTCAGGCAGGGTGGGCCAGCGGGGTCTGGACTGAGGACAGCGGCCTGGGAATACCAAGAGCACTACATCGAAGTCCTCCTTGAGTGCCTGGCTCAGTCCTCTCACGTCTGCTGGTATTTACCTGTTTCTTGTTTTGTTCAGATTTTGTGTTTGGGGTTTTTTTGGTTTTTTTGGTTTTGTTTAGTTCATGTTTTGCTTTTACAAACTGAACATTTTAAATCCGAATTTGGATTCTCTCAGGGTATTAGACATATATTGCAGGAATTGCCAGAATATACAGTCTTGACTTCCACATACCTGACACCAAACATCAAATCCAAGCAAGAGAGAACCCCAAAGTCCCAGGGGCTGAAGGCTGAAGAATCACCCCAAATCCCTGACATGGCCACTCAGCATCACAGTGACCCGAGGCCTGGGCTTCCACGGAGGCCTTCCATCTGCACTGACCCACTCCAGGCCCCCCCAAACCCACCTGCATGGCTGGGTCACATGGAGGCCTGAGACTGGCCATTAGAAACCACCCACCCACATGCACATGCAGATAGACACTGTGATGAGGGGCACCTAACTGCCCTGGACACTGGATGGACAGGACACATCTATGCCATCAGAGGTGGGGAGGAACTGTCGCTGGCCATAGGTAGCTCATCCTGGCTGTGCAGGGGGCTCTGCAGTCCAGCACTGGTTCAATGACCAGGCCACGGCCTAAGCAGGCAAGAGGAGGCCTCTCCCTTGTGTGAGCCATGGCTGGTGACAGTCTCCTCTGCCACTGGAGGCCCTAAGGCCTGTCTGAGACTGCCGCTGTCCTCAAGACTTGCGTTCCTAGACACAGTTTGGCAAAAGCGACTGAACCCAGAAGATAGATCTGGATGTGGACGAGCCCTCTCAGATGAACACCCAACTGGAAGGGGTCAGAGAGCACTGGATCCAGGGCCCACTCACACCCTCCCACGTGGAATAGTGGCACCTGCCCTCGGCCACCTCCAGTCCACAGCTCCCAGCCTACGTGGAGAGGGGACCCATGTCCCTAGCAGCACACCCTGCAACTCGGGGTCTCCGTGCCCAGGCCACCACAGTGCCCACTGTCTTACCAGCGTGGGAGGGGCTCACTCAGTCGCCCACCCTCTGGGACAGCATCTTCTCTTCCTCAGTGCTGGCCCCTCCCTCCTACCTGGACGTCCTCCACTGTCATGGACACTCCCATCCCTCGGCCTCGCTGATCTCTGAAGCCCTCTGCCATCACTTTCATGTCCACAAAGCACAGGGCCAGGAGTGCACCATCTGCCTCCCACCGCAGCTTTGGCACCTGCTCTGCTCTGCTGTGTGACTCGTGTGACTCTGGCCCAGCACGCGAATGGTCAGCACCAAGACTGTCCTGTCGGTGGCCTACGGATGCTCACCTGAACCACGGTCCTAGCGTGACGCCAAGGAAACTGGAACGAAAGGAAAAGGGTGGGAAGATCAGTGTGCTTGATGACCAGCTGACCGAGGTGACCCCGAGGGCCCGCACTGAGGGCCGCGCACCGAGGGCCCCTGCAGGTGCCGCCTCCCTCTCCCTGAACACCTTCGGTGAACACAGACTTCCCGGCAGCAGGCCACAGATGTCTCCTCTGTGGAGCCAGCTCACTGGTGGGTTGGCGCCTTTCAAGCACGTTCTCATCACTGAGTTGGAAAGAGCAGGGCCCTGCCAGACACAGTGGCCCCAAGACTGACCCTCCACTCCAGGAGAGCGGGTCCTCAAAGAACCCCGCCGACTGCTCTGTGGGTGAGTCTGGCAAATCCACTCGTGGCTATTTTGAGCAAATGTCCTTCGGCACAGTGTCTCTGGGGACCTGACCGCTGTCTGGCTGACATGCGGTCCACAGCCCACCACTTGCCCCTGGCAGACCTCAGGTAAGTCCCACCTGGAGCCAGCCCTCCATGTCCCCGCTTCACGCAGCTCTGCCCGCCACCTGCTCTCAGTGTCCCTTGGCCGCAGCCGCTCAGAGCTCAGGCAGGCTGCACCTTCCCTCCCTTGCACCCAGCCGGCACGCCCTTGGTGGCCCAGGCCGTGCCCGCCTGAGGCTGGGGTGCTCCGCCCTCTACCTGCTGCACCCCCCACCCTCCGCACCCCGTCCTCTCCTCGCTCCGCACTCTCCCCAGTCCCACCCAGCGCAGCCCCTCTTCTGGGGTTCCCCGCACTGTGCAGGGGTGGAGAACGGGAAGCTGGTGGGTAGGCTTCAGCGGTCGGGTCTCGGGAGGACCTGGTTCCTCAGATCTGAGAGGAAGGAGAGGGGCAGGCACTGCCAGCACCAGGTGCACACGCATGCATAGACAAACAGCACACACAGCGCACACACATACTCACACACCCACTGACACAGCCAGACATACACACACGTGCGTGCCCATTCACACATGTGTGCACATGCACCGCACAGGCACACCAATAGACACACAGTCACGTACCACACTAACACTGTGCACAGGCCTGGACACACACACACACGCCCCACACATGCAGGTACACACACAGGTGCACACACAGGTGCACACGCAGCCCTCCTGACGCCTGCAGGAAGAGAGCCTCTGGGGAGCTGCAGAAGCCCGAGGCTCCAGGGCACCCAGGCTGGGTGTGCCCCACGGGGTCTCCCTGCTTCCTGCACACAGACTCTCCTGACCTTCCGCCCTGCGCCCCACTGTGACCACAGCCCCTGCACGCCCCTCTGCTCCTCACCAAAGCACGTGCAGGAGTGGGTACCTCAAGCTGGCCCTGCCCATCTTCCCACTGGCATCTTCCACTGCCCCCACAGTCCTCAACCCACTGCCACCATGCCCCTTGGTGGCCAGTGCTCTTTCCAAGGGCCTCTCCAGGGCAGCCCACCCACTGGCCTCCTGCCTTTCCACCCACCTCCTGCTCCCGCCTTGCCCAGCCCCATATGTTCACTCTTAGCAAAAGAATCGTGTCCCCTGCAAAGTGCCTCACTCCCACCCCTTAAAAGGACCTTAGGCTCAGCTCCGGGACAATCCAGGGCCAGAGGCTCTCCTGGTGGACCCCCTGCCTGCTCAGCCCCGGGCTCCGCCTGTCTGGAACAAACGCAGCCTGCTGTCCCCACACGCACCCCACCTCAGTGCGCTCTCCTGGGTCCCACCAAACAGTCTGAAAGCCTGGGGTCATCCTCGACGCCCACTAGTGGCCTTCCTGTCTACTGTCACCAGATCCCACAGTTACTGCCCTGCCCCTTGCATGCCCTACTGGCCTGGCCTCCACAGGGGCCCCTCCACCTGACTCCCAGCCATCATTCAGCCATTAAACAAGATCACCCCACCTGACCTGTCCCCAGCACACATCTCAATCCAAGTCTTCACAGGGTCCTCACTGAGCAGTTGGCCAGCTGGGACACCTCCACGTCCTGTTACCCCATTTGCTCCTTGATCTCAGCTCCAAGGTCCCTGGGAAATGAGCCCTGGAGACAGACTGTGATACCAGGGTGACAGAAGGGGGCCTGGGCCTGTGGGCCACCAGCCAGTCCAGAAACTTGTGGTTACTTTGTGCCAGGGCTGTGATATTGGCCTTCACTTCTGCTACCATGTGGAGAGTGTTGACATCTTCCTGGGTCACCTGGTGGCCATGACCTGGTGGTGTGGTCATGCAGCTGCAGCCACCCTTCCCTAGTGGCCTGGATCTGACCACATGAGCTGCTCCTGGCCAGCGCCAGAGGGCCTGGTCTTGCCCTCCAGCACATACCCAGGAACAGGGTCCCTGCTGGGTTCCAGAGACCCCTGCTCATGACGATCAACTCCCATAAAGTACAAGAGCCTTTCAATCACAGGTGCACGCTCAGGAGGGTCTGTCTTTCCCTGCAACGGCAGGTGCTGTCAGTACAGCGGGTCTTAGAAACAGCTCAGGGGTGGCAGGGGGGCCGTGGTGGGAGCACTTACCTCGTTGCTGACGCCAACAGCTCCGTCACCCTGTGTCCCTCACCCTCGGCTTCCTGGTCTTCCCAGACATTCAGCTCTCTTCCAAGGAGAGCAAGACAGATTTCCAGAACTTTTCAAACAAGGACTTAAATTGTAGGTTGGCTGCAGAGGCATGGATGAATGGAGAAAGATAGTGGCCGACACTTCCTACCAAGAGCAGGGTCCTGAGGGACCGCCAGCTGGTCAGTGCTCTTCATGACCCTGCCCTTTGCCACAGCGGCCAGATGCTGGCCTCCAGCCATTCCTCCTCGCTGTGGGGAGCATGGTCCAGGTCTCCTCTTCAGTCAGAGTCCTGCTGGGGTCTGCACAGCCCAGCCGTCCACGTGAAAAGCCGGAGGCAGCACCCTCGCCCAGGGGCAGTTCTCAGAGTGGAGTCTCCAGCGCGCGGCACCACAGCCTACAGGGCCCCACTAGGAACGCAGACACCTGGGCCCTCCCTGGGGTCAGTGTCTGTGTCCAGTCTTCCCTGAGGTGGTTCTGACCTGAGAAGCTGGGCTGGGCCTGCAGTCCCTGGGCTCCTACCTGGAAGTCCTGGCCTGGGCTCCCCAAAGGCTGCCACGGGCACTCCAAGCCAGGGCTGGGCTTGTGCACAGGGGACCATCCAGGGAGCGTTGATACTCCCTAGTGGGGGTGGCCCTTGGGGACTCTGATTCAGCTGTTCCAGCACCACCCAGGATGGGGCCTTGAAGGTCTCTTGGGTGATTCTAACGTGCTGTCAGGGCAGAGAAGTGCCACACTGCAGATTGGGACTCCAAGGAGGGCACCCCTGCTGTCACCCTCTGCCCACACGCCAGCCCTGAACCCCTCTCGGGCCTTTCCCCCCACCCATTCTGGGCCCCAGTGCCCAGTCTGCTGACTCTCCCCTGAAGTCCTACAAGCCTCTTCCTCGCCGCCTTGCCAGACCCTGCTCACACCTCAGTCACTTCCCGACACCCCTCGCCCTAGACCTCGTGGGGAGCCTGCCCGGCAGAGGCCTTGCATTGGTGGACATGGCCGTCTGCTTCCCTAGGGTCCAGGCACCTGGGGAATTGGCCCCAGGTTGGTACCTCTGAAGCCGCCCTCCTGCACCCCTCGGGCATGCTCCCTTCACCTGCTGCACAGCCACACCATGCCCAGCCAGAACCCGCAGAGCCCCATGGCCTCCTCTGTCGCTGTCAGAGCAAAGCCAGAGGACACCAGCCACAGAGCAGCCTGCACTGCCCAGGCACCAGTCCCGGCCCACACCACAGCCACGCCTGAACTTCCCTCAGTGGCCTCCACACCTGCCCAGGGAGGTCTGCTCTCTGGCCAGGCTGACCTCCTGACCTGTGCACAGCCCACCTGGCCTTGCCCCCCAGGACCTTGAAAGTCCCGGACGCCTGCTCGCTGTGCCCCTGCTCCTTCCCCTAGGGAACCAGCTCCAGCTGTGCCCTCTGGAAGCACTCCGCAGGACCTGGAGCCCCCGCCTGGCTGGGCTGCACCTGCCTGCTCCTCTTCCCACCTCCCACCAGCCCTGACTCCCCAGGCACCACAGGTGGGCCCTGCCCTTGGGCTCCACTCCCTCCAATGTGCCAGGCTCTCTGTCCTCAGCTGCCTGGACTTCTTGTGGATTTGAGGGGTGGACCACACCCTCCTCCTTTACTTAAGTGTCCCCTCTCCCCCCAACACCTGACGTGGTGGCCCTCCATGGGATATCACCATGGCCGTTCCTGTGGTTACTGTCTGCTATTCTCTAACTGCTCCAACATGGCACATGACTTGGGGAAACTTCACATCTGGGCCCTTTGACTGGCCTCTGAGGCCATGTGCAGTGGACGTTGTCCTTGGAGCATTCACACCCAGGAAAATTGGCCCGTGCCAGAGACGGGTCATGTGGGTCTGGCCCTCTGCATTGCCCTTGGCAGGTGGACCCTGCAGCCCCGAGGCCTCCCAATTTTGGAGGTGAGCCACTTGCCTGCTCTTCCTGGCAGGGGCTGTTCACTTCCCAGGAAAGGGGGCAGGCACTGGCTGTCACTGAGCAAGTGGCCCAGATCTCCTGAGGCGGCACGCAGGGGTGCTTGGGTGGCCCTCTCTATCTGTTCTTCCCTGACTCTTGGCAGAACCCACCCCTCACTCCGCAGGCTCCGGGGAAATGCAGCCCTTCCTGCTTGGCAGAAGCCCCCTGAGGGCCGCAGGGGCCCGGCCTCCCCCCATGCACCCCACAGCCCAGTGCTGAATAACGGCCTTCCTGGCCGCATCCCTCCACTGAGTGGGAACATAGAGCTACGGAATGACAACACAATTCAGCAGAATACCTGGAGGCCAGGCTGTGTCTGCCACTTTGGAGAAGATTCCATCTAGATTTCAAAATCTCTCCAGAAGAAAATCAGATCTCGCCCGCTGGTGAGGGAATTCTCGACAAGCTGCACATCTGTCCTCAGGGCCTCAGCCTCCGCGGGCATCTTTGGACGAAGGCGGAGGTGAGCAATGGTGCCAGCCGGCAGGACTTGGCACAGCAAATCTGTGTGAGTGTACGTGGAGCAGGCAGTGGGCTCACCAGGGTGGAAGGGTGCTGCTGACCCCCTTCCCTCAGGATCTCCAGGCCACCAGGCTCTATCAGGGCCCAGCAACACGGACCCTGGGAGCCCACACATTTGCTCTAGAGGAAAAGCCTCTCCTGCTGACATCCTCGTATGGTGCAAACAGAGGACGTAGAGGGAGGACAAGAGAATGGGAGACCCCGTGGCCCGGACCTGAGCTGGCCCTGTGCCCTTTTCCCTTACCCGCGTAGGGTCTGCAGGACTCGGTCGGATATTCCCCAAGGGGAGAGGGCAGCAGGGTCCCCAGGCAGAGACTTAGGCTGGATTGCCTGGCTCTGGGTCTGAGCCATGGCCCTCAGTTCCCCAGCGGCATTAGGGACCTCTCGGCCTGGGCTGGCCAGCTGTCGGAGGCAGAGTCCCCGAGCCTTGCCCTCAGAGGTCTGATCCGCTTCCTGGCTGGTGACGGCTCCTGGTCCTGCTTCGACCAAGTCCAAGTGGGCTTGAGGGGAGAGCAGAGGAGAGACACCGGAAGGGTGCTGGCTCCCCCAGTCGGTGCTTCCAGCTCCACGCACCACCCGGCCTCTGCAGACTTTACTGGAAAGGCTCTGTCCACCTCCAGAGGCTGCCCAGGTGCTGGGCTCCCGCGGCACTCAGCCACACTCCTGTCCCCAGAGGCAGGGCAGGCTCTGAGGAGAGCCGATGCTGCAGAGTTCTGTGGGGCCTGGGGCTCCCCAGACGTCAGTTCCCACCTCCTCCCCTTCCCTGCTCCCCTCGAGTGCGCCCTGAGAAGCCCTGGTCTCAGGCTGGACCTGGAGGGAACCCACCCAAGATGAGTGCCTCCTGGGGCCGTGTCTGTGGGGGTCACCTTTGGGGCAGGATGTTCACTGGGGGAGCATCACGGGAGGGGGAGAAGGGGGCAGGCAGAGGACAAAGCTGTTGGGCAGCACAGGCCGGCGAGGCCCCAGCTGGCTGCAGGAGCCTGGGACGCGGCCCGTGAGGATCTGGCCCTGCAATGGGCCAGAGAGGCCAGACCCAACAGCTGTCCCAGTGAGAAGGTCCACCCCTGCCAGGAGGAAGGACCCTGTGGACCAGGGCAGCAGCCACGGTAAGGGCCCCAGTCCCTCCGCAGGGGCTGTGCCATGCACCAGCCACTATACACCAGGGAAAGGTCCCGAACCTTCCAGGACAGCTTGTGCACACAGGCCTGAGTTCTCATTGACCCGGAGACACGAAGAGTGGCCATGTCCAAGTTAGAGGGCGGAGTGTGGGAGCCAGGGAGAAGCAGTCCCACCTGCCTGCTGTGCACCTGCTCCTGGCTGGGCCCATCCCCAGGTGAGCACCTGGGACGGACACACTGGGGTGAGCACACGCCTCTTGGGGCTCCTCAGCTCAAGAGACAAGCATGTCACAATGTGGAGGGCCAAGTGGAAACCCCAAAATGTCCCTCACCCTAGGATGAGGTAATCAGTGTCACCCCCAAAGTGGGTAGAATGAGGTGGCCTGAGAAGGGACGGCGTTGGCCAGCATTAGGAAAGATGCCCTGATGGGAAGATGACCTGAGTGGAGGTGCGGAGGTGGGAGCCAGCAGGGTTGGGGACTTTGTGGGGCCCACGGGGTCCTTGAGCCAGCATTTCAGGCCAGCGGGCTCTCGGGGGCCTGTGCAGGGCAGGGGTGGGGCTTCCTTCTAGGGCACTTGGCATTGTGATTACCCCTGCCCTCTGTCTGCCCTGGAGAGGCCATGAGGCCACTGCAGGAGAGGCCACCCTGAGCTTGGACCTTCCCCCAGGAAGACCCAGACCTCTGGAGGGCGTCAGTGCCTTCAGCTGGTCCAGGAGGGGAACAGGTAGCCTAGGGTTGGTCCCACTAGGCAGAGACAGGGGGACACAGACACCTGAGAAGCTCAAGTTCAGGCTGCTGAGCAGCTGCAGAGAAGCCAGGGGTGAGGAGACAGGAGCAGAAAAGAAGACGTGTCACTCAGGGCCACCAAGGATCGCCCCTCTCTGCCTGCAGTAAACTCTGAGCTGAGGACCTGTGACCCTGTGGCCCACACACGACCTGGGAGCTGGGACACTGCTCATGCCAGCTCCTCACCCGGACACCCTCCCAGCACCGTGCAGACCGTGCCTTCCTCAGACCCTGCGGATCCGACAGCCTCAACACCTTGCCCTGGGTTGAAACCCAGGGACCCCTTGTGACAGGCAAGGGCTCTGCCACGGAGCCCACCCAGCCCAGGACGCTGCTCTTCACTTCTCCCCCGTCCAGAGGCAGGACCCACCCCACCCGTGGCCCTTCTTGCTGGGCTCTGCAGGCTTTGGCCAAGGTTCTGCCCTGCAGGGCTCCCCAGCAGCAGGGACGAGCCTGGGATGCTCACTAGGGTTAGGGTCAGGGTTAGGGTAAGGGTTAGGTTTAGGGTTAGGGTTGGGGTTGGGGTTAGAGTTGGGATTAGGGTTAGGGTTAGGGTTAGGGTTGGGGTTAGGGTTAGGGTTAGGGTTAGGGTTGGGGTTAGGATTAGGGTTAGGGTTGGGGTTAGGGTTAGGGTTAGGGTTAGGGTTGGGGTTGAGGTTAGGGTTAGGGTTAGGGTTGGGGTTGAGGTTAGGGTTAGGGTTAGGGTTAGGGTTGGGGTTAGGATTAGGGTTAGGGTTAGGGTTAGGGTTAGGGTTGGGGTTGAGGTTGAGGTTAGGGTTAGGGTTAGGGTTGGGGTTGAGGTTAGGGTTAGAGTTAGGGTTAGGGTTAGGGTTGGGGTTAGGGTTGGGGTTAGGGTTAGGGTTGGGGTTAGGGTTAGGGTTGGGGTTGGGGTTGAGGTTAGGGTTAGGGTTAGGGTTAGGGTTGGGGTTGGGGTTGAGGTTAGGGTTAGGGTTAGGGTTGAGGTTAGGGTTAGGGTTGGGTTTAGGGTTGGGGTTAGGGTTAGGGTTGGGGTTGGGGTTGAGGTTAGGGTTAGGGTTAGGGTTAGGGTTGAGGTTAGGGTTAGGGTTAGGGTTGGGGTTGGGGTTGAGGTTAGGGTTAGGGTTAGGGTTGAGGTTAGGGTTAGGGTTAGGGTTAGGGTTAGGGTTAGGGTTAGGGTTAGGATTAGGGTTGGGGTTGGGGTTAGGGTTAGGGTTAGGGTTAGACATGGTTCCAGCCACATGTGTCCTTATGCATACGGATTGAAATAATAAGGAACTCTGAAAAAGCTGTCAGCACAATTGCCTTTAACATCTACTGGCCTGGGAACTGCTGCAGCCTCGGGATCTGGAGTCTCACATCTCCTCCTCACCTGTATTTCCTCATTAGACTCCTGTTTGAACAAAACAGCAGAGAATTTCCGCTTATAGATCAGCAGGGAGACACCTGTAAACAGTCATCCTGAATCAGGACTCGGCTTCCCTCCTGGTGGCTCCTAGCAGGCAGGCTTCCTCTGGGGCTTCTCCAGGATGTTGAAAGTCCTGCCACCTGTGTCTGGGACCGCCTGAGAGCCAGCATGTCCTCCCATCCTCCCTCCCTCCCCTCCTCCCTCCCCTCCCCTCCTCCCTCCTCTCCTTCCTCCCTCCCTCCTCTCTCCCCTCCCTCCTCTCTCCCCTCCCTCCCTCCCTCCTCCCTCCCCTCTCCTCCTCCCTCCCCTCCCCTCCTCCCTCCCCTCCCTCCTCCCTCCCTCCCCTCCTCCCTCCCCTCCTTCCCCCCCCCCCTCCTCTCTCCCCTCCCTCCTCCCTCCCCTCCCTCCTCCCTCGCTTCCCTCCTCCCTCCTTTCCCCTCCTCCCTCCCCTTCCCTCCTCTCTCCCCTCCCCTCCTCTCTCTCCTCCCTCCTCTCCTCCCTCCTTCCTCCCTCCCCTCCCTCCTCTCTCCCCTCCCTCCTCTCTCCCCCACCCTCCTCTCTCCCCTCCCTCCTCTCCTCCCTCCCTCCTCCCTCCCTTCCTCTCCTCTCCCCCTCCCTCCTCTCTCCCCCCCTCCTCTCTCCCCTCCCTCCTCCCTCCCCCTTCCCTCCCCTCTCCCTCCCTTCCCCTCCTCTCCCCTCCCTCCTCTCTCCCCCACCCTCCTCTCTCCCATTCTCCCCTGTTCCTCTCTGACCTCTGCCTCTATCACCCGCTGTCCCCCCCAGGACTCTGATAGCATCAGGCCACCCAGACAACACAGTGACCTCTCATCTCAAGGTCCGACCTTCACCACGCCTGCAAAGGCCCCTCTGTCACGTGAGGTGACGTCTTCGGGGAACACTTCTGCCACACGCCCTTGGAGGAGCCTCACAATGTCCTCTCCACATAGTCCCTTGAGGTCACTGCAGAGACCTGGCTGTTTAAAGATGACCGTGGCTTCCTGTTTGTGATCAGACCTGTGGAGACAAGGAAAGGCCAGGAACAGCAGAGGCTTGCCTTCAGTAAGACCCAGCACTGCCTCAGCGCCAGGTTCCCATAGACAGAAGGCGCCACTGGGGCTGGTGGCCTCGGCCTGGGCAGAGCAGAGGAGGAGAGCAGCCACCTGGCCAGGCCCTGGTGACCGCTCCTGGGGTCCGCGCTGAGCAGGGCTGGCTGGGCGGGGTTTCAGGAGCCCACGCTGCCCTGCACAGTGGCCACGCCATTCTGTATCCTAGAGACCAGAAGTATGGGGCAGGGCTAGAGCCGCAGCCACAGGGGTGTCACAGAGAGGGCGGGTCTCAAAGTGAGTTCCCACTGCAGAGAGACAGGTTGGGGACTAGGAAGACAGCTTCAGGTGACCACCCAGCCCGCTGCCAGGTTGCAGGGTGCTCCTGTGGGTCCTGTGCACATGCACACCCTGAACACGGGCAGCTTTGGGCACAGCGGTCTCAGACAAAGCTGGTAAAACAGCTGGTGCCCTCCTTCTGTTACCGCTGGAGCTCGCCGTCTGCCTGCGGGCAGGGGAGACGGCCACTCTTCCTGCGCTCTGCTTCAGGGGCCAACGGCCACCCATGCTGCAGGCCAGTGACCCTGCTCCCCGGATTCTCTCAGTTGCTCATCAGGTGGCTGCTGTTGGAGAAGAGCCAGGTTCACCCCGGGGTTCACCCTGGCCTTTCCTTGTCTCCACAGGTCTGATCACAAACAGGAAGCCACGGTCATCTTTAACCAGCCAGGTCTCTGCAGTGACCTCAAGGGACTATGTGGAGAGGACATTGTGAGGCTCCTCCAAGGGCGTGTGGCAGAAGTGTCCCCCTAAGACGTCACCTCACGTGACAGAGGAGCCTTTGCAGGCATGGTGAAGGTTGGACCTTGAGATGAGAGGTCACTGTGTTGTCTGGGTGGCCTGATGCTATCAGAGTCCTGCGGGGGGGACAGCGGGTGATGGAGGCAGAGGTCAGAGAGGACCTTGTGCCCAGCATCGCGCACACCTCTAGTGTCGGAGCCTCTTCTCACTTTAGCACGTCAAGTCCTCTGTTACACAGGAGGGCTGCTGGGTGCCTGCGTCTTCCCTGTAATCAAATTCACAGTACGGCAGTCGGCAGTGAAGTGCCCAGGGCCCTGGCAGGACGCCGGCCTGCTCCTACTGAAGCTGTCTGCCAGCTCCCGTCCCTCCACCTCCTCCTCCAGGACCTGGAGCCATCACCGTCTCCCCCACAGGTGGAGAGGAGACTGGGCCAGCCTGGCCTTGTGAGGTGCCTGCGCAGCGCCAGCCCACAGGAAGCCCTCGGGTGGTCAGCCGAGTTCACATCCTCCCATCTCCCTGACCCTGCGTAAAACACCTTCCGGTGGCCTGGGCTCCGCTTGCCCCTCTCCATCAGCAGATCAGCACCACATGGAACCTACTGGGTAGGGGCGCTCTGAGCCCAGGGTCATGTTTATCAGTCACTGTAAAGTCCAGCCCAGCGAACGCCCCCACCACAGCCTTGGGCATTCTTACCGTGTTTTGTGTGTGTGTGCGTGTGCACGCGTGTGTGTGTGTGTGATGTGTGTGTGGTGTGGGTGTGGGTGTGTGAGTGTGTGTGTGTGTGTGCGTGTGACTTACAAACTGTCCAAGCAGCACAGAAGGGAAATCAAGGGCAGGTCTCCCCCATCCCAGCCTCTGTCGCCCTCTGCAGAGACCACCAGTACCTGGCCCCTCTACCCAGGGCACCGTGTGCGTGCACGTGCCCTTCTACACAAAGCAAATGCCTCCATGTTTCAGTCCAAAAATATGCAATGAGAGTTCCAAAGCATCTTCAAGCTCTGGTTTCCCAAGGCAGCTGGCAGCAGCCCACCGTCTGCACAGCGGCCGGAATAACATGGTAGCAGACTCGTCCCAAAAGCTAGGAGAAAGATCTCAGAAAGAGCACTCCCCTCTCATTTCCCAGTGCCACACACACATGGCACGAAGCCACCCCATGGCACGAAGCCACTGTGACACACAGCTCACTACAGCATGACGCCCTCACACTGTCACAAAGCCTCATCCATGTGAGCAGACTGCCTTGGACCAAATGTCATCGGGAACATGTCTGGAATTCGGCCTGAAAGGTGGAGGAGGCCTACGTGCCCTTAAGACAATGTGTCCTGCTCAGACGGGTCAGACACCGCGGACAGTCGGAGACAACGAACTGTCAGATTGGAGGTTACTACTGGGAACCATGTGCCGTGCGCAGCACGTGACATCGAAGCACAGCGCCCTCCTTGTCCACGCTGCAGGTGTGGAGATGAAGCAGCTGCTCTCCCCTCCAGGCTCAAGTGCTCCAGAAAGCCGAAAGCCCTCCTCGCCCACCCGCTACGGCAGGCCGTGTGGGTGCCTCCTCCCTGGCGACGTTAGGGACACTCGCTGCCCGCAAAGGCAGACCAGGAAGCAGCCTCACCCCGCCCTCCAGCCTCACCCCTCCCTCCAGCCTCACCTCCCTCCAGCCTCACCCCTCCCTCCAGCCTCACCCCTCCCTCTACCCTCACCTCCCTCCAGCCTCACCCCTCCCTCCAGCCTCACCCCTCCCTCCAGCCTCACTCCTCCCTCCAGCCTCACCTCCCTCCAGCCTCACCCCTCCCTGATTCACCTCCTCCCACACATCCTCCACCAAGGGGCCCTCCCCATCCTCTTCTGATAAAATCTTGCTGGCTCAAACATGATAGAGTGGATCCCCCCCTGTGCACCTTGAGAGGGGCCTTTCCACTCAGCGTGGGTCTTTGGAGATCCATCCAGGTCCCCGTGTCTCCACGGCTCGCCCCTTCTTATCGCTGAGTGGCTTTCCCTGTGGGGTGCCCAGGTTGCCTAACCAGTCACCCCTGGAAGGCCTCAGGCTGTTCCCAGGCCTTCCTGTCACAGGTGCTATGAGCGTCACCTACAGGCCTGAGTGACTTAGGTTTCTGTGACTTTGGTACAAATGCCCAGCCATGCAATGGCTGGTCATGCGGAAGCCACATAAGACTGCTAGACTCTTTCCCCAAGAGGCTGCCTGTCCACATTGCCCCTGCTGTGTGTGAGGGTCCGCTCCCTCTGCATCCTCTACTGCCTCTGGGGTACTGGCCACCTTCCATCTCAGCCACTCCCATGGCACACAGAGGGTCTCGTGAAAGCCTTCTCACTGCTTGTCTGCCGTCCGCCCCCTCCTTGGCGAAACGCCTCCACCCTACTTAGATTTGTGGATATGTGGGTTTGCTGTGGAAGGCTGAGCTTTGTATATGCTCAATACTAGTCCCTCGCGGGGCAGCACGGCGCCTAGCATGAGCTGTCTCTGCCTTCTCACAGCAGCTTTCCCAGGGCAAGTTTCTAATTTGATGAGGCCCAATTTGTCAGCTTCTGCCCCGTGGCCTGTGTGCTTGGTGTCAAGTTAGAAACTGCCCCACCCTGGGACCTGGTTTCTCCTGGTTCCTTCTGAAAGTCTTAGTGGTTTTGTTTTACCCCTTGCTCCTGCGGTCTACTTTGAGTTGTGTTTGTGTAAGAGCAAGTGCAGACCAAGGTCTACTCGCTGCCTGTGGGTGTCCAGTGGCTGCAGCCCACTTGATTGCTTTTGCACCTCTGTCAAATCTCACAGGAAGGCTCCACGTGTCCCTTTGAGGGCTTTCTGCCCTGTCTCCCTGACTGTGCATCTGCACTTCACCCAGCTCCTGTCTGGATCACTACGTAAAATCTTGAAATTGGTCGAATGGATTCCTCCCGCCTTAGACTTTTTAAAAATTATTTCAGCTATTTGAGAAGCTGAGTTTTGCCATATAAATTTAAGGATGAGCCTGTTTATGTGGCCAGAACTCTTTTCTGGACTGTGATAGGAATTATATTAACCCTGTAGATCAACTGGAGCAGAGCTGGCATCTTACTGTGCTGCTTTCTCTTTTTGAGGCATATTTGTCCCATTCTTCTTCCCAGGCTTCTTTCTGTTAAGAACACATCATTATTAGCTGCACTCACCTGGCACCATAGACCTCTGGAGCTTATTCCTCCTAAATGGAATTTGGGGCCTTTTTAACCCCCCACGCCAGGCCTGGGAAACCACCCTGGTGCCCTCCGCCTCCGCCGGGAAGTGAGAAGTGGCCTTTGCCTTTCCTGCTCCTTGGCTCCAACGCCCTCCAGCAGCACGTCTGTAGCCGAGGGTGGCGGAGCGCTTCCCTCAGACATGGGAGTCCTTCTTCCTTTCTAAGTTGCTTTTTAGTCCCTTCTTCAGGTGGTGGACACGCAGTCGGGGTTCCCTGTCCCAGCTATGGTGAACGATGCCGCAAGGACCTGTGCAGGACCTCCACGCCCTCCTCCACGAGGGAGGCCCTCGTTCACTCCCGCCCACAGCGCACCAGGACCCTCCTCTCCATGTTGTCGCCAGCCCCAACCCGTCCTCTCTGATAGCAGCCTCTAACCCTGGGCAGTGAAACCTCACTGCGTTCTAGCGTCTCCCTGGCCACTGGCGGTTTAAGCCCTTTCCTGCGGACACCGGCTCGTCCTGTTGGGAAGAAGGCCTCACGGTCCTGTGCTGTTTCTCCCCGGGGTGCTTCCTTCTGCTGAGCTGACTCCTTCACATACTTGGGGTGGCTTCAAATACGGCCTCCCTGGCGCAGGCCCTTCACCCACTCATTGTTTCCGAGGCTGTGCAGGAGCGCTCACATTTGAAGTCACCCCATCTGCCGTTTTGTCCCCTGCGCTTTGGGTGCCTTCCAAAACAGATTGTCCAGCCCAGGATCACGAGGTGGAAATTTATAGCTTCCTATCTTACATGTGAGGCTCTAATTCACTACCATTAGCATGACCCTGTCCAGATCACCCTGAGCACATGAAGCACCTACTGTTTACAGGGAAGTGTGTCAGAGGCCTGAGGCTGAGGGGTCACATGGTGCAGCACAAGAACCTGGGGACTCACCCAGTCACCCAGAGCCCTCCCTGCCCAGTGAGTGGGGACAGCAACACCTCCCGAGGCCGGGTGAGAACCTATGACATGCAGACCCAGGCACACAGTGCCCGCACCCCACCTGTGCCCGGACACCACAGCCCACACCCCGCAGGTGACTTGGGGTGCAGCCGCAGCCGCGCACCACGGTGCCCTGTCCAGATGCAGCGGGAGCCTCCGGAGGCCAGTCAGCGGCTCGCCTCCCCTGTAGGAAGGCATCCGCGGCTTCATTAGCTGGAGCCGTCCCAATTACCGTGGGCCCCATCGATGGGCCTGACATGACAGATCTCGGTTATTACAGCCACTACGGATTGTCAGTGATTAGCAAAGAAACTAGTATATTACCCTAATTTAATTATCCTACCATCTGATGTTTATGATGATCACTAACAGTACTTATTTCTAAAATGAAATGTGCTGTTCTCTAATTGTTCACAGTTCGAAAGAAACAGCTAGAGAACATTTCCAACCATTAAGGAGATGATATTTTAAATGATGAACATACTGTATATGTTTGTACTTTAGGAAACAGACTCTGGTAATGTTTGGGGAAATTAGTGAAAATTTACCGATTCCCAGAAGAAAAATTGTTCTAACGGTGCCAGGCCGTCGGTGGGGACCGTCCAGGGAGGGCCGTGAAGGCAGCCAGCTAGGATAACCCACCAGAGGGGCCCAAGCCCCCTCCCACCAGGGGCCTGGGAACCGGTGCCCATGGCCTGCGGGCTGTTTCCTGACCCCAGCAGCACAGCTTGAGTGCAGTGGGGTGAGAGAGCCGTCCAGCCCCACAGCACTTAGGCCAGGGCTGGGGCTGGAGAGATGGTGCCCACCTCTACTGGGGGCCTCTGGGAGCCTTCGGGAGCCCGCAGACATTCTGGAGAGGTGGCTCCTCTCCCTGGCCTGGGGACAGCCAGGCTCCCACTTGAGTCCCTTCCAGCCCTGGCTGGAGCCCTGGCCAGGCTCCTGTGCTCTTGTGTTCACAGTGGGACATGGTACCCCGGGGAGGGTCAGAGGAGGTGGGAGAGACTGAGGAACACCGTGTGGGGACTGGGGTGCAGCTCAGGGGAGAGCGCTGGGCACTGCTCTCTGGAACTGCTGCCCCAGCCCCCAGAAGGAGAAAGGACACAGCGGGCGTGGCCCTGACCCCAACTCCCTGGCCAGCTCAGTGCTCCTCAGCCAGGGCACACAGTGAAGGGCAGGGAGGCCAAGGAGTAGGACTCACCCAGGGAGGGGTCTGCCCGGAGCTCTGCGGAGGGCCACTTGCTCAGTGTTGGGAGGGACAGGGTGTTTCCTAAGTCTGCCAGCGTGCTATCCTGCTTCTTCCTGTCCCGAAGGGTTTTCTCCCTGTTTAAGAAACTGAGGGTATGGACCACTGGCTATTGGCCCACCCCAACCTCCCTGAGGTCCGAAGTCCTGATCTCGTTTCCACCACCCCAGATGCAGAGGACTGCGCACGGGCTCTCCCCCTCCCATGTTGCTCTCCCCCGCCACGCCCCTCTGCCCGCCACCTCTCCCTCTACCTATTTAAGTTAATGGCGTCAATCACCAGTGGCCCCTGAACAGCTAAGTAGGACCTGAGATCACGTTCTCCTCCACTGAGCCCAGAAGCACACACGGCGGGAGCTTGGGGGAGACTCCCTCTGCCCCACCAGGAATCAAGGGGTGGGGGCACGGAGATCTCTTGGAGCACGTATCAAGTATGAGATGTGAGCGTCGAGGCGGAGGCGTCAGCAAACGTTCCAACACAGGCTGGAGTGGAGCAGAGAGGCCTGAGCCGACAGCTCTGTGGCGCCAGACGGAGGTGCACAGAGCAAGGAGAGACAGAGGCGACAGGAACAACAGGCGCATCTCTAAGCTGAGGGCCAGTGGGCATCACTAGGGGAGAGCCCAGAGAGGAGACCTGCTGGGAATCAACCCAAAGAGTGAGCATTGCCTGGTGCTCCCAAGTCGGACAGTGAGCAACCGCCTCCCTGAGCTCTCTCTTCTCCGTCCCTGAACCGAGGGTGGCCGCTCAGCCCGGCCACAGCAGTTCTGACATTTCTGTCCCATCCTATGTTTCATGGGACAAACGTGGCCATCCTCAGGGCCTTCCTCACCAGTCCTCACCCACTGGTTCCCCTGGTGGCCTTCCAAGTGGTCTCCATCTTCCAACTTTGATACATGTCCACCTGTGTAGTCCACCTCGAGAGACCTGCAGTCATTAGGCACCAGAGGCTCCTAAGAAGGTGCTTAATGGATACTATCCACTGGGTTAAACGTGGTCACGCATCTTCTCCTTAATGGTCCGGACTGAGGGGAAAGTCCCACGGCCCTCCCCTAAGAGCCAAAGGGTCATCTATTGCCAACAGGGCTCATGAGCACCAGCCACTTCCCAAGCCCGGGTCCTGCCCAGGCTCAGACCACCTTGGCTACCACCTCAGGCCCTAGTGGATGAAGCCACCCCCATGTCCCGGCTGGCCTGGAGACCCCCTCTGCAGCCAGCACTGTGGGAACCATGCTCCAGGGCACTGGTGGTGAAGAGGTGCAGCTGCCCAGGTCCTGCACTGGTCAGTGACAGCCCCGTGGCTCTGGGCGACTGGTGAGAACTTCAGCCCTGCGGCCACCAGGTACACATGGGCCTGGACAGCTGGCTCACTTGTTCCTGTCAAACTTCACTTTTTTTCAGAACAAACTTTTCTTTTGGAGACTGGACTTTGGCAGGATGCCTGCTGGAGCCCACAGCCCCCGGGCAGCCCCTGGGTTCCCTCCTCAGAGCTGCAGGTCAGGGAGGCTCTGGTTCCCCAGCAAGTATGTGGTGCTGCTTGTCAACAACAGGGGAGTGTCCTGAGAGCTGGGGGTGTGGCCTCAGGTCTGCCTCGCATGCCCAGTGTCACCGAGGGCCCAGAACGGATGGGCGTCCTGGGCTCTGTCTAGGGTCCCACCCAGGGTCCTACCCAGGTCCCACCCAGAACTCTCAGGAGCCCGAGGCAGGCCCATCCCAGGCCAACTCGGGGCACGGTGGGGGTTGGGCTCAGCTGCCCCAGCCCCAGGAAGCGGCGGGACCATGGGCCAGCTGTGCGGCCTCCTTGCAGGTCTCTGGGCACCACCGCTGCTTCGGAGCTGCTCTCACAGACTGACCTTATGCAGAGACCAATGGCCCCACCGCATCCCTCTAGGGCACTCCCCCCGCTTCTCACGCCCTCCCCGTCTGGCTGGAATGACCACCTGTGCTCCCAGGAGGCGTGTTGGTCTCTGTGGGAGATGCCAGCAGGGTGGCAGGAAGGGCCGCAGCAGCTCTCGGGAACCACAGTGTTGCCCCCTCGCAGTTCCCAGAGCTCCCCCCACCCCTCTCTGCCTCCAGGTCCCCACCATCCCTGGCACCTTCTCCACCTCTCAAGTTGATTGACGTCAACCAGAATGGCCTGGCTTGCTCTAGAGATTCCCCTAGGCAGCTTCTGGGGCCGACTTGAGTGCAGGGTGGGTGTAGGGGGCCACGGAGGCCAGGCCAGCACCAGCATGGGTGAGTAGGAGCATGTGACAGTCCCATCATGTAAACGCCATTTGCTTCCTTGGATGCATCCTTTTCCCACTTAAGGAAAGAACAAATGAATTATTGAAATTCCTCCCCAGATGTCTCAACAATGTCTACTTTAATTACCATTTAAAGTGGAGAAAATGTGTTAAGTGCATTCCCTGTGATTTGGTGGGTGGCTGATTGCATCACAGTGCTAGGGGATTAGGTGATACTTCTGCTTCTTGAGCAGATCCCATGGGGAGCCGGCCTCTCCAAAGGGCCTTAGGGAGCCCGAGGCAGGACCCTGAGCTCACCTCCAGCCAGGGCTCCTGGCACAGCTGCAGGACAACGCTGGCTTCCATCGCCCTGAGGCCTGAGATGGCTGCCACCCTCCCCCAGGGCCACCACTGGCTGAGGGTAAAGCGCCAGCTCCCTCCTGCTCCCTGGGAGAGGAGCACCATGTCAGCAGCTCACCATCCACTGGCTCCCTCCAGCCAGAGGTGGAGGGCAGGACCCGGATCTGGTCTTGGACGTTCTCTGGTGGATTCTGACATCTGGGCAGCTTTAGGAGACAGCTGTGGGAGGTGGCGTGGCAAAGGTTTCTAAGGACAGGTGCTGCTTCAGACTTCAAGGCCAGGAGCTCTGTCTGGCAGGAGCTGCTCCCTCCAGGACAGCAAGAAGGAAACATGGGCCAAGAACAGTGGCAGCTCTGTGCCAACGACAGGCAGTGGGCCGGGGTCAGCCTGCTGAGTGTGCAGGCCCCTGGCACGGGCCCTGTCCCTTGAGGGTGCCTAACCCAGGGCTCAATCACCAGGATTGGCTGAAAATCACAATGCCGTTTCAATTTGTTCAAATATTCAACTAGATAAAAACTCCTCTTACATTTAGATTTAATTTGACTTTAAAAATAAAACTCATTAATAAATTAAACACAAAACTACCACGGCAAAAAAATACAAATTAAAAGTATAAATTTAACACAGCAGACGAGCGTTCCACTGACGCCAATTCCCCTCCAGGGACTCCACGCCACCAGGTTTCCCTCCGTGACGGGTGCCTCTGGCAGCACAGAGCCCTGGGCCAGGATGTCACCAGGCCAAGGTCACCAGTCATGGACATTGCCTTGTGGTCACAGAAAGAGGTCCCAATCTGCACTGAGCAGGCACCAAGCTCACAGGCAAAGAGACTCCTGGGTGAGCAGGTGAGAGAGGAGGGGAGCACCTGTGTCAGGGGGTGACTGAGAGAGAGGAGGGGAGCACCTGTGTCAGGGGGTGACTGAGAGAGAGGAGGGGGAGCACCTGTGTCAGGGGGTGACTGAGAGAGAGGAGGGGAGGACCTGTGTCAGGGGGTGACTGAGAGAGAGGAGGGGAGCACCTGTGTCAGGGGGTGACTGAGAGAGAGGAGGGGAGCACCTGTGTCAGGGGGTGACTGAGAGAGAGGAGGGGAGCACCTGTGTGTCAGGGGGTGACTGAGAGAGAGGAGGGGAGCACCTGTGTCAGGGGGTGACTGAGAGAGAGGAGGGGAGCACCTGTGTCAGGGGGTGACTGAGAGAGAGGAGGGGAGCACCTGTGTGTCAGGGGGTGACTGAGAGAGAGGAGGGGAGCACCTGTGTCAGGGGGTGACTGAGAGAGAGGAGGGGAGCACCTGTGTCAGGGGGTGACTGAGAGAGAGGAGGGGAGCACCTGTGTCAGGGGGTGACTGAGAGAGAGGAGGGGAGCACCTGTGTCAGGGGGTGATTTAGAGAGAGGAGGGGAGCACCTGTGTCAGGGGGTGACTGAGAGAGAGGAGGGGAGCACCTGTGTCAGGGGGTGACTGAGAGAGAGGAGGGGAGCACCTGTGTCAGGGGGTGACTGAGAGAGAGGAGGGGAGCACCTGTGTCAGGGGGTGACTGAGAGAGAGGAGGGGAGCACCTGTGTGTCAGGGGGTGACTGAGAGAGAGGAGGGGGAGCACCTGTGTCAGGGGGCGATTTAGAGAGTGGCGGGTGAGCATCTCTGTGTCAGGTGGTGATTTAGAGAGTGGCGGGTGAGCACCTGTGTGCAGGAGGTGACTGTGTGTGTTCCCGTCACTGGGCGTGAGCTCACGTGTGCTCCGCCGTGGGTGCCTGTGTGCCTGTGTGCCGTTGTCTGTGCCCGTACATTGTGGGTGTAGTGTGTGTGCACACATTAGACCCCCATGCTCTGATTATCAGGACACAGAGGTTTCAGGAAATGTGGGACTTCCCCAAGGGCCACAGCCAGAGGGACGGAGGCTGGAAGGAGCAGGGATGTCCCTGGAGTCGCCCTAGGGCCAGCCACCTCGAGGAGGGGCCCCTTTCACTCCCCCAGTCAGGAGCCCACTGGCTGCAGGGAGCATATGGCTGGGAGTCAGATGTGAGGACTGGTGTGCAGGGACCCCCCACGCTGCTGGAGCCAGGCCTCGTCCCGTCCGTCCTCCCCGTCATGAGCATTCAAGACAAGGAGCTGCAGAGACAAGACTCTACAGGCCACCTCCTGCTGGCTTAGGGTCACAGGCCATCAGGCCCCGCTCTTGTCAATGAGGCAGCCGCAGGGGAGACAGCTTCGTGTGTCAAGAACTCCCCAAAGCCCACGCGATGGTTGGCCTCTCCTGGGAAGCTCCCCAGGACAGAGGCTGTCGGAAGGGTGGGGTCACTTGATGGGGACCTGCAGGAGAGGCAGGGACGGCTTGGGAGCAGGTGGCTAATGAGTTTGGCAGGAGTGGTCGACTGTGGCATGTGTGTGGCTGACCCTGTCCTCCACAACCACCTCTTAGGAGAACTGGTGGGTGGTGCTTCCCGGGGTCTGGCTCTTCCTGGGGGCACGGGGACACTGGACCACTCATAGGAGACCAGAGGGTGTGCCCAGAACCCCAGCCCAGCCCTGCCCTGCACCTGTTTGACACCCCAGGGTGTCTACCTTTGAGTATTAGGGAGCAGCTGGATGCAAGGCACAGAGGACAAGCCCTCGGCAGGAGGCCATGGTGGCCACACCCTGGTCCACACTGGCATTCCCCAAAAGGGGTCCTCATAAACAGGAGCCGGCGCTGGACTCCAGGCTGTTTCTGTTATTGGTTTAATTTCTCTTCCCTGATATGGACATAAATATTTTATGTCTGTCACCCAGAGATTCTGTTAAACCACACCAGCTGGCGGCACCCACGGGAACACCAACTGCAGAGTCCCTCTGCCTCCCCGGGGCCACCGTTAGCCTCTGCTCGGCTCAGGGTCCAGGCCAAGGGCCAGGCAGTCGGGGACCTCAGAGCACAGAGAGCAGGGAGCTGCCACTCCTCGCCCAGAGACACGGGCCCCTGCGGGACAGCAGGAGGCGGCGCAGGCCCTGCCTGACGGAGTCCTCGGGCACTGCGGCTGGCCCTCCCCTGGGCCACGGAGACACGAGCCCCGGGGTGGGAACTCTCAAGGCAATGTAGAAGTGCAGCAATTGAAGCCCAAAGAAGGCCCCGTGGGCCCCAGGGACCGGGTGCCTCTGTCCCTAGGAAGGGCCACGGAGCCGGGACCAGCAGGGCTCTTGGCATATGGGCCAGAAAAGAATTCCATCATGTGCGAGTCAGAGGCATAGACAGAGGCTAACTGAGAACACCCGAGGAGAATGCGGCCCCCTCATGAGCAAGGGCCACATTTTAGGGTTCCTGGCTCCTCTTCCAAAGGAAGCTTGGCCAGGGGTGCGTCTGTGAAGGTGTGTGGAATGTACCTCAAGATGGGTCTGGTGTCCAGTGAGTCTCAGGGTGGAAGGCTGGTGGTCTCCAGTGTCTGCTCAACAGATGACACTGGAAAGACCCTAAATCCCAGGTGTCTTAAAATACCATCTCCTTTTATTCAATCCGTTTATTGGGGGGTTAACTAACAGTGCGCAGGTTTACAGCTTTCCCAGAAATTTGGGAGTGGTCAGCCCAGAAGGAAGACGGCGTGGGGAGCAAGGGGCCTGGGAGAGTGTGCAGAACTTGGGATTCACGTTCTGTTTCCTGTCCTTCTGCGGTCTCCTTTCCCGTCTGTCCCTGCTGCTTGCTCCTCTGCCACACCTCACTGCAGGAACTGGGGAAGGAGGAGGCGGCTTCTGCCGCAGAGAGGAGCACACCCTGCACCCAGACCCCGCTCTGAACTGTGCGGTGGTCAGTTGTCCTTTTAAGCCATGAAGTTTACGATGGTTTCTCAGAGCAGCAATGGGGAAATCAGCCATCGTGTTTTTAAGGAAAGGAAAAAATCTTATGAAACTGAATTTGTTCCAGAATTATGTAGGGTTCACCCCACTGGGAGGGAGATCTGTGTGACTGTGAAGTCATCTTGACCAGCAGGCCCAAAGCCTAGAAGACCTGGAGGTGGGTCAGTGGACGGAGGGAGGGAGGGCGGCCCGCCCGTGGGCCAGAGGAGGAGGCTGAAGCCCTGCAGGGGCTCAGGGCACAGCGCCCACCTGGTGGCTGCTGTCCTCCGAGGACGACTGCTCCTGCCAGCCCAGTGGACCTGTGCACAGCTCAGAGCTCTGCCAGCCCCTGACTGTGGTGGGGAGGACGCAGGCAAGGGCGGTGAGACCTCGTGGGAACCCGCCTGGGTCCCTGCAGCCAGGCCTCAGCCCACCCAGGAAGCCATGAGTCCACTTCCAGGAGCCCACACAGGCCAGTTGTCCTGGAAGGAGGAATTGTGAGGCTGTGGGACCCTGGGGACCCCTGGCAGAGGAGGCAGATTTGGGGTCTACTCAGAGGGTGCTGACCCTCCCACCCACTGGACAGATGAGTGTGGGCGTCCAGAACCCAGAAGGGGCCCAGGGACAGGAGGAGCCCAGGGCCATCCAGCCAGTGGTTCTGTGGACTGGGGGAGAGGCAGACCTGGGGCGTCCATGACGGACCAGCACGGGAGAAGCCCTGGCCAGGTGGGTGTGGCTGGAGGAGGCCGGTCTCGGGTGCTCTCTCTGCTTCCTGGCTGTCACCTCCTGAGCTGCCTCTTACACCACACCCTCTCGCCATCCTGCTCTGCCTCCCTCGGGCCCAGAGCAGCGGAGCCGGCCGACCATGACTGAACAAACGCCTCCCGCTCTATTGTTCCTGTCAGGTACTGGTCACAGTGAGGGCAGGCTGACCAACACCCGAGGCGCGACCCGGGTGTGCCTGCATACAGAAGGCCTCAGGGTGGCAGTCACCCAGGAAGGCGGCGGTGCACAGCTGCCCCAATGTCCTGGTGCGCTGCCGACACCACAGGCCTGTGGAAGGAGGGCGCCCCCTCGGCTCCCGTCTCTGGAGCCTTGGCCACTGACTCATCTGCACCATGCAGCTGCCCAGCTGGAAGGCCAGAGGAGAAGGAGGCCAGCTGTGAAGAGTCAGCAGGGTGCAGGCCCCGCCTGCTTCGGAAGGTGTGCAGATCCTGTGCCATCAACACCAGGTGACCTGCCGTCCAGCTGCCCGGAGAGGTCACAAGACCAAAGGGCACACACCCCACGGGGCAAAGGAAGTGCCCTTTCTCTTCCCTTTGAAGGCAGTGTGGATTCCACGCAGAACACAGGAGCAGGCTCCAGACGGGGAGGCAGCCGTGCTCGGCTGGAGGAGGGTCCGAGCGTGGAGCTGTGCCTCCCCACCCAGCAGAACACTGGGCTCGTGCGTTCGTTCAACACACGCTCCTCCTGAGCACAGGCCGGGGCCGGGATTACAGCATGGACAAGACGCTGCCCATCCCCAGAGTCTCTCCCAGGCCTGGAGGGCAGGGGACAGGGCACCATGAGTGGCCACATGCAGCACAGCCAGCAGTGGTGTCCCAGACCAAGGAGGAGGAAGACCAGAAAGGCCTCCCAAAGGAGGTGGCCTGAGCCGACCTTGAAGGGGCCAAACCTGAGCTCTCTGTGGGAGCCTGGCTGCAGCTCTGCCCCGGTGGACTCTCCCTGCCCCTGGTGGACTCTCCACACTTCCTCTCCTAGGTGCTGGTTCCACAGTGCAGGGGGACCCACACCCCAGAGCATTCCTGCCACATTCCCCAGGTGCACAGTGGTTGTGTGCAGGACTGGCCACCACCCCCAGGCCCCACAAGAGACTGGACATGAGAACAAAACCCACTTGCTCTCGTTTGTATCTCTATACCTTTTATCAGAATCCAACATGTATGTATCTTAAGTGAGGAGCTCGACCAGCACTCAGCACTACGCACACCCACGTGGTCCACCTGGAGCCAGGCACAGACCATGACCAGCCCCAGCCCCAGCCACAGGGTAACCAGCACCCTGCGCTCTGACCTCACAGTGCAGCCTGGTTTCTTTAATCCAACGAAGCTTGTTTCTTATTGATGTGCTGCTCACCCTTAGACTGACTGTTGTTTGTGTTTATTTATCTGTATTTGACAAATTATAATTGTGTATGTTTGTGGGAATGTGAAATAAAAGGGAGGTCAGGATGAAGATGATATGGCCGGAGGTGGAGTCGGCCATTGCAAAGGCAGGACACACGCAAGACGGCTGCCTGCAGTGGAAACAACTGTCCCTTGGCTGTGACCCCAGGTGTCTGACCTCAGGTCCTCGCGCTGCCCAGAGGCACATGGTGCAAATCAGGAGGTGTGGGGTCTCCTGCTCTCCCCATGGTACTCAGACCACATGTTCTTTTCTTGGTCTTCCACAGCCTCATAGCCGGTTCTTTCTCAATACTCAAGGAAGTTTCCCCAAGGGGATTTTTGCTGCTTTGCAGTAAATCAGCCCTGCTTGCCTGACCGTCTCCCTCAGGCGTCCCTTGCTGGAACGCTGATTCAGAGCTATCTGAATTTGCCTCGTGAATTATATTTCCTAAGACCCCAAGTCCCTTCACTGGGCAGTTTCTGAACTTGAATTGATCCATGGGTACATCTGAAATTTTGACCTATGTCTACATTATGGAAACTAAATCAGGCTAGTTAATGTGTCCATCACCTCACCAACTTGCCTTTCTTCATGCTGAGAACATTAAAAACCCATTCTCTTAGCGACTTGGAGGTGTACCATGCATTGTTAGGAACTGCGGCCACCATGCGGTGCAAGAGACCATTAAACCTTCCTCCTCCCGAGTCACTGAAGCTTCACTTTGATCACCACGTTCCTGGGCCGCCCTCCCCCCCCAGCCTCCCGCAGCCCCCATTCTCCTCTTCCTGTGATAGCCACGCAGTGGGGGACACAGGCTGAGTGATAGAAGCCAAACCCGGGAAGACGAGCACCCTGTGACTCACTCACACACAGAATCTAAAGAGGTCCATCTCCACGAAATTTTTGGTTTGTGTAAACGGCTTCATTGAGACAGAATTCACAAACATGGCACTCACTGTTAAGAGTGTACAGTGTTGGTCTGAGCAGACTCAGAGCTGTGAATGCCACAGCTGTCTGATTGTATCGCACAGCGTCACCCCAGGAAAAGCTCCATGCCATGACGGGTGGCTGCCACCCAGTCCACCTGTGCCCTGATCACTTCTAGGTCTGTTCGCCTTCTCTGCACACTGTGAGCCTTGCACCTGGGTCAGCCCAGCCCTGGGGGGTGCCACTCAGCCTTTCAGAAAGCCCTGGGGGGCCACAGAGGTCCTTCATCCACCCGTCTGTCCACTCATTGTTCATGGAAGGGCAATGGATGCCCACCAGCGCTCCCTCGGGTCTGTATGGAGATCCTGTGGGTTTGGCCCTTTATTTTGTTACGTGACAATGACACTGATTTTTCAGAAGCTCAAAAATCTCGCATGTCTGGATTCAGTTCCCTTGGTCCAGGTGCTGACCCTCCTTGGGTGTCACTGGACTCCACTTGGTCACTCTGCTCACCCTCCTTGGGTGACTGAGGACTCTACCTGGTCACCATGCTGACCCTCTTGGGTGTCACTGGACTTCACTTGGTCACCATGCTGACCCTCCTTGGGTGACTGAGGACTCTACCTGGTCACCATGCTGACCCTCCTTGGGTGACTCAGAACTCTACCTAGTAATGGTGCTGACCCTCCTTGGGTGTTACTGGACTCCTTGGTCAAGGTGCCGACCCTCCTTGGGTAAGTCAGGACTCCACCTGGTCAAGATGCCGACTCTCCTTGGGCATTTCTGGACTCTACCTGGTCACAGTGCTGACCATGGGTGTGCATCACTGGACTCTGCTTGCTTGTGCTGGTGACCTTGATGGCTTCACTGAGTCCACCTCCCTGGTGCTGTCCGTCCTGTGTCGCTGGAGTCTGTCCGCTGGTGTGTGCGTGAACGTAGGATTGTGTCCACAGCCCTCATCTCGGGTGACCTGGTCACTTGGGAGCGTGGTGACCTGGGGAGCTCTCCTTCCTCCTCCACTTCTGGGAAGACTCCGAGAAGCGTCTGAGTCGATACCTCTTTGATATGCGCTAGAAGTCGCTGGTGAGTCCAGCTATTCTTTGGGGACAGGGTTTAAATGGCCGGTCTCTTCCCTCACTGTATGTCTACCACAACTTTCTCCCCGGGTCCTTTCCGGTTGCTGTCTTTTTAGGAATTTCCCACCTCATCTGCCATGCCATTTGTGGAACACAATTGTGCAAGCGTGACCTCAGCACCCTTCCTGTTCTGTGAGGCTGGCGTCAACGCCCCTCTCGGCCTCACGTCAGCAACTGGAGTCTTCTCCGTGGCCTTCCTCGGTCAATCAGCAAACGCTGTGCGCCTTCTGTGGAGCTCCTCGGACAGCCGCCGGGTCTTGTTGGCCCGTTGCTTTTCTACTCCATGCTGCAGCTCTTTTCTCTCTGACCTATGTCCTCCCCTCTGCTTTGGCTCAGTTACCCCTTATTCTGGTTTCCTGAGGTGGGAGGTTCGGCTTCTGCATGGAGATCTCTCCATCCTGTGGAGGCGGGTACAGTACACACCGCCCTCTGAGCAGCTTGGCGCACCCAGTGAGTTTCCATGTGTTCCGTTGTCTTTTTCGTTCACCCAGCATTTTCAGCCTCCTTTGTGACTCACTTGACCTCCTGGTCATTTAGGAGCGTTTAATTTGAAGTTTAATTTGAAGTTCACATTTAATTTGAAGTTTCTTTCTCATATTGTTTTCCAATTTTATTCCATTGTGGTTAAGAGATATTTTGTATGATTTCTTTTCTTTAATTCACTGAGGCCTGATGTATGGTGTATCCTGAAGAGTGTTCCATGTGCATTTGAGAACTACCCTCTGCTGATGCTAAGTGACTATTTTCTGTTAGCAAAAGTTCATTTACAGTGTTGGCCAATTTTTTGTTTCATTATTTGTCCTATATCTAGTTTTCTATCCATTAAAATTGAAATCACCAACTAGTTATTGTTGAACCACGGATCTCTACTATCCATTCTAAATCCAGGAGGATCTCATCTCAAGATCCTTAACTTAACCAATCCGTGAAGATCCCTACTCTGAATAAGGTCACATTCACAGCACCAGGTGGGCATGTCTCAGGGGAGGGACCTTAGTTGGCCCACTAAGGAGAGCGCGTGAGCTGAATTCACGAACAACTGGGGGGATGGCAGTTCGGAAGCCCTGGGAATCAGTGGCAGCCCCTTCCTGGCTCACTGCTGCCTCTCTGGGCTCCACCCACCAGTGACCAAGGCTTGGAAAGGCCTCAGGAGGACCTCAGTCTCTTCTGCCCTTAGCTGACGTGCTCGCCCACAGCATCAGTGGGGGCTGCAGAATTGAGAACCCAAAGCTGAGGGCCGAGGAGCAGCTGGGTGCTCACCTCCCAGTTCTCATGTGTCCACCTGTCCACTCCCTGATCCTGCTGAGGACAGTGCTCTTTCCCACCCTCCTGGGCCGGATGTGTCTGGGGGACCATCAGGCTTTGGAAGGTCCCATGTGAGGGTTTGGAGATTCACATCAGGTGCTCTATGGGGAAAAAGCTCCTTTGAACATCTCTCTCCCTTTCTGGCCCCAAGGCACCACTCCAAAGGCCAGAGCCATTCGTCAAAAACGGCAGAAGAGACATCAAAGACAGAGGGTGGCCCGAGTCCCCTTCCTGCCCACCTGCATCTAAGTAGGACCCCCGCCGCCAGCCAGGCCACTGCCCCTCTTCCAGTCCCTTCCCCTCCTCTCCGACCTCTGCAGACGACCATGGGAGATGGTCACCCTTTAACTCCCTCTCATTCCGGTGGTTTCCTCGTCTAGTTTCCATGGTAATGGCTGTATGGATACAGGCAAGGAAGGGGGAGGGAGGGCCCTTGAAATAATGATGTTGAAAACTTCCATGGGCCTGTGCTCCCAGCTGCCTGGTGGTTTCCATGGAAACTCAGGCAAGTGACAGAGCTAAATGGAACAGGCTCTGGATTTCCTGTCCAGCACCCAGGTACCTGCAGGAGAGCTTCCCAGGGCAGGGGAGTGCTTTGGCACCCACCACCAAAAGACATCTTCGTTTCTTATAAGGGGGCAGAGAGGCCGCTCCTGAAACTCACCTGAAGGTGGGAAGTGCAGGTGAGCAGGGCCACAGTGGCCGCTGTCCTGACGTCAGACCCAGGCTTCACTCTCCTCCTCTGAGACATGCAGGGGAGGCTACGGGTGGGCGTAGCAGGGGCACTGAGCACCTGGAGGGTGCAGAGGCTGCCCACCTCCAGCCAGGACCCATGCTAACGCCATCATGGTCACGTCCCCCCAGCCAGTCTCCACAGTGGCTCGTCCAGGTGGCTGGGCAAGTAGATCCAGGCGGCATCTCCTAAGCAGCCCAGCCCCAGGAGCCAGAGGGTCACTGGAAATGGACTCCAGGTACCACTCATCCAAAGCTCATCCACTGAAGAGGCCCTGGGCCCCACTCTGCTCCACTCAGGATGTGCTCAGGAAGTGCCCCCGGGAAGAGCAGGTACAGGACATTGCCACACCTGGGGTCATTGCCAGATTTATAGCTCTGGTTCCCTGCCAGGAGAGGTGTGTTCTGCAGGAGCCCAAATCAGCCCAGGGTTCCTCGTCCTGCCCCGGACACCATCTGGACACAGAAGAGTGACTTGTGCCGTAGTCCGGCTGGGCTAAATAACCGGGAGGTGACAAGCAACTTGAAGGTTCAAGCGGGAACTACTTTATTGCTAGTGAACTCAGCAGGAACTGAGTGAGAACTCAAAGTAGCGGGCACCCGAGATAGCAGGAGCCGCTTCTCTGCCGGACAGCAGAGGTATATATACTTAACTAATTACACACAGCTTAACTCAGTTAACATCATCTAGATACAGCAGTCAACCAATAAGGAATCCTCATCATCTTAATAGCTCGCTGGCATTGCTTCACAAACCACTCCTCCTGGCAAAGTGCCAGGCACCATCTTGACTTGATTTCAGCCCTCAACAGACTTGGAAGCCAGGCACAGCCTGGTCCTGCCTGTAGCCTAGCCCAGGTCTGAAAGAAGGTCTGGGCCTGTCTCCCCTTCTACTCTGGAGACACCCAGGAACACCTCTGGACTCTGTTCTCCCTTCCGTGACATCTGCACTCCTTGAAATAGCTACTTCATTTCAAAACCACTGAGCCTGCAGTCACATCTCTCTCCATGTCTCAACACGACTGTCACATTTGAAAAATGCTGGAACCCAGAGGCAATGGCACACAGACATGCTCACAGGGTGCTTTCTGGCCAAGCCCTCCAGTGGATCCCCACCCCACAGACTCCACACAGAGTCACACAGAGGGCTCCTGTGGAGCCTGGGGCCATCGCAGCTGCACAGATGCCCAGCCCAGCCACTCAGGAGATGGGCTAGAGAACGTGTGCTCTGTGGCACCCACGCACAGCAGAGCAGGGACAAGCTCAGACCTGCGCACTTCCGTTAAAACCTAAGTAAAATCTGGACCTGACTTGCCAAGCCTCGTCCCAGCCCCTTCCCCAGAGTCCTCCAGGAGGCCGACTCCCGGGGTCCGCAGGGAGTTCACTATTATCCCCTCAGCTCTACACCCAGGTGGCTAGAGACACCTCAGACCTGAGAGAACGCGCCTGGTGAGCTGCAGCTCGAAGCCCCAGATGCCCCATACCATGGTGGTTCCCAAGTGTTCCTGAGAAAGAAGAGAAGAAAGACGTCCTCATTCTGGGACATGAAATAGGAACGCGAATTTAGATGAAACGTTTAAATCCATCTCAAAGGACACAAATGTCTGAGCAGTGGGATGTCCACAGGCAGGAGCAGAGACGCCAGCAGCCTGCCCGGGAGTGCGGGGCTGGAGGGGGTCCTCACGCTTACGGGGGGCTGTGGTCCAGAGGAAGATAGGCCTCGTTCCCCTCCGAGGGCTCCTGCCCCACATGGAAGGCTGGGCAGCCCCTCTAGGGAGCCAGCCCCTGGCCAAGCAGGCCACAGGGTCTTCCGGCTGCTCCGGAGGTGGAGGCTCCACAGCAGGGCAGCCTGCTCTCCAAGGTCCTGGAGCTGTGCGCGCAGACCCACCCTCCGCCCAGGGAGCGCCTGCCCTTCCTGCACGAGCCATTGTCTGAGCTCAGGCTTTGGTCGTCAGCCCCAGGTGAGGACCCCACAGGCAGGCTGAGACTCGCAGGCCAAGCTGGCCACAGGTGCTGGCCAGCAGAGAGGGTGGTCCAGGAAACAGGGAGGCAGAGTTTGCCATTGCCACGGCTGGCCATGTGGTCCCACTGCCCCACATCTGAAGTGAAGCCTGAGACTTGGAGGTGTCTGGGCATTTCACAGAACCACCGGTCAGCGAGTAGGTAGCTCTGAGTGGGCAGAGGGCCCAGGAGGAGCCCATTAGAGAGGCCAGCCGTGCACGGAGCCACAGAGGGTGAGTGCACTGACGCCTGGCAACGCTGCCAGGCTGGGCAAGCGGGTGGCATGTGCAGGGTCCCTGAGACGTGCCTTGGGGACAGCATACTTTGTCCCTGGCTCCTGACTCTCGCTTTCTCTCTTCTGCTTCCTGGCTGTCGTAGGCTGAGCTGCTTCCTGACACGGCCGTCCACCACGATGTTGTGCCTCACCGCAGGCCCCGGGGATGGAGTCGGCTGGCCTCGGAAGGACCCTCTGAGCCAGGACAAAAGAAGCTCTCTCTCCTCTAGGTCGTTCCTGTCCGATGTTTTGGTCACAGTGATAAAAAGCTGGCTGACACCCCACCCTGTGGTTTCTACGTGTGACCAATGTCAGCAAAAACTTTGAGATGGAACAACAGGTTACTCAGTGTCCTTCCATGTGACAGGAGGTGCCCAACGCTCCAGGGTTATCTGACTTTGTGGAGACCCGCGCCAGGCCTTTGGTTGGGCCATCTCGAGCTCCCTGAAGACAGCAGTGGGCATGTGGGAGGCTGCTCGTGGTGGAGAGGGTCTTGCCCAGAACAGCACCTGCGACTCTCTAGTAGAGACAGAGCTGATTTCCTAGAGAAGATTGTGCTGAAGATGGCGCCACGGACCCACAGGACACCCCTGCTCCCCGCGGGGAGTTCCCCCCTGCCCTCCTATGGCAGCCGCCCTCCCCCCTGCCCTCCTACGTGGCTGCCCTCCCCCTTGCCCTCCTGCTGGCGGCTGCCCACCCCCCTGCCCTCCTACTTGTGGCTGCCCTCCCCCCTGCCCTCCTGCTAGCGGCTGCCCTCCCCCCCTGCCCTCCTGCTGGCGGCTGCCTTCCCCCCTGCCCTCCTGCTGGCGGCTGCCTTCCCCCCTGCCCTCCTGCTGGTGGCTGCCCTCCCCGCTGCCCTCCTACTTGTGGCTGCCCTCCCCCCTGCCCTCCTGCTGGCGGCTGCCCTCCCCCTTGCCCTCCTGTGGCAGCTGCCCTCCCCCCTGCCCTCCTGCTGGCGGCAGTCCTTCTGCTGGCGGCTGCCCTTCCCCCTGCCCCCCTGCTGGTGGCTGCCCTCCCCCCTGCCCTCCTACTGGCTGCCCTCCCCTCTGCCCTCCTGCTGGCGGCTGCCCTCCCCCCTGCCCTCCCCCCTGCCCTCCTGTGGCGGCTGCCCTCCCCCCTGCCCTCCTGTGGCGGCTGCCCTCCCCCCTGCCCTCCTGTGGCGGCTGCCCTCCCCCCTGCCCTCCTGTGGCAGCTGGCCTCCGGTTCTCACAGGAACTGGTTTTCATATCCTCATTAACTAATGGGGTAAATAAAAACCAGGAAGTATGTTTATTTTATAATTTTATGGAAATATATGATTTTGGCTTTAAAAAAAGTTATCTGTGGACACCCGTGACCTCAGACAGCAATCAGAATACTTACACCCAAATACCTCCAGAGTGGACCAGACAGGGCCAGGAGGAGCCCCCACAGGGCCACACCCTCGTCTCTCCAACCACAGGTCAGCACAGCTTGCAGTCATCTCCCTTGTAGTTGCAGATGCAAAGTTTAAAGTTCAAAAAACCTGAGTCCCGCCTTCCCCTTAGCTTTCCTTGTGCTGGGATTGTGGGGCGCATTTCCCCAGCTGCAGAGCTGTTCTGGAACCCTGAGAGCCTCAGGCCCCAGCGTGCATGCTCGTTTGTTTTCCACCAACACCAAGGAGATGAAGCGCTTTCTAAATTAGAAAACGCAGCACACGTGGTAGCTAGAAATGTGCTTTTATGAGCTGAGTACCTTTCCCGACTCCCAGAGAACTTGTGGTACAGTTTTAAATTCAGTGATCACTCCATGCAGTCTGTCTTCATTCGACCTAAGCCAGCCAAAGCTGGTCGGCCAGTCAGGGACTTTGGTACACACCTGAAGGTCCCCTGGCTAGAGGTAGGAGGAGGCCATCGTCCCCTCCCATCAGTAGCAAGTAGAGTAGCGCAATGAAGTTAGACTTCACCAGAGCTTGGCTGAGTGTGCAAATATTCATTTCCAAGCACCCCGGTGGCCAGGGATAACCCTACTGTCTGCCCCCAGGAGTTCTGACCAGCCCCTTGCCTGTAAATTTCACTTCCAGAGATCAGTTCAGTGACCTCTGACAGTGGTCACTGTCACTGACACTGTGGGTGTCTCAAGGTCCCAACTGCGGACGGGTGTCAGGTTCCAGTGGCTGCTCGTGGGGTCGGGTGCTGGGCTCCTGGAGCACAAACCACATCCAGGGGCTGCAGAGCCTCCAAGTCCACTCAGCTCACTTGAGAAGCAACTTCCCACATTGCCAGGTGCTGGGAATCAGGCCCTGTGCCGTCAGTTTTGGTAGTGAGGTCAGAGGTGCTGAGCAAGAGCCTGCAGAGGTGACATCAGAGCTCTCGAGGGCCAGCACCCTGGCTGGGTTGAGCCCCTCACACAGACGTTGGAATTCTATACAGAAGTACTTTTAAAGTTAATTACCACACGGGTGATCATCTGCTGCCTTTCCCAGGGGGAGGAGCTAGCAGATGGGTGTGCCTGGCAGACTTTGGGGATGAGAGGTTGCTGGCTGAGCCAAGCAGGAAGCCAAGAGGTGAGCTGCCAAGCCCACCCCAGGAGCTGGGGTTGGGCTCACCTTGGCATGTGAGGGGCTCCCCTCTGGGAGAGAGGCAGCTGGATGCAGGTGCCCTGAGGGCAGCACTGGTCCTCCGCTTCACAGGTCACCTGTTCAGCATCCCTAGGCAGCTGCCTGCCCCGTGAGGACTGCACAAGCCTCTTTAAACCAGTGTCCCTCTCCTGGACAGGGACAGGCAGCTCCTGCCCTCAACAGAAGAAGCACCGAAGCCCAAGAGAGCAGCTCTGAACCCAGTGCTGCAATGGAGATGCCATCGAATGCCATCAATGTGGAGGCTCTGAAGCCCCAGCGCCATCCCATGCCCGTCCATGAGCATGGGCATGTGAACACACTGCAGCTCACAGAGTCTCTCAGGGCTGGTGGTAGGGCCAGGAGGCCCGAGGCTCTTGGAGGGACCCCTGGTCAACGTGTTGCTCAGAGCTGAGCTTCAGTCCCCAGCACCTGAGCCTTCAAGTGACTGGAGGAAGAGGCACCCAGGGCCCCACTGGCCAGCCTGGAGGCAGAGACAAAACAGGTGCCCTCTCTTCTGTGGCCTGGCATCAGATCATGCTGCCCGCCTACAGCTGGGTGGCCTCCGGTGGCGGCTGCAGCAAACCCCACCAATGCGGTGGCCTGAAACGGCACAGGTCCCCACACTCAGCTCTGGGGCCGGAGGTCTAGAAGAAATCTTCCCGGGCTACAGCCAAGTGCTGGCAGAACCAAGCCCCTTCTGGAGGACAGAGCCTGGGAACTGTCTCCTGGAGCTCAGGATCTATCTCCTGCCTCTTCCCACCCCAGGGGCCACCACATCCCCAGGCATGGGTCCCGCACTCAGTCTTCAGAGTCAGGCATGCAGCATCTGCCAGACCTGTGCTGGGCTCTGAGCCCTCTTGACCTCCTTCTTCCACGTGGAGGAACCCGTGATTCTATGGGCAGCCTGGACAACCCACGCTGTCTCCCCATGTGGCGGTCAGCTGATGAGCAGTCTCCACTCCCCTCTGTCACATAACCCAATCCACACCAGGTCCAAGGGGAGGGGTCACCTAGGCTTGGTTCTCCACCTACACACCAGAGCCCAGCACCTAGGATGCTCCAGAGATGTTTGCAGACAAGAAATGAGGCACAGAGTGGCCCTTTGCTGGACATAACAGCTATCACATGAGAGATCCACTCAGATGGCCAAACCCTCATCAGCTGAACGGGAGCCTCGGAGGATGGAGCCCTCAGAGGATGGAGCCCTGTGGGGAAACACGTCAATTCTTAATTGGAAGATTTTTTGCCCACAAAATTGTCACTACTGGAGTGCAGGCTCCAGAGTCTAACCTTGAACTTGTGGCCAGGTTGAACCCGATTCCAGGCTCCCATCAGCTCCTCTGCTGCAAAATACATGTGCCACTGCAGAAAAAAAGCATAAAGCATTAAAATCACAGAAGAGATCACGGGAAGGAGGACTGTGCTCACCCCTGCCCACAGGAACACCCGGGGCCCTCCCTGGGCTGGGCAGAGGGTGTGGGGAAGAATGAGGGTGAGCCTGGCACCCAGAGAGGGCAGAGAGAGGCTGCCTGTCGTCCTGCACCCTGCCTCCTCACCCAGGCCACACAGCAGGTCCCCACCCGGGCTGCGTGACCCCAAGACCTCAGGGAAACCGGAGTGGCTCAGGTGTCGAGAGAAGAAGGAGGAGCAGGAGAGGAGGGAGGGGGCAGGTCCTCCCTGGGGGGCGCAGCTCCAGCCCAGCTTCCTCCTGAAGAACCGCAGCTCCTAAGAAGACGAGACCCTCAGACAACGGCACTGGAGTAGAGACAGCACCAGTGATTAGGGGAAGCGGAGTGGACTCGTGAGACTTCAGACACTGGAACATCAGACATGTGCACTAAAATTTTAATATGTTTTAAAAATTCAAGGTAAGCTTCAAAAGGAAGCTTAAATGTATTATCAGGGAACAAGATGACTTGAAAAATTATAAAACTTCCACTAAATGTGAATGAAGTAGAAGCAGAATGCACAGTAGGAGAGGGACCTGTAGTGTGGGTCAGAGTTACCTGAACACAGTCCCGAGAGGCACAGCGTAGGGCACAAGCATGGAGCCAGGGTGGGCTACGGAGAGACTGCCATGGACGACTGTGCAGAGATTTGGACTTCAAAAGGGAACAAGAGAAACATGGGAAAGAGACAATAAGAGAGAAGAGCTGATAATTTTCCAAATTATGGGAAAACGGCAGTCACCAGATCCCCAAATGTCCCCAAATCCCAGTCAGGGTACAAAGTTCACCCCAAGTGCGACATTGTGAAACCGAGAAAAATCAAAGACAATGAACAAAACTTGAAAGCATCCAGAAATGGCCTGGGGCTGGGGGAGACCAGGGACGGCTCACAGGAGGAGACCCAGCTAACCACGGACCACCAGCAGCAAACGGAGGGGACCGTGATCGAGCAGCATCTTCAAAGTGTTCAGAACTTTCAGCCTGGAGTTTTATGCCAATTCTAGAACTCTCTAGGATGAAGATAAACAAAGATATTTTAGGCAGATGAAATTAAATCTGCACCATGTGTATTAGCTTCTGTTGCAAAACATTCCACCTGGAAGCTTAGGACTGACCCCTCCTAACTCTGCAGGCAGTGCCTGAGTGAGACCTTCCTGCATCTGCAGCCAGCCGGCCTGCAGTCAGCGGCTAGGGAGCCAGGACGGCCTCCCTCCCTGCCTGCTGGTGGGCACACTGATGGTTGGGGACTCAACTCTCCTCTTTGGAACACTTCATCCCCAAGAGGGGGCCTGCTGGGGCTCATTCTCAGTGTGGTCTCTGGGTGCAGTACACAGCCGGAGAGCAAGCCACGCTGTGCACAAGCCTGACAAGCCTCGCTCCTGTCACACTTCCAAACAGCTCCACAGGGTGGAGAAACTGACTTGGAAGGGGAAGAATTTGTGGCATTTTTGCAACTGGGAACACCCCAAGGACCTTAGGCAAAGAAATCCTAAAGGGGGGTTGCAGCTTAGGCAGAAGGCAGGCCTCAGACAGAAGAGGCTGGTGCCTCAAGAGAGTGGTCAGTCGAGGCAGAGACAGACCTGAGAGCATGGAAAGCAGGCATGGCTGTGGGGTGGGCAGGGAGGACACGGCCAAGGGCGCACTGGGTCAAGAGGGGAGATCAGGTTGAAGCACAGAAAGATCACATTGGTTCACCCTGGACAGCAGTGACTGGGATCCCAAGGACATGCGTGTAGCACTGCCTTCTGGACGGCCCCTTCACCATGTTGTAGGTGGTGATTGGCACCTCCAGACACAGGCCCTAGGAGCACGAAAGGAGCAGAGGACCTGCCCCGGGGCGGCAGGAGGGCACACATGATAAATGGTGAGACCGCAGGATTTCTTGAAAAAGGCCACACAGCAGACCAGCACTCAGAGCGTGACCTTAGGTGACGGAGAAACACGAGACCCTTTAGCCAGGGTTCTCACTGCAGCACCCCGCGACCCCACGGCGCTTTCTCCAGACGGCGTGATGCGGCCAGGAGCTCTGGTGGCACCGTTTAGTTTCTTCCTGTGGTAGGTGAGTGGATGGCGCAAACCACAGGGGGCCAGCACTGCCCTGAGCAGGAAGACCAAGACAGAGCCCTGTGGGACGGTCACTGGAGATCCCTTCCCCCTCCCCCCCAATCTCCCACCCGTCCCTGAAAGGAAAGTGAGAAGGCGAGAGAGGGCGAGGGAGAGGTGAGGGACGGAGACCAGGCAGAGAGCCACACGAGGGTTTGTCAGAGCTCGCATAAAAGCCATCTCCATAGAGAGGAGAGAGGCCCCGAGATGTTCGGGTGTTGGGGACCACAAATCAAGTCAAGATGGCGCCTGGCAGTCTGCCAGGAGGAGTGGTTTGTGAGGCAGCGCCACCGAGCCATTAAGATGGTGGGGACTCCTTATTGGCTGACTGCTGCATCTGGATGATGCTGATTGAGTCAAGCTGTGTGTCAGCAGTTAGGTATATACACCTCTGCTGTCCCGCAATAAAGCAGTTCCGCTTCAACCTTCAAGTTGCTTGTCACCTCCCGGTTATTTTGCCCAGCCGGACTGCGGCATTCGGGGCCCCAGCTTTTGTGGGGTAGGGGTTGGAGTGGGAGCTGGGTGCTGTGGGACAGGCATGGGGTGCTTGCATCAGAGCTAGGCCCGTGGGAATAGCATGGGATGGGCTTAGGTCGATGGCACCATGGGGCTTTCCAGAGTCAAGGGTCCTGTCATCGTGGATTGGCTTAGGGTGATGGTAGCACGTGGCAGGTCACTAATGGGGTGGGGGAAGTACAGGAAAGCAAAACTTATCAGATGGCCTTGACATTCAAGATGGCTGCTCAGACGTTAAGTCAAGACCCTATATTCCTCCCTTTCTTCTTTGTTAATGGGCCCCTTAAGGGACAGGGGCATAGATCAGTCTTCTGTAGCTTCTTCCTGCTGGGAAGGGGTGGTTTCTTGTCCCGTGTTAGGGGCACAGGATGTCCTTGAGGCAATGGTGAGGGTCTGGAGGTGCCGGGAGATGCTGACTCCAGTGGTCCCATTTTGGTCAGTGGTTGGAAGTCCTGTAACAGAAGCTGGCTCGCGGTTTGGTTAGAGATCCTTTGAACCTGGTCTTGAATAAATCTAATGACGCAGGGGACAAGCATTAGCAAAAGGCCTATGGCAAGGAGAGAGGTCAGGAAAGGAAGTGCCACTGGAGAAGGGGGTCTTAGCTGCCATCCTCCAACAGAGGAGAGCTATTGTTTCCAACGTTCAAGGGCCTTCTGTAGTTGTTTATCTTGTCTGGACTGTATCAGATTGATAGCCTTCCTCCTGTAGGTACAAAGTCCGCCTTTCTCTGCTGTTGATAGTCCAGTCTGCGGCGGTTTTGTAGGACCACAGAGGCTAAGGAGTCCAGTTGATTCTGGAGGGTTAGTATAGACTCAGCTGCCTGTTGGAGACCCCCTACCAGCTGATTGGAGAGTCATGAAAACAGGTAATGGGTGCGGTCATTCCTGCCGTTCCTGTGGCTAGGCCTGCCGTAACCCCAGGGTGGCCAGTAGGGAAACAAATGGCCTAGCCCATTTGTGTCCAGGGCTCATATGAGCAGGGACTTACCAATGAGCTGTTTAGGCCCAGAAGACCTGCTGTGAAATGAGAGAAGCCAAGAATCTCTCACTTGTCCCCATAACAAGGTTGGAGAGGACAAGGCTGTTATTTGGGACTGTAAATCTTTAACATCCCCATAGTTATCAGGAATCTAAACACCACATTTAACTTTTAATGTTACAGATGTCCATCCCCATAAGATGTATTTAAGCTACTTAACGTCATCTGATCTTGTAGCCTCCAGTCTTACTTATTTTTTTACCAATTTATGAAAACATCAGTCATGTTACCCAATGGAATTCAAGGAGTTAAGAGTACTTGGTGGTATATTTAACAGTTAGCATTTTAACCTTGTGAATTAATCAGATGTCTAACAAACACATGTATGAGAAATCCCATGTCGAATCACTTTACTTATTTTCACCAAGATATCAGGTAAGTGTGTTAAACAGTGTTAGCCATTTCTTCCATGTTGAAGAAAAGTCCTAGAAACAATGGATATTAGACATTTTATAGACATCAACATTTTGATCTTTGACCACCTAGAGAGACTTCTGAGTCAGGTTAATTTTAAAGACATCTTTACTTTCATCTGTTTACCCAATTTAAATTGAACCATTTAAATCATGTGAGTGAAAGGTATTTGGATCCATTTTTAATTTATGAGAGCTCATTTTCAATCTGCCAAACTTGATGTCATGTACATGAGATGTGGACACACACACAACACACAGTGTGCACACATACAAAGTAAAGGCCTTGCAGCTTTTCACAGGTGAATCTCCATTGCAACGTTACAGATGTTAAAAACTCCATAGTTGAGTGAAAAATAGGACTGATCCAAAAAACATCAACCTAGGTGCACAGGACTAAAATCATGAGCTTCAAAAAATATGGGATCTAGGAACATAAACAAGAGTCCTAGAAAAAATGACCAGCTGGTAATTAGTGAAGTACCGTACAATTTACTTTTTTGTTCAGTACAGTAGGAGGCTTCTTCCATTTACATTTCAATTTCAGGAAATGGGGGAAACTGCTGTCCCTAACCCTGCTCCCAAACTCGCCTGCGTTCCTCAGGTGGGAGAGTGTTGGAGAGGCTCATGGAAAGTCATGTCGTATGACTGGGTTAGGAATTGGAATTCCTTAATGTACCTGAAGGATTGGAGGTGAAGGACCCTCACCTCCTTACGATTTGGGGGAGGTCACTAAGACAGAAAGGGACGTGTACCTGGACAGCTCCTTCTGACCCTGCTACTTCACGAAGGGGAAGTAGAGGTGCCGGCTGGGCCGAGGCGCGGGGTGGGAGCGAGGGCGAGTAGCAGGTGACTGAGAGCAGGTGGGGGAGGTCCCGGAGGAGTCGGAGCAGAAGGTGGGAAACGGCAGGGAGGGGTTGTCAGCGGGTTGAAGTCTGGGATTTGGGGAGGGTCCTGAGGCTGAGAAGACAGGGTTGAGGAGGCAGCAGCACTGGGCTGGAGAACAGGAAGAGCAGAGGGACGGTTTGGACGGCAGGAAGGAGAAGGCCTGAGGGTAGGGGGTCCCTTTCCATTTTCCCCAACGCTCACAATAGTCAAAAAGATCCCTGATACTACTGGGACCTAGAGTGCTGTGAAGCGGCCATTTAGAGTCATTATCCAGAGGATATTGAGGCCAGATCTGATTGTACAAACAGCTAAGTTTGGGGGGTTTTAGGTCCGGGGTGAGACAGAGAGAGCCTAGGTTAGCCAGGAGACAGCCTCGAGGACTGTGGGAGGGAATGGACGAGGAGCCGCCCAGGGTGAGACAGAGGAGCTGAGTTTAGAGGTGGGGTGTACCCCCCACCCTTCGTCTCTAGTGTCACCTAGTCGAGAGGACGGTTACACTCAGGGGTCGTCACTACTGCTGGGTAACCATTGGGAGCAGGGTCCATAGAGGCACTTGGGTGCCCAGCCAGGACTCTGTGGTAGGGACAAAAGCCCGTAGAAGGGGCAGAAGCCGTAGAGATTAACCCAAGGCCGAGAGGTCTCACCAGGAACAACTCCCAATAACCCTGGGTGGTTTTGCTAAACACCAGGACCCAAATTCAAGACCACCTATAGACCCAGTCAACAGTAGGGATCAGCCGTAGCTGTGGAAGCTGTGGCTGGGTGTACCCCCGACCACACAGTAACCCTGGGAGTGCCAGACAATCAATGGTCACTTCCTGGGACCCATACGTCATTTAGGTCAACTGGAGACAGGGGTCTTACCTGGAATGTCCGGCGGTGGGTGCAGAGAGGACGTTAGGCAGAATGGAGGGCCTGGTCTCACGATGGAATTTAGATGGGGTCCAAGGGACGCTCAGTGACCCTTGAAGAGGGGAGTGGCACACCGTGGAACCCGATCCCAGGTTTCAGCACCAATGAAAGGAAATTGAGGAACTGGGAGAGGGGCGAGCGAGAAATGAAAGGCAGGGACCAGGCAGAGGTTCACACGAGAGTTTATTTGTCAGAGCTGACATAAAGGCCATTTCTCTATAGAGAAGAGAGAGGCCCCCGAGATGTTGAGGGGTCCAGCTTTTGTGGGGTAGGGGTTTGGAGGTATAGCTGTGCATGTGGGACAGGCATGGGGTGCTTGCATCAGAGCTAGGCCCGTGGGAATAGCATGGGATGGGCTTAGGTCGATGGCACCATGGGGCTTTCCAGAGTCAAGGGTCCTGTCATCGTGGATTGGCTTAGGGTGATGGTAGCATGGGGCAGGTCACTAATGGGGTGGGGGAAGTTCGGTAAGAGGAATTACAGGAAAGCAAAACTTATCAGATGGCTGCTCGAATGTCAAGTCAGTATTTTATAGCCCCCAGTTGGCGTAGAAAGCTCCAGCGCAAGAGCTGGGGACGTCTCCCAGCCCCACAGGAGGGCACCACAGGTGGGACAGGAAGCTGGCCACACAGCCGCACAGACAGATGGGCTCATCCAGGCAGAGCCAGGGCCTTCCTTCCAGCAGGCCCAGCAGAAAGAGCCAGAGAGGCCGACGGCAAATCCAGATCCATAACGTACCTCGGACCAGAGCAGCGTCCCTGGGTGAAGGACGCCGGGACCCACACCCACCCAGGTCCTTCTGGCCTGGCCGGTCCAGACTGCGCTGCAGGTGCTGCCTGTTGGGAACAGAGGATGCGGGGCTGGTGAGGGGGCCAGGACAGGCGCCACCCGGAGGGACGTCCCTGGGCCTGGCTGCAGACCCCCGGTGGCACCGACTGCTGGGAAGTCCACTCCCGGCCACGCTGCAGCAGCGCAGGAAGCACCGAGGCAGTGTGCAGCACAGACCCCTCCAGGGGGACTCAGAAGGTGTCCTTCAGCAAGGAGAGACCTGGGGGTAGGAAGAGCAGGAAAGGGGCAGATTCGAAGCTCCACGTCACCAGGACCACTCCTGGGGGCTGTCCTCTGAGGCTGGGAAGAACCGTGACCCTGAGTCAGCCTCCCCACTACAGCAAACACCGAAGACGATCCACTGAGACAAAGGATTCCGTGGGACGTTTTGGTCCGCGAGGCGTGGCCCTGGTGCCGTGGGCCATGGGGAGGCTGCAGGTCATGGCAGCGGCTCATGGAGAAGCCAAGCTGCTCCTGAGACTTGGGAGGTGCAAGAGAGGAAGGGGCTGGGACCCACCACCTACCAGGGACCTCAGCCCTTCCACGAGGCCCCACCCCTCAAAGGTCCACCACCTCACCACGCGGGGCCTGGCTGTCAGGACTCGTGCTGGTGACGGAGGAAGAGCTTCCCAGGGGTGCCATGCTCCCTTGGTGTGTGGACCACGCCTGTATGTAACACCTCCTGAACACCCACTCTCCAGGGCCGTGCCAGGCCGGGTACCCAGGCCGATGACACAGCCTCATCCTCGACCCACTCACACCCCGTGGCAGGATGCCATGAAAGCCACTTCTAGAACCTTCAGATCCCGTTGTGGTTTTAACCTAGTTTTTCGCCATCTCTCCTAGCTGGCGACCTAACGCTGGTTCTCAACATCTGACCACTCCAGCAACGTCAGAAAACCACCAGGAAGTCACGCAACCACACAGAAGTACCTTTTCAAAATCAGAGACAGCTCTCTGACCTCAAGGGTCGGTGGAAAGAGAGCCACGGAATTCCTTATTATCATATAGGGGACACCCAAGGGAGGTTCCATGAACATTCTATCCCAAAAAGGGAAAAGGGGTGGGGTTACAAAGGAACAGGTGAGTGTGGCTCAGCCCCAGCAGGTGACACCTATTCCTGGAGCCATGCCTTGTTATCCGAGCTGGGGTGACGCCCAAGTTACCTCGACCTGGCACTACCGGGCCCGACTGAAGGCAAGCATTGTCCAGAACCCTGTGCATCAGGACCTAAAGGCATCTGCATCCAGGGCAGCTCCCGACACTAGTTCATAATAAAATTATGCACACAGTAAGATCGACATCGCAGCCACCCCTTCCACCTCCGGTAACAGCTTCAGGTGTGCTTGGCCCTTCTCCATGGCAGCAAGGGTCATGCGGGGCCCTCAGGCCAGCAATGTGAGAAAGCACTCCCATCTCTGCCTCTTGCCAGCTGTGTGAACTGGACAAGTTACTTAGCCTCCCTGAACCTCAGTAAGCTATCCATTCCCTACACTCAGGGAGGACCAACTCGGATTGGAACTTAGAGCCCATAAGCCAGTGCTGTGAGCTCTGGGGAAGCCGGCACTCTCCTTGCTTTCTGTGCCATTTGCTGCGCAGACCGTCAGAACATCGTGGTCCGCGTGCTAACAGGCTCTCTTCCTGACCTTGCCAACCCGACAGGCTCCAGATGTGCTTAGCTCGCAGCCGTCTTAGACCTGCAAGTCACTTCCTTGTTCTCCTGCACCTGCAGCCAAGGACCCAAGTGCTGCACATCCCATGACGCAGCAGAGCCATCTGCAGCCCGCAGGCCCACGGGCCCTCCCCAACGCAGTCATCATTCACATAGAACCACACACTATTGATCTTGTCATAATAAACTCCCTGTTTTGCTTTATCAGGTCCCATCAGATCTATTCATCAATAATGTATTGTCTTTTTAAAAGTCCAAACCCCAACATTATGAGACGGCCCTCTACGCACCAGTCTTGCCAATCCACCTGGTTTGACTCTAGCTCCCCCTAGTCCCCAGGTGGGGCCATTGCTCAGCGCTTCTTACAGCAGAGCCAGGCCAGGCTATGACCCTGGGTGGCCCTCCTGCTGCCGCCTCTCCCTACCCTCTGCCTCCCTCCCTCAGAAGTTTTAGGGTTTGGCACCCACCAGCCCTTCACCCGGCGAGTGCTGAGTGTGTCTGGAAGTGTTCCCAGGGACCTGCAGCCAGGGTGACGCCCACAGAGCACTTCTCCTTCCTCCACAGCCAGGGCCCCTGGACCTGCCTGGACTCCACCCTGGCACCGCCGTGGTCTTGACATTTTAGTAAATGCAGGAAACCATAAGAAAGGCCTCCAAGCAGAGGATCACAACAGGACTGTCCTTCTAGAACTACTCTTTGGCTCTTCTTCAAGAATGTGGCATCGCATGCCTGTGTGGGGCCCTTCCTTCCTGGCCCCAGCCGTGGCCCTGCTGGCCAACCATCAATGATGGCTACTAGAGAAAACTCGCCCTCACCCTGGGACCTGGCCGATTTAATTCTTTAGGTCAGTTCACTGTAAGATGCCATCATGGAGTGATCGTGTTGTCCCCACAGTCATCTGGCTCTAGGGGCTCGTCCCACACACCGTCTCTGGAGGAGCCAGCAGAAGGAGACGTCCACAGGTGAACCACAGGAGCCCCTGCCAACAGAGCCCAGCTGGGACTGCATTGGCGGGAGTCCACCTCGTGCCCAGCTGGGACTGGGCTTGTGTAAGTGACAAGCTGCGCAGGTGGCAGTGAGTGGACCAGCCCCTGTCCCCAGCCCTCACTGGCACTGGTCAGGCCCTCAGGGGCGGTCTCTAGGAAGCCTGCTGTGGTAGGCCCCACTGTGAAGGTGGCCCCTCTGCAGACCCGTTCCTAACGCATTCCCAGGGGTTCACTGGCGCGTGACACGTGGAGTCCCAGACGCCGGAGGTACGGGGGTGCTGGCAGCGCCTGCTCAGCCCAGCTCCACACACGGAAGGCTGGAGGGCAGCTCCCCAGCCGGTCTGTCCCCTCCCAGGAGCGCCCAGGAGCGGCGCTGGCTCTCCCCAGCAGAGCACAGGGCCCAGAGAGATGCTGGGGCGTGGTCCAGAACCTGGGGTGGCTCATCTTGATGCCCAGACACAGGGAAAGGTTCTCCTGATATCAAGGAAACCGCGGCTGTAGGGCCGCAGTGGCTGCTGAGTGTCACGGGGAAACTGACTTTGACTTGGAGCAGCGGAGAGACTCGTTGGATTTTTATGAGAGTGTTGACAAGACTCCCCAGGTGCGTCTCCTGGAGTTGACGATAATGTCCTGGGCTCCTCTCCAAAAATCCACCAGATCTGACCAGGCATCGGGCTGCTGCCGTCTCACTAAATCGGCTGGGATCGATGCCTGCCCGGCCGAAATGAAATGACCTCTGTCTTTAAAACCCAAATTACCATTTCACTCAAAGTAACATGATTGTTGTCACCCTGATAATGCTAACATCACCCCCTATGGCATCTTGAGGGAAACACCCTGGCGGTGGAGGTGACAGAGGCCAGTGAGTCTTGGTGGCCTGGTAGACTAAAGCTGGGGTCTGGGGACACTCGGGGACTTGGAGCCCTGGAGCGGTGCTGTGGTAGTGGCCCCAGCACCTGCAAGACTCCGTTTTGTCACATCCCCTGGCTCCCCTGACAGGTGGCACCCACCAGCACTAGGTAGTTCTGCTCCCCCACCCCGGCCGGGCTCCACCAGGAGGCACCACCCACGGGGAAGGTGGAGCACGCGGCTCTGAGGTCCAGACGGTCTTTGGGGCTTTGGGGAAGGAAACTGCCGTGGCTTGGTGACAGAGTGGGGCTGAGAACACACAGCCGACGAGGCAGGAGGAGAGAAGACATTTGTTTCTGGAGGTCAGGGAACGTCAGAGGAGCCAGGGTGGGAGCAGACGGGGACAGCATGGCCCAAAGGGCTTGCAGGGCCAAGGCTGCCAGGCCTGTGCACTTGGGGCCAATCCTTTCGCCTGCAGGGGGGGACACTGCAGAGCTCCTGGCAGAGGGAAGAGTGGTGGGCCTTCAGGGTGATGTGGAGGCTGGGGCAGGTGGTGGCAGAGAAGCTGTCCCCAGGGCCCACAGGAGCATGGAGGCAGGACAGGGAGAGGCACTGCCGCCATGGGCAAAGGTGTCCATCAGCAGAGGTGCCCGTTGGCTGTGCCTGGACTGTACAGGGCTGGTGTGGAGGGCTGTGTCCTGTGGTGGAGGCAGCGTCCCTAGGCCTGAGGCTGCAGGAGAGGCGCAGCCCAGGAGCTGGAGACCGTGGAATCAGGAGGGCTTGGAGTCAACACACAAGGCCAGGCAGCGCTGTCGACCCCCATGCACGAGCCCGGGGATCCTGAGGGTCTCGGGGGCCCCAGCTCCCGGCCCACAATCTGACCTGAGGCACCACTGCGCAGGGTCCCTCCCATGCTTCCAGCTGCCTGAAGCTCGAGATGTCGGCCAGAGGAAGTTGTGCCCCCTGCTCCCAAGAATCGGACAGTGCTCACCAGGCCTCCTGAGGGGATCCAGGTGCTGCCTGTGCTTGGGAATTCTGCTCCATGCAACCTAAGGAAGGGGAGAGTGAGGGGAATGACCCATGACAGTGTCTGCTTTTCCTCCCTCCATGAGCTCCTCAGGAGAGCGGTGGACCCTACCTGCCACGGCGCAGGGCCCTGGAAGGCACAACTGCCTGCTGGGTGCCAGGGAGCGAGCCCAGAACGAGAGGAGGGGTGGTGAGCACCAGGGACACTGGGCAGGCATGCTGTCCAGCTGGGATCATGATCCAACAGTCAGAGCACAGCCGCCCACCACCCTCTGGAGACACGGGAAGGACCCTGGGTCAGCCATGGGGATGGGCTTGCTCCTGGAGTGGCCCCCACTCAGCCTGGCAGCGGGCCCCCGGTGCTGGGACTGAGGCTCCTCTTTGCGCCCTCTGGTGAAGTGGTAGCCGGCTGGGTGGCTCTGTCCCTTCAGTGCTTGGCCAACATGCTGGAAGTGGAAACCCACGTGGCCAGAGGGACCCAGGAAAACACAGCCAGGGTCTTGGGACAGGTGCAGCTGGGGCACACGGGCGCCACCTCTCGGAGACCTCCACCTGGTGACGCCCAGGAGAAGCACCAGGGGGCCTGCCCTGCGCTGACCAGGTGGGGGCTTCTGTGTGCCTGAAGGCCACACGGTGGCCAGTCTGGAAACAGCCCAGGTGCGAGGCAGTTCTCCAGGTGGACAATGAGTTGCGAAGGGAGTGAGTGGCCAGACCCGGGATGTGTGCTCCGAGTCAGCGGTCCCCGCCTGCGGCCCTCTTGCTCCTGGAGTGCACCCCCATCTGGAGGAAAGGTTTCCTCTCGCCATGGCTGGGGAGAGGTGCCGCTGCTCCTCGTGGTGAGCACAGGGTGGCCCCTCCCCAGAGAATCGTCCAGCCGGGACGGTGGGCAACTCGGCACTCAGTAGAAACCTGAAAGGACAGCTCCGCCTCCTCCCAGATGAGCAGCTCACTCGAATGCCTTGAAGGAGAAGGCTCTGTTTAGGCACCAGGTGCGTCCCTTCACGTACTCCCGCACACACATGCACACAGGGCACACGCGCTGAGCGCCATCTTCCAGGTCAGCGGGCGCTCCCTCCAGCTCCTTCTCCAGCTTCTCCTTCACCTGATTCCGCAAACTGCTGCACTGGGCTCTGTCTCGGAGGGCTTCGGCTTCACACCAGGCCCTCCCAGGAAGACAGATGCTCCCAGTGATCACATCAGAGACAGTATTTGAACAGGGAGCTCCACCAGCTCTTCACAGTGCATCCAGAGTGGCCGTGGGCTCACGTCTGGTTCCAGGCCGTTTCCCTTTCCTAGCAGGGTCCATCCACAGAGGAGGTACCTGCGTGGCTGCCACCGCGGACGGCGTCATCACCTGAGAAGTCCACCCTCATCGGTTTCAGGAATGAGAATTCCTTAAAGCCCACTGGAAATTGAGATAAGTTCTAGGAAAGCCTCCAAAACTGAAAGTACATAAGTGCCGCCCTTTCTGGAAGGATCCGATTGATGTCGAGCAGGTGCAGGTGGAACATAATTAAATTAGCCCTGTCTGAGGGCCGTCTGGAGGACGTCTGAGGGATAAGCCTGTGCAGATGAAATGTCAATATTTTAATAACTTTTCTTGGAAATATATCACTGTGTGATTCTCTTCTGGTTTGCTCTTGGCGGTTCCTTCTGTCCCTCTGGAAGACTGGCTGAGGAGTTACGGCGTTTGCTATGGATTCCCACTCCCCTCCCATCCCCCACGCCCCCACTGCAGGTTTAGATTGGAAACAAAGTCCCACTGGGGCTGGACACTGCGGGTGCCTGAGCACCATTCGGAGCTCCGGGGTCCACTGTCAAGTCTGAAAAGAAAACTAGAAGGCCTTGGCCAGCAGGACAGTCAGCAGCTGCTCCACCAGCACACCCCGGGCCCACAGGGTGGAAGTGGGTGTCACCTGCTGGGAGCCAGGTGTGCGTCACAGCAGGGCCGCAGGGTCAGCTGCAGGGGGAGTCAAGGAGAGGGACCGAAGCCTCTGTGGCAGTCCACCTGAAAGGCACCACCTGTGTCCAAGAGCGTCTCAAGGGGTCCCCGCCACCCACAGGAGAGAAGTCAGGCTGGGGGCCTCACCCATATCCCACCAAGGTGAGCCTTTGAGGGCTGCACAGCAAAGCCCACCTGCACCCAACACCGCACACTCACCCTGCAGGCCCTCGTGGCACCCGGCCCACCCCCAGGGTTCCCTCCAGGGACACATAGGGCACAAAGGAAGCGGAAGAAGCTGGTGTCCCCAGCAGCCTTTGGCCATCAGGAAGTGAGGTCAACCACAGCCCCTTGGCAGCCATGGGATCTAAGGGTGCTCTGGACCCCCAGGCAGAGATGGAGCTCAGTGGCCCGCACCGTACCCCCTCCCTCCACTAGGCCCCTGCCTCTCACCCCACCAGCCAGGTGTTCCTGAGACCACCCACGGATACGGGTCCTCGCCTGGACTCTGCCTGGGGAAAGAGAGGCCAAGACATCGCGTGGGGGTAGCTCAGGGGCACCTGGTCTCCAGGGGCCTGAGTGTCTTGGTGCCCACAGCCCCAACCCCCTCCCACATAAAGGCTCAACTGCGGCATAAAATCAGATCCCCAGGGCAGGGGAACAGGGCCTAACTGCCCTGTGTACAGAGGACAGGCCAGCATCAAAACTGGTCCTACATTGAAATGGGTCAGGAGAGAGGACAGGGACGTGAGCTCCAGGTAAGTTTTGCAGCATCAGGGGCAGGCCCCGGCCTCGAGGCCAATGTAGCAAAGGCCCGCTGGCCGCAGGCAGACTGCAGCTGAGTCCTGGTAGAGGGGGCTGCTGGGCCCTGGGCAGGGAGCAGAGGCAAGGAAGGGTGCTGGTGGGCCAGGCTGTGCCGCAGGGTGCCCTGGGCAGAAAGGAGCAAGGGCCACTGCCTCTCGTGTCTTCCTCACTCAGGGCCCGTACAGGCCTACGTGTGGCGCCAGGAGGACGGGACCTCCCTGCCCCTCTGACCTGCAGAACGGCTCTGAGTCCAGGACCACCGCCTTCTGCCGGACTCCCCAGCAGTCTGTGACAGTTTCATGTGCGTGCCCCCAGCCCCAGGACAGCTTCTGCAGACAGCGGTGAGAGAAGGGGACATGTCTGGTGAAAGGCACTCTTGAGAAGACAGTTTGGTGGCTTCTCCTTTAAACACTCAGATTCCACAGTTAAGACTCACCCCTGGGGCCAGAACCTTCCACCCTAAACATGCCAAAGGGTTCACAGCTGTGTCTGCAGGAGACTAAACACGACCGGAACTCGTCACGGCTCCACGGGGCAGTGAAGGCAGGACTGTGGCCCCCGCCTGGTGTGGATGGATCATCTCAAAGACTGTCACAGGCAGCAAGTCACCGGCCTTCGCCTGGGGAGGGAAGGCGACACAAGCAGGCCAGCTCTGCTCCCAGCCCCCAGCTGCGCCCGGCCCCAGCGGGCAGCTGCTTTCCCCCAGAACCCACTCCTCCTCCTATGAGCAGGGGTGGGACACGTGGCCACCAGGGCCCTCCAACACGCAAGCCCCTGCCAACAGGCTGGAAAGTGCCTGCCCAGGGTGGGCAGGAGGGGTAGCCGTGAGCCCAGACCCGAATGTGAGCAGGAAGCCGTCTTCAGCACACGTTCTGGCAGGGGTCAGCCCTGTCACTGGCACATGGCTGAGACCGGGGCAGGGGAGGGATGTGCAGCGGGGATGGTGAGGCTCCAGATGCAGACAAGGAGGCTGCTGGCCTGGGCTCGGAGGAAGAGCACGCAGCAGGCGCCTTAACTGGGCTGAGGGGTCTCGCTCGGCTTTCTCTGGGTGGACCTGAGTTGAAACTGGGACAGGTATCAGGGGAGGAGCAGTAATGGTCAAGTCCTGACCACTTTGCTTCAGTCGTTACAGAGCTATTGCTGATCTTCCTGGCTGGGCGCTGTAGATCCGGGCAGCTCAGACCAGGGGCCACCTTCATGAGCCAGTTGGTTAGATGGTGGGCTGGCTTCCTGTGGTGGTCAGCGTAGGTGAGGGGTGGCTTCCTGGGCTGGTCAGCATAGGTGAGGGGCTGGCTTCCTGGCCAGGTCAGCGTAGGTGTGGGCCTGGCTTCCTGGGCTGGTCAGCGTAGGTGAGGGGATGGCTTCCTGTGGTGGTCAGCGTAGGTGAGGGGCTGGCTTCCTGGGCTGGCCAGTGTAGGTGTGGGCTTGGCTTCCTAGGCTGGTCAGCATAGGTGAGGGGCTGGCTTCCTGGGCTGGTCAGTGTAGGTGAGGGGATGGCTTCCTGGGCTGGCCAGTGTAGGTGTGGGCCTGGCTTCCTAGGCTGGTCAGCATAGGTGAGGGGCTGGCTTCCTGGGCTGGTCAGTGTAGGTGAGGGGATGGCTTCCTGGGCTGGCCAGTGTAGGTGTGGGCCTGGCTTCCTAGGCTGGTCAGCGTAGGTGTGGGCCTGGCTTCCTGTGGTGGTCAGCGTAGGTGAGGGGTGGCTTCCTGGGCTGGTCAGCGTAGGTGAGGGGTGGCTTCCTGGGCTGGTCAGTGTAGGTGAGGGGATGGCTTCCTGGGCTGGTCAGCGTAGGTGTGGGGCTGGCTTCCTGTGCTGGTGGCCACTGGCTGCAGGTCCATTTTATTTTAAATCTATTCTTGCCCCTGTTTATCACCTCAGGGCCCTAGTCAGGAGCCTGGCCTTCCTGGGCGTCAGTCAGTAAGTGTCCAGAGGTGAAAGTCATACCCAGGGCAGGAAGTGGGTCTGGGTTGGAGCAGAAAATGCTGAGAAGGACCCGGTGGGTGGTGTCCCCTCAGGGCTGCACCATGGCTCTGTCCATCCGTGATGAGAAGCCAGCCTTCCCCAGGGCAGTGAGAGGACATCAGGGCTCAGCTGCTCCGTGTATTCACGGGGACATGTCCCCAAACCCAGTGCCATGAGTGAGTCATTCCTGGATTGGTGGATCTTAGAGGTCCTCAGACATGTCAGAGAAGCCCAAGGGCAGGTTCTGGGGTCATCAAACCAGCAGCAGAGCTTGGCATGCAGTGGACATGAAGGTCCCCAGCTGTCCTCTCTGGGAAAGGATCCGTCTTCAGCAGAGAACAGGTGGCACTGGTGGGAAGAAAAGCAGGGGCTGCCCTGAGCCGAGCAGGGCCAGTGCCGTCTTGTCCCCTCCACCTGCATCCACAGGGTGCCCAAGACCCTACCTCCTTCTCAGGAGAGGCCCTCAGAGCCACTGGTCTGCCCTGGCTCTGTCCCTGAGGGCCTTTGCTCTGGGGCCTGGCTTCCTGTCCTATGACGCCAGGACTGGGGTCTGCCCTGGGCTGCCCTGGGAGTCGTGCTGAGACTCGTGTGGGCGGGAGGTGCCTATCACTAGACTAGCCACCCGGTGTGAGCTGCGCGGGCCCTGATCCAGGGTCACGTGCAGCCTCGCGGCTCTGGTGAGGCTGCACGTGACGCTGGGTTCGATCCCTGGCACCACATTAAAAAAATAAAATAATGAAAATAAAGGTATTGTGTCCATCTACAACTAAAAAAATATATTTAAAAAAAAAGAACAGGGGCTCTGTTCAGCAGGTTGGCTCATCCTCCGAACTGTGGACGCCAGGAGTGTGATCCCTCTGGGCCACGGGGGACTGACATCACCATCGGCTAGAGGCCAGGAGCACCCCAAGCATGACAATGAGTGTTCCCACACATTGCCAATGGTCCCTGGGGACAGAACCACCCGAGGGAGAACCACAAGTTAGACTCAGCAAGGACAAGCATGTGTGGGATGGCTCTGCTGACTACCTGTCGGGGAGGCTTCAGAGGACAGGTCCGGCAGAGCCTCGGCAACCAGCAGAGCCTCGGCGAGCTGGGTCCCAGTGAGTCAGCCATAGGGAGGAAGGGAAAAGGCAAGGCTAGGGACGGCCTGCCTTGGATGGAGACCAGATGGAGGCTCCGCCCTCCCTCCCACACACATTCAGGAAGCCTCTTCTCAGAGGAGCCCTGAGACCTGCCGCCCCAGCTCAGCCTGCACTCGGGCATGAGTGGCACCTGCACACGTCGCTGCCTGGAGGGTGCCCAGCAGCGGCTCACCTTGTTCAAGGCTGTCTGCCCTAGCAGCACCGACCTGGAGGCCATGGCTGGCTGGTGAGCAAGGGGTCTCCGTCCTGGCCGGTGACACAGGGTTTTTCCAGCAGTGTGCCACCTTCCATCTCGTCGTCTTCCTGGGGCAAGAAGTCCTCCAGCTCCTAAGGGCTCTCACCTGGGGAGCCAGCCCAAATACTGGACTCCGTTTGGAGTGGTGCTGGTCTTTGCTGTGCTGTTTCCAAAGACCTTGAAGTCCTTGCTTGGGGACAAGTCACTCTCACTTCTCATCTCCTGGACTCCAAGCCAACACCTCTGCACTCTACTTTCCATCCACAATCAGAGGGCAGCAGGGCAGCTATTCGTGAAACTAGACACAACACCTGCCCCTTCTCCTGGGGAGAAAACAGACATTGACCATGGCACACTTGTTCAGGACTTTCTGCAAATGGGTCACCCAGGGGCCTTTCAGAGCTCCTCCCGCTTGGCCTTTTAAGGGAATGGTAACACTGTGTCCCTCTTTCTTCCTGAAACCTTTCAGCCACAGTGACACTGTGTTCACTAGGTTCTGCTGCATCCTACAGAGCATCTCTGGGTGGGGTTCCCTGTCCTCCTTCCAAGCCCTATGGACACAAGACCTTGGATGACGAATGTCTACCTGTGCCGGAGCAGGAAGCAGGCGAGGATGGTATGTCCTGTCCATGAACCACGCTTCTGGAGGACTTGATACCATACGTGCTGTGTGCAGATTTCCCAGGGTGTCTGTCCACATTAGCCTGAACTCTCCAGAGAAACAGAACGAGAGAGAGAATATGATATCCATCTACGAAGAGAGGGGGTTGTGGGACGGACAGAGAGAGGCTGACAGATCCATTAAGGAGCTAGCCCATACAGTCATGGAGGCCAGCAGGCCATGACTCTACATGTGACAAGTACAGTTTGAACAGCAGCCTCGGGCAGCATCTCCTGACTTTATTGAGGTCATGGATATTTTTGAAAATTTGATAAATTTGGAAGGTTCTCCGCAGGAAATTGAACACAGATGCTTGTTCAAAAAATCTCATGTGCATGTTTGAAGACGCACGGTACAGAATGAAAATGCTTGCTTTAAAAAACAGACCTCATCCGACGACTGCAACCAAGGGGCTCTGTCCACAGTGCCAGAACCCACCCTGTGCCAGTTCCGAGTCACAGCTGGGCCACCCTCATTCGGTCGTGGTTCACCACGACGGTGTACAGACAGGAGACACACGCATGCAAACGTGTACGTGTAACACGAACACTGAATACTGACATCATGGACCTATTTATTCCTGTAAAAGTTCTCTGCATGTGATCCTTGAAGCAGACGACTGACTCAATAGTCATCACAGGGCTGGGCTGCTCACAGCGCCACAAGCTGAGTGCTCAGAGGACTAACGGACAGCTTCTGCACACAAGAGCCCCACAGCCTGGCAGAGGAAAAGGGCGTATTTATAATAGCAATAATCTAGTATAATAAGTGTGCGTGCAGAAGTGCTAGGGTTAGGGGAGGAAGCCACTCCCACCTGAGTGAGGAGGGAAAGCTGCTGCTTAGCTGGACAGACAGGTGCAGCTTCACCTCCGGGGTTCGCGGGTCAGCATGTTCCCCTGGGAGGGGCCAGAGCCACGGGTTGCCACTGAAATCCATGGCAGTGTTCCAGAGGCAACAAGCCTCCTCACCCGTCCCCTTCGTAGAATGTCCCTGCCCCCAACTCCTGGGATTTTCTGTGGTGCACAACAGTTGGCAATGTCCCCAGCCCACTCTGCAAAGCCTCAGCAGGTAAGGTCATGGTGGGGGTCCCCTTCATACACCCCTTGGGAATGCTCCACCTCATCTCACCCAGGCTCCAATCAGCTGTGCACAGATGCCACCTGGTGCCACCTGGGCTCAAGCCTTGCTCAGGTCTCACCTCCTTCCCTGGACACAGGGCTAGCTGCAGGAGGCCCCTGGCACTCACCAGCATGCAAACCAATAACCACACTCACCGCGAGCCAGTCACTCAGCCTCAGGACTCCCTGGTCCAGGGCAGGACAGGGCAAGTATTAAAGCCTCCACTGTGACGTCCTGAGTTGACAGTGCCAAGCTGCACTGCATAAAAGGCCTTCAGAGCCCTCAGGTACCCCACGAGGAGGACACCAGGAACATGCATCCCCCAGCCACACCACAGGGGATGGTATGGCTGGCACAGCCAGCAGGGAGTCAGAGAAGGCCGAGCAGAGAAGGCCGAGTAGAGCTGCCTTCCACGGCCTGCGGACTTGGCAACCTCAGTTCCTAAAAAGGACAGACAAATACTGAGTGCTTCCTCTGCACATTCAGCAGAAATTATCTACCAAACACCTCCTCTGTGCCAGGTGCAAAACTCAAGAGGATACAAAAATGGACGAAGCCTGAAGACTTCATGCAGCCCAACAACTCTGGGGGGCCTGCTCCCTGGGGGGCCTGAATGAATACAATAGTTTTAAGACCTCTTCAGAAATTCCACCTTGAAGAGTAAGATTACTTGAATCAAATGTATGAAATATGATATGTCAAGAGCTTTGTAATGTTTTGAAAAACTAATAATAAATAAATAAATATTTAAAAAATTTTTAAAAAGAGTAAGATTGCCTTTCCCCTGGATCACGTGGGGCCTTGAGGGCTGAGTAGGGCTGCCTTCCCCCTGGATCACGTGGGGCCTGAGGGCCGAGTAGGACTGCCTTCTGCGTGGATCACATGGTGCACAGTTATTTATTTAGCTGCCCTATTATCATTAGGCCGTTAGCATCATTCCACTTCTTCATTTTTAAAAAATGTTGTGTTAAATGTCATTTATAAAAACATTCCTTGAAAGGTCTTTGTGAGGTTATTATTCATGAATCATAAATGTAAGGACAAGTTCTTGAGAGATTCCTTTCCTGAAATCATTATCTAAGCGTAATGCCTCTCTGTCACAGAGTCGCTCAGGTTCGGGCAGCCCAGAGCTAAAGTTCTGTGAATCCAACACTGCAGCTCTGTAGGAAAGAATAACTCCCAGTACTGGGCTGCTATCAATGTTCAGATCAGAATGATTTTCACAATTAAATAAAATTTAATTTTTGGCTCAGGTGATAGAAGATTATATCAGATTTCTCATTCCTTGGAAAATCAGAAAGAACTTAATAACAAATACCATAATTATCTGCAAGGACTGAAGAGTGATTAAATTATAAGGAGGCTGCTTCTCCTGAAACTATTTCTTTAATTAGCTAAAGCTGGCAGTATATATTAATATTTTCAGAGATATTTGCATACATTCACAACAGGCTAACCAGATTATTAGTTGAAATATAATTTTTCTAATATTATGTTAGAAATATTTTAAGATTAAATCATATTATCATGTTTTTCAGTGATTATTAGGGTAGACACTCTTGATTTATTACCATAAATTCCCTAATTTAGGAATTGAAAATGCTTCTTGTTTTCTAGGATGTGATTTTCAAGTCTGCTTACCAAACAGAAGGAAGTTCTCCTAGAAGCCAGGATCTGCTGGTACAGTATCTCTAATAATCCGTACCCCAGTGGGACACAGGAAAGCCTACTGTGATTATATGGCTGGCAGCACCCTGGCCCTCAGGCCCTTGTGACCACAGCGGTCCTGGGTTAGCCCAGGAGGACAAGAGTGGAGGACTGTGGGCAGCAGGAGTGGAACCATAGTTCATCAAGTCTCAACTCCACCCCCACCTGTGAGTCCTGTGCCTGACCACAGCAGCCATGCAGCTGGACGGCAGGACCTCTTGGCAGGTTCCACAGTGTCAGTTCAGAGGAGTGGAGGGGCATGTGGCCACACCTGAGAGTCACAGTGGGCTCCTTTGGCCTCCTCAGGCCTGGCTGAAGGTGACTGCTCTGAGCTTCCTTCTCCTGTAGGAAGGGGAGGTTGTGCTCAGGGACCAGCAAGGGGAAGGCCCAGCAGCCAGGAAGCCCAGAAGTCTCCTCAACACAGCCTTCAGGGTTGCCTGCAAGGCCCAAGTCCACCTTGCCTGAAGGAAAGTGTACCTAGAACACTGCTTTCCCCTCCCCACACATAGAAAAAGGATCGCAGGAATTAAAATGCAATATATTCAAATTACAATCTACCCAAATCATGATTCCAAAAAGAAAATACAGTATTCATATTCAACTTGTCATCCTAATTAATTTGTCCATATTATTTCAGGAGTTCTAAAAAAGAAAAGGCAGTCATCAAGCAAAACTGGGAGTATAAATAAAGCAATTCAATTAATTCACTATCCATTTAGCCAATTGGCAGAAGGAAGACCTCTTTGCTAGAACAAGGGGGCTGGACAGAACTGCCCAGAAAAGCCCCCCCCCAGGAATATGTGCACAGAGGGCTGACCTCAGGAGCTACCTTACAAGATTATTCCATCTGAAAACTTATATGCTCTTCTTCCGGAAAGTTTTATTTAAAAACCTCAATGTTCATAGCAACAGACAATAGAAGGAGGTCTCCCACAAACCTCCTGCTGCCAAGCTCACACCGCCTCTCCTGTCCTCATCCCCCTCCTAAGTAACACGCATTTATCAAGATCGATAAGCCTAGTGACCCTGCCTCACCCCCCAACATCCACAGTTCACTTCAGGCTCCCCTAGTCATTCATGAGTCTTGTAGTCTTCCTCGTGTGTCATATACATATTGTGTTAATTTTATGCCTAAAGGTTTTATTTCTCTGAGTGTTAGTATAATGGTAATATGTTTTTAGTCTCAAAATCAACTAGTACATAGGAAATCAATTAACTTTGTGTTTATAAACCTTGTATCCTAAAAGTTGCTTTAATCATTCCTTAGTTTCAGAAGTATTATTTGTTTGTCGATTATTTTGTATTTTCTACATAGTCATGTCATCTATGAACAAGACAGTTTGAGTTCTTCTTTCCAATCCATATGCCTCTGTCTCCTTTTCTTGTCTTATTGCATTAGTGAGGACTTCTAGTGTGACCTTAGAAAGCAGTGACCAAGTAACACCTCACCTTGTTTCCAACTAGCATACCTGCTTCTCTTTCCCTATTTCCCTTCTAAAATCAACTTGCTTTCACTAGTCTTATCAAGTAATGAATGAACATTGCTGTTTGTTTTGAGGAAATGAGCATATTTTATTCGAAAAATCTGAAGCCTCCTAGCTCCCCACAGCAGGACTGTCCCTGGAAGGGTGGAGTCTAGATCCCAGGGGGTGCAGGCCTTGGCCTCTCCCACCAGGACCCAGCTTTGCCATATTCCCTGCCCCTGCAGAGTCCCAAGGCCACAGGACAAGGAGACGCTGTGCATGTAGAGAGCCCAGAGTGGCGGGCACTCTCGGGCACTCTCCTCGAGGTCAGTGTTCTCTGCGCTGAGCCTGAAGCTCCACAGTGCCCAGCAGCTCCCCGGCTCGCACGGCAAAGTGCAGGTCTGCTCTGGCTGCACCCCAACCTCACTGCTCAGAACCAGCCCAGACTGGTCTGCCAGAACCCAGCACAGGGGCGCTGCCGAGGCGTGGAAGAAGAAGCATGTTTGTCAAGGAGAAAATGTGCCTTATAAACAGCGTCCAGGGAGCAACAGGGGAATCTGCCCTGCCACCCTCAGCCATTCCCTCAGAGGCTCGGGGACATGAAATGCCACAGGGTGGAGTGCAGTCACCAGGCAGCAGCTGCAGATGTGTGTCCACAGGATGGAGCCATCTGCTGGTCCACACTCAGCAAAAAGTCCATCGTGGAAAGGAGGAGGCTGCCCCAGGGTACAGGGGTTCAGGTGAGGCACCCCATTTCTGTTGCATGGAGCAGGTACACAACCACACAGGGAAGGACAGCAACCCCAACTACTAACCAACACTGGCAAGAAGTCCTACTACAAACTCCCTGGACTGTGCAGCATGGGCATGCACACATCCCGTTGCAGAGGGCTTCTCCAAAACACCCAGAGACCCTCCATGCTGTCCAGGTCACCAAGCATGCAGAAGGACCAAGACACCGCCTCAACCAGGAAGTACGTCAGGGGACAGGACAGGTACATGAGGGCTAGATCAGTGACAACAGCATGCAGTGTTGAACTTAGTGACAACCAAACTCACTGACAGTCAAACCTCACGTGGGATCCTAGGTTAGATCCCAGAGCAGGAAAGAGACAACGGAGAAGAAAGGAAGTCCTAAGGAAGGGGGACTTCGGCTAATCAAATACTACTATTTACTTATTGTGACAAAAGTAACATAGTAACAACTATGCTAGCTAAAGAAGGAGCTGGGGTGGGCACTGGAAGACCCTGCACCGTCTCTGCAGAGCTTCTGTAAGCCCAAGCTTCTAAAATCACACTGGGTGGCACTGACAGCAGATCAGAGGCTGCAGATGGAAAGTCTAAAGAACAGAAGAAACACGAGCAATCCAATCCGAAATGAAGCACAGAGGGAAAAGACCAAGGTACACCCACACACACCCAGAACAGGCCAGAACAGCCGGCTGGCACTGGAGAAAACAATACCCACAGGACTCCGACCATCACCTCATCCTCACAAACAGAAAGCAGCTCAACCTGGCCCTTACCTGAATGTAAGAGCTAACATCATAAAACCCCTAGAAAAGATCTTTATGACCTGGGCTGCAACGATCTCTCAGATAGGGACAGAGGGCAGGACCCTGAAAAGAAAAGACACTGACTGACTCATAAGGATCTTAGACATTCCTCCTTCAAAAACTACTCTAAGAAAACTAAAAGGCAAGCTGCAGGGAAAACACACTTCAAAACAGGTATCTAAGGAAAGCAAGTACGCAGAACATGTGACATCACACAGCTCGATGACAAGAGGAGGTTGTAATTGGCCAAACAAAAGACTTGAAATGACACCCGGCAAGAGAACATCTGCAGATGGTCAATGACCTGTGAAAACAGGCTGGGTCAGTGTCACTGGAGAAATCAAATTAAAGCTACAATGAAACCCACCACCCCCGTGCTGCAGTAGGACCCGCAACACCCGTCAGCACACACAGCAACGGACACCCACGCAGGACGGACACCCACACAGGGACGGACACCCACACAGTGCCCAGGCTTGAGCCGCTCTGGGGAGTATGGGAGAGACGGTGGCTCCTGGCCTTGCTAAGTGTGCCCTGCCATACCACTCAGCAGTTCCCGTCCCGGGCTAAGTCCCCAGAGGAGTCATCCAAGAAAGGAAGAGCCCACATCCCCACAAGGACACGCGTGCCAATGTTCACACCACTTTATCTGTGACAGCCAAATGGAACCAGCCCAGATCTCACCAGCTGTGAGTGTGAGTGGCACATTCCTGATGGGAACCACCTTGCAGGGAAGGGCTGTCCGCAGGGAGGGGCTGTCCACGTTCTGCCCAGGACCGCAGCTCACCCTGGGAGCACAGCGGGGAGGAAGGCAAGCACCAGAGATCCAAGAGGTCTAGAAAAGGGGAAGTGACAGGGGTGCTCTGGAGAGGAGGCAGGGACAGCAGGAGCCCTGGGGGTGACAACACCAGCCGGCATGGTCCCCTGTGCACTTTGTCCAAGCTCACTGAATTCCACTCCTGAAATTGGTGGGCTTCAGTCACATGACTTCACCTGCAGGCGCTGATATAAAGCACTGCGTTGCCACTCCCAACCTGCAGGCGTTCCCAGTGCACAGAAGACTAACCTGTCCTGGTCCTACTCCTTGCCAGGGTCCCTGGCTGCCTTTGGGCCCTCCCCCTCTCCCTGCCTCCCCAGGACCCAGGTGTGGAGAGCAGTGACTTGAATCATGGCCTCAGACTGCCTCATGGCTACATTTGTGCTGGGAACGTCCTAGCAAAGGGGCAGGTCGAGATGGGCAGTTGCTATGGTGACGCCTGGCCTAGGGCAGCTCTGGGCAAGGCACAGAGCTATATCATCTGGACCTTGGGCTCAGGCACCAACTCCCGGGGTTAAAGAATTCTGAGCGTAACAAGATAACCTCGGTGTCTTGCAAGTTTCGCTGCGAACTTCAAGTCTGTCTGCTCTACTGAAACTTTCCCAGAAACAACCTTTTGATGATAAAACCTAAGTAATAAACATGCTGAGCCAGCTCCAGTTTCCTCCACCAGAAGACAGTGCCCCTCTTGGTCCCAGCTTTCCCTGTGGGCTTGTCTTTTCTCAGTCCCTCATCACACCTCTGAATTGACCCTGCAGGACGCGGCACCCAGGCCCACACATAGCTCCAGGCACTTCCCCACCCTGTGGCCCTGCAGCTCCCTGCCCTGGGACCCTGCCCACCAATCCCTTCACCTGGAATCCACCTCTCTGGTCCCTCTGCGCTTCCTCCGCCCACGAGGGAAGCCCCCTTTACATAGCACAGGAGCCACAGTACTTCCAGAGCCAACTCCAGGGTTTACCCAGGAACGCTCCCATCCTGCCACAGCCTCCCAGAGAGCCTGCCATGGCAGATGTTAACTGAGACACTTGAAGTACACAGATTGTAAAAAATAGACAATTATTTCCAAATTCATATAGCTGCATGCAAAACAAAGACAAAAAAAAATCACGATTATAACTAATGATTCCACAAGGCTTCTGTTCACAGGCACAACACAAAAATCAAAGCCTCGTTGTACACCAGCCATAACCAATTAGAAAATGTGATTTATTTATTTATCTATTCACAACGATGGGGGAAAGGGGCACAGTTACCTAGGACGAACGACTGCGTGTCCAAACGTGTGTGGAGACTGTCAGGGGTCTGCTGGAGGCACTGACCGGGGAGCAAGCCAGAGATGCTGACGGAGGTGTGATCTCGTGAAGAGCTGGTTCTTCCCAAGTGAGTCCTGGGTCCAAAGAAACTCCAGTCCACATTCCTAAGAGACTACTTTTGTAGAACTTTTAAAATACATTCTAAAATTCATAAAATGAATGTATAAGCTCCCACTAACATGTACAACTTTTTATGTTTCAATATGTTGGTTTAAATAAATGTAATTTCAAAAAAATAAACTAAACATCATGTGAAAGTAGGAAGTTCCAGGGTCAATGAAGGAATTCTGAAAAAGAAGCCCAGGAGGGTGGCCGTCCCTGGGGGCCCCCAGGGCAGGGAGTGCGTGCCCTGTGTTCCAGGAGGGGCAGCAGCCAGCAGTGCAGAAGAGGCCGTGGTACAGAGCCATGGCCACACGGCACAGGACGCTGTGCCCAGAGGGAGCAAGTCGGGGGAGGGAGGGGGACCTCTCGGCTTCCAACAAAGACTCCCAAGGACTCTTGGCTTTGCATACTGGGGACCAGGGTCCTCACTTCCCAGCAAGAAGAGCTGCGATTGCAGATGGGTCAAAGACCACGTGGTGAAATTCAAATTAGAGAAGAGAGACGAGGATGACCTAATGAACCAAAGGGCAAAAGAGAAAGCCCAGATCTTAAAGGAGAAGAGCATCAATCTGCCATATCAACGTGTAAATGCTTGACATGAGAGGAGACGCCTTTCACACATGGAAACAGCACGGTGGGGAGAGAGCCAATTCATGTGACCTGTGAAGCACGGTTATCTAGAAAGCAGCTTTTCCTATGAGACGGCAAGAGCCCACAGGCAAGGCGCACAGGCTCCTGTTCCCGGGGAGCAGCTGGGAGGCCCAGCCAGCGGCACCTGAGCGCCAGGAGGGGCAGAGGCAAAGAGGAGCAGTGAGGTGGCATGCCACTCCATGGGGCAAGAACTAAGAGAGGATCTGTGCCTGCTGGCAGCTGGGGTGGGGGCTGCGGGGAACCCCTCCGAGGCCTCCGGCGCTGCCTGCAGAGGGCCTCCAGGAGCAAAGGAGAGACCTGGTCTCAGGAGTCACCCACCACCTCCCCACATTCAACTGAAGTGCTGTACACAGCCCAGGGAGGATTGTCCACCAAACCCCCACACAGCAGGCCTGCCTCTGTCCCCAACAAGGAGGAAGACATCAGCAGAGGCCCGAGGAGGGGCCCAGTCCCCGCTGAACCGCAGGCTCCAGCTCCAGAGGCTGAGACGCTGCTCCTCCCAGCGACACCTGGGTTCCCAGGCACCCGTGACACAGGCCTGCCTCTGAGCCCTGTTCATCCCCCACAGTGACTTCACGGGTTCATCTGATCAGCTAGTTTGAGATTTTAAAAAAATACGTTCGATGTAACTGTTCTTGCAAACTGGGTGAGGGACGAGTGCTACCAAGTTAGAAATCGCTGCTCTTTTCCTGAGACACATGTTAAGCTCCGTGCCTCATTAATCTTCTTTCTGCTCTAACACTGTAACAACCTGGCTACTAAATCTTTTAAGTCACCGAATCATCACTCTTTAATAATCTCCAATGCAAAGCTCTGAGATTTCATCTTTCTCAAGGCACCAGGCGGCCAGTTCCAACAAGGTGAAGCCAGCCCGGCTTGGAGAAGGTGATCCCAACAGCACCCGGCCAAGCAGGCTGCACCCACGGGCAGCCGGGACCTCAAATGAGAAAGGGCCAGGGTGGATCCAGATGGACACACTGCCAGCTCCAGTGCCTGAAGGGACACACAGGAGGGGACGGGCCCTGGAGGCTTGTCTTCAGTAGGACATCTATTGCACTTTGGGGGCCACAAACGTCGTCAACCTTCTCTGGAGAAAACCTCAAAGAAGAACGGGAAAGCTCCGTTGGCCCTTCAGGGAGAAAGTGGGCTCCACACAGGCCCTCTGGTCCAGGGGTCAGTGCTCCCACGGTCCTCAGGGAACCCCGCCACTCTCCTGGAGAACTGGAACCTTCCTTCCCTGTATCCCTTACCTGCTCCTCCTGGGGGCGTCTGGGGAGCGTCGGCTGGTTGCATCCCCTTGCCTGCAGTGGTGTGGGACATACCTGAGGGGAGAACCCAGGCCCCCCAGGGGAACGTCCCTCACTTGGCATGGAGTGCCCAGCTGCTGCACCCAGGTCCCAGCCGCCTCTGCCATCTACACGTCACTGAGCTGTGGAGATCCCATAACAGTGCTTGACCCATTTCCTAATATCGAGCATTTAAGTCGCTTCTAATTTTTCATATTATAAATAGTCTTTTAATTAGCATCCTGTGCAAAACTCAGCGCTGACCATTCCTGGAGGTGAGCCTGCTGGCGGAGCACGGTGTCCTCCAGCCCCACATCCAGGAGCCGCCCTCCTGAGGAGGATTCTGCACAGCCCTGCCCATGACCCCGATTCCATCTTGCCATTGTCGCTGCTGTGAGCACCACTGTGAGCACCACTGTGCTTCCTCCTAACTTCATTTCTTGATTGCTAATGAAGTCGGCATGTTGAATGTGCCTGTCTGTCTTTGACTCAGGGCTGCTTCAGGTCAGCAGTTAGGGGCTGAGGACTCGAACCCCCAGGCCACAGGTACCTTCCGATCTCGTCCACCCTCCCCCACGTTATCTCGGCCCCATCATCTCCAACCATCAAGAATTGACTGGTAGGGAGGCTGCACTCCCCCCATGATCTGCATCGTCCTCACATCCAGCCACAGTCACCAGGAGCCTGTGAGAGCCCAAGTGCATGCTGGGAGCCATAAGCTTGGGCCAGGCTGCTCAGCCCAGTGTGGTGGCACCGCTCTCATGCCCACCGCACCCACACAGCTCCAAAACGCTTTACCACCATTAGGGACAAAGGGAACTCCCTGGAAAACTGTGCCATCTGACCCACTTAACAATTTAATGAGAATTCCAGATACCTGTGGGGTGCACCTGGCTTTCTCAGGGTGTCCATCCTCAGGAAATGCGCCCCAAGGTTCTGACTTGTCTCTATCTCCAGTTCCACAGAAAGCCAAGTGCTCAAGGCTATTGACAGAGACTTGAGCCTCTTAGAGCAAAATGAAAGTCAATACAATTGCCCCGCAATCTTTATTTATATTCTAAACCTGCTTCAAATGGAAATGTGGATAATGAACAGACACTGATTAGATTGTCCATATGAATATTCATCGAATCACCTGGACTTTCATGTTAATTTTGTTCTTTCTCTGTGGCTGCCTCTGAATAGCAAAGCTTCCTTCCTTCCAAAGATGGAAGTTCAGTGCTGATTAGAAAACAAAGGAAGAAACTGAGTTTGAAATTCTGTCAAGGAAAAAAATAGACTTCAGCAAACAATGTCACCAGTTTCAGGGTCTAAATTGACCTTTTAATTTAAGATGCGTTCCACCTTCAAAATCTACCCTGATTCAGTTTCTTCCTACAACAGAAATCATTTCGTCTTAAGTGGAAATACATTTGGTGACTGCTGTAGAGTGGATGCATTCAAGGGTTATCATATTAAACTGCGGCGCTGGGGTTTTCTTAGACAGATATTGAACCAATATCCACATTTCACCAAATGCCTAGAGGGAAAAAATTCCTGAACTACCAAGCAGAAGTCCCTACACTAAATCAGATCACAGGGGACTGTTGGGTGTCCCCGGGTGGTGAAGGAATGCCAGGTCACTGGGATGCCTGCTGTAACCCCACCTCTGCCCCAGCCTCTCCTTAGCCACTAGGAGGGGCACGCTCCCACCTGGCGGACAGAGCAGGAGCCCAGGTGTCCTTCGGGCTCACCTGGCCATTGCTTCCATCCCTTCACTCCCCACAGCCTCCTCTCTGCCCCAAAGACCCCCTTGGTCTCCACCTGACAGGGCTTGTGTTCCAGGCCAAGAGAAGGAGGGAGGGGCGGGGCAGAAGGACTAGCTAGGGAAAATGTCCTCCCTGCCCCACCACCACCTCCCCCACCCAGGCACATCCACACCCCCAACACACACACACACACACACACACACACACACCTGTTACTGTAGCTGTTGCAGGTAGAGGCTACTGGTCTACCAGAACCAGCCCAAGACAAAGGCTGCACCTGCCTGGGCACTTCTGAATCTCTGGGGCCTGGCATGGGTAAGAGATGCCTAACCTGGTCCATCCTCTTGGCCTCTCCAGTCCCATGGCCAACTCTAGGGCCAACCCTGCTGATTCAGTTCTGCCTGTGGACATCTCGGTCACAAGACACTGATGCCACGTGAACTGTCCTTGACTGACTCCAGACAGGCTCTGGGGCCCTCCTCCCCTGGTCCTGAACTACCAACATGGCTTCTAGCAGCCACAGCTAGGTTCCCACCTGCCTGGGAAGCCCAGGGCTGCCAATTCTGCAGACAGGCAGGAGCCTGGCATTCAGGAAGCCCAGTGAAAAACCAGCCTGGCCTTATGTGGACCAAGTGGCCTTATGTGGACCTTCCTGCTTCTCTGTAAGTGCCCTTTCCCTGACCACACTAGCTGGGCTCCCTGCTTTCTGCCCCTCATTCTCCCTGCAAAACGTCAGCCACTCCCTGAGAGTCCAGGCTGGTTCAGTTCACGCTGGACTCTTCCTTAGTGCAAGTCACTATGGATGGAAACTCACCGACCACTCACACATCAGGCTGGGCAGGGCTCCCATTTCACTCAGCCCCAGAAAGCACTAGCCTGCCTTTGCCTCTGCCTTGGAAAGAATTTTGCACAGGGGCCTCTCTGAGGAGGGGGTTTTTTAGGGGGCTCACATAGGCCTCACCTTGACTGGAGTCTGCTGGTGGGGGCAGTGCTGCACCCTGTGCCCTGTTCCCCCAGGGAGGAGCAGCTTCCCAGGAGAAGGCAGCAAATGCAGAGTCCTCCCAGGGGCAGCCAGTCCTGATCGGATGGCGCAAGGTCGGCAGAGAGGAAGGCCAGAGACCAGGTGTGGGAGAGCACAGCAGAGCAGCTGTGTGTGCACACAGGTGCAGCCACCCTAGGGTGCAGGTGGCAGGATGACACACCCCTCAGTCAGGGTCTTCACAGAATGCTGAGCTGAGAGCCCCCGGGAGCTACAGGGAACTCGGGAAAGCCGCAAGCAAACCCAGCGTGGATGCTGGCAGTCCCTGTGCTGGGCAGGTGCATAGAGCGGGCCTCCCACACTACGGCTCTGCTGTGGGGGGTCTGTCTTAGGTGAACTGCCCGGAAGCACACTCCGGGCAGAGGGCACGGGGTGTAGGTGGCTCCAGGATAACGGAGGGCAAAATGGGGGCAGCGAGGTGCAGGACATCAGGACAGAAAGGTCCACACCACACTCCAGGGATGGGACCGTCCCACGATTTCAGTCTCACCGCTGGTTGTGGGCTTTAGACGCAGATGGGCCTCGCGGAGGGTTTACATTAAAGCTCAGGTGCTTGACATTGGCAAGGGCCGCCTTGTGACGCCTCTTAACGGAAAGGCTGCTAAACTGCACAGCAGGGGCAGCTGCAGGGCCTGGCTCTGGCTTCTCCAGAGCAGGCGGGACTGCGCAGCCCCATGCCCTTCCCTCCCAGGGGTTGTGCCAGGATCAGAAGTTTCTTATAACTGTGCACCTGTCACACAGCTCCCAGGAGATGCGAGTGGGACAGACAGACCCCGCAAGTCAGACGTGCCGCCTACAGAGGTGATCACTCGGTCTGCTTCAGCAGCAGCAGCGTGGTCCGGTGGAGGGGGCGGGGCGTGGCGGGTGGGAGGGAGGTGGCCCGACATGGATGGTAGCACTTATGGTGAATGACGGAGAGCCCTGCAGGGGATGGTCACGCCTTCACATTTGCTTGGTTGGTTTTTATTTTGAAATACTATCTAATTATGAATAATTATTTCTGACTTAATCAAGACCCCTAGAACAATCATTCCCAGCTTCATCAGGACCTGCGAATGCAATAGATTTGACTTATTAAATTTTGGATGAAACGATTGCTTCTAGTCAAATTTCCAAACCGTTTGAAGAGCCCTCTTGTCCTGGATCTTCCCGGCAGCCACTGCCCCCTGGCTTTGCAGGGCAGTTCCCAGGCTCACAGGCCCTCCCTCCCGCAGCCTGAGGCCCTCTGCTGAGGTCTCTAGTGGACAGAGCCTGCTCTGCTTCTGCACACAACAGGCTGCAAGTGTCAAGAGTTGACACCTGGGCCAGGGGAGTTGGGATAAGCCCCGGTCACCACTGGGGATGGGGGACTTGGTGTGCGTCCACACTGGCTGCTTGTGCTGCCCTTCGTGGACTCTGCTCTTCCCTGGCCCACCTCCCCACACGCACCACTGCTGTTCCCTGGGATTGGCTCCCAGCACACACACTGCTCTCCACTCTTACCACAGCACCTGCTGCTGCTGAGTGCCTGCCCTGAAGCCTGACCCTGCTGCTCTGCTGCGCTTCGGCTGGGGTCGCAAACCAGGTGCTCCCTCCACACAGCAGCAAGACTGTGGTTTGGAAAAAGCAGCCTTGAAACAGAAAGTGATGAGGAAGCCCAGCTGCTCTACCTCAGCCCCACTTCCCGCTCCAGAGGAGTCCCAGCCCCAGCCCAGGCCAGGAGAGGGCAGCAAGAGCGGGCAGTGCTGGCCAGGGCTCAAGAACACACATGCAGCTGTTCACTCAGTTTTCAGCCCCTGGTGTTGGTCAAGAGGGCCTTTGGCGGCTTGCTTCAGCTTTCAAGGTAAATACGTAGGAGAGAGCTCTCTCTGAAGCTCACCGCTGTGTTCACAATCCAGATGCCACGGGGGCCCTCACCCTATGCTCCACCACCCCCACTACTTCCTTCAAATAAGTGGCATAAAATAAGCTTTGTTGCTTCCTTGTGGACAAAGCTGCACGCTTCCTTTTTCACTTGACCACCCCCCCCCCGCCCCGCCCCAGAGCCTCACGCACACCAACTAAAAAGAACCCCTGTATGTCACGGACTCGCAATCTTACTCTAAGACAGTAACTGTTTATATGTACCCCATTATTTCCCTAGCCTATACTTTTGTATTTCTTGCAATTCTTTTCCACTTCTGTGCACTATTTTAGACATCTCAACTATTTTGAAACCTATAGAATACACTTACCTATACACAGACTACACCTTCCAATAGACACTTACACATAAGCCTTAAATCAAGACCAGAGTCATAATGATCTGAGCTCTGGATGTGATCACAAAAGTATCAAAAGACACAGCCTGGCTACGGTGAACTGTGCTTCTGTAACACTGGTGTGCCTGTGTCACCATCGAAGGTATTTAAGTCTTTGGGATAAATACCAAGGAATGGGATAGCTGGGTCGTATGGTGGTTTTATTGCTAGTTTTTTTGAGAAATCTCCATATTGTTTTCCAGAATAGTTTACAATTCCAGCAACAATGTACGACTGAACCTTTTCCCTATATCCTCACCATTTATTGTTACTTGTATTCTTGATAATTGCCATTCTGACTAGAATGAGATCAAATCTCAACATAGTTTTGATTTGCATTTCCATTATTGCCAGAGATGTTACATTTCTTCACACATTTGTTGGTCACTTGTCTTTATTTTGAGAATTGCCTGCTTAGTTCATTTGTTCATTTACTGGTTGGATTTGCCTGTTTGTGTGTTAAAGTTTCTGAGATGTGTATATTCTAGATATTCAAACCCCTGACAGAGTAGCTGGCAAGGACCTTCTCCCATTCTGCAGACTGCCTCTGCCCATTCTTGTTTCCTTCGCTGGGTATATGCCTTTTTAATCTGAAGTCACCCCATACTGATTAGTGGTTTTATTCCTTGAACGTTGGGGTCTTATTAAGGATGTCGGTGCCTGTGCCAAGGTGCTGGGCCGTTGTCCTGTGTTTTCTTTTATAAGTTTTAGTGTTTCTAGTCCAATTCCTGGGTCTTTGATCCATTTGAGTAGATTTATGTGTGAGACACGGGGAGATAGTTTCATTCTCCTATAGGGATATCCAGTTTTCCCAGCACCACTTGTTGAAAAGGCTGTTTTTTCCCGCAAATTGCCTGACAACAGATTAGTGGATAAAGAAAAATGTGGCAAACATACACCATGGCATCCGACTCAGGCATGAAGGAGAAGGAACCCGTGGCCTTGCTTGTAAATGCATGGAGCTGGAGAACCTCATGCCAGACTCAGAAAGTCCAGAGTGGAATGTTGTCTCTCATGGAGAAGCTTTAGGGGAATCAGGTTCACAAAACAGGGGAGCCCAGGAGAAGAGAAGGGAGAACCCTGGAGCACAGGAGGGGACGGAGAGGTGCAGAGGAGTGGGAAAGGGAGGAACTGCGGAACCAGCTGACCAGGTCACCCTCTGATCACTGGTGGACGTGTCACAGAGAATCCCACTTTTATGTGTAACCATAATGCAACAATTAAAAATAAATGAATAAAAGAACAAAAAACAACTGAGAAAACCAACAAGTGATCTGAGCTCAGAACATAAGAAGAGGGGCAATCAGCAAGGGAAAGGCAATGCCCAGAGCCCTGAAGAGGAGCCTCCCAGGCAGGACAGAGCTGCCAGGGGGCTGGGGAGGTGGTGGGCCTGCGCCATCGGGGTGGGGAGCTCCCCACAGCGGGTCACTGATAACCCCAGTTGGGGGCGGAGGTCCGCGAGGTCAACACAGGCAGGAACCAGGTGGTCCTCCTCCACCAGCCTGCCCCGCCGGGAAGCCAGCCGCGCCCTCAGCACTCCCCCTGAACAGGGCCCCTCCTAGGTCACGCAACACAGTCTGGAGCTGGGGCCAGCAGGCTTCTCTGTAACTGAGAGGTGGACGATATGTGCTTCGGGGACATCTAAACTCTGAAGGAACTTTTGTCACTATGTGAAAGTCATCACTGGCAATGTGCAAATGGATGGCACCACTGGGCACCAACCAAACTTCCTTTACAGAGCAGTGGGCAGCTGGGCGAGCCTACAGACCTATATGGGGGTACTCAGGCCCTTGGGCACAGAGTGGGAGACCACAGGCGCCCAGTGTGAAAGCAGGAGAAGGTGGGAGACCACAGGAACTCAGTGTGGACACAGGGAAGGAGGAGAATGTGGGAGACCACAGGCACCCAGTGTGGACACGGGGAAGTAGGAGAAGGTGGGAGTCCACAGGCACCCAGTGTGGATACGGGGAAGGAGGAGAAGGTTAGAGACCACAGGCACCCAGTGTGTACAGGGGGAAGGAGGAGAAGGTGGGAGACCACAGGCACCCAGTGTGGACACAGGGAAGGAGGAGAAGGTAGGAGTCCACAGCACCCAGTGTGGACACGGGGAAGAAGGAGAAGGTAGGAGTCCACAGCACCCAGTGTGGACAGGGGGAAGGAGGAAAAGGTGAGACACCACAGGCACCCAGTGTGGACACGGAGAAGCAGGAGAAGGTAGGAGTCCACAGGCACCCAGTGTGGACACGGGGAAAAAGGAGAAGGTTAGAGACCACAGGCACCCAGTGTGGTCACGGGGAAGGAGGAGAAGGTTAGAGACCACAGGCACCCAGTGTGGACAAGGGGAAGGAGGAGAAGGTGGGAGACCACAGGCACCCAGTGTGGACACGGGGAAAAAGGAGAAGGTTAGAGACCACAGGCACCCAGTGTGGACAAGGGGAAGGAGGAGAAGGTAGGAGACCACAGGCACCCAGTGTGGACAAGGGGAAGGAGGAGAAGGTTAGAGACCACAGGCACCCAGTGTGGACAAGGGGAAGGAGGAGAAGGTAGGAGTCCACAGGCACCCAGTGTGGACACGGGGAAAAAAGGAGAAGGTTAGAGACCACAGGCACCCAGTGTGGTCACGGGGAAGGAGGAGAAGGAGATAGACCACAGGCACCCAGTGTGGACACGGGGAAGGAGGAGAAGGTGGGAGACCACAGGCACCCAGTGTGGACACGGGGAAGCAGGAGAAGGTGGGACCTTGGGTCCCTGGGACCTTCCCATTCTCACAGGTTGATGCAGTGGGCGCTTGGAGAGGACTGCACATTTTTATAGTCTCTCTCTCTCTCTCTCTCTCTCTCTCTCTCTCTCTCTCTCCCTCTCTCTCTCTCTCTCCCTCTCTCCCTCTCTCCCTGTCTCTCTCTCTCTCCCTCTCTGCCTTCCTCCCCCTTCACTCTTCCTGATATTTATACCTCTTTTGGGTTTGGAAGGCCGTAAGTTGAAGTACAGCCCGGGCAGCAGCAGGATAGGCCCTCCAGTGCTGCGAGGGACGTGGGAGGAGCAGATGTGATTGAGGACAGGGAGTGAGCAGGTCCCTGATGCTCCAGGATGCGTCAGGAGGGTCAGCACGGCAGAAGGGCTGGGGATGTGTCCTCACTGAGGCTGGCCAGGACATCACCTCTGGGGACCACCAGCAGGGATGGCCAGAGGAGAGGAAGCCAGGACCTGCCCAGGGCAGGTGCCCTTCGGGTGCAGAGAGGGGGCTCGGGGGCTCAGAGCGGCTGATGAAGCAGAGCCCACTCTGCGTCCTGAGGCAGCCATGTGCCTCACCAGGTCCCGACCCCACTTCTCATCCACACGGGTGATAACATGGCTCCCGGTGGGAACAGAGACTCGGTCGGGTGATCAACAGCCCCGGTTCCAGGTCTCTGCCCAGCAGATGGAGAGCACGCCTCCTCACTCCCCATGGCCACTGGAGGCTCCTTGCTGTGGCTGCTGCAGGCTGGTTCCTGGGAGCAGGCTCTATGGTTGGCCTCTGGGGCCAGGGTGGAGACCCGAGGAACGGGGTCAGCAGAGGGAGAAGTGGAGGCCTCACCAACCCAAATGGCAACGGCAGCCACCACGTCCCCCCCCCCGCCCCGCACTGGGAGTCCTGGAGCTCACAGGCCGCGTCCTCCCGACTGGGACAGTGGACCAGGCCCACCCACAGACGCCCTGCCTCCTGCTGCCTCCACCGCAGGCTGGGCCTTTCAGGACTGTCTGGTTAGGGGTCATCCACAGGAGCCAGGGGCAGCTCCAGGGGGCAAAGTGGGGAAAAGATCCCCGAGGCTCCTCCAACCCCAAGGACTGGAGGACGAAGCCCCTCCAAGGGCAGGTGGGAGGCCCAGGGGCCAGGAGGACTTTCCCTGGACAATGAACTGTCGAAACCCAGCCCTGTGTAGGAGGCGCACAGAGTCACTCCTCTGAACTACCGACTGGCAATGCAGATGGCGATGGTCAGTAAGACGGACTGGCGGTGTGACCAGGGGTGGACAAGGTGTGAGGCAGGTGAGTGGCATGGCTCCCTCTGGCCACTGCAGAGCGACACCCTGTGGCCATCAGTGAGTCTCTGAGCTCCCACGTGAGGGACTGGTGGAGCTGGGCCCCGAGCGGCATCCAATCTCCAGAAACAGCAGCCCCCAAAGACCACAGCTCAAGACAGACTGCCCGGCGCTGTGAGCTGCCACGGGTCACTCTCCCCCATGTTGTAATAAAGGACATCCTCATGGAGAGCGGTTCCTTTGAATGAGTGCCACATAAATCCCCTCACCCCAGTGCTCCTCCACCCACAGTGCCAGGTGGGCGAGAGGGAGACACAGCAGGTCTGCAGTCTGCTCGGAGCCCAGAGTCAGGGCAGGTGCCCCTGAGGAAAAGACCAGAGGAGCCACAATCACCCCCAAGTCCCCACGGACGTGTGACCCCAGAAGTGAAGCTCTCACGTGTGCTCTTTCCACAGGGCGATGCTGGGGCCATCTTCCACGCGGCAACTGGAAGATGGAAGGGCCCGGGTGGCTGTGGGTGTGGGGCATGCCCGTGCAAGGGTGTGTCCCACTGAAGGATGACCGTGTGTATGTACTCCAGTGTGTTCATCCCATGAGTGTGTGTGCACAAGTGTATTTGTTGACATGTGTGTGGAGTGTGTCCGCAAGTGGGCCATCCCCATGAGTGGGGCATGTGTCTGTGTGCTTGTCTACACAGCGTGTGCCTGTTGGTGAGTGTTCATCTACATGGGTGCCCAAGTGTATTCATCTGCTTGACTGTGCGTGTGCTCATCTGCATGAGTGTTTCTGTGTGTGTGTGCTCGTCTGCACGAGCATGTGCACAGGCGTGCTCTTGTGACAAGGAACGGTGGGTGGAACGCGGGAGCTGTGCGTTTTACCCTCTGGCTACATGGTTTACAAATCTGCTTGTGCTTTTGCACAGAATCCCTGCTGATGAATTAGCATTTGGTGTTAGGAAGAGAGCAGCTCTTCTTGAGGAACTCGGAGGAAGACCCACATTCTGCCTGTTCACACACAGCTAGGCCGCGCCTCTATCGTGTTGTCCACACCAGTGAGCACTTTCCAGGTGGGCGGCTGGCACTGCCTCACACCCCACATCACACATTCTGCTCTGAAGTTTGACGAAGCCAAACGCAGTGCCCTGCAAGGCCCTCGGCAGGCCTTCCTGCATCGGAGCGGCCAGGTGAGGTGTGGCCAGAACAGCACAGCCAAGCCAAGGAGGGAAAGAGCCCCCGGTAAAGACAAAACCAGAGGGAAGCAGGCCCTCGACCCAGGACCCCTGCCTCCGGGAATCTCATAAAGAGGACACAGCCACGTGGGCCTCATGGGAAAGCACTGGAATGGGCTTCTCCTGGCCCTCCCCCAGGCCTCGTTTCCCACGCTGTCTGCCTAGAAATGCTGATTCCCACTGCATTTGTAGACCTGGTCTGTGTCCACAGAGTACGGGTCCTTCCCCGGGCTTCTCATCTCTCCCCGGTCAGCCCACCTCTCCCTGTGCTTCCTGCTGAGCGCAGGGGCAGCAGAGCCAAGCACGTCCTAAGAGGCAGCCCAGCGGCTGGCTTTCCCTGCTGATGGGCCAAGATGGGCAAGGAGGGCCTAGAGGGCAGTGGAGGGACAGTGCCCACCTCGTGGGGGGGAGACGCACTGCACACCAGAGCTGCAGTCTGCTGTCCACCCAGCTGCCCAGCACAGCAGGGAAGGGCCAGCAAGGGAGCCAGAGTGGGCTGTGGGCTGCGGGGCCAGGAGGGAGGCCCGTGAGGAGGAGGAGCTGTCCTTTCAGCTCCTCTCCGCCCCTTGGATGGAGGAAGGTTCCTGCCCCAAGGAAGGGGAGGCCAGACCAGGACACCGACTGGGACAGATGTGATGTTAGTCGCTGAACTCACAGTCCAGAAGGGCCTCGCAGGCCACACAGGGCCCCGACAGGGATGTGCTGGGGAGGGAGGAGCAGAAGGAAGCGTCGTGCAGAATATTCAGAAAACTAGCCCGAGCTGTGGTGCCAGGGTCACCTCTGCACTTGGGCCTGTCACACATGAGGAGTGGTCTTGTCCTGCGTGCTGAGCCTGGAGGAGCATCAGCATTCAGGCCCATATCCTTGTGCAAGTGCCATGGACCACTTCCAGGAGGTCCGGCCTCGGTGAGATCTGGCCTCGGCGAGGTTCTGCCTCCGCAGGGCAAACACCCCCCAACTGCCCACTCACAAGGCGACCCAGAGACCACGGAGCTGGCCGCCTCCGTGCTCTGTGGCCACCACTGGCTCTCCTAGGATCGGCTCCACGTGCTCCTCAGGAGACAAGGTCCCTTCGCAGAGCGGGCAGCCGCCTTCAGCTGTGGGGCGGAGCCGCGAGTCCCTGCAGCTCTTCCTCATTCGCAGTCCACACCACGACTTCTGAACATGAAGTGCGCCCCTGGGAGACAGCTCTGTCCCCAGCAGAGAGCAGTCAAAAACAGCTCAGGACGAAGAACCAAGCAGTGCGTCCCACCAAGGAAATCATTAGGTTTGACATCTTTTTCACCTTTTTTAACAGAAGTGTGGCAGGGCCTGCAGCCAGCTAAGCAGGAGGGCCAGGCTGTCACACTCTCCCTCCCACGGTGGCTGGCCCTGCCTGACCCTGAGGCCAGAGGGAAGCTGAGCCTGGAGCCAGGTGAGGACTTTCCTCAGAGATGGCCCCTGCATACCCCAGTGGCCACTGGTGAGGCTGGTCACTCCCAAGTGGAAATGAAGAGGAGCTGGCCCCGCTGGGGTCATCAACAGGCAAGTGCCACAGCCCCACCGCAGAGTTCTACAGACAGGTCTGGTGCCAGCATCAGGCCTCCCCAGCCCACATGAGCTGAGGACACCGTGCTGCCGTCCCTCTGTCCCCCTGTCCCCCAGCACTGATGCCACAGCCCAGGCTGAGCAGGCACAAGGCTGGATGCTTCGTTCTGTTCGTGGTGTGTCCACTGAGCCAAGAGCAGGTCCAGTGAGCAAGGCCTCCTCGCCCTGTGCACACGCCCACTCTCCCTGCACATGCACCCTCACAGGAGCTATGGAGAAGTGTGTCCTCTTTCCTGGATGTGCCAGACACATGAGCCGTGGGCCCTTGGTGCCCTGGGTTGCCCACACACTGGGAGGAGACAGACCTCATTCTCCTCCCACAGACGTGTCTTTCCGACAAGTGACCTTGGTGTGTGTCATTTGGCATGACTCACAGGGGCACCTCCCAGCGCCAGGGCTGAATTCTGCCCGCAGTCGAGCACTGTCCAGGCCCAAGTGGGGACAGGCATGCGGGTGTCCTGACAAAGGCAGGACTGCTGTCACTACTTACACTGCCCACAAGACCCCGTGCTACGTCCACCAGAAACCCTCCCGGAGGCTCGCAGCAGCTCTGATCATGACTGAGGACACATGGAGACCGCGGAGCCGGCCCCCCGCTGTGAATGGGAAAACAAACTGAGCGCATCCCGACCAGGGGCATCATCCTGTGCTAGGAAGGAGGCCACCGAGCCAGGCTACTCATGAGCAAGGCCAGTGCGAACAGGCCAGACTCAAGTCCTAACCAAGGCTTTCCAGAAAAGGCAAACTAGGGAGACGGCAGCAACACCAGTGGTCATCAGGGGCGGGGAGGGGACAGCAGGAAGTGACTGACCTGCAGCGGTCCACAAATGGCCGCAGGCGGCTCTCCACACAGACGGGAATGCTGCTGCAGAAGGCTCCCGAAGGAAAACCTGCGGCCTCTGGCTATGGAATAGCCAATGACACTGGACTCACGGCCACCCCACATCCCAGCAGTGCGACCTACAGCCGTTAAAAGAGGACCAACAAGTGCAGCGCATGGGAGGTGACAGCAGCGGCACCGCCTCTCGCACGGGCATGCGGCAGAGACGCAGCACACTCTCTCCACCCTGCCCAGCAGTGCCAGGCTGCAGACGGGCCCGGGAGAGTGCCTGAGTGGGCACGGGAGTCCCTGGTTCAGCAGGGAGAGCTCACAGAAGACCAGCCACTGCCCAAGGAGAGCTCAGGGCCGACAGGCAGAGCGCCTCCGTCCCTCACCAAGCAGCGCCTCCTCTCTCCCTCGGGTGCTCTGTCCAGCAGCAGTGGGCTAGACAAGCGCCGTGGGCCCTTTCCACAGGGCCCTCAGTTCCCTACTCAGAGACTGGCAGAAGCAGCAACCCCTCAGCATTAGCTCCTCATCTGACCAGCTTCCCAAGGGCAGCTGCCCTGGCACATGCAGGAAAGCAGCTCTCTACTGAGAACACCAGCTTGCCTGGTTCCAGGTGCCTGAGAAAGGAGCATCCTCCGCATACTGTGCATCTGGGCTTTCCCACACAGGCGTGCTCCCCTGAACCTGGCCAGGTTTGGGGAAGGGGAAGTGGACACTCAGGGACACAGTGTTTGACTGTCTCTTTGCTTTAAGGATGATACACACAAATCTGAGGAATGCTATAAAGTTCTTGGGCAGAACAGCACATTGTGGTGCAGCGTATAGGTGGGATGCCATGTGCACGTGAACTTCAGAGGTGTTTAGGTGGGATGCCATGTGCACGTGAACTTCAGAGGTGTGTGAGGGTGGGATGCCATGTGCACGTGAACTTCAGAGAAGTGCAGGATAAGCTTAGGCGATGCTCCAGAGCACACAGAAGCTGCTACTGGTGCTGTGTTAGGCATTCCCAGGAGAAACAGGCACCAAGTCTAGAAGACTGACTTCCTCCGTGAGAGAGCAGGCAGGGCCGCAGGGCCATGGGAGACTCTGAGGCTGTCGGCCTTTGTTCTGTAAACTGAGTGGAGGGTTTGTGCATGTTTGGTTTGTCGCTTTCTTTTTTATAAGCTTTGAATATTTCATAAGTTAAAAGAGCAAAGCACAGAACAACATGAATAATACACTAGCATTTGCTGTCTTAACAAAGAGGACACACACACACATATTTGCATACATCTGGAACTCTGGGCAGGAGCGTGCATATGAACAACACCCTTCGCACTATTCAGGTTTGTGTTACCATATGTACATACTCTACTTTCAATTTTTAAAAAGATGTCAATATTTTAAGAAAACATAGCAGGAGGAAGCCCTGCCTACCCAGTATCCCCAGGAGTGCCATCCCTCTCCTGGTCCTGGGGGCTAGGGCTTCTGCCATGAGTTTGGGAGACACAGCTCAGTCCAGGAATGCTGCACCCCAGCGCTTTTCTTTTCTTACTCAGAGCTCAGCCTGAGCAAGCCCACCCCTTCAGGCCTCCATCCATCCCACTGCGACCAACTCCCACCCCAGAGCTCGCAGGATTTCCCTCTCTGCACCCAGGGCACAGCCCACCACAAGAAAGCCGTGGAGTCTGCTCAGGCAGCGGGCTGGTTCTCGCAGTGCTTTCCTTGGCCAGCCCCCAGCCAACCCTGGGTGACTCTGCCCCCTCCACCTTCCCAAAACCTCCACTGATCTTCCCGTAGCACACCTCGGTGTCTTTACCTTTCACTAGCTCCGTGTTGGGTGCCCAAGACGACAGGTCTCAGCAGGGGAGCAGAAGCCACAGGAGGTATTCTAACAAAGAATATGACACAGGGGATCATTCCACAGGCCTCCCTTCCGAGTGGCAGAGTGTGGCAGGAACAGCTTCTGTCCCAGTGCGAGGAGTCCCAGAAGCCCAGGGAGGGGTCCCCACAGAGCAGCATGCAGACTGCTGAGGAGGGGTCTTGCAGGCTGTGCTGTGGGCCAGTGGACACCATGACGGTTCTGCATGTGGAGGCACTGGACCCACAGCACTGCACTGCAGGGAAGAATGTCTTCCCCTACTGGCCTGCAGCCCGCCTTCCTCTCGCTCCCCAAGTGGCAGAAACTGACGGGCAGAAGTGGCCTCAGTGTCTGCACCAGTGCCAGGGAGCAGAGTGTGTGCGGCCGGCTGGGGCCGAGGCGGGAGCTGGAGACCCACAGACGCCTATGCCACGGCAGTGTTGGAGGAAGGCGGGCCGCGCCAAGCTCGAAGGCACAGATGCTCACAAGCCTGGGTGCCATTTTGCCACCAGCAGCTCTGGGAATGCTTCCGGTCTCTGTGCCCCTGCCCCTACCCTGCCTCTCCAGTGAACAGACATGCTGTCCCTCTCTCTGGCTGGAGGATGTCCTGCCAGTGACTCCGGGGCTCTCTCTACAGGGGCAGCAGAGGACGTGCACTCTTCTTGAGACCCCCACTCCTCTGAAGCAAGACTCCCAGGACAGGCCCACCAGGAGGGAGCCATCATGTGGCCATTTTCTGCCTGGTCTGGCCCATGCAGATGACCCCCATCACCAGAACCCTGGCCCCAAACCTTCTGCCCAATCAATCTCAACCAAGGAGGAATGACTCAGATCCAACCTGAAGATTTAGGCTTCACCTTTGGAAGATAGAATTATGCATGATTTGGGAATGGCCATATTTCATGCATACATTATTGATTCTTTTAAAACAAATAAAATGCAGGTCAGGTGATGCTCAGGAAAGGCCACTCATGCAGCCCAAGCCCCCGGACACAGCTCTGCCTCCACTACAGTGTCAGGCAATTACAATCAGCCAATGTAGATTTCATTTACAAAAACCATATTTTAATTACTCACTTCACACTCTCTAAGAAGCAGAAGCCCTCTCTTCTGCCTCCTTCTCAGAGGGCTCTGTCCGTGAGAAGCTGCAGTGGGTGGGCCAATCAGGGCAGCCGAGAGAGGGTGGCTTCCCTGACCACAGAGGAAACCAGAACCAGGTGGCCCAACCCACCAGGGCCGCCAGCTCCTCAGCTGCAAGAGTTGCTGTCCCCAGGCTGGAAGCATGTAGAGGTCAAAATAGAGGTGGGCATGACCCGGGGTCCCACCCCTTGACTAACAGTTGTCTACTCCCCAAGAACATCAGGCGAATACTGGGGCTTGAACCCCAGGTGTTGGGTGTGCACCCACATTCCCTCAGCAGGCCTCGAGTGGATCCCAGTCCCAGGTCAGAGCTCTGTAAGTCTCTCACAAACATGCCGGGGTGACCCTGAGCTGGGCTGGGCCCCAGTCCTCTATGAAAACTCTCCCTTTGTGCCTTTTGTCCACAGGCAGGGGTGTGGGCAGGGCTGCTGCTGTTCACCAAGTGATGCCCCTGAGGACCTGCCACCAGAAGGAAGCAGCAGTCTGCCAAGGGCTGGGGAGGCCAATGGTCTGGGTTAACAGGTGCTGGTAGAGGTCTCTGAGAGGGCAAGTTCACGCATGCAGGGCCACCCGGTGCTGTTCAGACCCAGGGCTCCAGGAACTGTCCCGATGACGCCCACCGTCAGGAGCCACAGCCCAGGGTTTGGATGCAGGACCACTGCAGGAGCTCGACCTCGAGGCCGGATTCATCCCAAGCTCTGAGCCAGGTCTGTGTACTTCCTGGTCACCCTGCCCTCTCAGGTAAAGGATGAGCCCAACACTCAATGGACAAAACCCTGAACCCAGGCCAGGTGGGCCTCAGGGTCACTGCAAGGACACGAGCAAAACCCACACCAGCCATCCTTATAGTGCAATTCACACCCTTTGTTACCCACTTGCGGCTACTGCCAGAGGCAGAGTCCCGCGGGCCACACTGCATACCACACATCCTCTCCCACTGCACCTTCTTGGTTGGCCACTCCACCCCAGGCCCTGGCGACCTTCCTCTGCTCTTGCCCCTGTCATCGTGCCTTTTCTGTAGGAGCCTGGCTCCTTCCCCTTGGCGACACTGAGCTGCTCAGGTGCTCCTGCACCATAGCGCCCTCCTCTGCACCCAGAGCAGTGTTCAGGATTGCGGGCACCACAGTGCTGCCCACTCACTGGGGTAGGCATTTGGGTGGATTCCCCAGGGTGATCGCCAACAGCCATGTAAGCATCAACCTAGCTTGTCTTTCCTGGGTCAAGTGCCCAAGTGAGCAACGGTTTAATCAGGATGAAACCCCCTCTGCTTCCAGGTGGCCTGTACCAACCTGGGATCCCTTGGAAAACTCCACACGAGAATCCTCAGGGTCATAGGTGGGTGGGAGACCTTGATCCTCCTCCAATAACTCTAGCACGAGTGGAGTCAGCTCCTCGCAGCTTCAGTGCCCAGGGCATGTGGAGTAAGCTCCTTGCAGGTTCAGTGCCCAGGGGCATGTGGAGTGAGCCCCTTGCATCTCAGTGCCCAGGGGCATGTGGAGTGAGCTCCTTGCATCTCAGTGCCCAGGGCATGTGGAGTGAGCTCCTTGCAGCTTCAGTGCCCAGGGCATGTGGAGTGAGCTCCTTGCAGCTTCAGTGCCCAGGGCATGTGGAGTGAGCTCCTTGCAGCTTCAGTGCCCAGGGGAATGTGGAGTGAGCTCCTTGCAGCTTCAGTGCCCAGGGCATGTGGAGTGAGCTCCTTGCAGCTTCAGTGCCCAGGGGAATGTGGAGTGAGCTCCTTGCAGCTTCAGTGCCCAGGGCATGTGGAGTGAGCTCCTTGCAGCTTCAGTGCCCAGGGCATGTGGAGTGAGCTCCTTGCAGCTTCAGTGCCCAGGGGAATGTGGAGTGAGCTCCTTGCAGCTTCAGTGCCCAGGGCATGTGCAGTGGAGCTCCTTGCAGCTTCAGTGCCCAGGGCATGTGGAGTGAGCTCCTTGCAGCTTCAGTGCCCAGGGGCATGTGGAGTGAGCCCCTTGCATCTCAGTGCTTTGGGCATGTGGAGTGAGCTCCTTGCAGCTTCAGTGCCCAGTGGCTGTTCCAGGTGCCCACGGTGCATGTCTGTATTATCTGGTGACAGGTCTTTCCAAATTTCTGGCCAAGTTTTCCTTTTTGCTTTATAAAAAGATGATATTTAGCTCACAGTTTTGAAGGCCAAGCCCTAGCTGCATGCCTGGCTCTCGTGAGGGTCCCAGGCTCAGGTTCTTCCCCCACTTCACAGCCCCCACCTCCTTTGTGAGAAGGGCCCTGTGTTCTCTCTGTGAACTCCCGTGTACTCTGCATGCTCTGGACATGATGTGACTTGTCATTTCATGTTCTCAGCAATGTACGTTGAAGAACAGATTTTATAACTTTGATATGATCTTACTTATTAATTTTTGTGGATCTCTTCTAGTGTCACATCTAAAAACTCTTGCCTGAGTTTACGAAATTTCTCTCCCAGCCTTCTGGAAGTTCTGTAGTTTGGGGATGCACACTCAGGCCTGTGATGTACTCTGAGTTGATTTTCACTTGTTGCACAAGGACTGGATTGAGCTTATTCCCTTCCCTGCTCTTATCCTGATGCTCAGCATCATTTCTACAAAAGGTGTCCGTCCCCTCCTCTATCGAATGGCTTGTGCACTCAGGGGACTGTGACAACCACATTACGTATGGTATGTAAGGGTTCAGCACTAGGAATTTCAAAGTAAGTGCTCAATAAATGGTAGCTTGAAAACCCCGTGTTCTCTGTGCTCCTGAAGCTGGGTGGAAGCGGAGCAGGCCTCACCAGAGGAGTCCTGGGAGTGTCACTTGCTTCTGTGTAAGGAGAAGGACCTCTCACCTGGTCTGATGGCTGCCCAGAAGGGTTACACTAGAGACGTGAGCCATGGGACTCAGCTGGAACCGGGATGCCACAGCAGTTCCAGAAGCCTCCCCGTGAAGAGACTGGGGAGAGGGCAGCACATGACTCCCTGCCCTGAACCTCACATGTGGACTTGTACAGAGCTTAATAAACATGAAACCCCACTGTTAGTACCCAGGTGGCCACATTTACAGACTCTTTACTAGAAGTTTTTTTATTAATAATTGATTGGGTGGCTTCTTTCAGCTTTGCCCACTGAGACATTATTTGCTTTGTGTACAGTACAATTGATTTTGTAAACAGAACATCTTCAAACATCATTTGACAACAGTGATGGTGCATCTGAAGCTATCCTTTACCGTGTGTTTATCAAGCCTTTTATCTTTGGCATTTGAAATAGCTAAAGCCAAACAGTCACCATGGTCAGGGCCAGTACACCAACAGGCACTGACTCTCATTTTTCTTGAGGAATAAGAACTAATTCAAAGAAGATACACCAAAGGCAAAATCTCCCCATGAGCCCATGCCCAAATCATACCTGAGCCACCTGGCCCAGGCTTGGGTGGCACCTGTGTGGGGATTCACAGCACCCTTGTGTGCCCTGCGCTAGAGCAGGACTCGGGAGCCCTATTCCAGAGGAAGCTGTGTCTGAGAGGTCAACCAACACCAGAGCTTGAGACAAAATGCCTCAGACAGCCTCCCCCTGAGCTGACCCTATGGGCCCTGTGACCTCAGGTGTTCCCTGAGCCAGGCTCATCTGGAGCACCGTCAGGTGGAGACCCGCCGTGGAGAACAGCTGAGTGATGTCTCTGCGAGCTGCTGCTCAGACACAGTGCAGTGCCGTTCCTCCTCGCACAGACACACGAAGCCAGGACCAGGACCTGGACTTGCAGGTCACCACGGCCTCCCACAGGGCCTGATCCTGGCACATGTGAGCGCTGGTTCCAAACATGTTCCAAGTGTGCGCCAGACTGCCATCTGCAAGGACCCACACTTAACCCCCAGGTCTCGGGCCTCTGGTCCTGCGGAGTCTCCAGGACTCCCGGTGGGAAGGCCCAGGGTCCTCGTGGCCTCTCGTGTCTCTGGTTCTTGTGCATCTCTTCCCTGCATCCCACCCAGATGCATGAGGAACTTCGCCTCCCCTCCCTCCACAGGCTTGGGAGTGCTGCAGGAGCCAGGACAGGAGGCCCTGGTGGGCTGGGGCTCTCCTGGGCTGATGTTCTCTTCATCCCTAGCTCCTTATCCTCTTCCCAGAAAGTCTCCACCTCTGGACAGAGAGAGGCCTGCTGCTGCAGCGCCCTCCTCAGCCTCCTGGGACGCTCCCATCTGGAGCTACCTGCAGACTGCAGGCCACCCAGGGCCGGAGCCCAGTTGCACCGTCACATTGCAGACACTCCAAGGTACATGTTAAATGAGTGGGCAAAAGCCAGCCTCTTCCCCTCGTGTGCAGAAGCATGGACGGCCAGTGCGTGCCTGCTTTTAGTGTAGAAGCAGTCTCCTTCCTCCCACTCGCTGGCTTCTGCTGCTAGCTAGCTGCCTTCTCCCCAGAGGCCAGAAAGGCCCGAGCTCAGACCTGTACAGCAGGGACAGTTTCACCTTCCCTGGGCCCTGGGCCCACCACTCCATAGCTGGAGCAGCCTCTCTCAAGGAAATGTCCCTTAGAACACGGGTCCATGAGGATCCAGAGACATCCCTGAGGCCATGTTCTGGGCTCTGGAGAGATGAGAAAATTGCAGGTTAAATATAATTCACTGCAGAGTCCCTCGAGCCTTTAATAGACACGTGGCTCTCCCAGAGGGGAGCAGACTCCATCAGCTGTGAGATTTACCATCAGCTTCAAACAGCTCTTTGGAAGAAAAACAGCAAAGAGCCTGAAAGATGCTCACAGAATTAGTTACAGCTGTAGCTGGGGCAGCTGTCCTGGGTGGCCCAAGATCAAGGGCTGTCCTGGGAGGCAGGACTTCAGAACTGGACCAAGGAATTCTGCAGCAAAGTGGAAGGGCTGCTCCCCAGCACAGCCCACATGAGAAGTGTGCAGCACTTTCCAATTTATGCCCCATGTCATCTTAAGAAGCCCCTTTCAGGGTTCCACAGAACACTCTTTGAGAAGTGGTGAGCTACGCCTGCCCGGGGGGAACTAGCATCTGCTCCATCTCAGCCTCCATGGTCTGAGTCCCCAGAGGTTCTGACAAGCTCTGCAGTGAGCTCCTCTGTAGAGAGGCATGGCTGTCGGCCACGGCAACCCTCAGCTCAAACACAGACGGTCACTGGCTCCAAGGGACCCCACCTGGGTCCCTCCATCTGGTACCTGGAAGAGCTGGGTCACCTGCAGGAGCAGCAGGGTGGACAGATGAGGCCGGGCCAGGCACACAGATGGGCCAGGAGTGCGCAGAGCCTTGTGCCCTTGGGACATTTCCCTGTGGTCCAGCTGCCTGGGGCCCACATCAAGCTCAGTTGACATGTTTAGAAAAACACAGATTTCAAGTAAACAGATGTGATAACTCTTATTAGGTCAAAACTGGACTCAGGGGAAGGAGCACCAGTGTGAAGGCAGTGAAGACGAAGACGCCGGCTCTTTCCCTAGCAGAGCGTCCCAGGACTGGGCCAGCCCAGACGGGAGGGAGCTGGCCTCAGCGAGCTTCAACACTTCCTTCAACACTCAACACTTCCTGGGTTGGGCTGGAGACATGAGACTCTGCAGTCCTGCGGGGTCCAGACGGAATAGCTGAAGGCCCAAAGGACAAACCAATCTACATCTACTCTAAAAGGGAGGCTCTGTCTTCGCTGGAGCTACCTGGAACCCAAGAGCAAAGCTGAGCACCTCCCAGCTGACCTCGGGCCCTCTAGGGAGCCTCAAGAACCCAGCCAGTATGGTGCTGGCACACCGTGGTCAGACAGACTCCAGGAAACCTGTGCAGGTGAGGGTGGTCCATTTTCAACAAGGGGCCAGGATGACTCAATAAGGAAATGCGATGTTTTCAATAGTTATGCCAGGACAACTGCACAGCAAATACAAAAATTAACTCAGAATAGTCTGTAGACCTATGATAACCTGACCTGTAAACATTGCAGGAAAAAATATCTTTGTGGTCTTGGGTTAGCCAACAATTTCTTAGATAGAACATAAAACACTATTAAAAATTGCAACGAATTGAATTTCACCAAAATTAAAAACTTGCTCCTTCAAAGATAGTGACGAGAAAACAAAACGGTAAGACACTCATTGAGAGAAACATTTGATACACACACACACACACACACACGATCTGTATCCTAAATACATAAAGAACACATATAACTCAACATGAAGATATTAAACAGTAAATGATTGTTAAATGAACAAGAAATTCTGAAGTAGACAACTTACAGAAAATACACCAGTGGCAAATAAACACATGAAAGACGCTCACAGCATTAGTTACTGGGGAGACACTAAACCGCAATGAGCCACCACTACAAATGCACACGGAATAGCTGGCGCTTTTTAAATGGGCCATCCCAAGTGTCAACAGAAAGTACAGCAGGTAGAATGTTCCTACGGGAGTATAAAATGATGAGCCACTTTGAAAACAATTCCAGCAACTTCTCATGAATTTAAACAGACCCTAGCACATGACCCAGGATTGGCTCCTAGATACTTAACCAGGAGAGGTTAAAACACACGTGCCCACAAAGACGTGCGTGCAAGCACTTGCAAGAGTTCTCCTCATGTGGCCAGAGCCTTAGCACAACCATGACACCTGCTCACTGATGGCCAGTGGCCTCTATGCCCCCGCATGGGCCTCTGCTTGTGTGCATGACTTTGTGACACTACACTCTGGTTGTTTGGAAACACTCTCTTGGTGAGCTATGTAGATCCTCAAAATGTGAACACATTTTATAATCCAATATCAGAACCCACCTTTGTTCAAGTCACCACTGACCCCACCAGGAAGGTCGCTGAGTGTGAAGAAGCATCACACTCATAATAGCAGATGTCAATTACCCAATATTCTGATTTTTGCCTGAAAGCTCAGATTTCATCATGAGAATACATGCTGTCAGTTTTCTCCTCAAAGTGCAAGTTCACAACGCTTGTTTTTGAGAAAATATCTGCCAAATAGGAAGCCTGGGTAAGTGAGGCTCCCCTGCCAGTCACTCCATCAAGTGCAAATGGCCTTTCAGGAAGGAAGAGAGCAGCACATGCAGGCACAGGTCCCAGGCGGCCCACATCTGTCTGCTCCTCCAGGTCCCGGGCCCCCACCACAGGAGAAGCCCTTAGGTGGGCTCCTGTCCTGCCACACGAATACCAACAGCACATGTTGCCAAGGACTGACGCTGAAAACTGGTCGATCATGGGCCACCCTGGCCCCCACCAAGCCGTGAGCATGGCACCGAGGAGGAGACCTCAACCACTCAGCCCAGCACTGCCTGGTCCCACTCAGGCCCCAGCACTGGCTCTACGGTGGCTTTAGCTCCAACAGTGCTGTGCTGGCGCCAGGAAACTCCATCTTGGTATTGTCATGAGGATTGTTTTAGCTTCTGGACCTGGGAAGGACCCCGTACCCTGAGAAGGCCACTCTAAGAGCACCCCTCCGCCCCTCCCCGCCCAGAGCTCACCAGTGGAGGCAGGACCATCGGTTTCCCAGGGCAGCAGAGTTGAGACACCGTCCATCCCAATGAAACCACCAGCTGTAAGGACATCCACATGACCATGCCAACTGATGTCCCTTCAGCACACCTGGGAGCCCACAGGAAGCCAGGGGCAGGGCCACAGCAGTGGTCCCGCCCAACAGAGCTCTGTTCTGGTGAATGGGTGCCAGCCTCTCTGCTGAGGGTGCCCAGTGTGCCTCCAGCCTCAGCTCCTGGCAGCCAGGGCTGAGTTCTCTGTCTCCCCGTTTCCCTGGCTCAGACTCTAGGGCTCCACAGCAGCTGGGGCCAGAAGCACAGTGCCCTTCTCTCCACCTGCTGCCCAGAACTCTGTGAGGGTGCTGTGCTACGCTGCGTCTGAAAGCACCTCAGATTCCAGCTTCCCCAGCAAGACGGGGTCACCCGGAGCCCCCCACTCAGGTGAGAAGACACGCAGAGTAGAAGACAGGCAGCCTCCCCCATGCCAGGCTCACACGTCGCAGGACACAGCGGAACCTGTAAGCAGACACAGAAAGGAACCGTTCCAGTCACATGCAGCCTGGGGGCACAAGCAGTCCAGACAGGCACAAAAGGCTGTACCCCAATTGACACAGATGCGTTGGACACTGGAAAGCAGTGAGGTCACAAGCCAGGCAGCCTTCCTTACTTTAATAAGGGTTCCTTGTGTTTAAATGTGTCACCATGACCACCGGTCTCTTCAAGGTGAGGCGTTAGAAACACTGGAATCGAACCCCAAGAGAAAGAAGGCTTCTCAGCGAGCTGGCCCCCTTTGCTCTGTAGCCATGAGCACTAGCATCCCAGACCCGGGCTCCACACAAGCCAACTCTGCAAAAGCCTCATGGAGCAGAGCCGGCCAGCTCCCCCGTCCTTCTCATCTACAGTCCTCTGCCCATGAGCATGGCCTCCTTCAGGCCTCCCTCCACCCACTGCACGATGGGAACCTGCAGGGGCTGGCGCCTGAGGCTTTCTTTCTGGGAAGAACAGCGCGTGTGTAGCATTCACTGTGTTGTGGGCAGGGCTCAGGAAGCCACTCTCAGGAAGTGTGAGTCCCATGACAGCCCCCAGGGTTCCTCCCAGGCATCCCCTCTGGACCCTCAAGGACAGGAATCCACACGTTATTGCAGAAAGCAGAGCCAAGCATCTCTGTGAGGCTAAAACCCAGCAACAGGTACAGCGCAGGTACCTGAGTGTCAGGTGTGGACAGCTGCAGCCCCGTGGCCAGGCAGCATGGGGGCATGGCTGGCCAGGGCAGGGCTCTGCTCCAGACAGGAAGGACTCTGAACAGAGTCCTCCCTCTGCCCCCTCCTCCACATCCCCAGCCCCATGAGGATCTTGGCATCAGGACAGAGTACAGAAGGCCCACTGTGGAGACCAGCATGGGCCTCACTTTCCCTTCCCTGGAGGGAACAGGGGGAAACACGGGGACCAGGGAACTTTGTCCCGTGAAGTTGTGGACTTGCAAACCTGGCCATCAGGAGCACTCCTTTGGCCAGCCCCCAAAGTGTCATTATCATTACTGTCTGCTCAGACAACAAACATGCTCCTGCCTGCTCCCTGCCCTCCCATGTGAAGAGAAGGAGTCCTCCCGCAGCCAGCACGGGGCAAGAGCACCACCTGCAGCCCCTATCCCGTGAGGACCCAGACTTTGCCACTCACCAGCGTGGGATACTCGCTGCGTCATTTCCCCCACAGCAGCAATGCCATCCGCAGAGGGTATCTGGAGGGGTAAATGGGTCGGCATTGATGAAGCACAACGGTGAAGCACAGGAAGCACTGTTTACGAGCATATCAGACACTTGGACGTGATCTGACCCTGGCCTACGGGCCAGCAGAAACAGCCCCTAAGCAGCCTCTGATGGCCGTTTGCTCTCAGTCTACACGTGCACTCCCCTGCAGCCACCACCACAGAGGCAACCTGCTCCCACGTCAGAGGGAGCCTGTGTCTGCTGCCTGGGTGTGACCGGGGCCTGGGCACTCTAAGTAAGTGCACTGTCATGGGATGCGGGACCTTAACACAAAGGAAGTAGCAGGTTCCAGAGCACAGCACTGGGGCCCTGGGTCCACCACATGCCCCCACCAGTCCTGCAGACAATTCCTACAGCTGGTGCACCTTCACAGTGAAACCAGAGGCAGTGGCCCCTGCCAGGAGGAGCCAACGCTCAGTGGATGGAAGGAGTGAAGGAAGCCAGAGGTGGTGCTCCAACATCCACATTTCTCTTCTCTCATGGGCCAGGTACATATTGTCACCAAGCAGGACACCAGTGTATTAGAGGAGCAGCTGCAGTGACCCTATAGCACCCTGCTGCAGACAGCTCTCAGAAACCCTGAGTAAGAGCCAAGCTGTCTCTATGTCTCCAGGGGTCTCAGGCTATAGTCCCCACATCTGGATGTGTGAACACAGATTTCAGGTGGGACCTGGCATGACCCCGACTCACCTGAGAGTGAGGTTCTCGACCTCTGCACTCTCGAGGAGCAGGTGTCATTGGGCCGTCCAATCTTGCCAATCTTCCTCTGGACGAAGGCCGAGCAGGTGCAGGCGTCCAGCTTTGTGGAGAGCACACGATCTGGGGAGAATTCATCAACGTTGTCCTTCCTGGCCCAAACGTCTTCCCTAAGTAGAAAGCCGTGTGTCTCCGTGGGTGGAGGGAACTGTCAACACAGTCCTCCTTGTAACCATACTGTCATCACACTCGATTTCAAGAGGTCCAGCTCGGCTTATCTCATGCCTGCTGAGCCTCTGCTGTGGTCGGCCACCACCGGATGGCAAAAGCAAGACGCTGGCCCTGGTGTAGTTGAGCCAAGAAGATGACGGGGACCAGCACTGAGGCCAAGGACATTGAGGGGAGGGGTGGGGGAAAGGGAGGTAGGAGGGTTGAGAGCTCACCACACATCTAAGGGGGAGCACATCCTCGGGAGAGAGGGACCCAGGTATAGGCAAGGACACAAGTGATGTGTCCCACGTCCCTAAGCCAGCAGGAATCCTCACTCTGAAAGAGCTGGTCCACACTCGGGGGGACAGGTGCTCACAGACAATGTTAGAGTTCGTAAACAAGTCTGGATGGTGCCTGGCAAAATGCCAGGTGTTATTTTGACCTGTTTACAGACTCTAACATTTCTGCCACAGTCCGGCTGCAGCAAAATAACCAGGGGGTGACGAACAACTTGTGTACATTGATACAGCAGGAGTGGGAGCCGTTTATTGCAGGACAGGAGCAGTATTTATACATTCCACACAGCTTATCTAATTAGCATAAACTAGATACAGCAGTCAACCAATCAGGAATCTCCACACTTAATGGCTCGCTTTTGTTACTTCTCAAACCACTCCCTCAGGCATTTTGCCAGGCACCATCCAGACTTGTTTACAGACTAACATTCCCCTGGCAAAATGCCAGGTGTTATTTTGACTTGTTTACAGACTCTAACAAGACAGGGCTTATTTGCAAGGTTCTCCCTCTGCTCCACAGTGCTCTGAGCACCAGGGCAGCCCCCCGCTAAGTAAGCAAAGACGCTTCAGCACAGCTCAACAAGGTGGAGGCTGCTGCTGGGTGAGGACCCACGTTCCTCCAGACCAACAGCCAGGAGCCGCGGAGACCAACAGGGGCTGCCTGTGGAAGTGTGGAGAGGCAGCGGGCTCTGGCGCTTCCTGCCGTGGGACAGCAAACCAAGGAACACAAGGGTGGTGTCCTCAGGCCCTCCCAGCCACGGCGCCACCGGAGCAGAGACAATGACAAGGCATCAGCCTCCTCAGTGGCTGGAAGCCGAGGGAGAGGCCGGGACAGAGGGGAGCAAGGAGGGAGAAGAGCAGGTGTCAGGGGGAGGGCAGGAGGACGGAGACTGAAAGGGGCACCCAGGGGTCTGGCCACGGCAGGCCCCTGTCCCCCAACCCGGAGACCGCAGGGGAGTGTGTGTTGAAGATGAGAAAGGCGAGAGCACTCTGGGTGCCATTAACCTGCAGCCTGCCCTAGGCCCTTCAGAAAGCCAGAAAAAGGGGTGAGGGTTAAAGGGACCAAAGAGACAAAGGCCAAACGCCAGCCCGGCCAGGTCCTGGGTCAGCCGGAAGCCCCACAGGCGGTGGGTTGCTCAGCAGGCGGCCTGCGCCAGGCTGCCTGGTAGGTCTTACCCTGGCCCCGTAGGTAGAACAACGGCACCTGGGTTACGTGGGAGAGAGCTGTTATTCTGAGAAGACATGGGCGGAAGCCTGTTTAGGATCCAGCCACGCTGTGGGCCACTTCCAAATGGCTCAACCAAAGGAAAACACGTGGATCCACTCATGCGTGGCAAAGCTAAGGCGGCAGAGGCCGGCACCCACGGGGTGGTGGGCACTGCTCTCTCCTCACTGAGATCCTGCCAGGGAAAGGCTGAGAAGGATCCCAGCTCTCCTCAGGCGCTCTGACCTTGCTCTCGAACACAGGAGACCCACCAGGGGCTGTCGCACCCCTGGGATGGCAGACTGCACTCGCCGCGGACTGCAGGCTGGCCTCGTGTGAATCTCTGTTATAACACAGGTATCCAAGACATTCTCACTTCCAGCAGCCACCAGACAGGGCTGCTGGTCCCTGGGGAGTTTTTTCACTTATTGTCATTGAAATGTAACTCTCATGCATAAAACCCACCCTCACACAGCAGTGCACGCGCCGCGCGCGGTACTTACGCCTCACTGGGTTCCCCAACCTCACTGCTATGCAGTCCTGGAACAGGTCCTCCCCCAGGAGCTGGGCCCTCCAGCACTGGATCTCCTGCCCCCAGGGCAGCCAGTGACCGTCCACCAGGCTTGGGAGATGCAGTCAGGGAATATCATGGAGCGTGGTATCTGCTGGGCCTACGTCCTGAGCAGGCTGCGTCAGGCAGAGGGAAGCAGACACACTGACCCAACACGGCCTGTTCCAGGGAAGTGTCACCCTGAGTGGTGACAAACCCATGAAAGAGCTCACCCAATATGGACAGACTGCCTCAGAGGTTGAGCAGAGGTCACACCTGCCCAGAGCAGGTGGGTGCCTGTCCTGTGACATCACTCTACTTTGACACACCCCTTGCACATTACTGCCACAGAGCAAGAGGCTACAGGGGTGGCTGCCCAAGGCCCCCAGCCTGTGAACCAGCTTAGACTTGGGTCTGGGGCTCCTCCCGCAGCCCCAGCCCCCCCACCCCAAACAGGGACTTGGCCTGCCAACACTGCACTGGTGTGGGACCAGGGCCAGCAGAGGCTATAGATGCAGCAGCTCTTACCTACCTGTACCACGTGACAGGACGTGGAATCTTCCCCCAGAGGATAGTGTCCCCCAGGGACTGCCAGCCCAAGTCTAGTCTTTTTTACAGATGTCAGTAAAGCAAAGTGAGACAGGCCAGATGGGCCAGCATCACACGACACCAGCTGCCTTGTCCCGCCATCAGGACCCTAGTCCTACTCCCACTCATTCTCCCTGGACTGCACAGGGCCACATCTGCCAGAGAGGCCACCAGATCTTGCCCAACTGCAGGCCTCAGCCGCAGGCCCAGACCTGGAGAGCAACTCGGAGTCACCGGTGAAGCGAGAGTCCCACAGCTTCACCCCACCCAGCAGTGGGTCTGCAAGGGCCAAAGCCTCCTCTCCAGGGAAGATGGGGTCCCCAAGAGGCAGCAGCGCAAGGCAGTCTGCACCCTGCCAAAGTCAGAAGGTAGAGCACTGGAGAGCTGAAGGCCAGGGGCTGGGGAGCAGCCTCCCATCCAGGGACCACGGGAAGGCCTGTCGGGTAGACAGAGGAGGTGGAGACCCTGCTGGATGGGAGGAAGGGGCAGGAGAGTCCACCGCAGTGGAAGGTCATACAGGGAACCTTTAAGGAACCAGTGCTCGGGCCTCACTCGAGCCCGGTGGGGCCAGCGTCCTGTGGGCTGGGAACCTGCATGGCAACTGTCCCCATGGTGGTTCTGAGGTGGCGTCTGTCTTCAGAGTGTCAGAACATATCTGGCCCTTGGTGGGTGGCCAGGACGCCCCTAATGGCAGAGCACAGGCATTGGGTAATCAGGGTACAGCTCCTGACCAACGTCCTTCCAGCTAGTGTTGACTGACCACTTCGAAGCTCCCCAGCCCCCGGACACAGGGCTACTCTGTGGAGCCTGGGCCTCCCTAAATGGCAGCTGGTTCTGGAGCTGCACCCACCAAAGCCGAGGGAGGAGGAGATAGCCTGGGACTGTGGTCACAAAGGGCTCGCCCCACCTCAGCAGCTACGTGAGGCCCACAAGACGGGACATCTGGGCAGCGTCAGCTGGCCCCGGACCAATGTGAGGGCCCGACTCTGGGGAGGCCCACTGCCAGCGCTGCCCTCCACCGGAGGGGCTCCAGGGCAGCTTGCCTGGCGGTTGGACTCCAGGCACTGACAATACTACCGCGAGCGGGAGGGAAATGACACTTGGAAATGGAGCCTCTGCGGCCCCGGCTCTGCATCCTTTTCTCCACGGGCCGATTCTGCTCCTGTTAGAAGTCCAGGAAGCCTCCTCTGCCATTCACAAGGCCAACCCCCCCTCCTGAGGTCCGCCCTACGGAGCTGAAAGGCCGCTAGCTCTGCACTCCTGCCTGCCCGCTGGGCAGTTGGGGAAGCACGTGAAGGGGAGGCAGGCACGCTGGACACCATGACAGCAGGCGAGACCCACGCAGGAGGGGAGGCGAGCTCGGCCCGCACAGCCTCACACAGGGAGCTGCCTCACCCCAGACTCCGCAGCTCAGGGCAGGGGCTCTGGGCCAGCATGGGTGACACTGGCAAGTGCACACTTCGTCTGTAACGTTTGGTTGAAAACACCTGGAAAAAGGAAATTCAGTTGATGTATTTGGGTCAAATCAAACTTGGCAAGCATGACAGTTTTTGAAAGGGTGGAAAATGAGAAGCCCCCCACCTCTCCCACTGACCACAAACACAAACTCTGGACAGAGATAATAAGGCAGTGGTTGGGACCCTGGAACCAAGGACCCAGGACAGTAGTAGCAGCTGGGTTGCAGCAGGCCATGGAGACTGGACACGGCAGCATGGCAATGAATCTCCTGTTCAGCTCCCCCAAGCTCCCCGTTTAAACCCAGGGCAGCCCAAATCTCAGAACGGAACAGCAGGTGCAGCCTAGAGAAGCTCACTCTCAGAGGCTGGGGCCCCTCTTCTCTGATGGCCATACCCCAGCGGCTAACCCAACCCCACAGCAGCAGCACCAGCAGGAACCCCTGTGCTCACTCTCCACCCAGGGGCTCACCCAATTGAGGGAGGCACAAGATATCACAGGGAGCTGGAAACCCTGGTGCCTCTGCTGGGGCACTGGGAAGAGGTGTGGGGTCAGTGAGTTTAGGGATATCCCGGAAAGGAGGAAGCCAGACTTGCCTCCACGTCGGACACAGGCCCAGGAGAATGGAACGGCTGAGATAGGAGCTCCACTTCGGCCACACAGACTGGACTGTGGAAAGTGCACACGTGCGGCAGATCCCAATAGCACCGTGAAGTCTGTGGAATCTGACCAGCCTTGATACAGCCAATGTGAAGGGAGTCAGGACTGACAGCCTGAACCAAACTGGGCCAACTGAATACTGAAACAACATTCCCTAGAAGATTGTAGCAGGACTCTGAATCTCATAACACAGTACTCAAAGTGTGCAAAATACAAAAAAAAAAAAAAAAAGATACGAAAAGTACAGTAAAATATTACCAGCTGGAAAAGAAAAAGACCATCAACTGATGCCACTCCCAAAACGTTAGAACTGCAAAAGACTTCACAACAGCTAGTCTATCGACTTCCATGAAGTAAGCATGACTCTCATAAAAAGAAGAAGAAGATAGACAGTGTCAACAGAAAAATAGAAGCCATATTATAGAACCAAAGGGAAACTTTGGAATTTGAAAGCAAAATCATTGAAATGAAGTCTCAGTGGGTAGGGGTGTAGCAGGATGGCAAAGACAGGAGGTTGTTGGTAAACTGGAAGGCAGATCATAAAAACCATCTCATCTGAACAATAGAGGGGAAAATATTAAAAGGAAAAAGTATAGAATCTCAGGAGCACTGGGTAAAATATCAAACTGACTAACATATATTGTTGAATAAAAACTTCCCAAATTGGGCAAACAAAAAAAAAAGAGAGATTTGATAATCTCAGTAAATTCCAGAGTGGATGATTTTTTTTAAATTCCCAGACATACCAAAACCAAATTAGTGAAAGTGAAAGACAAAAACAAATAGTCTAAAGTAGTCAGAGAAAAATATAGGAAATAACAGTTGAATGACTACAGATTTCTCATCAGAAACAATGGAAGACAGAACACAGTGGCACGGCGCCTTAAAGTGCTGAAAGAACGGCCAGGCTAGCGTGGTCCTCCTCCCCCCCCCTTCCCCACCCCCATCCTCGTCCACCTCCTGCCTTCTTCTCCCCCTCCTCCTTCTCCACCCCCATCAAATTCCTCCTCTCTCTTCCCCTCCTCCTCCTTTTCCTCCCTCTTCCTCTGTGGTGTGGGGGATTGACTCAGGACACTCTATCACTGAGCTACTCCCCCACGTCTTTTTATGACAGGGTCTTTCTAAATGCCCATGCTGGCCTGGAACCTGTGACCCTCCTGCCTCAGCCTCCCAAGTAGATAGGATTACAGGCGTGCACCACTGTGCTTGGCTACCCCAGGGTTCTATAGAGAGAGAAAATATCCTCCAGGGATGAAGAAAAGTAAAGTATTTTCAGATGGATAAAAGCAAAAACAGTTCAACACTGGGAGACCTATTCCAAAAGAAATGCTAAAGGAAGTTCTTTAAGTAGAAGAGGAAGGATATCAAAGGAAAAAGTGAAGCTACCAGAATTAATGAAGACAGAGACAGGTACAAAGCACATCTAAGATTATAAGAGGGTACTTTCTCCTGTCATGCACTTTAAAATATGTATGATTGGGGCTGGGATTGTGGCTCAGCGGTAGAGCGCTTGCCTAGCATGGGGGGAACCTGGGTTCGATTCTCAGCACCACATAAAAATAAAGGCATTGTGTTGAAAAAAATATGTATGATTAAAATAAACATGTGTGATTAAAACATTGCTTTGTGAGGAATGTAACCATCATGCACCAGATAACTACAAGACAAAAGGCCTCATACAACTGTAAGCGTGAACATGTCACCTGAATGGGGTTCTCACCAAGAGAACACAACAATCCTAAATTCTCAGTAAACTTTGAAAATATGCACATTATAATCCCTAGATCCACCACATAAAAAGTATATGCACAGACATAAGTAAAACTCAAATTCATAGATACAAATATAATTCTAAATAAATACTTAAATAACACAAAAGAAAGCATGAAATGGAAACAGAAAAAAAGCAGAGGAAATAACGGAGCATAAATAATAAAATGGTAAAGCTAAATGCAAGCATATCAGTAATTAGTAAACAAAAATAATCAAAATACCAGATACAATGCAGATACTGTCAAATTGTTTTTTTAAGGATCTGATTACATACTGTCCACAAGTCTGCTTTAAATATAAAAACACTGATGTTTCAAAGAAATGGAAGATATCCAGATGAAAAAAAAAAAAAAAAAGGTCGCATGAAAGGTGGAGCTGCTGTGTTGCTACCAGAAAAAATACAGTGCAGACCAGGAGAGGAGACAAGGCAAGCGGGGCCTCCCACCATCATAAGAGCTTCAATTCACCAAGAGAACACAACAATCCTAAATGTATACGCACCTAACCACACGGCTGTAAGATACATGAAGCAAAAACCCATTGAACTGAAAGGAGAAATAGACAAATTTAAAATGATATTTGGAGATTTCAACACTTCCTTCAATGATCAATGAAATAAGTTAGAGAGAAAATCAGCAAAGATAGAGGAAAATTGAATAGCATTATCAACCACCTTGACCAAACCAACACTTACAGAACACTCCATACAAAAATAGCAAATTGCAAACTCTTTTAAAAGACACAGAAAACATTTGTCAAGGTAAACCATATTCTGGATCCTAAGACAGCTTTCAGAAATTTAAAAGAATAGAAACTGTACAATGTATGTTCACCGACAGGAATGGAATTAAGCAACAAATCAATAAACATATCTGGGAAAAATCCATATACTTGGAAACTAAACAACATAATCCAAAATACTACCAGGTCAAAGAGGAAGTCTCAAAGATTAGAAAATATCTTGAATTAAATGAAAATTAAAGTGTAACATATTAAAATGTAAGGAATGCAGCTGAACAGTGGTTAAAGGAGATCCTGTGACATGAAGGATCTCCATATGTTAGAAAATTAAAAAGCACTTAAAGACATAATATGAGCTTCCACTTTTAAGAAACTAGAAAAATGAAGCAAAATAAACCAAAACACACAAAAAGAAGGAAAAAGTACAGCTAAATCAATGTTATCAAAAATAGGAACAATAGCCCCCCCCAAAAAAAAAGAAACAATAAAACCAAAGCTGATCCTTTGAAAAGACCAACCAAACTGAACTTCTATCCAGTCTAAATAGAAAAAAAAGAACAAAGCTACAAATCACCATTATTAGAAATGAAGATGGGAACAGCTCTAGACTTCAAAAATATTACACCATAGACTCCTCAAAGGATGTTCAGAAACAACTCTATGCACAGACTTTCAACAACTTGGACGAAATGAACCAGTTTCTTCAAATGCACAAAGTATCAAAACTCACTCAAGGAAAAATAGGTAATCTGAGTCATCCTAAATACACTAATTTTTAGAAAGGGGTGAGGGTTGCAGGCCCCTCCAAAAAAGTCGACTCTGGGATCAGATGGCTTTCCTAGAAAATTCTACCCAACACTTAAGGAAGAAATAATATCACAATCAATGATCTCTTCCAGAAAATAGAAGAGATAATACTTTCTAGCTAATTTTTGTGAGGCCGACATTACCCTGATATCAAAATCAGATAAAATAATACAAGAAAAGAAAAACTAAAGACCAGTAAAGATCACTATTCCTCATGAACACCGACACAAAATTCTCAGCATAATATTGTCAAATTGAATCCAGCGATATATAAAAAGAACAATACATCACAACGAAGATAAATCATGCTAGGAATGCAAAGCTAATCAATACCTGTAACTAAATCAATGGAATCCACCATATTCATAGACTAAAAATATAGAAAGCACATAATGATATACAGTGAAGCAGGAAATTCAACTCTTGCACTCTTGGTAAGAACAGGAAACAAACTCCCTTACCTGATAAGATAAGTTTAAAATTACATGATTGATAGATAGATAGATAGATAGATAGATAGATAGATAGATAGATAGACAGACAGAATTATACTTAATAATGAAAGACTAAATGCAGAATTATAAGACTGGGGGCAAAACAAGAATTTCTCCCCTTTCCTTTGCCATTTCTAGTTAGCACTTGAGATCCTTGCCAATGCAATAAAGCAAGAAAATGAAATTAAAAGGCATACAGATTTGCAAGTTAGAAATAAAATTGTTCCAATACATAGTTAACATGTAGAAAGTCCCAAAGAATCTACCAAACAAGAGGTTTTAGGACCGATACACAAATTGTAAAATTCCTCACAGAGTGTAAGGCTAACATATAAAAATCAACTGCTTTTCTATATACTAACAATGAACAATAAAACTTCAAAAACCATGTCATTTACTATCACCCAAAGAAATAAAACATGTAGGCACAAATCCAGTGAAATGAGTAAAAGATCTACATATGAAAAACTACAAAATTCTTGTGAAAGAAATAAAGAACTTATTAATAAAAGACATACAGTATTCATGGTTTGGAACACAATTTAGTTAAATGTCAATTCTCCAAATGATCTGTAAATTCAACACAATTCCAAATCACTCCCAGTGGTAATTCTCCTAGACACACAGGTGCTGATTCTAGAATCTACATGGTTAGGCAAAAGAACAACAGCCAAAATACTTTTTTGGAAAAAGAGCAGAGTTGGCAGACTCATGCTGCTAGAGATTTACTTACTGCAAAGCTATGATGGTTCCAATTGTTTAATGTTGGTGAAAAGGTAGACACTCAGATGAAAGGAACAGAACAGAGCCCAGGAAGGGACCCACACAAGATGGTGAACTGAGCTTTGAAAAATGTGCCCACACACTGCAATGGGAAAGGACACAGGGAAAAAAAGGAGATCAATGTGTACCTTGTGATCACACAGAATAAACCTAAGGCAGATCACAGGGTGGAATGTGGTATGAAAGACTGCATCACTCTTAAAAAAAAAAAATCAGAGGAAACCCAGTGCTCTGGGTTAGCAAAGAGCCTTGGAATGGGACACCAAACATAACCCTGAGGAGCTGATTAACTCGAGTTGGAAACTGGGAACATCTAGTCCTCCAAGGAGACCGCTAAGGGAAACAAAGGTCACAAACTAGGAGCAAACATTTTAAACTGCTGGTAGCAGGCCCGCCCTGGCCCCTGGGGACTCAACCCCCAGTTCTTTGTTCTGCATGTCAATGTGGCCAGCTCACAAGGCCTGGACGCAGGCTGGCGGTTTCCAGTTTATCTGCCTCGCACATATGTGTCTCTCGGGAACATCTTGACCTGTTCGAGCCTCCTGATAGGGGACAGTGACGTGAAGGTAACCCAAGGACGCAGTTATTACTCTTCCCTCCTCACTTTTGAGTGATTTCCCGCAGCTGTTAAAAAGATATATAAGGGGAACAAATTTGGCAATAAAGCGCACACGCTCCCTCCTGGATGAAGAACCTTGGTGTCCTGTGTATTTTTAACCCCGCCGTCCCTCGCCGGACTCGGCTCCGTTAGCTGGACGCAGCATTAAACCATTAATAACCGTCTGATAAAGAACTCAGATTCCAAATATGTGAACTACCCTCCGACTCAGTCAAGAGGCTTCAATGGACCTAAAGGACACGAATGGACGTTTTGCCAAAGAGGCTTCACGGGTGGTCTAACCAGGGCACCAGCGACGGCAGCTCTTCCAGCTCTTCAGAGGGGTTGCTCCCCCCAGGCCACGTGGGCAGCCACACATCTGCAAGTGCCCACTGAAGGGCTGCCCCTCGCCCTGGATTTGGTGGAAACTGCTCATCACCCCACTCAGTCCTGCTCCCTGTGCTGTGGGAAGTCCCCACAGGCAGGCCAGGGGAAGCACAAGGAGAGCCCCACCGTGAGCGCATCGCACTGACCAGGCACTCGCTTAACTGACCAACAGGCCTTTCCTTGTTGGCTCTTCCTAGTGGAGCGCACCTTCAGAGGGCCAAGTGGGTAAAGATTCTTCTGCTGGAGGACCCCAGCTGGCTGAACTCACACCCTCGCCCCTCACAGGCCTGCTGCTTTCCTGGGCTCACAGGTGACGGAGGAAGGCACCTAGCCCCAGCTCCCAGAGGCCACTCACTCGGGGCCACTCCCACTCGCAATGGCTCCTCCCTGGTGTGGTTCAAATCTGCCGGCAGGGTGACTCTCTGCAGCAAGTGTGGGGACCTAGACCATACTGTGCTTGGCCCAGGCTCTCTCGGCCCCATAAAGCCAGCTGCAAACACACATGCACAAACACACACACACACACACACACACACACACACGCTGTCCCTTTCAGAAAGTCCAGCCCCGTGGGCAAGCCAGGCCTGGGATGTGGTGTGAATATGATACTCCTGGACTCAGTGGAACTTGCTTATCTCAGGAAGTCTGCCACCCCCTGTCTGGGCACTGACCCTGAATCCCTGCCTCACACTGCTCTGCCGTCTCGTGCTCTGGCCCTGTCCTCCCTACCCCAGCCATGTCTGTCATCGGGGTCCTGCAGTCTCGCCAGTAGGGGAAGGAGCTCAGACCTCACTCGTAGGCTCAGTGTCACTGTTCACCAGACCTGGACGCCCTCTGGGGCTGGGGGCTGGCACAGCCCCTTCTCAGCCTCACAAACTCCCTGCCTACCCTCAAGGCCTGAGCCCACAGGCCTGAGTCATCCTCAGAAGCCAGGACACACTGCAGGCCATGGCCCGCCAGTGCCCACCATAGCCGTGGTGTTGACAGGCTACCCCCTGGCAGGGCCTGGACACAAGGCCAGCGTGGGCACTGTACCCTCCTCGGCACTAGCCGTGAGGCTCTCGTCTGGGTCTTGGTGAATGCTGAACTCCACAGCCATCTGCAGAGCTGGAGTTAGCCGAGACGCATCCCGCCATATGCACTCTGACTAGGACAGCCCCTGCGGCCTCAGAGCCCAAGGACTTCAACGTGTCCCTGGGCTCTGCCCTGCGTCTATGCACATCTGTCCACTGTTCCAGGACTCTGCTTTTCCCCTGGTGAGCCTGGAGGGGGGACCCCAGTGAGCTCCTGAAGTGGCCTGCGCACTCCCATCACGTCCACAGTCCACTCAGCGACCAGGTGCTTATCGTCCACACCAGCCTCAGCCCAGAGGAGCAATTTCTTGCCAGAAGCACCTGAGATACAGCTTGTGGCTTGGTCTGCCCCCCCCTTGGTACCCCTGTGTGGGGCACTAAAAGGGCTCCACAACTTGTCACTAAACCTCTGAAAAATTATCCTCCCCATTTCACCAACATGTCCACTAAGCCCAGACACCACGAGTCTCTCACAGGAGGTCCACGGAGGGCTAGCCCTGGTGTCTGGCCCCTGGACCTGCCCAACACTACCTCCCATGCACAAATTCCAGAGAACATCCTATCCTGGGCCGCAGAAGAGCACCTGTGAGCAGCCCCGAGGGAATGTGCCATCTACTGAGGCTGGAACTGCCCCTCCAGAAGCCCCCCCACTGCTGGGCCTGTGGGGGTCCAGCACAGGAGCAACGTGTGCCAGCTGTGACCAGGAGCAGTGATGCTTCTGGTCACTTAAGGTGACATTGCTGCAGGCTTCTTCACTCACACCTGAGCCCCGGGGACCACCATGCTCTGCAGGAGCCTCCATGGGCCCTCCACTGAGCCCTGGGCTTCAAGGGTTCCCTGCACAGGTCCCAGATGTCGGGGGTCAGAGACCAGCCATGCCGTGGCACCCGTGCCCGTGCCCGCCCTCTGACTTAGAAAGCATCCTAGAACAAGGCTGAGGGTTGGGACAATGTGTCCCACAGCAGCAGCCACGGACACCTGACTGTGACAGCCACCACTGCAATCTGAGGTGCAGCCAGAGATGCAGACCCCAGGCGGGGCCTCAGAAGCACGGCAGTGAAAGTGCTTCCCAGCTGAAACAGCCGTCCCACGGCCTCCCTATTCCCAAAGAGGAGAGCACAAAGCCTTTACAAGGCCCAGGAGGCGGCCACCGCTGCCCGGGCCGGCTGAGATGGGCAAGTGGCAGCCCTGTTCCCCTCACAGCCGAAGGCTGCTCTGAATTCAGATGCACTCCAGGCTGCTGGGTGACAATGTGCCCTGCTCCGTGCGTTCCTTGGGATTCCTGCTCTTCGTATCTGCCCTTCCTGGGCCAGCCTCGGGCAGTCTCCTACTGACAGCCCAGTCTGCTCCCGAAGTGGTGCCTCCGTTCATCGTGGGGAAGGAGGGTGTGCACGGCACTTGGCGGAGCCCGTTTCAGCTGGCGCTCAATTTAGAGAGCGCTCATTGCAATAACACACCAAGAAGTGTTTCTTCAAGGGTGTTTGACAGGCAGTCTCTGGAGGCCGTCTTCCCACATCATTTTTCCAGTGAAAACATGGTATTTTATGTCTCTATTCCAGCAGAGGAAGATTTACTTTATTAATAATGGAAATCTGGATGCGGCCGGGCTTTGTTGCTTGCTGGAGCTGACGTTTTGTTTGCTGTGCCACTCCATTGTAAGAGGGTTTAATTGACAACTTGAGATTTACCATAGCACAGCCATGAAACATCTGGGAAACTTGAGAAACGCACGCTTTTGTAGCCGTAAGGCTACTCACGATTTGATAAACATAAGATATGGGTAATCTGAATGTTTAAGCATTTAATTACTAGTAAGTGGGAGATGCTTTGTTTTATGTTGTGTTGCTTATTCTTTCATAAGTTTTCATTTAAGCATCTGGGAACAGAAGCCAACTTTCTGTCATTCAGCTGGCTCTGCCACCATCCTTCTCGAAGGCAGAACAGGTCAGGCCCTGGGGAAACCTGGACAGGCCCAGGCAGAAGTCAACTGTCTGCCTCCAACACCATGAGCAAAGCTCACGTGGCCTGGCACGTCCACCACTCCACTGGCCTCCGAGAGCATCCCTGTCGCTGCCCCTGTGTGTGACCCGCCTCCTGAAGCCCAGAGTGGGGAGACAGAGGCTACACACATCCAGTGGGAGACCACGATGAGGCGAGACTCTCAGCCCTGCTGCCGAGGGCCCCAACACCCCTGGGCACCAGGGAGGGGCCACCAGCCCTCCCTGGGTCTCTGCATGACTCTCCTCGGGGACAAACCCATCAAAGTCATTTACTTTCAAACCACCAGGGGGCTGAGGAAGCAGATCCACTGTCCCTTAATCTCTTCTAGGTGCTGGGGACACACTGACAGCCCAACACCCAGTGCTAAGTAGAAACAGGGACCACTGCCCCCCAGAGCAGTGGTGGGAAGGAAGTTTCCAGGTTAGAGGTGGAGCTCAGCCAACTTCAACATCATCACTCATTGGAGGGAGGCCACAGTGGGCTGAGGTGACGGAGCCTGTAAGGACAGCAAGAAAAGTCACAGCTGGCTCTCTCCAACAGGACCTGTCCCTGGCAGAGCATGGGGACCTCGCCAGCTGGGGGCACCAGGCATTCCTGTGTACCCTGGTGCGTGCGGTGGCTCTCGCCTCCCTTCCCCACCTGGCACCTGGAGGCCTGGCAGGCAGGGACAGCTCAGGAGGCAGGCCTATTCACAGGGAAAGCACCAGCCCCTCCCTAAGAAGCCCAGGGAGGCTCCACGAGGACCTGTCTGAGAAAGCAGGCCACGGGAGGAGGCAGCTGTCATGGTTCTGCAGTGCAGAAGGCAGAGCAGGGAGCCCTGCACTGATCCCAGGGGGAGCGGGATAGAGGACAGAGGGTGACTCAGCGGCCATCCACCCTGCCTTGCTGGTGCCAGGCTCCCTGTGGCATCAGGCAACTCGGAGCTGTGCTGGAGCAGAGGGAGCTTCTGGGTGGCCACTCCGGGCCCAGGTGGCTCTGCATGGAGGGTGTCTGACATAAAGAGGCCCAGAACACGCCCAGGTCTGCACAGACCCCCAGTCGGAGCCACAGCCAAGGGTGCAGGCACGCGAGGAGCATCTACTCCCTGTCTTCCTAACTCAGCCAGCAGCCAGGGGAGCCGTCGGGGAAAGCCAAGCGCAAGCCTTGCTGGCGGGAACTCCAGCCCTGGTTGGATGGTTCTGGCCCCAGGTGTCCCCAGAATCGCCTTGTCAGCCTGAGTCACCCTCACTCCCCTTCCCTGACATGCTCCTGCCCCCTCCAAGGCTCTGCTTCCAAAGCTCCACCTATGAGCTCTGCCAATCTCCTCTTAGGGCCCTCAGGCCAGGGCTCCAGGCTCGGTGACCAGGGCTGTCCATGTCTCTCACAGCACAGCCACAGAGCTGAAGAGGAGGGCTGACCAAAACGTCTCTCCACACTTAGCCGGAGGTCAGAGGTCAGAGGCCAGTCTGCTGCCCACCAGGTACCACTCACTCACATCCCAAGCAAGGGCCCTGGCATGACCACTGCCCCCCGCAGAAGTGGAGGGAAGGAAGTTTCCAGGTTAGAGGTGGAGCTCAGCCAACTTCAGCACCATCACTCACACCCCGAGTCAGACCCTGAACATGAAGGGGAATGGGCCCGCCCCACCCCAGCCCTGCTGTCCACTCCACGTGTCTGCCTGTGCCACCCCCAAACAGGGGTTCATGAGAACCAAGAGCTGGAATTACCTGCCCGGTGCTTGGGGAACTCTGGGAGGCAGATGCCACTGTCCACCTGTCCTCTGTTCCTCCTGAGCCACTCACTGGAGACCCACCCCCGGAAGAACCCAGAAACCCCAGCCCATCCCTGAGCACCCTGCTGCTGGCTTGGGTGCCACCAAGGCCACCTGCCAGGAGGTCCTGGAAGCGTTCAACCGGTGGGTTGGCCCAAGGGCAATTCCCCCACTTGGCTTCCCTAGTGGCCTGGTCCACACTGGGGACCACCCTGTCACCCAGGGAGCAAACAGCACTGCTGTTCCACCGCCAGCTATGGATAGCCGGGCCCCAAGGGTGCCCATCCCCACTTCTTCATGGAGGACCCCCTGGTACCACATACCTACCCTACGTGGTCCCAGAACAGGCCCATGCACCAGACCCTCACAGGCCCGTCCACCTCTGACCTGCACATGGTCTAAGGTTCTGAGACTCTGGGAACGCACCAGAGCCAAGGGGCCAGTTCCTTTCCCAGTGTGCCTGTCTTGGGAAGAGGCTCCGTGGGCAGCCTCTCCTGACCCAGTGAACACCTGTGGCCAGAGGCATTTCTCCTTGGGCGCCAAGCTGTCTCCTAAGTAACTAGAGCCTGAGGAACCTTGATGCTGGGGCCTCGTGCCACGTGGTGTGACAGCCTGCACATCTGCATGGCTCCCCAGGGCTGTGTCACTGGATGAGTAAACGCTTTAGTCTCGGGATCCCAGCCCTGAGGCTGGCCACCATCACAGGGCTCGACTTGCAGCCCCACATCCCCCAGCCGGGATGTCCCAGTGGAATCCCCCTGCGTATCCTCTGCTTTTTGCTTGTGTCCGTGTCAGTGTGCAGAAACCCTTTCAAAGACAGTCACTTTTTGTATAAAGTCCTTATTTGAAAGCAAATACCAAAGAGGGGGGGTGATTCTGTTGATTTTGTCTGTGGCCTGCAGATAGCCCATCTCACAGGAGAAGCTTCTCCCATCCCCAGGACAAGAGAACGGTGCCCCCAACTGTCCCTTAATGTTGCCACGCTGACATCCTCATCCACATGGCTCTGTCCTGTGTGTGCCTGGTGCAGGTTCTGGATTTTCCCTAAATAGCAATTATGCCACACCCATGTCACACAAGCCACTGGTGCCCACCAACCCCCATGGAGTTCCCAAAGGCACTTGACTCCACCTCAGGCCCAGGTCCTGCTGTCACTCTGCACACCTCTGGACAGAGGCCAGGAATCCCAACTGCACCAGCTGTGTCAGAATCTCAAATATCCCATGATGTCTGATTCCTGGATCACTGTCCTTTAAAACATATCTCAGTTATTTTTGGACATCATTCCTCCACTCAAATTTAAGCACTGTTCTGTCTTCCCTTCAAATGGGTAGACAGGAGAGACCGCTCCAGGATTCTGATGCAGCTGGCATCCTAACCACACACTCTCAGGGAGACAGCGATGTCTCCCCACCATTAACCACCTGCCTTCTCCAGGCTTCCTGTGTGTGCCCTCGTGGCTCTCTGCTGCCTGGAGACAAGTGCCCTGGTCCCACCTCTTCCTCAGGAACCATGCACACCGCACGTCCTGCTCAGGACTGCCTTCAGGCCAGGCAGGCTCTCCCTGCATTTACATACAGAGAGAGAGAGGAAGGGTCCCAAAGGAAATGAGTGAAGATCAAATGAAAAGCTTGACTGTTCTTATTCTCAGGTGACCTTCATTTTTAAGATAGTTGCTCAAAACAATAGTGGCAGCAAGGCACCGGTGAGTCCCGCAGGGTGAGTGGCATGGGAGACAGTGCTGTCCCGGGAACCGGAGGGGAAGGGAGACTTTGGAGAGTGTCACGGTGAACTGACTTAAAGGTCTGTTTTACGAACCATGTGGAAACCACCAAGCATTCTTTAAAGAGCTATTATTGATATGCTAAGAAATGAAATAAAATGGAATCAGAGAAAATGTCCCCTTAAAACCAGGGAACACAGGAAGGGTGGGAGGAACTGGGTGTGGTGCCTGTGATCCCAGCCCTGGGGAGGTTGAGGCAGGGCGAGCGCAAGTTTGAGGCCAGCCTCAGCAATTTAGTGAGGCCCTAAGCAACTTAGCGAGACTCTGTCTCAAAATAAAAACAAATAAAAAGGACTGGGGATTGGCTCAGTGGTCAAACAATGTGGGTTCAATCCCTGGTACCAAAAGAAGTGAGGTGGGGAGTGGGAGTCAAAGGAAACAGTGACCCTGGCAGACAGCGTGAAAAGACTGCGGACGTGAGAGCTGTCACCTGAACCACGTCACTCCAAACGTGAAGGGCGTAGAAAAACCAGCGAAAAGACGAGACTGCCAAAGTGGGCAGAGCCAAGGGAGACTGGACCCAGGAAAAGCCAAAGGCTGCAGAGGCACACACCCTTGTGGAGCAGGCGTCAGTACAAAGCTGGGCTCGCCACGCCGACTTCAGATTCCAGAACAAGAGTGTCACTGCAGACAGACAGGCCTCCCAGGAGCCGGTTCTCCAGAAGGCACCGCAACCCTCCGTCAGGTCTGCCACCAACTACAGTGTGCTGCACACGCCAGCAAGCGGCAGGGGAACGGAAGGAGGTGGCAACCCACTGTCCGGAGGAAACCCCAACACCACTGTCTCAGCAACCGACAGTCCCAGCAGACCCAAGGCCAGCAAGGCCGAGCAGACTGACGAGCGCCATCCATCACCCCAGTCTAATTGACAGCTGCGGAACACTCCACCCAATGGCAGCAGCACACACTCTTCTCATAAAGAAGAAAGACATTCTTTCTTTATTAGTACTCTCCTATGTACCAAAAGGAACAACTGGAATTTGAAATGTGAAAAAAAAATAATACCCTTTATAATAGCTCCAGAAACTGAAATACTCAGGAATACACTTAGGCAAGAAAGTGCTGCGGATACTCCTGTCTGCAGGGATCTTCAATACAGTAGTGAAGGAATCAAAGGAGACCCAAATGAAGACAGAGAGAGTCGTGATCATAGTCTGGAAGGCTAAGATCTCCCAGCTCGATGTGAGATCCAACACGATTCCAGTCACGGTCCAGTGAGCCAGTTTTCAGAGACTGACACTGATTCTAGAGTTTCTGTGGAAAGGCGAGGGCCCAAAAGAGCCGAATCTGAAGGACAAGTTTGGAGGACTCACTCTGCCCCATTTCAGGAGTCCTCATGATGCTGCAGTGATCCTGAGGACACGGTGTCAGCCCACACACATGGAGCAGTGGACGGGGGCGGCCCGGGTCCACACTGTCCACAGTTACAAAGGCAGTTCAAGAGAAGAAGGCTGGTGTTTTAGCAAATGCAAGGACGTGTGCCGAAAGCTGCATCAGTCCTTGGGTCTCATGCTTCTCACCTAAACACGAGCTCAAGATGAGTCACTTCCAGCAGGGCTCCTGCCAAGGTGACGAAAATGTTCTGGAATGAATGGTGATGGTTGCACAGGTTTGTGAATGCACTAGGAAAACACTGAGCCATGCACTTTTAAAAAGTATGTCTGTGATACATGATCATATCAAACAAAATAAAATCAACTCAAAGTGGCCATAGACATAAATGTAATAGGCAAAACCATGAAACTTCCAAAGGAAAACGGAACATCTACATGCCCTTGTTAGTGATGGGGTCCCAGATAATGAAGGCTCAGGTCATGAAAGGAAAGACCTTGGTGAGCTGGACTTTATTCACATTGAAGTCTTCCATTCAGCAGAAAACACTATAAAGAAAATGAAGAGCCCAGTCACAGACAAGGGGGACATTGGCGACACATGCTGAAGGACTGTGTGATGCTGAGCTGACGGCCTGCCTGGCTGTGCCGTGGTGTGCCCAGAATCAACACTGCTTGCCGTGTGCCTTGTGGGTGAGTCTGGATGACTGGCATCTGAGCCACTGCCCTGGGCAGGCTGTCCTCTCCAGGCGGTGGCACCACCCCCACCCTCAGGGTCTGAGTAAAGAGGAGGTGGAAGAAAACAGAGCTCTCCAGCCAGGGCCCTCTCCCACCTGGCCCTGGGACTTGTTCTACCAACTTCCTTGATTCCCTTTCTCTGGAGAATACCAAGTAAATACAGATATGTCCCCAAAATATACAAAGAATGTTTAAAACTCAAAAATATGGAATTAAGTAAGCCAATTTAAAAATGTTCAAAAGATCTGAATATAAGCCCATGGAGAGATGGCCACTCCACTTGTACTCAGGGGACTTCAACAGCAAGGTGCCACCACACACCCATGGGAACAATGACGCTGGGTATAGAGCTGATGGCAGCAAGTGCCGCTAGACATGGAGCACGGGGACTCACACCTGCCGGCAGGATGGGAGGGCCACCTTGAGGACAGGTGACAATCTCTTAGAGTTAAATGTGTTGTCGTCGTCACATAATCCTGCAGTTTCCCTGTAGGAATTTACTCAACCAATCTGAAAACTTTGTCCACACAAAAACCTGTATGCAGTGTTCACAGCGGCTCTGTCCTGTTCATCCAAAACTTCAAGCAGCCCGGGTGTTCTTCAGCTAGTGAGTTTTGACACGCCTGTGGTGCACCCATACGCAGAACACGTCCAGGGGAAAAGAAACGGGTGTCAAGCCCCTTGACAACAGGATGAACTTTTTTTCTTTCTTTCTTCTTTGCAGTACTAGATGTTGAATTCTGGGGTGCTCTACTACTGTGCTACATTCCTGGCCCTTTTATTTTATTTTGAGACAGGGGCTCAATAAGTTGCACAGCTGACTTCATACTGGCCATCCTCCTGCCTCAGCTGCCTGAGTAGCTGGGGTGACCGGCATGGGTCACCGTGCCTAGCTCCAATGCAGATGAATCTTGAAAGCAGGCTGCTAGGAATCCAGCCTGAAGGGGCCACATACTGTAGGATCCCATTTATATGATGTTCTGGAAAAAGCAGAACTGCAGAGACAGCAGGTAGATTAGAGGTTTCAAGAGCCCAGAGGCAAGGGGAGGAGAGAGTCAGCTGAACAGGTGACCCTCAGAGGACTGGGGAGGACAGTGACGAGCTTCCAGGTTGCTGGCATGGAAGGTTGTGCCCACACGTCTGCTGTTCCTGAGTTACATCCTTTATGATAATATGTAAAAGCAGGTGAAAGGTTTCCCTGGGCTCTGAGGAGGGCTTGCAGGAACCCTGGCTCCTGGTCAGTCGGTCAGGAGACATGAGCCTGGGTCTGCCTCTGTACTTTAGAGAGTGCATTAAAACCTCTTCCGGAAGTTCCCTAGAGGGCTGTGCAGCGACGTGGTGGAAGTCCTGCTCCTTGTCATGGAGACGGCTTCCCGTCCGCTGGGAACCACCTGGCTAACAGGTCATGACAAAAGTGCAAACTGTCCTGGCTCTTAGCCAGGTGAGGCCTGAGCCTCATAGTGAAGTGGAGAATGGAAAGAAAGGGCCTGGCCTCCAGCAGTGGAGGGGAGAGGTGGACGGGGGAGGTGGACGGGAGGTGGACGGGAGAGGTGGACGGGAGGTGGACGGGAGAGCTGCTGACAGTTGATATGCCAGCCGAGAGCCTGCTGGGCACACGTTAGCACAATGCTCGCTGGCCACTGCCCTGACTGGGACACGGCTCATCTGCATGATCACTGCTCTGTGGCTCATGCAGGGCAAGCAGACGCCCTGAAAGCTGTGCAGACACAAGACTAAGGTATCGTCATCTCTCGGAACCGCCCATCACACCCTCAACCCTGCATTTGGCCTCCACCCAAGGTCTGAAATGAAGCCCACTAGTCTGACCCTTCTTACGGTGACGCCACAGCCCTGAGGAAAAGGAAGTGACAAACGCCTGTCAGCCACGGGGGCTAGGGTTCTCCAGACCAAGGTCCAGGTGGAAATGCCCGTCATTCTCAAACAGAGCTTGATCCATAGGCTCCACTCTGCCCTGGGTGACAAGGCCTGATGACCACCTGGAGAGCACCTTCCTGGGACCGCAGGAGAGAGGGAAGGATCCCTCACATAAGGGAAGCCCTGGAGACAAGGCCGGAATCCACTGGTGTGAACTCCTTGGTGTAGTCAGCTGGAGCCTCCGCCTCGCTGGCCCTGGGAGACTACAACCTCAGCTACTGTGGCCAGGAAACAGGCTCCTAGTGCCAGTCCAGAGCCTCCCAAAACCCAGTGTTTGTGTCCTGTGGATCTCTCTGAGCTTCAATGGCCTGAGCAGGGACAGTGGCCCCCTGTCTGGTCCCTGGGTGCTAATTATAGAGGATGATCAGCTCCTGCTGTATGTGCTGGGCTGGAGTTCCAGTGCCACGTGGAGGTGATGGCTGTGGCTTCATGGGGGCTTTGGTGTCACTGAAGTGCTCTGCACACAGTCACCAGAGCTATTGGCACTTGGGAAGAGTTCCTGCTCCCCTCAGAGCAAATGGGAGCCTTGGGTACAATCCTTGATATCCCTCAGCTCTGGGAGCCCCGGCCCTGTGTCTGTCCTGGGTGGACCTTCTGCCTGTGCTCCAGGAGGGGAATGCTCAGACCTGCCCTGTCCACCACTGTCAGCCCAAAGCCACCTCCAAGCCAGCTCCAGATGCTCTCTGGGGACTTTCCTGCTCATCCCCTTGCAGCCCATTATCACATGGGCAGCACTTAAATGTGGAGCTAGTGTCGGAAAGCTATGTCCCTCCTCAAAAGCAACTTGACTCCCCTTTATTTAAAAATTGGCATTTTCCAAGTTCCTTATATCCAGAACAGACTCGAGGTGTTTGGCAAATCGCCGTCTCTGGCAGACCACAGACATCCCAATGCCGCGACCTTAACCAAGTCAGTAGGATCCTCTCAAGACTGACTCAGTTGCCAGACATTTGCTGAGGATCTTGGCTCTCCTGAGGACATAGCAGAAATCCCAACTTAAAGATCCACATCATGAAAAGAAGTTTCTTATTCTCCAAATGTGGAAAGAAAAAGCCTAGCCTAGGAGAAGGGAACTGTGAAGTGAGGACCCTGCTGCACTTCTCCCTGGGCACTGTGGCACTAGGCACTAGGGTTGGCACAAAGCCACCCTGGCGTTGCTCACCTCCTCTTGGCACCAATGTGGAACAGGTCCCTCTGCAGCCAGGAATAGCCCCATCAGAGTTGTGAGGGGTCACTGTCCACGCTGGGCACGCAAAGTGTCTCTTGAGTCAGAAGTGGTTCAGCACTGAAGGCCAGTGACAAAAACTTGAACCAGGCCACAGAGCAAGGCTCCTGTCTGCGGGGTCCCCTCCATCCCCTGGGTACTGGGGTGCCCTGCCTGCTGTTCCAGGACCTACCACCTTGGTGCTTGCCTACAAGCAAGGAGCCAGTATGGGCTGCCAGTGAAAAGCCCATGTTCACAGAGGCCTCCTGGCCAGAGTGTACAAGCACTGGGCTCGGGATGGACTGCAGGGCCTGACCCCCAGATGTCATGAGGCCAAGCAGAACACGTGTCACTGCTGTCCTCCCCCATTTGCCCAGAAGCTGCGCTGCCCTGGGCATCGCTGAGCCGTTTCCTGTTTCCAGGTCTTCCCGGTGCCTAAAAAGGGAGTAAAACACTGCTGTTAAGTCCAACCCATCACCCACAAGTCACTTGGGGTGCAGATGACGGGGACAGCCTGAATGGAGGCCACAGTTCCGCCACTCACTCTGCAGGCGGCCTTGGACAAACTGGACCCACTGTCTACATGTCACACTCCAGGCTGGGCAAGGCTACGGGGCTGGCAGGGCCATCCCAAGAGGGACAGGTGGGAGCCAGCCGCAGCCTGACCCCAGGCTCTCAACCTGGGGTCCCGCACAGGCCCCTCTGGCCAGGACGGCCTGCGACGCCCACCCAGGAGTTTGGCGGGAATCCACTGAGTGTGCGAGAGGGCTTTGTCAACAGCCAAGAACTAAACAAATGCTGAACTATTATTGTTATTTCTTATCAAATTAACTACCCATATTCTATAATTGCAAAGCGCTCCTGAGCAGAGGAGGCCGGGACACCGGGCTCATCAGCAATTCCCAGCAACTGCACCTCTTTTGCTGACCTTTGCATTAATTCTTGCCTTTTCTCTCCTCATTAAATCCTATTCCTGGAGCGGTTATTAGCTCCCTCGTCTCTACCCTGATTAAATAATGACCCAGGATCACTCGCTTAGGCGCTCCTCATTTCCATCACACTGCCGCCTGAGGCACCCCCACTTTGGATGTGTGTCCATTTGCTGTGGGCTCTGCTGGTGAGGAAGACGCTACTAAATCATCCTCGATCTGTGCGCAGCAGATGCCTCTCGTGCCAATTATTAAAAGCTTGCAATTTTCAGGGGGGAAACTGCATTTTTACAAATAATTATGTTGGGATTTGATCTTCCCTGCAGTCAAAGGACACTAATGAATCCCATTCTAGCCGCTGCATTCCCTTCCTGCAGCCTGGGACCGCATGGGGAGCTATTCCTGCTGATAGCAAGGAGGAGCCCCTCTCCAGGTGGCCTCCTGTGAACCTACTGGGGCCACCTCACCAGCCCACAGCTGAGCATCTCGGGGGTCTTCAGCACGTCCTCCACTGCCCCCACATGCTTACACAAGTGTTTTCAGAAACGCTGGCCCATTTGTGGGTGAAAGAACTGCCCTACAGGTTTTAGAATGAACTTGAAGTTCAAGGTGGGTCAACAACAAAAAATAAACAAATCAATTCAAATACAGGCAGGGACTTGAATAGATCACTGACCAAAAAAAGATATGCAAATGGCCAACAACCTCATGAATGCTCCACATCACTAATCATCAGGGAAATGCAAATCAAAACCCTAATGAAGCACCCTTTCACACCATCAGCATGGCTATCGTCAAGAAGCAGAAAATAGCAAGTTTCTATAAGGATGTGGGAAAACTGAAACCCTACCCCTGTGGGTGGAAAAGTAAAAGGGTACAGCTACTGGAAAGCAATGTTGCAACTCCTCAAAAGGTTAAAAATAGAATTACTGTATGACCAGTGGTACTCATATTTTTTGTTTGTTTATTTTGCAGGGCTGAGGATTGAACCCAGGATCTTGTTCATGCTAGGCAAGTGCTCTACCACGGAGCTACTCCCCAGACAATCAAAATAATTGAAAATAGGAATTCAGATACACATTCATAAACCCATATTCATAGCACCATCATTCATAATAGTGTAAATGTGGAAGCAATCCTAATGTCCTTCAACAGACAGACCGCAGGTGGATGGATAAACAAAATGTGGTCATCTCAGTCCCTCCCAGCTGCTATAACAAAATGCCTTACACTGAGTAGCTTACAAATAGCGGAAATGTATCTCTCACAGTTCTAAAGGCCAGGAGTCCCGGACCATGGCACCAGCTGGGGCTAATGTGCTACACCTAGAGAGGCCTGCTCTCTGCTGCAGATGGCACCTTCCACCTGCATCTTCACAGGGTGGAAGGGGCCTCTTCTATGGGATACTAGTCCTATTCCTGAAGGCACTAACCCCGCTGACCTGTTCACCTCTTAACACCACTGCACTGGACTCTGGGGGGCTCATACCTTCAGGCCTCAGTGGTGTTGTACACAAGTGGGATACTAATTCATCCTTAACAGGGAATGGAGTTCTGACTACAGCACGCATGAGCCCAGAGGTCATGCTGAGTGAACAAGCCAGCACAGAGGGACAACGCGTGGCTCTGCTTGTAAGAGGGGCCTGAGGAGTCATTCAGAGAGTCAGAAAGTAGAACGGTAGTGGCCAGGGGCCGGGGAAGGAGTGGGGTTGTGGAATGGGGGTGGGCTTCAGTGTCAGAAGACCATGGTTCTGGAGGTGAATGGGGTGATAGGAGTATGGCAATGTCAATCTAGTTAACGCTTGAAAACTTGAAAATGATTCAAGTGGTAAGTTTTATGTTATATTTTACAGCAATAAGAAAGTAAAAGCAAAAATTAAATTTCCTGGGAAAAAATATTCAATGTGGGTCCCTCGAACTCCCCTAGACCAAACCCAGGTGGGCAATGCCAGGGCTGGTCAGGCAGGCAAGCATTTGGCCTGGGGGCTGGAGGCACTGGGCCTCTACCACCTGGCACCTGGGAAGAGCTATTGCCTGTGGCCAAGGTCATCATGGTCCCTGCCAGATCTCTAAACACATACACCCCCAGGGGCCGGCTTCTTCCAAATGCAATGGTAGCCATCTCACAAGGCTGTCAATAAGCCCCACCTGGTTGGAGAAGAAGCCTCTCAAAAAGGGGGAGATCACTGGTTGGGGAGCAATAAGGGGTCAGCGGCAGCTGAAGATGTGTGATAGATAATGGCCCCGTATACCAGGGTCCTGGTAAGGCCTGCAGAACCAACAGGGAACACAGACAAGAGGCAGCTTAGGACCCTGCTTGAACATGATGTTGATGATAGGGAGAAACACCATTTGATTTGGCCTCAAGAAAAGAGAAACATGATTTTATGTTCCAGCAATAGTAGACGATCATTTCAACTTGACATTGTTGAATCCGTCCCACATCCATGACTCAGCATGTTCTGAGCTGCCAGTTTACTGGGCACTTAAGAGTTTCCATCAGGTGACTCAGCTGCGTCGATGGCCCTTAAGGCCCTGGACAGCCTGTGGTCCCTGTTAGAGGCAAAGCCAAGGACAGCGAGGTGATTCAAGGTCCAGCTCTAACAAGGTCTACTTTGACCAAATTAAAGGAATCCTGTTCCTGTGGGAAACCTATAGACTCTTCATGAAGGCCTTTGTTATAAAAAATAGACTGATGTAAAAGGAACCTACCTCAATACAATAAAGGCTACACACGAAAAACCCAAGTCACTTCACAGTAAATGGGGAACAACTGGAAGCATTTCCTTTAAAATCTGGAACAAGACAAGGATGTTTACTCTCACCATTTCTATTTGATATAGTGCTAGAAATTCTAGCTAGCGAGATTAGGCAAGGAACAGACTAAAAATAGGAAAGATAGAAGTCAAATTATAACTGTTTGCAGATGATATGATCCTATACTTAGAAGATTCAAAAAGCTTCACTAAAAGACTTCTAGAGCTAATAAATTCAGCAGCACAATCAATATACAAAAATCAACAGCTTTCCTATATACCAACAATGAATCTGCTAAGAAAGAAATCAGGAAAACAATCCCACTCACTATAGCCTCAAAATAAAATAAAATACCTAGGAATAAATCTAACCAAGGAGCTTAAAGACTTCCACAATGAAAACTGTAGAATATTGAAGAAAGAAATTTAGGAAGACCTTAGAAGACAGAAAGACCCCCCATGTTCATGGATAGGCAGCATTAAAATTGTTAAGATGTTCATACTACCAACAGCAATATACAGATTCAATGCAATCCCCATCAAAATACAAATGACATTCTTCACAGAAGCAGGGGGGAAAAGTCCTTAAATTCCTTTGGAAGAATAAGAGACTCAGAATAGCCAAAGTATTTCTATGCAAAAAAAAAAAAAAAAAGTGCTAGAGGAAACCCAATATCTGATTTCAAATCATACTACAGAGGTGTAATGACCAAAACTGCATGGTGCTGTATAGAAACACCTAGACCAGTGGTACACGGTAGAGACACAGAGACACATCCACACAGACACAACCACCTGATCCGTGATAAAGTGCCAAAAACACACATTGGAGAAAAGACAGCCTTTTTAACAAATGGTGCTGGGACAACTGGTTATCCACATGGAGAAGAATGACCCTCATCTCTCACCGTACACAAAAATCAACTCAAAATGGATAAAAACTCTCAGAATTAGACCAGGAGCTCTGCAACTCCTAGGAAAAAAGCATAGGGTCAACCCTTCACCATACAGGCCCAGGCAACGGCTTTCCCAATAGGACCCTGAAGCTCAGGAAATCATGCTGAGAGCTAGAAAATGGGATGGCCTCAAACTAAAAAAAAAAATAAAAAACAAGATAGACATTTCTCAAAAGAAAAACCACTGATGGTCAACAAGCATATGAAAAATGTTCAACATCTCTAGCAATTAGGGAAATGCAACTCAAAACTACACTGAGATTTCATCTTACTCCAATTAGAATGGCCTCATCAAGAACACAAAGAATAATACGTGCTACAGAGGGTGTTGAGAAAAAGGGACACTTTCACACTGTTGGTGGGACTGTAAACCAGTACAACCACTATGGAAATCAGTATGGTCCTAGGCATGGAACCACCACAGGACCCAGCTATGCCACTCCTTGGTATTTTTATTCTAGAGAATGAAAGTCATTGTACTACAGTGGTATATGCATACCATGTTTGAAGCAGCAAAATTCACAATATCCAATCTATGGAACTAGCCTAGGTGTCCATCAACAGATGAATGGATAAAGAAAATGTGATGTATATATGCACAGTGGAGTTTTATTCAGTCATAATGAAAAATGAAATTATATAATTTGCAGGAAAATGGATGGAACTTGAGAACATTATGTTAAGCAAAATAAGCCAAACTCAGAAGGCTCATGTGTTTTCCCTCGTATGTGACAGCTAGAGAGAAAACGGGAAAGAAAAGTGGGAGGATGGGGATCTCATGAAAATTACAGGATGTCAGTAGAGTAGGGGAAAGGCACAGAGGAAGGAGGAGAGGAGGGAAGGAGACACGCAGAGGAGGGGTAGTGGCCAAATTGCATTGCTACATGTCTGCGTGTATAAATGTCAACTACAAGTCCCACTGTGAAGTGCAGCTCTAATGCACCAATTAAAGATATGGGAAAATAGACTGTGACCTCTGAAAGCCTTGGAGCAGGTCTTGGAGTCCTCAGAGTTGTAAGGAGTTTCAGGTCTGGTCCTTGCTGACAGATGTCATTGCTGTTGCTGCTGTAAGGGAAGAAATGGCAAGACCTCTTGAAAAGCTGGGTGCAAATGGGGTTCAGTCACCCGTGGTCTGTGATAATAATTGAAACAAATTTATCCTAGACGTACATTAGTGGAGATAAGGGGGAGCCGATTTGTTCAGAGAAAAACACAGACAGTGAAGGTCAAAGAAGGACGGGTGGACTTGTCACCTTGGAAGCGGTGGTCATCCATAGCCATAGCCACCACTGGCCCCTCAAGGCAGCCCAATTCTCCAGCCAGGACAGCCCCCTCCCTTGATCCTGGGACTCTCCCAGCATGCACAGCAGTGACCTGGACCTTCACTGTAAGGAGAACCGCAGGGCAGCTGCCCCACCTCCTTGCTGTAAAGAGAGCCAGAGTCTAAGCCTCCTGCTAGAACTGCACTTTTCCAACAGTCGCCACTGCCACATGGTGAGTCATATGGCATTTGCATTTTCATTCACACAAATGACAATAACAGACAATTTAATGCTCAGCTCACAGGCACAGGCGTCACATTTCAAGGACCAGCAGCCACTGCACTGGGCAGCAAAGACCTAGAACCTCTTAACAGGGAGTACCTTTCACAGAGTTCTCCTGGGGAACAGCCTGATCCTGACCTCAGGGCCATTTCTTTGTCTCCCAGCTGCCTGAGGGCACAGTGACCCTGCAGAAGGGGGAGAAGCTTGGGGGTGTCACCCTTCCTGCTCAGAAGCTCAGTGGGGGCTCCTGGGAGTCCCCCCCCCCCCCCCCCGTGTATAAGCAACAAATTAAGCCACAGACTTGCTGGTCTCCCAGAGAAATGGAAGACGGCTTCAAAAGTCTGTCTTGCGAGAAAGGCACGGCTGTCCCCTGCTGGTGAGCAATCCCAGATGACACAAACCCACGTTTGCTAATGAAGCCTCCAGCACCATTCACTTAAGGACTTCTAGCCCCCTAAAGCTTTCATGATTGCTTGTGTGATTATGCCAGAATTTTATGTCTGTTGAAAGATTCTTTTTTGCATCCTATTAAAATTATTAATAAGCTGTATTTAAGACCTTACCTTGAAATTATGTTGAGCAGACTAAACAAATCAACATTGGCTCTCTGTGCATTTATGGGAAAATACAGAACTGCTATAAACTTAATCTTTTAAAGTCAGAGCTGATTTTAATCGTGTCCAAAGTAAGCACGTTTAAGTCATGGTGCTGAGCACCTGCAGCCTTGCCTGCAAAGCCACGGGTGGGGGAGGGTACAGGAGGTGGGCTGAGCAGCAGCCTCCATTCAAGCACCACATGTCCTTCATCCACGCAGGTGAAGGTGGCACAACCTTCCAGCCCAGGTTTAGAGCCTTGATATTCTGTAAATGCACCCAAATTACTCGTTTATTGTTTTATATTATTTATGGAGTCTCGTTTTTCCAAGTAAATCATTCTCTCCCTGACTCTGATATATTAGTTTGAAATGACAAGTGTTGAAATATTGAACAGAAAATGAGCTCCAAATTAAAGAGAAATGAATCTTCAGGTGTGGTGATAGAAATTTCCCGAGACCCATTTGAAGTCTGTGTATGCAGATCGGATCACCAAGGCCAGATCACCAAGGCCGGATCACCAAGGCCGGATCACCAAGGCCGGATCTTAAGAGGGGAGTGCACTCGCCTCACGCTCCCCGCAGGAGTTTTTCACAGGAACGGCCTCACTATTTGAACTGCAGGTTTAAACTCCTCACAGGCCAAGTCTAACAAGTTTCAGTCAGGTGGGGTGGCTGCCCTCTTGCCCCACAGTGCAGTCCCTGGTTCCAGGGTCTGCACAGGGTCTGCTCTGGGGTCCTGCAGAGGTCTGACCAGCTACCATATCCCAAGCCCTAGGGAGACATGGGGGCTCAGGGCTCGCAGCGAGGAAACCTGACTGGCCACGGGTGCAGAGGCTCTGGAAAAGCTTTCTGGAAACCCAAGGTCTGAATTGAATCAATCACTCCATAGCCAAGGGAATTGGGATCCCTGCCAGCCCAGGAGGTCATCATGACTGGGCACTGAGGGGACCATCAGAAGAGGTGGGCCCGAAGGCCCTCAGTTCTAGAATTAAGAGTACTGGAGATTGAAGCCCTTAACTACTGAACCACATTCCCAGCCCTTTTTTATTTTTTATTTAGAGACAGGGTCTCACTCAGTTGCTTAGGGCCTCACTAAGTCACTGAGGCTGGCTTTAAACTTGGGATCCTCCTGCCTCAGCCTCCTGAGCCCCCGAGGTTACAGACTTGCACCACCCAGCTAGGACATTCATCCTTTAACCCAACAGATGTTAAACTATCACCTAACTGGGCACAGTGCACAGGGACGTGGCACCAGGCGCCATTGCCAAGCAGCCTGGGACTCTGGTCCTAAAGGCAGCTGTTGGAGCTCTGGCCTGACCCCCACTCTGCTCCCACAGGCCAAACTGAGGGTCCTCTGCGCACACCCAGGGCCAGCACCCACGCACCTTCAGAGAAGTCAAGATCCACCTGGCCTTCAGACTGCCCAGCTCCCAGGTCACGGTCCCTTCCCTTTTGTTTTCCTAATAAGACTTCCTCAAGCTCCTCAGGAGCCTGCCCTGCCATCAGTCGGGGCTGAGTCAGCCATGCACCTAGTCGCCGTTGCTCTTGCTCTCAGACATGGCTGTGTCTCTGCAGGCCTTCTCCCTCCACAGCTCCTGGGTGCCCATGGTCTGTGGCCCCAGTTGTCACCAACATCTGCCTCTTACTCCCAGACAGTCCAGCCCTCCCCTCCCTTGAACACCTTTGACACCCTGGGGTCTCCCCTGCCTGAGGATCTAATCATCAGAGGAGCTGCCGGTGCCTGCCCTCCCAGAAGTTTCTGCAGCTTCCAGCCAAGGTCTGGCTCTGCTGCCACAGGATCCAGGCCGACAGTGCTGTCTGTTTCCACGTTCCAGTTACTGGTCACATGACGGTAGGAGGGGCTGGCGGGCCTTCCAACACTGTGGTGTCCACTCTTACCAGCCAGAGAGAAATAAGCGTGGCGTGGCCTCATGCCACACACAGAGCAGGCAGGTCGAGAGGCCATCGTGCCCGAGCTCGCCAGTGCACACACACCACAACCCCAGTGGCCATATCTGGGAATGTGGATTCGGTGCCAGTTCTGCAGGGAGCTTTCTTCTGAGAATCTGGTGGCAGGCGGGGAGGCAGCAGGCGGTATGAGGCAAGCAGCGTGGCAGTCCTGAACATGGGCGTTGGAAGGGGGCTGTGCTCTGCATGTTTCAGGACGCCCAGGGCCCGTGGCCTTGGCAGCTCTGAGCAGGGGCCCTGGGAGCTGGGTTCCTGCTGTGGTCTGGCCACCTCTAGCCAGCACCCTGTGGGCTCTTCCCACCGATTCTCTTTGAAGTCAGAGGTAGTTCCAGGCTCAGATCTGTCCAGCAGGCAGCCATGCAGGCTAAGGGCAAGGAAGGCTGCTTCCTGCATGTGGAACAGAGCTCCCAGAGCCCAGAGGGCCAGGAGACTCCAGACTCCAGAGGTTGCTCGGGACTCCAGGAGGGCCCCTCAGAGGGTCACGATGAGGAACCCGTGCCCAGGCCAGGCCCGCCCTGGGGCAAGAGGACCCAGCAGCTCTGACCAAATCCAGCAGGTAAAAGCAGAGGAGCCAAAGGAAAATGGCTCAACCTGGCCACTCCCGGCCATTTCTTCAGCTCGCCCTGGCCACTCCCGGCCGTCTCTTCAACGTGTTTTCTTCATTTCCCACTACAGTTTCCCCCAGGAAATGGTCACCTGGTGGGGTATCGGGCTCCCTCGGCCTTCAGGACTTCATCACATCTGCATCTTGCTCACTACAAACCCGCACAGCCCTGCTCCATCCCCCTCCAAAGTCGAGGGGCCCAAGGACAGAGCACAGAAGCCCCGGGCCCAACATGGTTCCTGCAGTGGCACTGACGATCTGCCAGATTTCCCCCTCCGAGTCTAACTGGCCTGAGTCTGGAACACCAGTAGGAAAGACAGTGCCATTCCTGTCACCACAAGACTCTTCTGAAGTCTCACTGATGCTAGGATTTTCTCTTCCTTGGAACTCCAGAGGGAACAAACCCACCTTAAGACAAAACTGTGCACAGAGCTTCAACAGCACCTCCCAGGATCAGAGCCCTGTCCCCTTTAGCCCCTCCGCAAAAAGAACTTAGCATCCAGCTCATGAGAAAGTGGCATTTTCTTGGTTTTCCTCTTTCTTTCAGAGAAGGACAGACAAGTGCCTTAATTTCCTCATCTCTAAAACATGAACATTAAAAGAGGACAAAGATGGAAAGGAGAACGAGGAGGAGATAAAGACAGAAAAGGGGGGTCACCTTGGACAGTAGCATCTAAAGGTGCCAATAAGTTCCAACAACACTGTATCTCAGTTTGGAGGTCTTCTTGTTTATCCTGCCGACCAACTAGCAAAGTTCAACATAAACTAATCTATCCTGACAGAGCCAAGGGGGGCCCATCCTTTAAATGAGGTGCAAGAGCGCCGCCCTGTGGCCGGTCTCTTTCCCCAGTGCTGGCCGCCTGAGCCGTGCCTGCCCTGCCTGCCCTGCCTGCTTCCTGCCCTGTGTTCTGCATATTCCTTCCTGGGGCTGCCGGCACACACACCCTTGCCAGGTACATGCTTCTTCCTGACTGAGAAGGAGCAGGGCTGTACACACACCCCTTCCTACAATGCCCCTGGCCTCTCTGCTCCTGGGGCCTCCTCAGTTTGGAAATCCTAAACCCCTGCCATTCTGGTGAGGACAGGATGGTTCAAAGCTAGGGCTACTACTGAACAAAGTGCCCAGGGTACAGGGTCTCTTTGCGGGGGCACTCCCCCAGCCATCAGAGGCAGGTGCTAATGCCTCTCATCACATAGTGGCTCACCTGAGGTCTCAACTGGCCGCCCTCTGCCAGGAGGAGAAGCAGAGGAGCCGGGGGTCACGTCCCTACCCTTCCCCAGGGTGTCTTGAAAAACCTGAGCCGCTGCCCACAAGGCCTTCAGCTGGTGCTGCCCTCTGAGTGTGGCCACCTGTTTACATGTTTCCTGTGTCTGGGGGCAGGGCCAGAGCCAATGCCACATGCATACTTTGTCTCCACTGGGCAGCCGCAGGTGGCCCTCCCTCAGCCTCAGAGCCCTGCCCAACGCTCCAGGGTAGGAAGGGATGGGCTCTCTGAATTAACATTGTCCTGGAGCCACATGGGAACTGGAGAGGCTTCTACCTGGTCCCTGGGTGGGGTCAGGGCTGTGCACACCCAACGTCTGGTGTGTTTGGGAAACCAACCTTCATGGGCAGGAAATCGTGATGAGCACAAAGACCCCTGCCCAAGCCCCCATGGCCACCTCCATGCCTGACCTCCTGGGTATGGGCCCTGGAGCAGCCCAGTGGCGTGGCTTGGCAGTGATAACACTGTCACACCCTCTGAACCCCAGTGTCTGTGACAACCAGGAAATGAGGCAGTGCAGTCTGCAGGAGGGGCTGGCTGGGAGGGGCTTCCCTGTCCTCCCTCGGCAAGGAAGGTCGATACTGGACTGGGCCCAGGCTGGGGGCAGAGTTCAAGGGGCCAAAGTGGCCCTTCTCCCCTGCAGTCAGAAAACTGGGGCTCCCTGCCCATTCCACTCAGCTTGGGGTGGGGGTGCTGCTGGCTGTCCCTGTCAGGGCTCACTCTGACCTGCCCACCCTCTCTCCCAGCTGGCCTACCTTCCCTCCCTGGAGCCTGAGGCTGTGGCTCAAGGCCCAGTCAGCCTCGTTGGCTGTGTGGCCTTGGGGAGACGCTTCTTCCTGCTGCGCCTGCTTCCTCATCTGTAAGAGGGGACAGCAAGCGTCTGAATCCCACCAGGCCAGCGACACCCCCCGCCAGGAAGGGTGTTAAATCCAGGACCACTGTCCTCCTGAGACAGGGAGAAGGCCCAAGGGTGCCCTGGGGGGTAGGTGTCCCTGAGTCCTGGCCAACATATGACCGGGGTGTCCCTTGAGTATGGCCACAGACGGCCTAGTAAGGCACGGCGCTGGCCCACATAGAGAACGTAATGTCTAAGTCTGCTTCAGAAGGGCAACTGTCCTTTAGGGAGGGGTGAGCCCAGGTGCCACTTGGATGGTCAGCAACTTTTCCAGAATAAAGGAGACTCAGGCTGTAGAGGGTCTGGAGAGTGGGACACAGAGAAGAAAGGAGCCAGTGCACAAGAGGGGGTCAAGGGGCTCAATGGGCAGGAGCTGGGGTCAGGATGCAGCATAGAAAGACCTGGAGCAGAGAGCGAGGAAGGTGCCCTGGACACATCCCCCCCCGGGGTGCTTTCAGTGGATCTTGCCGGGGCTTCCCACGAGAGCACCATGAGCTCTTAGTAGGGCAGAACGCCCCGCTGACCAAAAGCTACAAACCCCAGCGCGCTCTCACCTCATGGGGGAACTCGAGGCTCTGGGCAGGACCGGGAAGAGAGAACACCTCTGTGCCACGTCACACCAGCAGCCCAGCTGGAGCAAAACAACAGGAGAGGAAACACGAGGCACAAAAAAGAGGAACAAAACCATTCTCGCCCTCAGATGACGTGATGGCTAATGCATGAAATCCCATCGAACTGGCGGCCACAAAACCTCCTGGAACATATTATGGTAAGGTTGCAAAGTGAGACAAAAGCCAGTCTCTGTTGTGGACACCAGCAACCAACTGCTGGAACTGGAGGTTAAAACACAGCAGCACCACAGGTGCAAGCCCAAAGGAACAGGGCAGGAGCTGTCTCAGGAAAGCCACAGCCCCCAAGGAAAGGGACAGGAGCTACGTGAACAGAGACCCCACATCTGTGCATAAGACTCGACATTCTCACTGTTCACAGGTTCAACGGTCCCAATTAAAATCCCACCAAGTTACTCAGGGGATACTGACAAACTGATTCTGAACTCAATGCGGAAAGTCAAAATTCCCTGAACTGCCAAGAAAGAACAAAGTTGGAGGACTGACTTCCCAACTTCACGTCACAATGTAAAATGACAGTAATTGAGAAGGTGATGCTTTGGCAAAAATAAATAAATAAATAACCATGCAAACAAACAGATTTGGACCCAGAGCCTTCAGCAAGCATTGCAGCAACGACTGGACACCTGCCGCAAAGACTTCTGCTTCGACGTGTCACCCTGGGTTTGGAGATGAGTTTCCTGACACAATATGAAAAGTATGATCCATGCAAGAAAAATCAAGCCAGATTTCACTGACTGTAGAACCTCTGCTCCACAGAAGACTCATCAGGCAATGAGAAGGCCAGCCACGGGCCAGGAGGAAACGGTTTCAAACAGCATGTCTGATAAAATATGCACAGAAGCCCAGAGAACCTGGGCCACACGGGTACTGCTTCAGTGGCCACTGTAACAAATCACCATGAACTGGTGACCTAGAACAGCAGCAATCCATTCTCTGTTGGTCCAGAGTCCAGAAGTCCAGAGCCCATGTCACTGGGCAGCATTCTAGTTGGGGACAGAGCTATGCTCCTCCTGAAGCTCTGGGGTGGGGGTCCCTCCTTTCCTTCCAACTGCAGGGCCTTTGTGGCTTGTGTCACTCCAGGGACTGCCCCCCCCCCCACATCACTCTGCCTCTGCCTCTGCCTCTGCTTCTGCCTCTCTTGGTGAGGACACATGTGCGGGCATCCAGGGCTGCCAGCATTGTTGGGGTGACCTCATCACCTGGAGAGACCTGACTTCAGCACCCTCCTGGGAGGCCCACCACAGGTCTCGGTACTGGGGCATGAACATGGTCAGCCTGCAGAAAATGAACCTGGGGGACAAGGCATGACCCAACACAGGAGGGCAATAGGGCCTGCAGCCATCTGGCTGAGCTCCTGCCTCAAGGAAGCTGAGGGTCCGTTGTCGTAACAGAGACCCGGCAGCACGACTCCAGCCGAGCAGACTGTTCCTAGAGTAGCCGGCTCTGCTCTGGTGGTGCTCAAGAGGCTGCAGGGAGGATCTCTAGTTGCCTGAATGCCCCTGAGTGTCACCTTGAGCCTTCCCTGCGTCCTTCCAAATGTAGGCTGGCACTCAGGCTGAGGATGCATCCGGAAAACTCTCATCTGAAGGCTCACAGTAAGCAAGATACAGGGAGCCAAGCCCCTGGACAGCCCCAGGCCAAGATGAACGCATCACAGATGAATGCACACCCACACACACCTACACACACACGACACACACATCCACACACACCCTGCACACCCACACCCCCCCACAAACACACGCCACATATGCCACACACATCCACACACACCCTGCACACCACCCCCACACACACACACATGCCACATGCCACACACATCCACACACACCCTGCACACCACACCCACACACACACACACGCCACATATGCCACACACATCCACACACACCCTGCACACCACACCCCACACACACACACGCCACATATGCCACACACATCCACACACACACCCTGCACAACCACACACACACACACACATGCCACATATGCAACACATATCCACACACACACCCTGCACACCACACCCCCCACACACACGCCACATGTGCCACACACATTCACACACACACCCTGCACAACCACACCCCCACACACACATACCACATGTGCCACACACATTCACACACACACCCTGCACAATCACACACACACACACATGCCACATATACCACACACATCCACACAGACCCTACACACCACACCCCTCACACACACACGCCACATATGCCACAGACATCCACATACACATCCTGCACACCCACACCCCCCCACACACACACGCCACATATGCCACACATATCCACACACACACCCTGCACACCCACACCCCACACACACACACCACATATGCCATACATATCCACATACACACCCTGCACACCACACAGGGCCACACACACAGGGCCCACGTGTCATGTGCCCACACACATTACACTCACCACGTGCACACTGTACTCAGCATACACCCACACATACTCCACACACTGTACACCACACACATCACAAACACTGCATCATACACACGTGTGTTGAGAGCCACAGCCAAGTCAGAATGGCCCCTGGCATTTTGCCAGAAGTAATGTTTGAGAGGCGAGCCATTAAGATGATGCTGGATGGAAACAGGCTGTGTATTCAATTGTATATAGGCCCCCTGCTGTCCACCTTGGGCGCCCGCTACTTTGGAGTTCTTGCAGGGATTCCTGGGGAGTTCGCATTGGTTGGTGAAGTTCCGGTGGAGGGAGTTCTGGTTGGTGTGTGGCGTCACTGGAAGGGCCACGTGGGTGGCGTTCGGGGGAGTTCAGAAATAAAGTTTGTTCCTGCTTGCGTGGCTCGTGATTTGTGCCCAGCCAGACTGCGGCATTTGGTGGCCCATGCGGGGAATGCCTGAAGCTTGGAGGTAAGTGAAATTGCTCGCCCCTAAGGGAAGGCGAGAGAATGGGTAACCATTTAAAGATTCTTCTTTCGTTTTGTTTTGCTTTTAAGTTGCCAGTCCCTGGAGATGGGTGGGATGGAAGAAAAACTGCTCACATCTGAGGAAAAACTATTTGCATCTGAGGAACAGATAGGGAGAAAGGACGGATAGACATTTCAGGAGGATAGAAAGGCTGATACAATGAATTTTTGTTCCATTTTTGTTTCATTTTGTCTCGGTTTTGTTTTGCATTATCTTAGTGAGGGGTATCGTCATCACGGAAATATGGAATTAAAAATTAATAAGAACCAAACCAAAAGGGCGTTAAGTAAAGTGCTAGAGGAAGGAGGCATCTCAGTAAAATCAAGAACAGTTGGGGCATACGTTAAGACGATACAAAGGTGTAAACCATGGTTCATTAAAGAGGGGTTGTTAAATATATCACAAAATGGAACCATCATGGTGAAGATTTTAAAAAGATACAAAAGGAAAGCCCAGGAACTCTGCCAGTTGGCACATTACCATTGTGGACATTGGTACGATCTTGTTCGCTTAGTCTAGGAGAAGACATCTTACATCAAGTAAAAGAGGAAGTCTCTCGAGTTAGTCAGACAAAGGAAAAAGGTTTAGAGGAGGAAGGGCTATCAGGGGAGAATTTACAACAGGAGGCTGCTACTAACACTTTCTATCACCAGAGGGCGTAAGTGTCCAACCAACAGCTCCACCTATGGAGACAACATATGCTGGGGGGCCCCCAACCCCCGTAGTTGATAGATGGGATCCTGAGACAGGACCTCAAAGATTAGCATGCCCTGTATTTGAGCAGACAGGAGGGCAACAAATTTACCGTGCTTTAGATTTCAAAACAGTGAAGCAATTAAAAGAAGCTATGACAACCTATGGTCCCCAAGCACCCTTCACTGTAAGCATGGTTGAATCCATTACCAACTTGGACATGACACCAGCAGATTGGACTAGTATGTGCAAAGCTGTGCTAAATGGAGGACAATACCTGTTATGGAAGGTTGCCAATGAGGAATTTTGCACAGAAATGGCTAGGCGAAATGCAACAGCCGGTTATCCTCAGAGAAATCTAGATATGTTGTTAGGAAAAGGACCTTATGAGGGTCAGCAGCAACAAATTGCATATGATCCTGCTATATACTCACAAATTGCTGCAGATGTGGTTAGGGCATGGAAGACTTTACAAGGACATGGAGATTTACAAGATCAATTATCTAAGTTAATACAAGGAGCTAATGAACCTTATGCTGAATTTGTAGGTAGGCTTATTCAAACATCTACCAGAGTTTTGGGGGATACAGAGCAAGCAATGCCATTAATTAAACAGCTAGCCTACGAGCAAGCAAACAAATGGTGCAAGGAGGTCATTAGACCATGGAAACATGAAGATTTAAACACATATATTAAATTATGTAGAGACATTAATGAACAAGGGCAAGTCTTGGCAGCTACAGTACAACAGGATTTAGATGCCAGGCCAAAAACATGCTACAATTGTGAACAAACAGGACATTTTAAAAGGAGTTGCCCCATAGGAGGAGGGTTTAACAAAGCTAGGTATCAAAGGAATAGAATACCAGGTATTTGCCCACGATGCCATAGAGGGAGACATTGGGCTAATGAATGCTGTTCTCAAACCACCATAGAGGGTACTCCATTATCAAAAAATGGACAAGGACCAGGTGTTTACCCACGATATCGTGGAGAAAGGCATCAGGCTCCATTGCCAAAAAAAGGACAGGGAGGCCCAATGCTCTGGGGCCCACAACCACAAATATACGGGGCACTGTAGGAACCCAGCAACACCATCAGGGTAGTGCCCAGGACACATTATCCATTAGATCTCTCATCAGACAAACCAGAGGGAGCGCAGGGTTGGACATCTGCGCCTCCGCCAGAGCAGTACTAACTCCAGAGATGGGAGTTCAAATCATTCCCCACAGGGGTAAAAGGACCTCTTCCCCAAGGAACAGTAGGCTTATTATTTGGATGCAGTTCTTCTACTCTAAAAGGACTTATGATAAGTCCTGGGGTAATTGATCCTGATTATGAAGGTGAAATAAAAATTATAGCCAGTTCTCCAAAGGGTATATCAGTAATTTCACCAGGAGATAGAATAGCACAGTTAGTTATTAATAATACCCAGCCTGCATGATAAATTTTCCAGTTGTACTATAGAAAGAGGTTCCAGGGGATTAGGCTCTACAGGTGTATATTGGGCTATGCTTTCTTTAAATTTAGATTCTCGCCCCATGCTAAAACTAAATATTCAAGGACATGAATTTAATGGGCTACTGGACACAGGTGCAGACCTTAGCATCATCTCTCATCAAGAATGGCCGAAACATTGGCCATTACAACAAGCCACTCAAACGCTTTGAGGCCTAGGAGTGGTGACTAATCCCCATAGAAGTGCAATGGTATTAGATTGGAAGGATCCTGAAGGATGTGAAGGAACTATACAGCCAAATGTATTGGATCATCTTCCTATAAATTTATGGGGATGAGATGTCCTAGATCAATTAGGTTTGACATTAACAAATAACATCAATCCAAATGTGCCCACTATTATGGCTAGACAAGGTTTTAGGAAAGGAAAAAGATTAGGAGAACAAGAACAAGGTATAGCAGCACCAATACAAATAGATCAAGGAACAGACAGACATGGATTGGGTTTTCAGGAGGGGTCACTGAGACAATAAAAATTGCTTGGAAATCAGAAAGACCAGTGTGGGTTCCTCAGTGGCCCCTGACTAAAGAAAAGATACAAGCATCACATGACCTGGTCAAACAACAATTAGCGGAAGGACATATACAACCTTCTGTATCTCCCCATAATACTCCCATTTTTGTCATTAAAAAGAAATCTGGTAAATGGAGATTATTGCAAGATTTAAGAGCCATTAATAATGAGATGGTTATTATGGGACCTGCTCAATCGGGGATTCCTCAGTTGTCTGCTTTGCCAAAAACCTGGTATGTTTTAGCTATAGATATTAAAGATTGTTTTTTTTTTCAATTCCAATTCATCCTGAAGATAGTCCACGTTTTGCATTTACTATCCCTGCACTGAATCATGAAGGTCCCAATCAGAGATATGAATGGAAAGTACTCCCTCAAGGGATGGCTAACAGCCCAACTATGTGTCAAATTATTTAGCAGATAAAACTACACATGACATACATATTTTCTCTACACTAGAAGAAGCCACAAATTTTCATAAATCCTTCCATGTCAATGCAAATACTTTAAAAAAGTATTTTAAAATAACAAAGGAACAAGCTAGACAAATAATAAAACAATGTCAAAATTGTGTGACCTTTTTACTTGATTACTCCAAGATTAACTTGGAGTCAATCCTAGAGGACTTATACCTAACCATATTTGGCAGATGGACATCACACACTTGCCAGAATTTGGAAAATTAAAATATTTCCATGTTACAATTGATACTTCTTCTGGATTTTTGATGGGCTCCCTTCATGCTGGAGAAAAAACTAAAGATATTATAGCTCATTGCTTACAAAATTTTGTCACTGTGGGCATTCCAAAACAGTTAAAAACAGATAATGGCCCTGGTTATACTTCTACTTCTTTTAAACAATTTTGCTCGTCATTTGTCATTACTCATATAACAGGAATCCCATACAATCCACAGGGACAGGCATAGTTGAAAGAGCTCATCAAACTATTAAAATGTACTTATTAAAGCAAAAAGAGGGAATTGAGAAGGGGTATATATCCCCCAAAGATAAACTTAAAATAACCCTTTTTACTCTAAACTTTTAAAATTTGGATTCATCAGGGCTTAGTGCTGCGGAAAGGCACATGTGTCCAAAAAATGTACACAAGCCCAAGGTACTTTGGAAGGATATTCTAACAGGACAATGGAAAGGTCCTGACCCAGTGATTGTCTGGAGTCGGGGTTCTGTTTGTGTGTTTCCACAGGGAGAACAGCAGCCGATTTGGATTCCAGAGAGACTAACTAAAGCGATTTCTACAGACCAAAAAGAAGATGACTTTGCTCAAATCCATAACAGCTGATATCGTTACATCTGCAACAGTGGTTCTCCCACACCTGGAGGCTAATGAATAATGAACACCATTAAAGCCTATTTCAAATGTAAAAAACCTTGGGGCTTGCTTGTGGGAATACCTTCAGACCCATTATGCAAGTTACAGGAAGAAGGGTGGAATATCAAAAGAAGAGTCAAACCCAGTGGTAACCAGGATGCTTTTTTCAATATCTATTTTATTATTGCCCTTTCCCACATCATGAAGTTCTATTTTATTTTTTGAGCTCATACAGATCTAGCTTAATGTTTTTCTGATCAGTTCTATTTTTTGACTGTGGAGTTTTTAAACATTGCAATGGAGATGTCACCTGTGAAAAGCTACAAGGCCTTTACTATTGTCTTCTGTGTTGTACGTTTGTTAGAGTCTGTAAACAAGTCAGGATGGCACCTGGCAAAATGCCAGAGGGAGAGGTTTGTGAAGTAACACCAGCGAGCCATTAAGTGTGGAGATTCCTTATTGGTTGACTGATGTATCTAGTTTATGCTAATTAGATAAGCTGTGTGGAATGTGTATATACCCCTCCTGTCCTACAATAAATGGCTTCCACTCCTGCTGTATCAATCTACACAAGTTCCTCGTCACCCCCTGGTTATTTTGCTGCAGCCAGACTGCAGCAGATGGTGGCCCATATCGGGAGCCCCGGGACACTGGGGGGTAAGTGACGAAAAAAAAAGCTGCCCGTCCATAGATAGGACGGGAGCAAATCTGCTCGTCCCTAGGCAGATAGGGCAAGAGGAAAAATGGCCATTTTGAGAAAATGGAGAAGATTGATTCAGTATGTTTGTGTCTTGTTTTGTCTTGAAATGTTGTATTGTCTTTGTGAGGAAAATATGGAAGGGGTGAGAAGTAAATTACTAAGGGAAGAAGGCACCCCAGTGGAACCAAGAATAGTTAGGGCATGTGTTGATGGAAGCCCTGGAACTCTAGTCAGAAAGAAAAAGAAAGTTCAGAAGAAGAAGGATTATCAGGAAAAAAGTTGCAGCAAAAGGCTATTACTGAATACTTTTCATTACCGGAGAGTGCATCAATCGGCGTGGCAGCAGCTGCCACGTGCGCGAGCTGGTCATGGCGCAGCAAGGGCTTTCCAAGCGGCGGCAATGGGCTCTTCCCCGCCCCCCGCCCGGGGAGCGGGATACCACTGCGAGAGCCCAAATCCAAACCTGTGCCCGGAAGCAGTTTGAGACCGGGACTCTCCCCAGGGCCATCTGGGGCTGCCCGGGATGCTACAGCCGGCAGAAGACGCTACCAGCATCCCTGATGTTTGGTCATTTTCAATGCCAATAACTAAGCTACAATGGTTCTCCCACACCTGGAAGCTGATGAGTAATGAGCACTATTAATGCTTATTTCAAATGCAAAAAAACCTTGAGATAATGTACTAAATTGTTCAGAAGGTTGTTTTCTTAGTTGAATGCTACAGGATTTTCTTTAGCCATCCAGAGTTCCTGCCTTCGTCCCAGTGCCGGTAAAGACCAAGGTGGAAGAATTTCCAGTGTTGCTGAAAACCGGACGAGACTTCGGCTGAGAAACGGACGAGACTTCGGATCAAGCTAGTTGCCTGCAGAACTTACCTGGACTGTGATTTAAGCTAGCTGCCTGCAGAACTTACCTGGACTGTGATTTACCTGGACTGTGAGTTAATCTATTGAGACACTGCTTTACCTGGACTGAGACAACAAACTGTAATCTACAACAAATTGTAACTCGGTATCTTTGCTAACGGTGTCATTGCTGGTATAATTTTTCCAAGGGCTTCTTGCATGGAGCCATCAATTGGCTTGGTATTGTGCATTTTGTATCCTCCCCTTCTGCTTATAGCAGATTATTTATGGTGTTTATGTAAAAACCACTATGGTCGTTATTTAAATTAAACAAAAGGAGGAATTGTTAGAGTCTGTAAACAAGTCTGGATGGCGCCTGGCAAAATGCCAGAGGGAGTGGTTTGTGAAGTAACGCCAGCGAGCCATTAAGTGTGGAGATTCCTTATTGGTTGACTGATGTATCTAGTTTATGCTAATTAAGATAAGCTGTGTGGAATGTATAAATACCGCTCCTGTCCTACAATAAACGGCTTCCACTCCTGCTGTATCAATCTACAGAAGTTGCTCGTCACCCCCCGGTTATTTTGCTGCAGCCGGACTGCGGCATATGTTATGTGTGCACACTTGTGTTTTGTGTTGTATGTCTGTATGTGCGTATGTCCATATATCATATATGAGGAGCGCTCATGAAAAAATGGATCCAAATATTTTTTTATTCACGTGATTTAAATGGTTTAATTTAAATTGGGTAAACAGATGTTGAGGATTGTTTTAATATGTGAACAAAAAAGGAGGTTAACAGATCTGTTTGTTTACTTTCACCTTTCCTTTTCATTGTATTTAATAATTCTGTTCAGGATAATGTAAACTGTTCAGAAAATTGCTTTCTTTTAGTGTCTGCTGGAATGTTACATATTTTTTTTTTAGCCATCAATGCCAGAATTCCTATCTTCATCCCAGTGCCGGTGAAGACAAAGATAAAATCAAACTACAGCTTCTGCGATAGCTATCACAACAAACTGTATAAACTGATGCATCAATGAATAATGTAACTCAACAAGTGATACTCAGTCAAAGAGTCGATTTACTTTGGGAGGAAATGGACATATTAATAGATTCCTCTGCTTTGAACTGCTTGCAGAACTTGCCTGGACTATGTATCACTTGTATGCATTGTGAACTATCCGTTGGTGCAGCGAATTGTGGTAGTGCTGGGGTATCTTTGCTGATGGTGTCATCGGTGGTACAATTTTTCCAAAGGAGCTGTCAATTGGCTTGGTGTCGTGGCATTTTGTATACTCCTCCCTTCTGCTTGTGATGGTCGTTCAGCTAAAATTTGGGGGCCAACAGAGGTGAGGCAAAGAACCTCACCCCCCCACTGGTGCAAAGGCCTATCCACAGGTATGGCTGTATGCTGGACCGGTAGTCAATGACGGGTAAGATCCAATTGCAATGGTACCAACCTAAGACAGGAGGCTGACGCCTTGAGGTCAGCTCATCCAATGATAGGTAAGGACCATATGTAGTATTGGACAACCTAAGACAGGCACGGTCCCTAAGCCACATACTTGTTGTTTAATTAAACAGAAGGGGGAGATGTTGAGAGCCACAGCCGAGTCAGAATGGCCCCTGGCATTTTGCCAGAAGTAATGGTTGAGAGGCGAGCCATTAAGATGATGCTGGATGGAAACAGGCTGTGTATTCAATTGTATATAGACCCCTGCTGTCCACCTCAGGCACCCACTACTTTGGAGTTCTTGCGGGGATACCTGGGGAGTTCGCGTTGGTTGGTGAAGTTCCGGCGGGGGAGTTCCGGTTGGTGTGTGGTGTCGCTGGAAGGACCGCATGGGTGGCGTTCGGGGGAGTTCGGAAATAAAGTTTGTTCCTGCTTGAGTGGCTCGTGATTTGTGCCCAGCCAGACTGCGGCACACGTGCATACACATGCCCCTGCACACATGTGCACATATGGGTGTGGGTGTATGGGGTGGGGTGTGACCACACTTGCACTATTGGCTTTGGCCTGCAGGCTCTGTGGCTCTTCTAATGTGCTCCGGCATCTCCTAACATCATTGATGTCAACTGGCTTTTCCGCTTTCTCCAGCAGGCGAGCTGTGGGAGGCACCAGGTCCTCAGTGGTTCCTAGAGATGTCCACGGGATTCAGGGGGTCAGCCCATACCTCTGGCTTCCTGGAGGGAGGCCCAGGGGTGGAGGCCTCCCATGGGTCCTGCCTGGGGCAAGGCACTGCCGACCTGGGCTTTGCCCCTGGTGCCAGGGCAACACACCCAAGGAGGCACTGCTGCCTGCCTGACAGGCCTTGCTGGGCTTGTGCTCAGGTCCTCAGGGGAGGGGAAGCTTCTGCCTTCTCTGGATCTAGACTTTGCAAATCAAAACAGAAGTGCAGCACAGGAGCCTACAGAATGTGTTTCCTCCAGGACGTGGATCAGGGTTACAGAGACTTGTTGGGAGTCCCACGGAGGCTGTGGTCAAAGAGCTTTGTCCTGTACCCTGCACGTGGCGCCCAAGGCACCCTGCAAGTCAGGCCCAGAGACTTCAGTAGCACCAATCTCGAAGGAGAGGGACCTGCTCTGATTTTTGAGGATGACTAAGTGCTGGTCAGCTGTCAGACGCACACAGAGTAGCTGTCCACCCCCAGGTTTTGCCCCGCCACCAGCAGGTAAGGACCAGGGTCAGATGCCAGCTGGTGGTTCAGACGCTCCCCAGAAGCCTGGAGAAGGTTTCTGCACAGGTTCTTTTGGGTGCAGAGATGCAGCCAGCATGTGTTGGGAACGTCCTGCTTTGGGCTGCATGGGCTTTGTTTCCTAGATGCTCTTGTGGGCACAAAAGCAAGGACTATCCACCCCGTGGCCTGCTCCCTGGATGTTGGGAGTTGGGCACTGACTGCCTCCTCGAACTCGGCCAGCAGAGGGCAGTGGCGCCCTGACAGAGGCCGCCTCGCAGGCGGCAGACACAGCACCAGATCAGGCTCTGGCTTTAAGGAGGGTCCAGAAAATGACTTCCCACCTCTCGGAAACTCGGTAGTAAAAATAGTTCAGATTGGGACACATGTAACCATTTTCAGAGCACTTGCATTTATTTTCTCTTGACCTCATAACTCCATAAGGCAGAGAGAGCGAGAACAACCATTCTGCTTACCAAGGATAAAGAAGCAAACTCAGGGAAACTGGAAATGCACTAGAGGTCCTCAGATTTGGAGAAGCAGAGGCTGCCCTTGGGGACCTTGCACCTGAATCCCAGGCAGAGGGAGAGGCCCAGCACAGCTCTGCCAGTGGTGTTCACAGGGCTCTCCTCTGGGGCACCAGGCAGATGTGCCTTGTCAGAATAGGTCCGGGAGCCAGTGCCAGGCCTGTGCTCCCCAGCTCTCTGCAGCATGCTTGACATGCTTTTGGGGCTTGGAAGATGTGACGCACCCCCTGGAGCCAGAAAGAGCTTCACTTAACAGGGGCAGCAGCGGGGTTCTCCTTCTGTTGGTGGCATGCCTCCCAAGACGGCTCCAGGGCAGACAGCAAGGGTTCCTCAGGTCAGGGGAGCCCTGCAAAGGGCTCAGCAGCACCCTGCTCAGAGCCGCCCATCCCCTTAGAACAAGCCCAGCATTGGATTCATCTTGTCAATCACACTGACATCCTCCCATGAGAAAATAAGGCAACTGGCGTTTTTAAGGAGCTTTGATGTACAAAGAGCTTTTTCAATGTACAGAATTCCTGGGTTACCAAGATTAATGGGAGAAGATGTGACATTTATTGTGCATAATTTAAATTCAAATAGGCTCCCAGGGAAGGAGAATCACGGGTGCTGCACAGGCCTGTGCCTCCAGAGCCAAGCCCGTCACTGGTGTGCTGCTCTGTGCTGCTTTGGGTCCGTCTTAATTTTTATAATTTGGAGAGTGAAACTGTACTGTGGAATGTTGCAAAGCTTATTCTTATTTTTGAAATGAAGTTATCCCATTTGTGCATCATTTCTTTTTTAAAAAACCACTTAAAATGAACAAGTGTTTTTCTCACTTTAAAATATCTAATTTAAAAACAAGAAATATTGAACAGTTGACTGTATTCCCAAAATATAGAGAAATGCACACGTGCAGGTATGTGTCAAGCTTAGAGAGGGAAGATTTCCCAGAGGATATATGCTCTAGGCTGGGTCAGCCCCAGTCACTTATGGTAGCAGAGAGATGGACGCTGCCCCTGGGAGACCAGCAGCCTCACTCTGCTCCACAATGCAGAACAGAGGAGCCCCAATATTCCAGTGCACAATCATACAGAGATCCCTTTTGCTGCCTGTGAGCTGGGGTATCCCTCTGTGCTTAGCCCAGGGGCATGGAAGGTCCACATGTCCCCTGGCGATCTCCAGTAGGACCAGGGTTATAGCCCTCTGCTTTTTCCCTCTGCCTTCAAGTCAGAAATGGGAGAGAGAACACTGTGGAGCCAGAGAGAAGGAGAGGGTTAGCACAGTCCTGCAAGGAAACAGGTGGGATTGAGGGGCACCCAGGCTGTCTCTCCTGAACCCATGCACGTCATGTCCTGGAAGAGTTGAGAACCAGCTGAAGCTCACATGTAACCCTGACCCATGGGGCGTGATGAGGTAGAGGGGTTGACAGCGACCTCAGCTCACAGCAGAGGATCACAAAACTCTTGCATCTCTCCAATGACCTGTGACCTGTGAATGACATGCATATCTATGAGGAGCATCTATTAGCGCCAAATGGTACATAACCTATAACACTCCTGCACTTGCTCCTGATGCCCTGACACTGCAGAAATTCCACAAGTATCATTACAGCCTGGCCCAAAAGGGGTTGCACCCCCACCTGCAGCCGTGGCCGTCCCAGGGCTCCACCCACACTCACCTGACCCACCTCTCGGTGCCTGGTTCCCTTCTATTCCCAGAGGTTCAACAGCCTAGGTGGACAGAGCCTGGGGCTTAGGACTGCCCTGGCCGCATAAGCGGTGCAGACACCTACAGAGAGGCCCAGAGCACAGCTGCAATTCACTGCACTGCGTCTCCCAGGAAGAAGCCCTGAAGTTCCCACCAGCTGACCATCAAGGAGCCTGGAGATAGAGCCCCTTGTGAATCGGGCCTCCTGCCTGTGACTCTCCCAGCCTCCCTGCCTGCACCACAGGACCACAGACACGCAGGGACTCGGGATCTGTGTGGGGACAGAGTTCGCTCACACCTGGCCTCCACCCACCCAGCAAGTCAGGGCCATAGCTCTGGCCACACGCAACCCTTGAGCATATGGCACAAAGGACAAGGTTTGTCTGCCCATTCAGTGGGTGACGATCTTGTGGGTGTCCTGGGGAGGTCCCAGTCAGGCCTGGACACACTGGGCTTCCAACTGTGGGGAAGTGCCCCCAAGTCGGTTATTTCTCCTCCAGCATTGACTGCAGCACAGGAAGGTAGGGACAGTCACCAGGCCTCAGGAGGAAAGTGCCCTGTTCGGCAATAGGTGGGACAAGATGACCTGTGCTAATTTTGAGTCTCACCCCAATGGAAGTCCTATAGGAACAGCTGGACAACAGGGTCTGCTCTATCTTGGACTCAACCCCAGGTCCAACTGGAGGCTTTAAAGGGTCCCTACAGGTGGCCTTCCTACCCCACACTCCCCATGCATCTTAGTGCTGGAAGGTGCTCCCCACCAGACCCCTCTCCCCTTCAAAGCCACCTTGTTCCTCGTCTCTTGGCTACACACCTGCTTCCTCTCCAGCCCTCCCACACCTTCCCTCCACACCTTCCACCAAGTCAGCAGTAGCTGTACTCTCCCCCAGGAGCCTCTGCACCCTCTTTCTGCATCTTTCCCAAGGGCACCTTTGGGGGGAAGGGGGGGCACGGGGCAGCATTTCATCACTGAGGACCACATGCACACTCACACCTGCACACACGCGTGCCTTCCGTTGCCTGCCAAGCCAGGCATGGTGTCCAGATGCAGCAAATGAGCCCTCCCAGAAGAGTCCTAAGTCACAAGAGGCAGAACCAGGCTGGAAAGAGCCCTGAGCTGAACGCAGAGCCCAAGCCTCAGGAGCAGGCAGACGGTGTGGACTCCTGGGGTCGGGAGCACTGGAGTCCAGAAAGCAGGTCCCAGAAACCGAGGCAACGGCAGAGAGAAGTTGTGGGGAATGGAGAGGAGAAGCCAGTCTCCAAGTAAACCAGGCGTGTCACAGGCATGTCACACTATGCAAGACACACAGGAGCACAGGAGGGTAACCAGAGCACAGGGGAAGCCCCAGTGGGGGGCTGGCAATGACATCATAAGGGAGATACAGTCTGCGGAGCTCTGTGACCTCCATAAAAATGGACAGGCAACCCGTGAACAGCATTTACCATAAAACTGGGCGATGGCATCCTGTTATCCCCGGAATAGCTTGAGACATCTATTCCCCCAGAGCCTCCCTGCAGAATCTATCAAAAACAGCGTCCCGCACCAGACCGCTGGAAGGACGTGACCGTGAACACTGAGGTGAGCCTGGAGCAGACAGCCTGACATCCAGGTGCTGCAGAAAGACACAGGGTGGAAGAGCACAGAGAGCAGATGTGTGGCTTCATGAGCAGACAGCGTGGCCATAGGCCACCTCTGAACCCAGGTGGAGCAGGCAGAGAGAGGCCAGTGTTCCTCAGCAGCCCTCGCGATGGCAGAGGAGAAGGCGGTGTTGGTGCTGCAGATTCCCAGGCAAGCAGGTGCAGCAGGGTAAAGTAAACCAGCATAGAGGTCATGGTCTGGCTTGATTGTCCCTGGTCCCAAAGAACCAAGACTGGTGTGGATGAGGAGACCATGCGATCATCTCGTCTGCACTGGGGGTGCAGCGCAGCGGTAGAAGCTTGCCTAGCATGCACAAGACCCTGAGTTCCAATCCCAGCACTTCAGAAGGGCTGCAGGTGCAGGTCAGTGTTGGAGCACCTGCCCGTCATGGGCAAGGCCCAGGTTCCACCCCCAAAACCACAAGTAACCACAGTAAACAAAGCCTTCTTGACTGACACATAAAAATAAATGGCAGAACCTGGCTTTGCACCCCGGGGAAAGAGTGGACCTGGGCCTCCAGCTGCTCACTTCAGATCCAAGGAGCCTCCTGAGGGCTGGTCACCAGGCACCTGGAGTCCTGCTGAAGGCAACAGCCACCTCTGATGGAACCTCTGCATGTCCGTCATTGGTTGAGGGGTACAGAGAACATCCCCTACCCCCAGAGTCTGCTTCTGGGGAGCCCACCACACTCTTGACCAGGGGTGATGCAACAAGAGTTTCTGCCCAAATAATCCAGGAAGTTACACATCTGTGCATGGCTGTCTGTGCCTGAATTTTATATAATAGTAACAGGTTAATTTCAAAAAAAAAAAAAAAAAACACAAAACACTTCTGGTGTGTGGGAACACTGGAAGCTTCTGCGGTCCAGCCACCACAGCCCACTGCAGCCCACCACAGACAACCCGGAGCCTCACAGTGACTCTTGCTTCTAGACTCTGACTAAGGGCTGTGCCCCAGGAGGACAAGGGGCAGCCCCAAGGAGAAGTCCTCCACCATAGTGTCCAGGGCCACCCTCTGCACCCAGACCCATCTTCCTTCTCCAGTGTCCAGTGGGATAAACACATTTCTATTCTCTGTATCTGATGACCTTGAGGGACAGCTTCCCCAGAGACGGCCAGCTCCAGAGATGCAGAGACTCACCAGTAAGTAGGACTTCCCTATGCAGACCAACCAATCCAATGCCTCTCAACCCGCCCAGGCCACTACTCACTGGCCTGGTCACCCCAAGGCCAGTACTGGATGACTAGGGCAGCCCCTAGGCCTCAGAATCCATCTGATCAGCCAGTCCCGAGCGCCCCGGCCCCGCCCCACCTGTCCCTTCCCGTGGGAAGCCACAAGAAAGGCTCTGGCCTCCACTCCCCTCTTTCTCTCTGGCCCCTGTCCACCCTGGTGCTTCCTGTGGACCCTCCAGGGCTCTGCCTCCTGTCTCCGGGGACCTGTCTTCCTACAAGACAGTCCCTCCTGAGCCTGTCTTAAACACAAACCTGATGGAAACAGGTCAAACTCTCAGCAGCAGCCCACACCCAGCACCTGGGCCCTCTTATGGCTCCTGGCAGAGGTGATGGAAATGCTTTCCCATGAGCCTGGCTGAGTGGAACTCACAGGAATCTCCAGGACGCTGAAGTGCAAGCAGGAGGGAAGGACTGTGGAGCTGGCGGTGCTGTGGAGGTCACCTCCTCCTCCTCCCAGCAAGTCTCCTTCTGATCCCCAGACCTGGCCTCTGAGCCTGCCCACGATCACCCGGAAGCCTCTCTTGAGACAGAGACCCCGTCCCACTCTGCCTCCTGATCAGCTCTGAAGGAAGCAAAGCAGGCTGAGGACTGCTGCCCAGCAACTACAACAACCCCAGCTAGGAACCCCTGCCTCCCTGGACCTCGGCAAGGCTTCCCATGTGGAAGAAGAAAACCAATTCTCTGTGAAAAGAGAAAAATAAAAAGTTAAATACAGGCTCTCAGGGGATAGCTGGCCCTGGTGCCACTGGGCACAGAAAACCCTGCCAGGCTCAGCCACAGCTCCTCGGGCTGCAGCCACCCAGAGCAACTCACCCTCACCAGTAGCTCTCTGAAAACACAGGACGCCTCCCATAGCCCAGAACATCTTTAACCCACCCCCAGATCCAGCCCTTAACGAGCCTGTCATCCCACCAGGAAGGGCTAAGAAGAGCATAGCCTGAGAGACCCTGGAGCCAGGGCCCTGGGGGCTCACCATGGGCTCTGCCCCGGGAGGCTGCCTACTACCTGGGGCCACTACTCAGCGAGGAACCAGTTCCAGGCTCCAAATCAAGGGGCTCCTCCCAGCCACCTAGTGGGATGTGAAGCCTGGATCTTTCCCGCTGTGAGACCCTTCCCAGAGCCTCAGCATTCTCTCTGTGGGCCTCAGGCCCCTGCCCACCCACCTGCTGTACCTCAGCACCTCTGGAAGAAGGGCCTTGCTTCCCTCAGAGGGGCCTTCTGTCAGGGTTTCCCAAGGTGAGTGCGGAACTGTTGGGAGAGAACAGCAAGCAAAGATGGCCTCACAGCAGACAGCACTGGCCACACCCTCATGTGCCACTGCTGACAGCGTCCACTGGCTCACCTCCCTGGATAAGTCACAGCCACCCGCTAATGTTACACTGCCACGTGATAGGAAGTCACCTAAAAATTGGAGGAGCTTCTTTCCTTGCCCAGTTTTCAATTGTTCCAAATACTGGCTTAGAGTCTGCGTTTTTTGTAGCACACCAACGTGGTCTCTGCTCTAAGGACTGCAGGACATGCAAGACCATGGCTCTGCTCTGGGCTGCAGTGGGCTTGGCCTGCAGGTCTAAGGCCTCCCCTGACAGCAGAGGTGCACAGTGAGGCTCGCAGCTGCAGTGGGAGGACCATGTCAGAGGTGAAAACGCCGAGGTCTCTGAAGTGGTAGGACGGGATCCAGAGTGGCCCCTGCCCTGAGCCTGTCAGCAGGCACAGCACTGGTCCAGGACAGGGCTCGGCTGGGAGGGGATGTTCAGGCCAACAAGGCTCCTGCTTCCCAGGCACCTAGGGGCAGGGGTGCTGCGAGAGCCAAAGGTGGATGGAGCCCACATCTTGAGTTTGGCGGTGGTGGGAAGATTGACACTAGAGGGCGGCGAACACTAAAACCAGGGCTTTTATTTTATTTTATTTTTTGGATAGTTAGAATTCCAGCACACACTTCTTATAATTATTAGGGGAAGCTATTTACAAAATCATATCCATTCAATTGTGTTTCAGATAAAAACATGTCACTGTGAACTGGACACAATGGTGCATGCCTGTCATCTCAGGAATGCAGGAGGCTGAGGCAGGAGGCTGAGGCTAGCCTCAGCAACTTAGCAAGACCATGTCTCAATATAAAACAAAAAGGGCTGGGGAGAAAGCTCAGTGGTAGAGCACCCTTCGATTTAAATCCCAGAACCCCCATTAAAAAAATTGTGTACACCAAACAGTGGGAAGTTGTCTTATTCATAGCTCAATTCCTAAATACTTAAGATATACAGCTACTATTTGGCAGAAAGGAGTACTGAGCAGCCCTGATATCAGTCAGGCCCCCAAGCTCCATAGAGGTCTGGTGGACCATGGCCAAGACCAGCTCTGTAATCAGTCTTGGTGCTCTCCTCCTATGGCTTCTGAGCCCCGGACCACCTGCTCATCTTCTCAGGGATCCCACAGGGCTCATTAAGGAGCTTTGAGGAATCACCAGCACATTTGCCACCCACTGCCACCTCCATCACCTGCTCATTCTCCTCCACAAGTTTCAATACTCACAGACCCTGAAGCTCAGCTTCTCCCCAGAAGCCATTTCCTCCTCTGGAAGCAAGCTGGTGTCTGCTGGTCATGGCAGACACCCCTCCTCATCACAACAACACTGCGCGCTTGCTCTTCTCACCTTACAGTCCACGCAACAGCAACCCACTGGTGGTGACCTTGGGATGGATGTGACTAAAGCTGATATGTTCATGAAATCTGATAGGCTCTGAAATTTTCCAAGTCACATTGCAGAGATTGGACAGCTACCCATTAATAGTTCTAGAAGAATCTCAGCCAAGGCCAGAGGACCATGATGCCCTGCAGGACCCTCAGTAGAGGTGGCTCATGGCCTCAGCCCTAACACAGGAGACAACCAGCTGCCTGCACCATGCTAAGCCAGGACTAAAATCAAAAGCTTCTGACTCGTGACACACAAGCAGGAGAGTCAGCTGCAGGAAAGTGCTGACTCCATGTTCCCTGAAGGAAGGAGGCATGGGATTCCAGAGGGGCCAGAGAAGAGGGAAAAACTGCGAAGTCACCGCCCAAACTCATGCAGCAGACACTGCAAGTGCAGGGGTGGGAAGAGGGGCTTCCAGCTGCCCTGCTACGGGTGGCTGATAAGAATGGAGTCCACAGACCCCACAGGTTCTCGTCGTAGCTGAGTCTCTGATGCTGAAGCACATTCATTGCTCTTTTAAGATGACATTATGAAATTATAATGACGACATAACTTTGAAGTCTGGGAGGGTTTCAGAGGCTGTATGGTGAGTTACAAAAACAGCCCACATTCCTACAAGGACTAAAACTGCTCTCATAGTCACTCCGTGGAGACCACCACATACACCGGCCAGGGTTTGGGGAACAGGGTCGGTCCCCAAGGCAGGCATTCACCCAGAAGCTCTCTGCCCAACACTAAACCCAGACATGGGTCTGAGGGGCACACATGCTTCTTTCTCTACACCTAGAAGAACAGCTCATGGTTTACTGAGCACAGGACGTTAGCAGAACATTATCAGGGCACAGGATAAATATAATGGACTTGAAGTTCCTGTTTTCCCCTTGTTCTGGGCCTTCAATTTCTGTTCTTGACACTCAACTGACTAAACACAAGGAGCAGGTCTAACGGTCAAGCAGAGGATTGGTGGAGGTCCTCAGGAAAGATGGCTGTTGGTGCCGAAGCCCATGCTCCTGAGAAGAAGAAACCCAGTGTAGGCAGAGCAGCTCGGCTGTGCAGGGCATCACAGTCCCTGGGGGCCAAGTGCGGCAACGCAGAGCTGGGAAGACCACAGCTCCTGGGGAGATCTGTACTGATTCTCGTTGATCAGAATGGACAGGGCCCAGCCTGCCCCCAACTTACCCCCTGGTAGAAACAGCTGATAAAACCACGGGGTGAACAGGAACGCACCGGGGCAGAGGGAGCTGTGCAAGTGGTAGAAACAGTCTCCGGTGGCAGTGGGTCTAAAGTCCACTCTCCATCTCAGGGACTGAGGCAATCCACCCTGCGACCAGCACGCTGGTTTCATTAAAGAGGTTCGTGGCATAGAAGTTAACCAGTGAGATCAAAATAAACACACAGACTCAGTTTCCTTTTTCTTTGACCAGGTCCGAGACGGCCCTCCCTCTGGCTCTCACCTCGAACCACCCGGTGGGGCAGCAAGGCTGACTCAGGGCTAGCAGAAGAGAGAGAGGGAGCACGCCAGGGAGTGGCCTTTTATTGGAGAACAAGAAATTCAGGGGAAAATTCCATCCAATGAAGGTCAAGGGAGGCAGCATTCCAAGGTCAGGGTCAGTGATTGGTCTCAGGGTCAATGGTCAGTCACCCCCCCACAAGGACAGGCTCTCGCACCTGGAGAGGGTGGGGATAAGCTCCGATACAGTTTGGCCAGAACGCCTCACACCCAATCAGGGAGGTGCCCAATCACGTGCGAGAATGGCTCCCCACAAGGCAATACTTGACTTCCTTCTCCACCTGGTAAACAAGGACAAAGCAGTGGACTTGAACTCAGTCTGGCTCCCAGTGGCCACAGAACTACGTGGGGACCCTCCCTGGGCTGAGCCCAGACATCTGCCCAGTCATCTGCTCAGCCAAATCTTGACAGGTGAAAAAGTAACTAAGTCAAGGACAGTAGGGCTGGGGATGGGGCTCAAGCGGTAGCGCGCTCGCCTGGCATGCGTGCGGCCCGGGTTCCATCCTCAGCACCTCATACAAACAAAGATGTTGTGCTGCCGAAAACTAAAAAATAAATACTAAAATTCTCTCTCTCCCTCTCTCTCTCTCCCTCTCTCTTTAAAAAAAAAAAAAGGATAGTAATTGCCTCAGACTTCCCTTTGTGAACCACACAAGCAAGCTGAGAACAGAGTGAGACATTTAGGGTATTGAAAGAAGAAAAACATCCACCAAAGCCAGGTGCAGCAGCACACACATGCAATCCCAGTTGGGAGGCAGAGGCAGGAGGATCACAAGTTCAAGGCCAGCTTCAGCAACTTAGTGAGACTCTGTCTGAAAATTAAAAAAAAAAAAAATTAAAGGTCTGGTGATGTATCTCAGTGGTTAAACACCCCTGGATTCAACCCCTAGTAACAAGCGTGTGCATGCGTGCGTGCACACACACACACACACACAAGAAAGAAAATCATCTACCAACCTAGAATTCTACATCCATCAATACTATGCTTCTGAGGTGGTGAAATAAAGGCTTTTTCAGGGACAGAAAAACAGAGAGAATTTGTTACCAGCACACTTGATTTGCAAAAAAATGATAAAAGGAATCCTTTAGGGAGAAAGAAAACGACATAAATCAGAAAAATCAGACCTACACAAAGAAAGAAATAGTATTAGAAATGGACCAAAAAAGTAAAGTAAAAAGGTTATATTTCTTATTTCTAAATGATCTAGAAAAACTACTTGTTCAAAGCACTAACAACAACAATACAGTAGGAGGTTGTAACTCATGGGTAAGTGAAATGAAGGACAGGAACATTTCAGGGATGGGAGACAAGGACTGGAAACACTGCTGTAGACACCTGCACTGCTCAGGAGGTGCCAGGAGTGACGAGTTCTAGGCTGGAGCTACAGCTCAGTGGGCAAAGTGCTTGCCTCACATGCAAGGCCTTGGGTTCAATCCCAGTGCCACACACACACAAACTGGTGAGTTCTAAGTGCACATTGCAAATTCAAGGGAAACCACTCAAAAGTAAAAAAGAAGAATGTTTAGAAAGGAGAAAAAGTGGAATCACATAAACTGCCCAATTAAAACCAGAAAGAACAGAACAAGTGAGAGAGTTACAATAAACAATGAATAACAGGGCAACAAATAGAAGACAGTAATAAATATGGTAAATATTAATCTATCTCAATAATCACTTTAAACATCAATGGCTCACCTCAATTACAAGGCAGAGACTGATTTGGGATTAATAATTTAAAAAAATAAGACTAACTAGTGTGCTGACATAGAAAAACGTATGTCCAAGTTTTCTTTGTGTGTGTGGTGCTGAGGATGGAACTCAGGGCCCTGTGCCTGCCAGTACTCCCAGTCTTCTGATCAGTGTTAACCTGGTGTACTTTTCTCCATCCCTTTACTGGTAATCTGTGTCCTTATAGGTAAAACAGGCTTCTTAGGCTGCGGATGTGGCTCAGTACAGCACTTGCCTAACATACTCAAGGCACCAGAAACAGAAAGGAAAAGAAAAGAAAGTGGGAAGAGCTATATTAATTTCAGACTGAGCAGACTTCAAATGAAGAAAAAAGATGAGAAATAAACTGAGCATTACCTAATGATAAAAGAGCCATTTTGCAGGAAGACATAGGATCCTAGAGCACACACATGGGGCCTCGAGCGTGAAACCTCATGAGACAAGAGCTGACAGACTGCAAGGAGAAGCAGAGGGACCCACTGTTACAGATGAGGACCTCAGCATCCCAGCAGGAACCCACAGATCCACAGGCAGGAAATTAGGAAGCGCTCGGTTGAATTCAACAGTACCATCAAGCAACTGGCTCTAAGGGTCACATACTGAACATTTCCTTTGTCTCGGGCCTGGAAACGCTTCCTTCCAGGTGTTCAGATCATACAAGTGCAGTTATTGTGTGCCCCCAACCCCATCTCCTCTGCAAATCCATGGAGACCATGCTTCCAAGTACTCATCTCTGAAATGCATATTCACTGGGTATGCTTCACCATACCCAGTGAGATTCCGCCCTGAACCCCTTGTCTGGACACCTGCCGGCCTCTTCACTGGTGTCCTAGCATCCTCCCTTGGATCCCCACTGGCTGTCTTCAGCAGACCAGCCCTGTTAAAGCTCGAGACCGTGGTGATGCTCCTCTCTGTCTTCCCTAGAGTCCTAGTCCTGGAAAGAGCCACCCTGCTTCCACTACTACCCCTTGTCTCCACTCGTTGTGCTTCGGCCAGTCACTTTCCCTACGGCTACTCTGGGACCTTAGAACCCCTGAAGTAACAATTTGGTAGGGTTCCTAGCGCTCTGGGTACCACCAAGGACCGGGCATTCACAGGAGGGAAGAGTAAGTAAGCCCGACTTCGCGCTAAGGTGGGCCCGGCCCGGCCGCCCCGCCCACTGCCGCTGAGCGCCCTCCATTGGCTGCTCCGCGGCGGGCCCCCGCTCCCATTGGCCGAGGCGTGGGAAAGGGCGGGGCCATTCCGGAGGCGAAAGTCCGGCCCCTAGAGCCAGCCCACTCGGGGGCGACTAGTCCTCAGGGGACCGCCTGGCGCACGTCAACTGCCCAACAGGCCAAGGGGCCTACAGTCAGCCTGCTCCCGCCGGACCAGCCGTCCGAAGGCGCCCCTCGCCCGGCCGTGGCGTGTGGTCTAGGTCAGAACAGTTCGCGCAGGCGCTGTGGGCGCACAGCGTGCCCCCGGCAGCCCCCGCGGCGCGCCCCGCCCGGGCCGTCGGAGGAGGCGGAGGGGGATGACGTCAGCCGGCGGGGCGACGGGCATTGGGCGCCATTTTGAAAAGGGAAAAAAATCCCTCCCCGGCGGCGGCGGCGGCGGCGGCGGCGGCGGCGGCGGCCGGAGCTGAGGCTCGGCGGCGGCGCCTGCGGTCGGCCGCACTCGGCTGGGCGGGCGCCGTCCCGCGCCGCGGCCATGGCGGGTGAGGGCCGCGGGCGCGCGGGCGGGCGGGCCGGTGGGGCGGGCGGGGCCGGCCTGACCGCCCGTTGTGTTGCAGGAGCCGGAGGCGGCGGCTGTCCGGCGGGCAACGACTTCCAGTGGTGCTTCTCGCAGGTGAAGGGCGCCGTCGACGAGGACGTGGCGGAAGGTGAGGCCGCGGGAGCTGGCACGAGGTCGCGCGCGGGCCGGCGCCGGGACGCGGCCACCTCCGCCCGCGCGGCCCCGCGTGGTCCTGCGGAGACCCAGGCCGCGACCCGGAGAGGGGTGGGGGCCGGATGCCGGCCTCGGGGGGGGGGGGGCGCTGGAGGGACCGGGGCGCCCCGGACGCCGGCCTCCTGGTGTTGGTGGTCAGGGTCTTGGAGGATCGTGGAGCCTGGACTCGCTGTGTCCGTGGAAGGTAAGTCGGGGTGCGGGTGAACACCGGCCCCCGAGTGTCCGCGGAGGGTATCTCGGGGTGTTAGTGGCAGGTCGTGTAGCGGCCAGTTCGAGGAGGGCTGGGACGCGCCCACCAGACCTTTGCCTGTCCCCGGGAGGCAGCTCCGGGCCTCCTCTGCGTAGCCTTCACCCCAGGTGGGCAGCTTGCCCTTAGGCTGTCTTCACTGCGGGTGTTTTCTCCTCCACTATTCGCTTTAAAGTCTCTTATCCAGAATTTAGTCTTGAACCTTGAGGCATCTCTGCTGCCTGATTCTTTCCCTTAATCACAGCTTCGGAGGGTCCAGGGCCTGAAGTTTAGGGTTGTGGACAGGTAGCCAGCAGAGCTCTAAAGGTGGGGTAATGATAATTACGAGACATTTCGTGTTTTTTTGTTCTTGTTCAACCATCTTACTAAGCAGTGAATCTTTGACTTTGACTTAGAAATGATTTGTCTTTGCATCAAGTACCCTTCCCTGTCCCAGATTACTAAGCCTCTGTCTGGTCAGACGTCTGGGCCGAGTTCCTACACCTTGGCGCCTCATGACCTTTTGCTCCCTCCTCCTTAACCTTGTTCCCCTCCCTGGCAGTGTCTGGTTTGACCATGACCCTTGAGGACATCTGGAGATCCTAGCCCCATGGGTAGACTGTGCCCTGGTCATGCAGCAAGGCAAACTGCTCTCAGACACTGCCAAAGAGGTATATGGTTTGGGATAGAAACTAGGTGACTCTTTTATGTAACCTAATACCCTATTGATTTTGTTTCTTTTGTATGGATTTGAAACATGTTAACTCTAGTTTTTTTTGTTTCACTTGCCAAGTGGGTCACAGTTCGGCCTCACATGTGAGTCTTTTGAAAGAAGGCAAAGCTTGTTTGTGTAGGGTGGGACACTAAGTGCTGGTCTTAATTTCTGTTTTGTAGTTTATTGATAAGTTGAATGAATTAAAATTTAAATCTAAACTGATGTGTTTTTTATGCTTTTGAAAATAGCATTCTTTCCCTTAGAAGTCTTGGCAGAAATACTCTATTGTCTGAAGTAAACTGATTAGAACTTTTTGCATTGTGAGTGGTTTGCCCAACCTAGTCATGCTGGTGATCAAACCTGGAGCCTTAAGATACTGGGCAAGGGCTGTGTACCCCTGAGATACATCCCCAGTTCGTTGGAAAGTTTGGTGTTCAGGTTGTCATTTTTTGGAGGGGGGAGTAACGTTATTTTATGATAGCTAGCTACCCTTTATTATTGTTGTTGTTGTTGCTGTTGTTGTTGTTATTATTATTATTGTATGTATTCAAAGCCAACTATTTTAGTTCCTTTATGCCTTAAATGTGATCTATTGAGATTAACACAATTTATAATCTTATCATTTTTGTCAAATAGTTGTGATGTTGAATTGTGTTATTACTACAGAATGGATGTCAAAATATAATCATTAGCAACTGGGGATTGTTAAAGCAACAAGGCTCAAGAAACTAGTTCTGCCCAAACTCAGTTTTGAAGGAGAAATGTTGTTGAGGAATAGTTAGGAGGAGAAAGGGACTTCAAGGGGATGTTCTTGTACTCTGGTGCTTGGATTGCAGAACTGAAGGCATATGGCAAAGTGTCTTTGTAAACTTGTGATTTGTGAGACTTTTGAAGGTTCTGTTCTGATCTTAGTCCCACTCTGCAGAGTTCATATAACCCTGCACTTTGGACTACCTTTCTTCTGTCCCTGTGATGGGTTGTCAGAAGTACCTCAGAACGATTAAAGATGGGGTTCTCTCCTGACTTCAGTAGGGACGTGGCCCATTAAGCATAGGCTGGTGTACAGGTAGAAGTAGGCAGGCCTGACTTCAAAGGTCATGGAGCAAGTAGCATGGGAAAGGCTCTGGTTTTCATTGACTTTTTTTTTTTTTTTAACAAATAATTCCTCAGTCATAACCTCTGATGCCAGTATTGGACTGTGTACAATTTATTTGTTTTAAAGCATTGGATTTTGCTTTGGATCAGATCAGCTGTCCTGTTCAGAGCCATGGTTCCATTGTGCCATCAGTGATTCTCATCTCCCTGCAAGTTGGGGTGAGCGGACTCACAGGAGATTAGCAAGAGTTCCCACAGTGGTGACTGGCCTCTCCTGCTTGTGCAGAAAGGTGGACGAGGTGACCAAGGGTCAAAATAGAGAAGTCAGGATGACTTCTAGGGAGAAGAGATGCTGCTAGCTTCTGTCTCCACATGCTTAGGTGCTGAAGTTGGCTGCTCTGGGGGATAGTGAGTGTCTGTGCAGGTTTTCACTGTGCTGTCTGGTCACCCTCACCCAGCCCCTGAGCATGGTTCCTGCTTACGAACCTCACGCCCTTTTACTGTCCTTCATTTGTCTGTCTCAGGTAGACTGGAGTTCCTTCAGCTTGAGTGCCACTGTCCTCCCACCCCAGTGCCTGGTAGAGGACCTAGCTGAGTGGTGGTGATAGTTAACATGTGTTGAATGCTTGCTGTGTGCTAAATACTGTTCCAAGGTCTTTCTTTACCTGTGTCAGTTAATCTAATCTTCATACAACCCAATAGGCGGTTCTTCTCAGTTTCAGATGCAGAAATCAAGGCACAGAGAGCAGCTAACTTGGTCCCACAGCTACTGTGTGGCAGAACAAGGGTTTGAAGCCTTGCTGACTGGCTCGAGAGCCCACGTGTGCTGTACTATTCAGTGACTGTTGGGGGTTCTAGCTGTCCTGAAGCCCCGAAGAGATCACACCTCCAAAAATTGTACTAAAATGCCTTTGAAGGAAGTGTTAATTAAAATAATACAAGATTTGTAAGGGTTCCAAGATGGGGTCATTTTCTGAGAATTTTCAAGCCTTTTGAAGAGGCGGTATCTCAGAAGCAAGGAGTAACTGGAATCCTATGTGTCAAACGCGCGCTGCTTTTGGATGTACTACATTGTGCTAGTTGCGGGAAAGATGTGGGTCTTGATCCCTTTATATATTTATTGCTGTTCCCAAGAAATTAGGGAGAGTTTGTCAGAGGTCTTGTTGGAACCTGGTTTTCTAGAGCTTGGCGTAGCTTGACAACAGGTGGGTCCTTTCATCTCAGAACTTGTGTCTTGACTTTTTAATTTGGTGATTTCATTTTCTTAATACATGAGTTAATCTGTGGATTTTGCTTTGGATCAGATTAGCTGATCTGATTAAATTAGGAAATAATGGTATTCTAAAGAAATATGAAACAAAGTATGAAATAACCTGGTGCCTGTGTAACTGGGTAGGAAAAGCCTACCTAAGAGGGTTACATGGTGTTTCAAAAGTCAGAAACATTTTAAATTGAGGAAGGTAACAAAAATTAAGGGGACTTGGGCATCAGACAGGAAGATACATTGTTTTATTGACTATATGATACATCTGATTTTTTTTTCTTTTAACTATTTTTCTTTAGTTATAAATAGACACGATAACTTTATTTTTGTTTATTTATTTAATTGTTTATTATTTTTTATGTGATGCTGAGGATCACACATGCTGGGCAAGCATTTTATCACTGAGCTACAGCCCCAGCCCGATACATCTGATTTCGAAGGCATTAACCATGCTAATGGGTCCTTGAGACCTCGAGTTCTCTGTGGGCCTCTCTGCTGTCCACACCCCATTGATCCTTCTGAGTCTACCCAGCTGCCACCTCATCTGTGGCTCTCTGCTGCAGCCTCTCTCCACGTTGGGTGCTCTGTCTCGGACCCTGGACTTCCTCACCTACACAGCATGGCTTCCTGGTTGGTTGTGTCCTGCTTCGTGATCAGACATGTCTCTTCATCTTGATGTCAGTCAGTGCGGAAAGTCACAACAAGTAGAAAGGTTTGGTCCAAAAGGGTTTGGGTAGGCCCCATTTCTACCTGCCTGCAGCTTTGCGTCATTGTGGCCAGGTTCTCACCTTCTGTTTACTCATCCGGAAAATGGGTACTGTTATCCTGTGACCACGACGGAGTTACTGAGGAGATTCCACAGAAGGTTTGGAAAGCTCTGGCAAACAGGAATACAGGAACCGGTAACTGGGCTGTGCCAGGAAAACCTCTCACTCAGAAGAGCTGATGCTGTACCACTCCAGGAGCCCAGCCAACAAAAAGTGTGGTTGATATAGTGCTAGAGAAGGCATAGTGGACAGTAAGATCAGGAGTGTTGGGTGTAAGGAGCTGGAAAACCCAGTTTAGACAGAGACAGACAAGCTGATGGGTTATTGCACCAGAGCATGTGAGGGACCGTGATAGAAGTGCCCATTTCACAGACTTGGGTAGGGATGGAGAGGAAGAAGTCACAAAATAAGAAGAGGGAGGAAGGGAATGGGAGAAGAACGTTCCTGGTGGGGAGTCTTAGAGTGGAGCCTGGAGATGCGTGGTGCATTCTGGGAAGTGAGAGTGTTTGCCTGGCCTCTGTTGACAAGGGAGTCCCTCATGAGGCAAGAGGTGTCCCAGACTGATAGTGATGCATAAAGACCTTGAGTACCATGCTAGGGTTTTGCTTTGGGCTTTGAGTAACAGTGAACCTGGAAGGTCCTGAGCGGAGGAGTGACGTAAACATGATGACTTTAGGAAGGTCACTCTGGCCTTTGGAGAACGGTGACGGAGGTTCCCCTTAGGAAATCACTGTGGTCACAGGCTGGAAACACGGCTTGCTATAAATCAAAGGTCAGCAGGCTTTTTCTAAAGGACCAAGTATTAAGTAGTTCAGACTTCAAAGGCATGTCCCTGCTGTGACTGTCGAACTCTGCCTTTGTGGCAGGAGGACAGCTACAGACTTAAGGAGAAACCTCAGGTTGTGGTTTGTTGATCTCTGCTCTGAATTACTGGTCTCTAAGCTTCTTGATTCTGGGATACTTTTATACACTAATTGTTGAGGACCCAGAGAGCTTTTCTTTTGTCTTTGTGGGTTATATCTATCCATATATCCTATATTTGAAATTAAAATATTTATTATTTCTCTTTAAAATAATAATAAATCTGCATGTTAACAATTTTAATGACAAACAACTTATTTAAAACTAAGAGATTTAGTGAGAAGGGTGCCATTGTTTATGACTTCGAGAACTCTTAAAAGCTTAGTAGTATGGACCTATAATGCCAGCGACTTGGGGCGCTGAAGCAGGAGGATGGCAAGTCCAGTGCCAGCCTGGGCAACATAGCCAGACCACATCTGAAAGGTTTTTTTAATTAACATCTGAATAGAAGACTGTTGGATTCTCAGGCTTGCTTGCACATTCAGCCTCTTGCAGTTGCTTCATTGAACTGTATAAAGAAAATTTGATGCAATGTTCATATGTACTATCATCAGATCAGGGAGGGTGGCTGGCAGTCTCTGACCCTACCACAGCGCTAGAGGTGGTGATTTAAGTTTACTTATACTTTAGAATCTGAAACTTAAGAGTGAACTTTTTGCCTTTACATTAGAATCCCTAGTTCTGAGGGCTGGGGATGTAGCCCAGTGGTAGAGTGCTTGGTGTATTATACCTGGAGTGACTCTTGCTCCTGTGCGTGATTGGCGGCACCGCCCTGGTTGTTAGGAAGTGTTGGCACTGAATTACTCTATGCTGAGTGCTGCATACTCATTATATTCGACCAAAGAAAATCTTGCTCGTTATTGTCTCCACAGATCTCATTAGAGAAAGCTGTCATGTTAGCAGTAAAAACAGATTTCCCCAAATTCTGATTTGATCTTGAAAGCCTGGATTTTTATCATTGGCAGTGAGTACTGTCAGTTATTTTCTGTGAAGTAAGAGCTTCTAATTTTCAAGGAAATTTCTATCTAATTCCAAAGTCTGAGTAAACAAAGCCATTCTGTGAAGAAAAGGAAGATTGAGAGCTCACGCTTGCCAGCGACAGCTCTGAGCAGCAGGCTGCACAGTGGGCTGTTCTGAACATGGCTTGGCCTTCGTGCTCTGAGAGGTTCTTAGGGACCCCAGGGTCCCACAGGCCACCTTGGGAGCTGCTCTAAAGCAAGGTATTGGCAGTGGGATGACAAGGACAGGGTAGATATCAGGATTAACCGCCCCCTTTTATCTTTACTAGGTTTTATTACTAGTAAAGATACATAACTAGTAAAAAAAACCTACAGATGCATGAGGAGTGACAGCCCCTTCTCCGCCCTCTTGTCTCTGCTGTCCTGGAGCCCTGAAGGAGGCTCCTCCTCTTAGCCGCAAGTGTTTAGACCATTCATCCCTTCTACTTTATAACTTGGTTTGAATAGAGAAGCAACAGGTTTTACACTCATGGAATCCTATTCTAAATATTATTTTGTGGCTTGTCACTAATAGTTGGGAAATTGAGATCTGGTGGCACACCTGGCTTTCCACTGGGCTATGCATTTAGGTCCTTGGAGCCTGGCCACACCCAATGAGATGCATGTGTTGAGACCTTGCCATCGTTTTATGGGTAGGAAAGTTGAATTCCAGAAAGCTGAACCCCTGACTGTGCTTCAGCTAGCACATGCTGCAGTGAGGATTTCATTCCAGATGCTCTGCACCCAGGTTCAGCTAGGCTGTTTTCCTGGACAATCCTGTTCATCTTTGATGACAACCACATCATGTTTCAGTGCAGATGACCTCATTTCTACTGGCAATACAGCGGAATCTCGTAATCCATTTGCTTGTGTGCAGGCATCCACCCAGGAGTGGACACACAGAATCTTATCAGAGACCATGCATGTGGATATTTGGGTGCTGCCAAACAGTCCTAGAACACGACGTCAACTTCAGCTTTAATTCTTGTGGAGAACATCAGCCCCTTTACTTGGAATGATTTTATTTAAATCTGCAGAGGTAATAAACTGCAACTAATACAGAAATGCAGTTGTGTGAAGGCATGGACCGTGTTTATATTCTGCCATGTTGTGCGCCATACCCAGTGCAGCACTGGCACAAAGGAAGTGTCTTAATGACTTGGGAATCTTCGCTGAGTCAGCATACCTGCCCCAAATGTAGCAAATTCCCTAGTAACTAAGAACATCTGGGTGACAAAAACCAGATGTAGTTTAACCAATCTATTCATTTAAAAAGGGAGGTGAGGAGCTAGGTGTGGTGGCACACACCTGTGATCCCAGCTATTTACAGACTGAGGCAGGACAATCACAGGTATAAGGCCATCCTGGGCAACTCAGTAAGACCCTGTCTCTAAATAAAATTTTTCAACAATGGGAAGGAGAATAGCTGAATGGTAGAGTGCTTGTCTGACATGCTCAGAGCCTGGGTTTGAGTCCACAGTACTGCAAAAGGGCGGTGGAGACAAGCCAAAGAGTTAAAAACCCTGCAGGGATGGCATTAATAAGCAAAGCCAGCTTAAAGCAATTTTAAAGGTTCAGTTTTTTGTTTGACATTTCTTAAAAGAGTGTTTCATGTTTTGGAGGCAATTTGGTATTTCTCTGTCAAATTTTAGGTGAGAATCCACTTCCAGGAACCCTACAGGAGTGTGCCAGCCTTTCATAAAGAAGCACTGTGGCGTTGGCATTGCAGCATAAAATGAGGAAAGCCTAAATGCCTAAACAAAGTGAAGCAGTGAGCTTGTGAGAGCAAAGGTTAGCGGCCTGTGCCTGTGGGAAAGCAGTCTGGGACCCTTGGGTGACAGTGCTTGCGTAACAGGGATCCCTGTAGAGCTCAAGTAGCTGTGAATGGTGACCAGAGGTCAGCGTCTGGACACCGGTGGGTGTGAGAAGGGAGGTCTGTGGGGAGGCCTTTTGCTTTCTCCTGCACACCTCTCTGCCCTGATTCACACAGAGGTGCAGCATTTTTGTAGTAGTAGGGAGGAAAAGGTCCCTTAGAGGAGGCAGAGTCTGGCTTGACCATAGCTCAGAAGAGGATGGTTTCCTTGCTCTTGCTGTGACCGCCTAGGGATGGTTCATTTGGTTGACCAGTCTACCTTCTGTTTGGTGGCTCTTTTAACTGCTTCAGGCTGCCATTCTTCATGTTCAAAAATACATTAAACTTTTTTTTTTTTTTTTCTCAGTTGTACTCGTTTTCCAGGTATCTAGGACGACAAAGTAGATATCCGTAAGTGTTCATTGCAGGTGCTCTAGTGCCACAGCTAGATTTAAAATAGACCCCAGCTGAAAATTGTTACTCAGATGGGGAGATGGATTCCTCTTGTGGGGGGTGCCGTTGTGGACATCCTGACTGCGTGAAGCACTGGTGGCAGCTGCTTGGTTTTGCTTCTGCAGTGTAGTGTGTGCTGAAGTCTCGTTCATTTCCCACGTCCCATCCTGATAGGCCCTATAGAATGCCTTAAAATAAGTAAGACCATACACAAGTGTGCATACACACACACACATAATAGTAGCGGTAGAATAATATAAATAAAAATGGACACCCATGTTCTCAGTAGACTGCTGACAGGATGGTCAGGGTTCCTTTAAGTAAAATTACCACTGAAGTCCTCCATTTGCAGTTCCCCAGGCCCACTGTCTGTGCGTCTTCCTCTTAGCAGCAGTATCTGCTGTGATGTTCATACACAGCCTATCCCTGCTTTTGAATTGGTGCCCAGGTTACCTCTCATCCAGCAGAGGTGGCATGGGATCCCCTCCCTGAGCCTGCTGGTGTTTCCTCCTCCCTTCTCCCTTGGGGTCTGTTCAGAGGGCACATTATGTGGATGATGCCTCTGTGTGTGGCACCCAAAGGAATGTATCAGTTTTCAGAGGTAATCCTTAAAGTAGTACCAACCAAAATTATTGGTTTCTTCTGCCCTAGGATCCTGGCTAAGTTCGGCTGTGAAAATGGTGTCTTAATTTAAAACAGAGAACAGGAAAAGTTTTACTATTTTGATTTAGTTCTTGTTCGTAGAATATGGACTTAAGTAGTGAAAGCAGTAATGGATTGGCATCTTGGGCTCATCTGTGTAGGGCTGCTCTGTGTTCTTTGTAAAGCACTGTCCCTGGTGAGCTGTGTCTAGGTATTGTTCAGGGTATAAACTGTCACTTTAGAAGGCCATTGAAATTACTGTTCAAATTACAAAAAATGTGCAGCTATAAATATATAGCTATATATAGTGGGTAGAGCCTGTGCCTCCAGCCATTTGCCCTGACCCCCTGTTCCTGGGGGCAGGTCAAGCTGGGGAGTGGGAGGGGAGCATACAGGCCCTACCACTGGAGGACAGTTGGTCCCTGGGATCCAACATCTGCATCTCGTCCCCTTGACTTGTGATTGTGTGGCCTGCCCTCTTCCCTGACTTGCAAAGAGAAATCTTAACTGCTATACGTGTGTGTGTGTGTGTGTGTGTGTGTGTTTAGGTCTGTGAATTTTTTTAAGTTGTGATGAAATGTGCACAGCACATTTACCATGTGATGTGTTCAGAGTGTGCAGCTCCGTGGTGTTAGAGTATCCAGTGCTGTGTGGCCGTCACTGCTGCCTGTGTTCACAGCTTTTCACCATCCTCCTACAGCATCTACTCACTGAGTTACGACCCTCTTTCTTCTCTCTCCCTTCATCCCTGGCCCCAGTCTACCTTCTCTCTGGGTGAATTGGCTTTTTCCAGGGACTCCATAAGTGGAATTCTACAGTGATTGTCCCTCTTCTGACTTCACCACAATGTTTTCAAGGTCCACCCATGTTATAGCAGGTGTCAGAATTTCATTCCAGTTTTATTGTTTCGTGGAAGAATTAGATGTGGATTTTTTAAAGCAAGAGATAATGTTTTCAGCCTACTTTTGTTGTTTATGTTGCTTTTACTCATTTATACTTGTTAAGTCTGTATTGAGTCTCAAACAGTAAGTGTATTCCTGAAAAACTGTTCGGAAATTACACTCACATGCATTGAGTACCTAGCTTATTACTTTTTTCCCCCCTAAACTAAGTGATAATAAGCTGCAAATTGATAATTGTTGCTTAAAGTTTGATAAAACATTCTTGTTTTACTTTTTGCCTGATAATTTTGTCACATGATCAAGTTACCTATTTTAGAGTTTTTGCGATTGAGAACCTTGAGTTCTTAGAGTGTACGTACGTATGCCTAAGTAGTTAGTGTAAGGAAGGATTCAGGGTTGTGTGTGTTCCTGATGAAAACTAAGCAAAGATGGAGTTTAAGAGTCATTATTAGCAGCCTTGGTTTGCTGGTATGATAAACTGGGTTTAAAGATCATTTCCCAGATTGTGAGATTCATTCTTCCCTTTTTGGTACCAGTTCTCAAAGTGATGATCCCCCCATGCATTGAAGAACTGTTGGTCCAGCCTTTCTGCTGGGGAATCCTTCTGCGGTGTCTGGGGGCGTGGCTTGTGTGTGGCTGGTCTGGGTGTGCCTCAGCGAGTGGGCTTGGCTGTCTAGAAGCAGCCAGCTGTGCATCCTCTTACTGCCCAGGTGCCAGCCAGCAAGCGCCAAGACAGAGGGCGCTTCAGGGCTTCAGCAGTCCTCCCAGCGGGGCTCGAAGGAGTGCAGGTTGGCCCTGAACCTGTGCTCAGATGTGGGTGAGCATGGCCTGGCAGGGTTAATGGCAGGAGCAGCAGGAGAGGTAGAGAATGTGGGATGGGTTGAAACAGGGTGGAATCAAATGAGGCCTAGGTGCTGGGCCAGAGAAAATCTGGGGACAGGGAACTGAAGGCTTAGGCTTTGATGAGGACACTTGAGAGTTCTTACTCACAAAATCAGACTTGTGCCGAAAAGTGAAAATCACTCTGATTGCAGTGTGCCATTGGGGGCTGGAATCACTAGAGGCAAGATGTGGTTCCGTTGGAAAATTGTGCTTTTGATTTCCAAAAAGCCTGAGGAATGCGTCAGTGGTGTTGCAGGGACACTGACCTGCTGTTGATGTGCATCACCCTCAGTTTCTTGTTTTCCAAAGAATCTCCAAGCGTGAAATTAAGCATGAAATGATGACATACCCTCTCTGTGATTCAGATCACTTAATGTTTGATGCAGCCAGAAAGCCTTTTGAATCAAGACTTTCTCACTTTTCAGCATAGGATGGAGAGAAATAGTGTGCAACATTTTGTATAAATCAGGTTTTCCTGGAAAACTGTGGTTAAACCTATGATGGGCTTTAATGGCAGAGGGTAAATCTGGTTTCCTGAATCTTGAAGTCTACTGCATTGGTTGGACGAGACTTCTCATTATGGAATGATGGGCACACTAATTTTCCAAGTTAGTTCCCCCACTGCTGCCATCATTTCCTTATGAACACACTTGCACAGTGGCCAGAGGACAAAGCCTGTTTAGGTTTCAAGAGAAAAATAAATTTGAAGTAGTGTTTTGGTGAAAACAGATTTATAGCCAGGGATTTTGTTTAGGAGAAACAAAATAGTTTGGTCAACTTTTAGAATGTGTTTTGAGAAAGGTTGTAAGTTCTCAGCCCTTTCAATTACTTGACTCATTTTTAAGGTGCAGTTGTTTATACCAGCTTTATTGAGATGCGATTGACAGCTGTTAGAAATAACAAAGTACCCAAGAAATCAAACACATGCTCAGAAGTGGGCGAGCCAGGCAACACTTTACTTCTGCAGAAGGGTGCTCCCAAAGGAATCCGGGAGCAAACACACCTAGGCGGGCAGTCTGCCAGCATCTACCCCTACATACAGCCCCTCGCTCCTGATAGAAAGAGCTAGAGGGGCGGGGCAGGGGCACAATCTGTGTGATCAGCTGGTTTTAGAATTAGAGTGGGCAAAAAGTTAGCCCTTTGAATCCAATTAAAGCTGAATACTAGATTTTGGAAATGGACTACCAGACTGTCTATTTCTCACATTGGATAGGCCCTTCCTTTAATGTGTATAGTGAATGGATCTCTAGTATGTTCGCAGCCCTCAGAACTCTTGAATTTCAGAACATTTCATCCTCCCCCAAAGAAATCCAGTAGTAGTCCCTCCCCACCCACCCCCACAACCACTGGCCTCATGTTTCTGTGGATTTGCCTATTCTGGACACTTCAGATGAACGGAATCATATAAGATGTGGCCTTTTATGTTTGGCTGCTCCAGTGAGTTTTCAAAGTTCACCCGTGTTGTAGCATTGTCAGTAGTCATAGATTAGATAGATATGTGTCCCGTTCTGTTTAGCCATCTGTCAGTCAGTGGGTGGCCCCACCCTGGGTCTGTTAGGAATGCTGCTGCTGTGGACATTCTGCAAGTCTCTGGAGACGTGTGTCAGTTCTTTTGTCATAACCTAGGCATGGAATTGCTTGGTCATAGGGTGGCTTTGTGTTGAGCACTTGAAGAATCTCCCCAGCTGTTTTACATTCCCACCATCAGTGTACGAGGGTTCCACTTTCTCCACATCCTCCCCGGTGTTTAGTTTTAGCTATTCTAACAGTTGTGAAGTGGTATCTTACAATTTTGACTTGTATTGCCCTAGTAATTAATGATGTCAAGCAGTATTTCCTGTACTTATTGGACTTTTGATTGACTTCTTTGGAAAAAACATCTATCCAAATACCCATTTTTAAATTGAGTTTATTGTTGAGTTGTTTAGTTGTTCTAAAACATTAATGTTTTCTGGATATAAGTCCCTTATTGTGTACATGATTTGCAATTTTTTTTCATTCTGCAAGTTGTCTTTCCATTCTCTTAATGGTATCCTTATGCACAAGAATTTTAATTATAATGATGTCCAGTTTATCTGTTTTTTTCACTTGTTATTTATGCTGTTAGTGTCCTATTTTAGAAACCATTGCCTAATTATAAATCTTAGATTTTCTTCTGTTTTTCATCTAAAAGTTGTATAGCTTCAATGCTCATGTTCATGCTTTTATATACTTTTTAAATACATTCACATAGTTTTATGTGTATGTGTGTATGTATGTATATGTATATATGTATATATATATATAAAATTCATTCAATATATGTATCATAAATAAACATGGCGCTTCTTTCCTTTAGTGTGTGTATTTGGCTGTCTCAGCTCCAATCATTGAAATATCATTTTCCCATTGAATAGTCTTGTTAAAAATCAGATATGTCTGTCCTTACGCCATTTCCACACTGTCTTAATTCTTGTAGCTTTCTAGTGAGTTTTGAAATCAAGTAGTGTGACTTCTCTAACCTTGTTCTTTTTAAAGATTGTTCGGGCTGTTCTTGAACCCTTGAATTTAAATTTTAAAATTAGCTTTCCACTCACTTTCTGTAAAAAGGCAGTGGGTGGGCCACTGGGGATATTATATAACCCTGACTCTAAGTCAGTTTGGGAAATATGGGATGCCTTGCCGTATATTCAGTTTTCTCTCTTTCTCTTTTTTTTTGGACAGTACTTTGGAGTGTTCACTGTACAAACCTCATAATTCTTTGATTAAATTTATTTTTAGAATTTTATTATTTTTGATAGTAATGTAAGTGAAATTGTGTTCTTGTGTTTGTATTGTTCATTGCTAATTTTTAAAAATAAAATTGACTTTGTGTCCTGCATCTTTGCTGAACTTGTATAGGTGCTGGTGGTTTCATGGCTGACCCAGGGTTCTCTGTGAACAAGGCTAGGTTTCTCAAGGGGCCTGAGTGCTGCGGTGGCTACGTTGCCAGGGCAAACGTCCTAGTTTCCGGTCCGAGCCCAGGAGAGCATCTGACCGCGGTGGTCAGATGCTCACCACCAAGCAGGAGGCTCACTGAGGGCCTTTTCTCCATTGGTGGTTTGTGAAGTGTTTTATCACTGAAGGGTTGGAGTTGCCTAGTTCTTAAAGTCGGCATCTGTTGAATGATCGTGGGGTTTGACCTGGAGTTTTGTGCAAGTGGGGAATTGTGTGAAACTGATCTTTTGTTCTAGGAGATGATTTACTTTTGTTTTTATTAAAATATTCTTTTGTAGCAGAGTAACTCAACAGTTGTCCTCCTTGGTTTTCTCATCTTAGGACAACTCATCATACAACTTTTGTTTGACCGAACTATTCAGAACTGATAGCAGCCTCACCAAAAAAATAAAATAAAATTTAGATTCTCTGCTTTGTCATAATATGGAGAAACTTCATTTGGGTGCCTTGAGATTACAGTGATCCTGTGTACAGCTATGCAGTTCCTCTTACCTAGCTGGTTGCTATGTGTGTTTGGTGCAGGCTTTAGAGCAGGTATGTCAGTGTTTGTGGTTTATGAACAAAGATGGTGCTCGTCTTGGGGTGATCTGCCTTAAAAGACATACTTAGATAAGATGCAGAGTTGCATGCCAGTTAACCCAGTAACTCAGGAGGCTGAGGCAGGAGGATCCCAAGTTTGAGGCCAGCCTCAGCAACTTATCGAAACCCTGTCTCAAAATTAAAAATAAAAAGGGCTGGGGGTGTAGCTCAGTGGTAGAGCACCCTGAGTTCAATTTCCTAGTACTGGGGGGATAAAACATACTTAGAAACTGTTGGTCTGTCTACTGATGGAACTTTCCCAATTTCCTTCACGTCACTGTATAATATCCAGAGCACTTCATGGTGGCACCCATTGAACTCATGGAGGTTCGCCAAGCCTCATGTCTGCAAGCAGAGACACTCCTTGTTCTGGATATGTAGTAAGTTCCTCTTACAGAACTCGTGTGAGCAGGAATTTTCATTCTTTTTTGTTTGTGTGTTAGTTTTTTGGAATTTCGTGAGTCACCCTGTAAGACCCTTCAGTTTACATACAGTCTGGTACATGCTACAGAGCATAGGTTGGTGGCCTCACCCTTGGTCCACAGAGAAGAGAGAAGGCAGAGTTGGAGTGGCTGAGCTTGCTGGGTGGGCTGTGGGTGGGCTGGGAGGAGAGGACAGCCCAGGGACTGGGGAATGAGTCTGGAGGGCTTGTTTGATTACTTAAGGTGGGGTGTGGCATTTTCTCCTGGAGATGGGAATGACCTACAAGAGTAAGGGGAGGAGGTGTAGGGTGAGTGCCCTGGGACCATGTCCTTGAGGGGCAGATAGGACTCCCTTGCCACAGAGGTGTGGGACCATGCTGCTGCAGGCCTTGTGTGGTGGTGGAGGATATGGTGGTTCTTTTCTGTACACTTTGATGAAATAAGCAGGAAGTGAGTTGAGTGGCTAGGGTATAGGGATTAGGGGAGGAAGAAGAAAAGGGTGAGATGCTCATTGGGAGGTGGGGATGGAGCAGTGCTCCAGGGGCACCCAGAGGCCCCAGGAGAGTCTCAGGGTTGAGCAGGTTGGACAGTGCTTTGAGGAGCCACCGCCTGGACTTGCCAGGCCTCAGAGCAGGGAAGCGCAGGGAGTGTTAGAGGAGAGGAAAGGCTGGGAGCAGACTAGGGTCAGCAGATCCCAGTGGGCACAAGAGTCCAGGTGGAGTGACTAACATGGGAAGGACTAGGGGAGACCTGGCTGCTTATGGAAATATGATGATGTGCGAACGGACATGGTGCCCAGCATGCACCAGTGAGCTTCACGGAGTGCAGGAGCTTTGCCCGCAGAGTGTGAGCCCATTACTTGAAGTGCACCAAGGCCTTAGGCCCCTCCCTCCCAGCTCTTCCCTGTGGACCCCCTTTCCTGGTGCTGAAGGTGATGAAAGTGGAGCTGTTCTGTGCGCACCCGGAGCACTGTCTTCCTGATGGCAAGTGATTGCTGCTGTGTGGGGTTCCACTGTGAGAGTCTGCCACGGCTCTGCACGTCTTTTTACTCCCTGTGAACACCTTGCCTGGTTTCAGTGAGACACACATGCTGATCGGGTGGCTGTGTGTCTGGGTGGGTTTTCCAGGTTCTGGGATAAGCGTGTTGGGTTTTAATGGATATTGCCAGAGAGCTTTCAAAAAGGCCGTGCCGATTCCCACTGCCAGGAGCAGTCCAAGGATTTGATGTGGTCTGGTTTCCACCCTTTCTGATGACTGCATGATGTTGTCTCAGCGTGGCTCTTACTTGCCTTTCCCTGGCAGCTGAAGGGGTCGCACACCATTTCACGTGCTTGTTGACCTAAAATGGCCTTGAGGACACCCTGCAGGGAAGTGAGTAGAGGCTGGTAGGAGTGAGGCGATGCAGGGCTCAGCCCCCACAGTCCTGCCGAGGGCTCTTTGGGTCCTCAGAGTTGCCTTTGTGTCAGGAACTACTTGGGCACTTGCCAAGATGTGTGTGGAAATAACCACTCAAGCCAGCTAGAGAGGATAAGGAGGAGATGGAACTGACAGAGACTGGTACCTCTCATCTGTCATGGATTCATTTTGAGCTGACAATGACTTGGTGATTATGTTATCAGCCCTGTACGGTGTCTTTACTGTTTTTGGTAAATAGACTGATGGTGGTAGCAGAATGATGATGTTGCCTTTGTGTTTTTAAACTAAGTCTTCATCTGCTGTGGAGACTGGACTTGAGGGGAGCCCAGAGGCTGCTGCAGTAAAGCAGCCAGATGGGAAGTTGGACTTGGAGTGGTGGCAGGAGAGTCTGAGCCAAGTAGAGAAAAAGAAATATTCACACTTATATTTCATTTTGAAAAACCTAATAGTTTGAAAAAGTATGGACTAATACACCAAACACCTGTATACTTACCCTAAAGTTCACCACTAGCATGCTCTGATCCTTCTCCTCTTGGCTTCAGGATCTGGGGATGACCCACAACTCCGTGAGGCTCTGACAGTTCCCTGCTTTCATTCTGCTATACCCCCATGCCGTCTTCCAATGTGCCCCCTTTCTCTGCCACCACACCTCCTTATTTTTCCATTCTTAGAACTTGGACCCAGGGTTCAACTCAGTGCCTTGAGGTGTCCCCTAAAACTTGGGGGTGGGAACCTGAATTGACAGTGCTCAGCATGGGAAGTGTCTGCGACGGGCCTCCCTCCCTGTTAACCCTGGGGCTAGCAGGGGGCACACATCATCTCTCTCATGCCTCATGGAGCAGATGCAGTCTGCCGAGCTGTAGTGTTGCACCCATGTTCATAGCCTGCTGCTTCTGCCATGTGCAGCCCCTGCTCTGCCCAGGGAGGTACCTGCTGCCCTTGCCCAGCTCTCCTGCTCTGCATCTCCATGCACTCTTCCCTTCCCCTTGCTTGCCACAGATGTGACTTGGTATTATTTCTTTTATATTTTTATAAACAGAATCTTGCTAATTTGCCCAGGCTGGCCTTGAACTTGTGATTCTCCTGCTCAACCTCCAGAGTAGAGTAGTGAGGATGTTAGGTGTGACCACTATGCCTGGCTCTCGTCCTTTAAAAGTCCCAGAGGTTTTATTTCCCTGTTGAGTCCTTCCTGCTCCCTGTGCACATTCCTTTCCACCTGCTCCTCCTCGCCTGCCCCACTGCAGGCCGTGAAGCATTCCCAGCAGCTCTTACTTCAAGTAACAGGCTCACACACTGGTCTCCTGGTTTTGACATTAAGGATGGCTTCCTGTGGGGTAGCTGGTGAGCTAGGTTCTTACTAGCATCACCTTCAACCCAAATGCACCCCCAAAATCAGGAGCCAAGAGAATGCTGTTACCGAGAGTTTTACGTCTATACGTGGCTGTATAAGTACAGTCCACTAGTGAGCCACTGCATGTCTCTTTTTTCATATGAGCTTTTGTTTTCCTAGAGCTATGATTGCCCTGTTTTTTTCCCCAGGATTAGTTCTGTGTGCCTGTAGTGCCTTTTGCAAAGGACAGCTCATCTGCCGGATGATCTTGCAGCTCTTCCTCCCCCAGAGAGAGGCGAGTCCCTCCAGCCAGTCTCCTCCCCCTAGCCACTGCTCCCTGGCGGAGTCCATGCCACACTGCCCATATCCTGGGACTTTCTTCACTGGTTTTTTTTTTTTTTTTTTTTGGAAGACCATTCCCTGATCTTCCTCTCTGTTAATTTTCTCTTATTTTGACAAATTGTGGCTTCCAGCAGTTTTCTGAGAAAGGGTTTTGTTTTGATTCTGCTTTTTGGAAACATGTTTACTCCTTCCTCAACCTTGATTGAAAATTCAGCTAGTATGGAATATATGCTGAAATTATTTTTCTTGGGCTCCTAGGAGAGGCTGATGCTTGGTCTCCTGTGTGATGCCATTGGGTGTTTCCCTTTTGTACATGACATCTATGTCCTCTGAGGTTGGTACGTAGGTGTTCTGGGCTGCCTGTTCCTCAGCAGAGCTGGTGGTCATCCAAGTCAGCTGGAGACCTTGTGCTCAGCCCAGGAGGCTCTGGTTTAACCTCTGGCTACTTTTCCTTCCTTTTCTTTGTTGTCTTCTAGAGCTCGTCACCTGAGTGATGGGCCCCTGAACCCCATCCTGGTTCTTTTACTTCCTGCCAGCCATCTCTTATACTCCACCCTGGAGAAGAGTGTTGTGGTTTTTCTTTTTGTTGCTCCTGTTTGGATTTTAGCTGATGCTTCCTGCCATTTCCTTTCTCGTAGCAGGCTGCTCAGCCTTAGGGAACCCCATTGGTTGTTGTGGCTGAGATAGGCCCAGTAGCAGCTGGTGCTGTGCCAGACTCCACCTCTTCTGTCTGGCAGAGGTGAGAGTAGCCCTGTCTCACGGTCTGCTATGAGGCTCACCGGGGTAGTGTGCCACAGCTCCCTAAAACATCCACAGTGTGTGTGCTCTTGGACAGTGCCCCGTCTCCTGCATGTTTGTGATGCTGGTGCTTCTGGTCTGTGTCTGAGAGTGGAGTTACTGTGAGGTGGGCATTCTGCCAGGATCCCAAACAGATTGCAGTTTAAGGCCTTCTCTTTTGGGCTTTGCATTTCAGAGAAGTCTCAGGGTGGTGGGGATGATGAACTCCTGGCAGCCAGCATCTGAGCAGCAGGAAATGGCAAGAGCACTGTTCCCACCTAGCAGGGTGGGGTGGAGTCGGGTGTACCCTGCAGTTCTGCACACCTCCTGCAGCTCCACACCCACTCCTCCCTGCTGTCCTCCACAGTCCTTGAAGCAGCCTCACAAGAATGCCTTCAGCTTTCTTTCGACCCCTGGATTGGGGCAGGGAAGGGACAGGAATTCACCCACAGTCGTGTTCTCCTGGAAGTGTGGGCTGGCCCACAGGGTGCTGGGGATGGCCACGGTTCTGAGGGGAGCTGAACATTTAGCAGGACTTTTGGCATCAGCCAGATGACCATCTTACAGCCATGCCCCAGAGCTTTGGGCTGCGCCAGTGGAGCAGCTCTCTGAGTAGACCCGATGCCACCCTGGGATGGCCAGGGGGTACCGGGGGTGCTGCAGGTGGACTCCAGTAGAAAAAGGAGGCAGAATTGACTCCCACCAAAGTATGTGGTGGTTTTGGGTTTTGAATTCCAGCCGGGTGCCCTGCACAGTACCACAGTTATACTTTTAGCCTGTTGCATTTATAAAATAATATCCATCAGATCAAACTGATGACTGATAATTTACATTTTACTGGTTTTGTAATTTGTTGCCATTTAGTTTGTATGTTTATTTTGGTTTTAGACCTTGTAAAAAGAGAGTATTTCTAAGTTTAGGCCCATGCATATTTACGCAGCTTAATGAAAATCATTTCTCAACACTGACAGCCGTGGGATTTCTCTTTTTAAAAGATTCAGTTCTTTATAATTAAATTTGAAAATCACTGACAGAACACCATTAATTATATAATATTGTATATCTTCTGGGTATAAATGACATAGATTTAGTCTCTTTTAATCCAGTACAGAAAATTTTAGTTTTATTTAAGCAAATTAGGTTATTTAGAGTAATTTTAAGAGTGATGGGCTAGGAGTGCAGCTTGTATAGAGTGCCTGCCTAGCATATGTGAGACCCTGGGTTCAGTTCCTAGCACTGCCTTCCCAAAAAGGAGGCAGATGCCTCTAATAAGAAGTAGCTAATCCTTTCCAGTCTAACCGAAGATTTCTTTAAAAAAAGAAAGCAATCCCAGCAATGAAATTCAAGCCTTGAGGAGGGAAAGGTGCTGATGCCATCGGGCTGGCTCTGCAGTAAATGACCCACTTTAGTGTTGGTGCTGACCTTTAAGAATGATTTCCTAGTAAGGCCACCTGGTGGGGATTCTTCAGGTAGTCTCAACCTTTGGATCTGAGTCACAGTTATTCGTAGACGGACTGTTTCCAACAGCCATGTATAAGTGTTTGTCTTTAAGAACATGCAGCTTTTGTGCCCCTGTGCACCATGGTGTGCTTAGCAGCTGCTCTGCACGACTGTGCATTGGTGCCTGGCAGACCCTGAGACTGCAGCTCTACTAGGTCAGATTTAGGGTCCAGTGGTGGCCACAGCACATGACACAGCCGAGCCACAGGGAGGCTGATTCCCCAGGAGCCACTGTGCCGAGGCAGGGACCCATGGTGTTTTTCTTGATTAGAGAGCGAACTGAGGGCCCTCCAGTGTGTGCCACGGTTCTCGCCTCCCGGGAGCTCATGTGTTGTGATGTCAGAAACTCGGGGATCTTATTGTGGTCGTGTTGTCATTATCGAGGAGACTGGGGCTTTATTTAGTGAAGTGGAACTTATTCTGTCTACAATGCTATCTTGTGCACAAGCCAACAAAATGGACTGCGTATGATGTTAAAACACTCCTATTGCTGCTGTGTGAGAATCCAGTTTACATTAAAAAGTCAACATTGGGCATGTATTGTAAAGTTAGGCAGCATTCTTCTAGGACCAATCAGAGTTTTTCTCTTATTTTGTTTTCCTTTTAGAAAGTAATGTTCTAAATTTCTGCCCTATCTCCTTAAGTCAAGATAACCCAGTCTAGACAAATTCTGGTGTACCAGAGGACCAGGCATCATCGGGCCACTTGGTATTTAAAACTTTGCCATGACATTTTTGTTTCATCTGGGGAGAACGTTTTACACGTTTACCTTTCTTTTTATTTCCTTGTGACTCTTCCCAAAAAGACAATCTGTAATTTCTCCTGTATTTTATTGGCAGCTGACATCATTTCAACTGTTGAATTTAATTACTCTGGAGATCTTCTTGCAACAGGAGACAAGGGCGGCAGAGTTGTTATTTTTCAGCGGGAACAAGAGGTCAGTAATATACAACCCTCAAACCAAATAAAATAATTCACACCTTCTTATCACTTACAAGAAAAGAAACACAGGCTGGGGTTGTGGCCTAGCACGTGTGAGGCACTAGATTTGATCCTCAACACCACATAAAGTTAATTAAATAAAATAAAGTCATTATGTCCATCTACAACTAAAGAAAAATATTTAAATATTTGTTTAAAAATATTTAAGCAAACGAACAAACCCTCCCTCTGCTATTTTTTAAAAAAAAGAAAAAGAAAAGAAGCAATCGTTTTCTTAGTATCCAGTTCCTTTACCCTCAGTTCCCTCACATTGGCTCGTGCACACAAACCTTGCCTAGGGACCAGCGGAGAGATCTGCCTTCAGCTGGAGTAGGGAGAATCCAAAGCAAGGACCAGAGGAGGGAGGTAGAGGGCCATGGTGTTTGGAACATGCGACTTCCTGCCGTCCTCAGGTGCTGACCAGCTCCCACAGCACTTCCTACAGAGGACCCGGTGGAGTGTAGATACTCTCGGTAGAGGTGAAGGGCACTGCCTAAAGCCCCTGGAGGCTTCCCTGGCCTTCAGGGAGGAGCGCACAGGTGGACCCACTCTCAAGAGCTAGTTTCTGGGTCACTTCTGTGAGGAATACTTCTTCACACATGAGAGCATGGGAAATAGGCCCAGGCCCTGCCTGCCACCCATCCCGCCCCGCCCTGCCCTGGCATTTCCGGTGGCCTCAGTAGGGTTCTTGTGACCAGCAAGGCAGCAGGGCTGTTGTGTGCTGCACAGCCACCATGTGCCAGCCGCACGCTGTCTGTAAGTGTAGGTCTTGTGTTTTCCCAGCAGGTTATGAGATATCCTTTACCTCCCTGTCATCTCCAAATTCTAGTCTCTTACGCTTCGGCCAGAGGCTGGGCCCTGCAGATCGCTAGTGCACAGGACACAACTGGCTCTGGACCTCCCCAGGGAGCAGAGCTTTTTTTGGAATTTGACATAAAAATCAGACATCTTGTTCTAAAATGGATTGCATTTTAAGCTCTTGGCTGAGGTATGTTGAGTCACCCAGGAGCGTCTCTGCAGATGTTGCCCTGTGGTGCCCTGGTCCAGTACAGCTGGGTAAACCCTGGCAACTTGTTTTCCTCTGTCTTCATGCTGTGGATTCCGGAGGAAGGGCTGTTTGGTTCTGTCCACTGTTTGCTCTCTCCCTGGCTTTGGTAGGGTAGGGATGGATTACACGCCCATCCCTGGCAGACCTGCCATCCTGGTGTTACCGCACTGAGCTGAGAAGCTGGAGCGGCCAGTAGCTAAACCGCCACACCTCAGCTCAGAGGTGTCCAGATGTACGTCCTGGTTTAGAGCAGGAGTCGGGCTGCTCGAGACACTGTTGAGACACTCTGGCCTCCAGGAAGGTGGACGGTAAGGGAGCAATCTGGCAGTGCGAAAAGGACGAGCCCTCCTATAGGTTGTCTCTTAGGGAGCCCCCATGTGAGAGGAAGGCGGCTCTGTTTAACGGTGTGTGTCTGCAGTCTGCCCAGCATGCAGCTCCACCCTGCAGAAGCAGATCTGCACACTGCATGCAGTTAAGTCAGAACCCTGCTTTCCACCCAGCACCCCTTCCTGTTTGCCCCAGCCCCCTGAAGCCTTCCCTCAGAACCCTTCTCCCTGGGTAAGGGAGGAGGTCTCTCTATAGGGCCTTGGGACTGCTGGGCCATCTTGGGCTTTGGCAGTTTGTGAGGGTCGAGGGTGGTTGTGGTGGGGGCACAATGCTGTTCTGGGTCCTGGTCAGAGTGGCTCAGGCAGCAGACACTGCTGATTTTTCTTGGTGGAGGAATGCCTCAGGCATGGGACTGACTTGTTGGTGCAGATCTTTCTTTTGAAATAATAGTTTTGCTGTTTTCTTTTGTAAGTCGGAACCGTCTGTTGGTGGACTGTGCTTTCTTCTAGAGGAGTGAGGCCTGGCCAGGAGGGAGAGCTGAGTGGATTAGCCTAACACAGCACACTGGGGAAAGCCACCTGGTGGGGGGCTTCCAGCTCCTGCCAGCGAGCCCTGGATTCAGGGCTGTGCAGGACGTGGCGCTCAGCAAGGGAGAGGTTCAGGTGGTTTGGGGGATGCCTTCTCATAATATTTGATCATAATTCAGAAATATAAAGAACTGCCCATCTTGACATAAAGATTTGTTGAGTTCCTGTACCTTGGGATACAGACTAAAGTGCCAAAATGTAGAATTTTTAGGTATGGATTATAGAGCAAGAATTAAACAAAAGATAGGGTATAGCTCAGAGGCTTGCCTGACATGTGAGGTCCTGGATTCCGTCCCCAGTACTGGAAAAAGGGGAAAATACAGGAAATACTCAGGCTGCAAATGACACTTCATGGTACCCACTTCAGCGCCCCTGGCCCCCATCTCCCTGAATGCCCCTGCCCTCCCACAGTTACCAGGTCTTGGAAGGTGGCATGTGTCTTCTCAAGCACGTTTTCTCTCTACTGTGACCTGTAGAACTGCTCTAAGTGTTTCAGTTCTCGCAAGCAGCACCTCACCAGGGACATTTTTGTGTAGAGTCTGTCTGCGGGTCTCTGTGCTTTCCTGCTGTGTGGTTTGCCTGGATGGTTCTGCCGCTGCCACGGGGTGTGTGCTGTGTCTGAGTCACTGCCACAGAGCTGGCGTAGCCCCTGGCTCTGTTGGGCTCCTCTCCCACTGACTTGGGCCACTAGCACTGATCCTCTGCGGGCCTAGATGTCCACCTGGCAGGACAGAGGCAGGCAGGCAGCAGCTCACACTTAGGTATCCATCTAGGCGGGGTCTGCCAAATGGAGCCTGCTGCATATGCAGCCTGAACATGGGAATAGAAGGGCTGGGAAATGCCTGTTTCTTTTCTCTGAGTACGTTAATTCTGAATTTAATCTGTGTGAGATTTTTTTGACCCAGGATTGCCCCTTCTGCTCCATACTGAGGCTAGAACCCAGGGGCACTCTCCCACTAGGCTGCATCCCCAGCCCTTTTTAAAATTTTGAGATAGGGACTTGCAAAGTTGCCAAAGCTGGCTTTGAACACATGATCCTCTAGCTGCAGGCGCCCGAGTTGCTGGGATTATAGGCATATGCTGTTGTACCCAGTAACCCAGAGTTTTTGTTTTTGTTTTTGTTTTAACTTTTAAAAATGTTGCTGGGCACAGTAGCCATGCCTGTAATCCCAGCAGCTTGTGAGGCTGAGGCAGGAGGATTACAGGTTCAAAGCCTGCCAAGCCAGCTTCAGCCACTTAGCAAGACCCTGTCTCAAAAAATAAAAAGGATTGGGGATGTGGTTCAGTAGTTAAGCAGCCCTGGGATTCGATACCCAGTACCAAAAAAGTGGGTGTGGTCACATGGTGCTCACATTTGTATTGCCGTGTTCTCGCCTGACTGGGCTTCACTCAGTAAAGTAGCTGTCATGTTTTCTTGCAGAATAAAATCCGCCCTCATTCCAGGGGAGAATATAATGTTTACAGTACCTTTCAAAGTCATGAACCAGAGTTCGACTATTTGAAAAGTCTAGAAATTGAGGAAAAGATTAATAAAATTAGGTGGCTGCCACAGCAGAATGCTGCTCATTTTCTACTGTCTACAAATGGTAAGAGTTTTTTATTGAGTGACTGTTTGATTTAGAATTTTGTTTTTAACCTTCTGTATATGTGGATTTCTTTTTTTCTAGAAATTGTTTGTGGCTTAAACTTTTGGAAGAGTAAACAAATTATCAGCCACAGTGGCAAGTGATAAGTTAAAGATTCAAAATGTGCCCCCCAACAACCAATACTGCGTCCACTACTCTGCACATGTGTCTGCATTTTTATTTTACCAAGAAAAACGTTCATCTATAATTGGAAATGTTCATATTTAAAGACCCCTCCCAGCCTAGACACCAACAGAACCTCAGTTTTTAGTATGATACCTAAGTAATAATAGTGGTGCATGTTAATGGTTTTTCTTTTAACATGAAGAATGAGGTTTTTATTTGCAGATAAAACTATTAAATTATGGAAAATAAGTGAACGGGATAAAAGAGCAGAAGGTTATAACTTGAAAGATGAAGATGGACGACTCCGAGACCCATTTAGAATCACAGCACTGCGGGTAGGTGCGCCCTCCGCTTTCTTTAAACTTCCCAGCCTCGTTACCTCAGCTGTCTGGCGGTGCTGTGGATGACAGGGAGCCCTGCCTTCTTGACCCAGGAGGTGCTCCTCACGAAGCAGTCGCCTTCGTGTGTGTGTTCAAGGGGGGACTCTGCAGGTTTCCACCAGGCAGAAGTGACGTGCTGCTCAGAGGTACAGCTGAGGTGCCAGGGAGAGTTCACACCCAGCCCCGTGGCAGAGCGCGTCCCTGGGGGCAGCTCAGGCTGCAGCCTGGAAGTCGGACTGTGGGCAGAGGGTGCTCTGTGGTGGTGTTCCTGGAGTCCTGCTCAGGAGCTAAGGCACACTCTGCTGTTGCTGACTTTTTTGCATCAGGGTGTCCGTGAGCATCATTACTTCTAATTGTTAGATTCTCCCCTTACGTTTTGGTGCCCCCATGTGTAGTATGGAGTGACCATGATTCATCAATTCCTGTACTAGACTTTTTTCTTGTTTTGACATCTGTATAGTTGCATAAACCTTACAAATCTCAGTGTCTTGTCATTGTTCTGGTTGAAGGGTGTCTTAAGACACAAGGCTTAAGCTGACTGGACTTGTGCCCAGATAAGACAGGGAAAGTGCTGCCGGGGGTGGAGCCCAGCCTCGGTCCCAGGGGCTGCGGCTACTATTTAGAAAACCGTTGGCTGCTGATTTCTCAATGAGGTTTAAGCCCTGGTTATATATACTCTTGCTCGTCAAAGAAAGACTAGTTAGTGAGCACATTCCAAATCAATGGTCAAGGGAGATCCCAGAAAGGGTGCTGTCCACAGATCCCCACCCCAACACACTCCAGGCCCCACTGGGCATGCTTACAGCTCAGAGTGGGCATGGCCTGTTCTGGTGCCATTCTTGAACTGCACCAGGAGGGTGGTGACAGAGCAGCAAGGCCATCTCCACCTGCAGTAGAGAGTAGGTGCAGCTGGGGTGAGAGCATCCCAAGCACAGTCCTCGAACTCCTTGCCTGTGATGCTACTCCCTCATTTCCAGGGTCTTTGTTGAGGCTGGGGAAGGTGGTGTCATTTGCTCAGATCAGTTTATGGGAACTCAGATGTTCTGTTGAAAACGCCGGCGGTTTCTGATATGCCACGCTGCTGCAGGTGTATCCACCAATCTACAGGAGTCGTGTGGTGGCAGTCTCACTAGTGTTGAGGACCCATCACAGCCATCGTCAATGCTCTCAGTCTTGTGAAGTAGGAGTTTGGGTGACACGGGTCATTCTAAGTCCTGTGCCGTGTGTCTCTCTCCCATCAGCTGTGTGTACAGCCCTCTCAGGAATCCATGTTGCTCCCACTCAGACCCTGCACCACCCCAGAAGCTCACCTGCTTGTTTTGGAGAAACTGCAGGTCCTATGTGGCCCCTTTAATAGCATCATCCTAAATAAAACCATACATGAGGAGCCACAGGAAACTGATGAGCACAGTTGGCCACCATGTGAGGATGCGGGGTCAGGGCCAGGGGGCTGTGTTTGTGTACCGAGGTCTGTATTAGACTCACAGAGGACTATTACCTTGACTGAGCCTACCTGGGCAGGAACCCGAATGTCACTGTTTTAATTTTTTTCTTTTAGTGCCAGAAAAGGGATTTGATTACAAGAAGGACTCAGCATTACTAGTTGCCCTGTGTTCTGATCAGAGACTTGTCAGAGGGCCCTGGCACATGTGCGTTATTCCTGTGCATGGTAGAGCCGACACTCCTGTTCCTGGGAAATGAACCCAGGGCACTCTACCACTGAGCCACATCCCCAGACCTTTTTATTTTTTTATTTTGAGACAGAGTCTCACTAAGTTGCCTTGGGCCTAAGTTGCTGAGGCTGATCTCAAATTTGTGATCCTCGTGCCTGAGCCTCCTGAGTAACTGAAATCATAAGTGTGCATTAGCACCCAGCTCCCCAGCTTATTTTTACAGAATTTGGGGAAGACTCAGATGAGAGATTTCTTCCTGCCTTCAAGGCTCCCTTCTGATGTCTGGTTACCAAAAAAACAGACAACACTATTCCTTGACTTTCCTTGGTGAGGGTCAGGCCTGCAGTCTTGCTTCTGTTCTTGGCGCAGTGCGCTCTGGCCAGGCACCCTCCTCCTCGTTTCTTTGGCACAGCAGCCTGTTTTTTGGAGCCCCTCAGGCACAACACTCAGCACAGGTATGGGGAGGGTGCCTTTGTGGCTTTTCTTGTTAACCTTCAAGTGAAGGGTGTGTATGTGCCCAGAGACGCAGCTGCTGTGGAAGTACTAGCCCTGGGGTGCTCAGACTGGACATGCCACATACTAGCCCCGGATCAAGAAGGGGAGCAGCCTCAGCTCCTCTGAGGGGCCCACATGCGAGCACTGAGTGCAGCGGGAGAGGCTGTGCTCCAGCTGCAGGCGCTGGCACCGCAAGGATCTCCTTGCCTTCCAGGGTGGGCCACAGGGACACAGGTGTCCTCGAGACGTGGGGTGCCTCTGGCTGCAGTCCTGCTAGCTGGTCAGTTGGGGGTGTTGCTGGCCCTACCTTAGATCTGTCCCATACCTGCTTTACTCTTACGCTACCATGACCCTTGTTTTGAATTCCTATTTCCTTCCATTTTTTAGGTTCCAATATTGAAGCCCATGGACCTCATGGTAGAAGCAAGCCCACGACGAATTTTTGCAAATGCTCATACGTATCATATAAATTCCATTTCAGTAAATAGTGATCATGAAACGTATCTTTCTGCAGATGACCTGAGAATTAACCTGTGGCATTTAGAAATCACAGATAGAAGTTTTAGTATCCTTTACTAGACGGTGGTCTCTGCATTTCCCTAGGGGGTGGTTCAGTCGTTTTCACGTGCACTTGTCTTCATGTAGCTCAGCATTGATCTTTGAAGACAGTTTCCTCCCTAATAGCCTGTGAAGAAGTTCTCAGAAATATAAACTTCCCCCTATCTTGGAGAAGTGCTTTGTAGGGCATTGACCTGAAGCCCATGGCCCACCTGATTCAGTCAGAGGCAGTTTTAAACAGAGTGTATTTGAAAAATCAATGTTGTGGTTTTTCTTTAAAATCTACAAATGGTAATAGAGTAGAAAATAAAACTCTGATTAGAATTCTCACATTCAGCCCCACGTGAGAATTTTGAGCCCTTAGTGGCGTGGCCACTCTCCTGCCTTGGCCTCCTGGTATGGCCATCCCCTATATGTACCTCATGCCTCCTGCCCTCTGAAGAACTTCCCAGAGCCTGCCTGTGACTGCCAGGAGCTCAGGGCACTGTTTGCTGGCTGGTCACTGTCGAGGGCTGCCCAGCGTTGCCCCAGCATCACATGAGTCTCCCTGCGAGGTCTCTGGGGTCCTTGCTCCCCAGTTTGCCCTGGGAATCGCAGCTGCAGCTCTCCCAGACTCCCAGCTCTGTCTCCTAGCTCCGCCTAGGTCCTCTCCTTTGCTGCTGCCAGCGCAACTGTGGGTTGCTTGTGCCTCCAGCCTCTCTGGATGTGCCTTTCCCTCTCTGGCATCCCGTGATTCAAGCTGTGGACTCAAGTTTGTGCGTGTGTTCTTAGTTGTCTCAGCTGGAAGGTGAATCTGGTCCTCCCCATTCCAGACTGGCACAGGGTATTCTGCCTACCCTGGGTTTTTTTTGTTTTTATATTTATATATATATATATATTTTTTTTTTTTTTAAAGAAAGGTTGTCTTCTTTTTTTTTTTTTTTTTTTGAGAGAGAGAGAGAGAGAGAATTTTAATATTTATTTTTTAGTTTTCGGCAGACACAATACTTTGTATGTGGTGCTGAGGATCGAACCCAGGCCGCACGCATGACAGGCGAGCGCACTACCGCTTGAGCCACCTCCCCAGCCCAGTTTTAATATTTTTTTAGTTGTCAATTGATCTTTATTTACTTATATGCAGTACTGAGAGTAGAACCCTGTGCCTCACATGCTAGGCAAGCATTCTACCACTCAGCCCCAGCCCCAGCCCCAGCCCCAGCCCTGTTTTTTTGATGAACCGATTTCTGCATGTGACAGCCACCTCTGTTGGCATTGTTCTGACAATTCCACAAGTGCTTACTTGGCTCCAGGTAATCGGCAAGGGAACCCTTTAGACCTGGCGGAGTTGTGTTCTATCGCGGGGACAGAGTGTGGGGCTCTGCAGAGGAGCCCTCCAGCGCAGGCGCCCGTGATGGAGGTTGGTAGGGTGGCAGTGCAGCAGCAGGGCGAAAGCAGAGCTTGTCTCCACACCCACCCGTGGCCAGGTGCCACGGGTGACATTTAAAGCTGCTTCCTGGTGTGCCTCGGGAATGTGATGTGCACAGTCAGCCTCCTGGTCCTCTGCCCCGCCGCCCTGGGGCCCCCCTGTGTGTCCGCAGCACGCCCATCAGCAGCATGCGCCTTAACGCCTCCCTCCAGACATCGTGGACATCAAACCTGCCAACATGGAGGAGCTGACGGAGGTGATCACCGCCGCAGAGTTCCACCCACACCAGTGCAACGTGTTCGTGTACAGCAGCAGCAAAGGGACCATCCGGCTGTGTGACATGCGCTCCTCCGCCCTGTGCGACCGGCACTCTAAGTGTAAGTACCTTGTTTTAGTCCTCCTTCCAGCTGGGCTTCACCCAGGCCTGGTTCTGTTCCCACAAGCCACCGTCCTGGGCTGGCGTCATGAGGCCAGTGGTTCAGTGCCAGCACTTACCCTCCCTGAGCCTCAGTGCCTCAGCTGAGTTCATCCCCGACCGGGTCCACCGAGCCACTGTGGCCTCCCCCCTAACGCATGGAGCCTGGACTGAGGCTCCAGAAGGCATTGGGCCTGATGACTTGCATTCTGCTCCCCCTGAAGCCAGTTCCCCGGGGGCACTGTCTGCAAGTACTGAGCCTTGAAGTCTTCTGGGGGAGGAAAGCATTGCATTTGTTTCATCTTTAGCCAGGAAGAACAGGCCTGTTGGGTGTGGTGGGTCAGGCCTGTAGTCTCAGGGTCACCGTCGGCTGAGGTGGGAGGGTTGTATGAGACCTCCAGGGCCTGTGCCATTGCACTCTGGGATATGGAGACCTTGCTGCCCTTCCTGGCCCCTGCCCACAGGGCTCTGCGGGTTTCTGCGTCCTGTGGCGCTTTCCCTGACAGTGAAGTCCCTGACCTGCCCTTCAGCAGGTGTCCCTGCTGGTGCGCAGCACCAGTCAGCCCAGGGCACTCCCTGGCTCCTCCCCAGCTGCCGTCTGCTGCCTGCTCTCTCCTGTGGTCAGAGCACCGTGCTCCTGTTACACTGCCTGCCATGAAGAAGTGTTCTCAGCGTTCAGCAGGTGCAACGTCCAGGGGTGGCTCGCCTGTGAGCAGACTGACTTAGTGGTGGCAGTGCTGGTTGCTGGCACAAGCTGGCCTCAGGTTCACTTCATGCAGAGTCACAGATTCCTTGTGGAAAGAAGCAAGGGGAAGCCAAAGCAGATGATGGCAGCACACCTCCCTGGCCTGAGCCTGCTGAGCCAGAGCCATGCGCAGGGCATCTGGTGGCCCAGAGGCTCAGGGGCACCTCCTCCTGACCGACCAGGTGAAGGGAGCTCTGTCCAGTTTCTGTAATAGAGAAAGCAGGTTCTGAGAAGGCACAAGGACCTCTCACAGTTAGAACGTGATTTCAGCATTGAAGACAAAACACCTGCTGACTGACTTTGGCCAGCAGAACCATTGTAACAGTTAAAATCTGGACCACCAGCCAGGGGTGGAAGGGCACACCTGTAATCCCAACCACTTGGGAACCCGAGGGAGGAGAATGGCAAGTTCAAGGCCAGCCTCAGCAACTTAGCAAGATCCCATCTCAATGAAAAGGGCTGGAGTGTGGCTCAGTGGTAGAGCGCCGCTGGGTTCAGTCCCCAGTACAGAACAACACCACACCCGGACCATGGTGGTGGTTGAAGTGGTGGTCAGTCCAGCAGAGCAACCAGGTGTTGACCCTACAGAGAGCAGGCTCACTCTAAGAGGTCCCAAGCACCACACCTGTGAAAAGCATGTGTCTTCTAATTATGGACATGGACAGGACTGATCGTGGCATGCGCTGGCCCAGTGTCATGAGGATACAGGCTTCCCTGTGGTGACGGTCTCGGGCTGGGCCATGCCTGTGAGATTCTGGCTCGGCGTTGACTTGCAATCTGAGTGTGCTTCCAAGCAGCTGTCCTGGCTGGCACTGGGGCAGTGTCCTAGAGGATGCAGTTTCGAGGTTGAACCCTGCGGAGTCTCACTGGGGGGACTGAGACCTGCTAAACTGTAAAACAGCTTGTTTTCTGATTTGAAACAGAAGCTGAAAATATTTTATTTTGTTTTTCAGTTTTTGAAGAGCCTGAAGATCCCAGTAGTAGGTCCTTCTTCTCAGAAATAATCTCATCCATATCCGATGTCAAATTCAGCCATAGTGGTCGGTACATGATGACCCGAGACTACCTGTCAGTGAAGGTGTGGGACCTCAACATGGAGAGCAGGCCAGTGGAGACCCACCAGGTGCATGAGTACCTGCGGAGCAAGCTCTGCTCCCTCTACGAGAACGACTGCATCTTCGACAAGTTTGAGTGCTGCTGGAACGGGTCCGACAGGTGAGCCCGCGGGGCAGGAGCCGCCGTCCTGGAGTCTCAGCAGGCCCTTGGGAGGGGTGCTGCGGCGCAGAGCTGCAGAGGAGCACGCAGGGGCTTGTGTGCACGGGGCCTGGGGGCAGGGTCTGGAGGGGAGGGCACTGAGAAGTTGCTCCCCATGCTCACAGCACAGCACCAAGTGCTTTGGTGTCAGTTCCTGCTGTTCGTCATTACGTGTGTCCCCCCCCCCCCCCCCCCCCGTCCCCCCACAGTGAGCAAACAAGAAGGAAGTAGGGATCTGCTCGGCCTTCAGGTGGCCACCCTGAGCTTTGGGACGCTTGCCTTCTGTGTTCAGCTCCCTTTTGGTTTCCTGTGTCCAGCCTCATGCTGGCTGAGGAACTCAGTTCCGCCACATAGGCATCCTGCTCTCAGTCTGTGCACAGACTGACATGCCAGCCTAGAGCATGCGCAGAGAGGCCAAAGAGATTATTTTTCAGGTCACAAGAAGCAGTGTGATCTTTGTGCTGTGTAAGTTCCCAGAGTGATGTGGGGCCAGGCAGAGGCCGTGTAGGCCATGGGGTTGTGTAACAGCCAAGACACGCTGGTCTTGGAACAGCCTCTGCTTGTGAGGAACGCAGTGGACAAGCCTGTACTTAACCCGGCTCCTGAGGGTAGGGGAGGCCAGTGCGCTCGCACCTTTGGTGCCCCTGCTGGGCCCTAGGACTCCCCAGACTAAAATCACCTGTGCGACTCTTGAGGAAAATTACCACCCATACTTAGAAAATATCCACCATGGGCAGCCACAACAGCAGCAGAACTCCTGAGAATTGAGGTGTTGAAGTCGTGCATTACAGAATATAAAATAAGGATGCTTGAAACAGTTCTGCGTTAAAGGAAAGAACCAAACACCTGAAAAAGAACCACAGACTATTAAAAATGACCTAGGAAACCTGAAAGCAAATCAGACAGAAATCTTAAAACGCAAGATACGGCAGGAGAGAGTCCACTGTGGGTTTAGCAGCAGATCCAGTTCAGAGAGAGTTGGAATCATGATGGAAGGGTGAGCCACAGAAGCAGAAAGCCCGAAGGTTCAGTGTGGAGGAGAGGGTAGGGTGTGGCCTACGTCCATGTGCAGAGGAGCATGTTAAAGTAGCATAGCCAGCAGTACGTTCAGCTTAGGGAAGACCATGTGCACATCATAGTGCAGAGCAGGTCTCAAGAGGAACCTGGGAAGGACGCACATCCCACACAGACTGGCCCTTGAGGCTGAGAGCAGACTCCTGCAGCCACTATGGAGGTCTGTCTTAGTCCTGTGTGTGTTGCCATAACAGGATACTAGAAGCTGGGCATTTTTGATAGAGAGGCTTGCTTATCCTTCTGTCTAGCTCACAGGTTGAAGGTTGAAAGGTAAGATCAAGCGACTCCATCTTTTTAGCTTCTGGTGATGGCTTCATGGTGGATGGCATCACTTGGTGAGAGTACATGAGTCAAAGAGCAGGAGAGGCAGCCACTGGAGCCAGACTCCCTTCACAACAGCCTCCTCTCCTGGTAGCTAGCCCAGTGTCTTAAGAAAACCTCAGTCCCTTTAAGAAGGCAGGCCTCTCGAGGCCCCCTCACCTCAGTTTCTGTGCACAGGGTTGAGTCTCACCTAAGTCTGGCTGGGACAGCCACAGGGGGCCTGCAGGTGTAGTGGTGTCTGTTGTAAGCGCCCAGCTGCCTGAGTGTGCTGGAGAGCACCGTCACCTGCCTAGGGTCATGCATTCAGGCAAGTGGCCCTGTGAGAGAGCCTGTGGGGTGAAGGCATTTTCAGGGGGAGGCAGAACCAACTGTAACAGGAAACCAAAGAGAGAGCCAGACCCCGATGAGCTCGCTGCAGGCTGTTTCCAGCAGGGGGGACCCTGGAGAGAGGGTCTGGGGTCCAGTCGGACCAGCAGAGCAGCAGCAAAGCCATGAGTGAGTGTCTCAGGGCCACACAGATCTGTTGACCTGTGCCAGCTGGCTGGCTGTGCTGCAGGGACAGAGACCAGCCCTCCCCACAGCGTGGAGTGAACAAGCGCTGAGAGTTCAGGGCTCAGAAGCAGATGTAACTAACAGAGAAGAGTCCAGAATAAGGGCAGAGTCACAAATCAGGCAGAAGCCAGCCAAGAGCAAAACTGCAGCAGTGGCCTAGGCATGGAACTGGGGACGAGGAAAAGCGGACCTGGGATTTGGAAGATGAAACACAACTTGGTGATTACAGTGAGCTCCAGTCCACCCCTGGGGCTAGCCCAGCCAAGAAGAGGGGAGCCACTGCCACCTCCAAGAAACAACCTTGAGGCCCCAGCCCCACCTGCACCCCACAGGCAGCACTTCCAGGAAGAGGATCCTGCCCCCAGCTCCAGGTGACACAGACTTAGTGGGGGCCTGTGCCCTGAGCAGGTGGTGACAAGAGCCATAGCAGGCAGGGCTCGACTCCCAGGTCACCAAGAAAGGGGGTGTGCTCAGTTGCCCCATTCCCTCCCCAGGTCCTGTCTCTTTACCAGAACAATAAATCTGGCTTTGTTCGTAAAAAAAAAAAAAAAAAGAAAAATTCCAAGTCACTGAGACCCCCTCACAGCACAGCTGTGGGAATTCACAGGGCTCATCCTCATCCACAGCCAGCGGTGGAGACCTGACCCTGCCCTGCCTTGCGTGGGATTCTGGTGACAGGGGGACTGGGAGCCAGAACCCCTAGCCCAGGTATTGAGGTGGGGGTCCCGCCAGCTGTCCGTTCTGCAGCGTAGTGCTGAACAGCTGAGAGGTGGGGAACTGCATGTGTCACAAGTGGCTTCACGAGGAAGCCAACAGGACACAACGTGCCAGCCACACAGACGGCTCCTTTGGGTTTACTCGTGCTTGTGCCAGGGTGCAGTTAGTCTGCTAAGCACTCACTTAGCAAATGTCAGACCCTGGGTTTGACCTTGAGCACCCCCAAAACGGATCTGTGACGGGAAGTGCACAGCTGCTCTGGTGAAGGACTGCCCACTGCCCCACTGTGGGGAGCCAAGCTGAGGGCTGGCCTGGCTTTCTGGAGGGGTGCACGATGGGATTCGGCCTTCTTGGTGATGGATATGTGGATACTGGCCGCACTGTTCCTGATACCTTGTAGTTTATTTGAAATATTACAAAATACATTTCAGTAAAACATCCCCACGAGTATCCAAGACCTCTCCTGGTGATACATGCTGCATCCATTTACTCCTGAGGACCCTCCCATCATCTGGTCTGGTAGCACTATAGGGGCAAGATGGTGCAAGGGGAGGCTGAGGGCTGCTGTTGCCTGGCCCCTTGCCACACCAGGTGGTCGTGGCCTCTTGCTCATGTGTCCACATAGTTCTGCACTGGGCTGTTCCCTGCCTGGGGGGTGGCACTTACAGGGCAGGGGCCTAACAGTTCTCTGGCAATTGATTGCCAGGTGGGCTGGGGGATGCCCGCCTCTGGTGCGGGCATTGGCTATCAGGAATTTATAGGTATGCACTGTGCCTCAGATCTTAGCACCAGGTTCCTTGCAGGAGGTTATTTGAAGAACTCCCAGTGAGAGTCGCCCTCCTGTGCAGTCCTGGGTCATGTGTGGTCATCTTGAGACTCGGGCTCTGGCACTCGCTGGACTGGGCTCGAACACAGTTGCCTCTCCAGCCCCTCTGGTACCAGAACTCTGGCGATGAGCTGCAGGTCCCACATGCACAGGACAGCTGTGTGTAGCTCTTCTTCTCTGAGTTCATCTTTTTTTCTGGTGAACCGTTGTAGACGAGGTGCAAGGGACATTGAAGTGTTTGCACATAGCGGGGGAAAGCCCCACGCCCTGTAAGGAGGCCGCCCTCGTTGAAGGTGGGCACCTAGATATGGCACCTCCCCTGAGCACCAGGCGGGGTGAGCGTGTTGAGATGGGAGCAGAGACTGGCCTGGCCTGGCCAGGCCAGGAAGGTGGGTGAGTGCCATGGACCTCACCTCCACACCAGGAACTTCACTCACTTCGAAGCCCTGGGCACTTCCCACAGGCAGCATTGGATGTGAGTGTGGAGGTGAGCTTTAGGCAGCCATCTCTCCCACTTTTGTAGAAAAAGCCGAAGTTTTGCAGTGTGGTCAGGCCGTGTAGTGAGGATGTGTAGGTGCTTTAGTGGGTTCCTGGTCTCCGTTGAAAGTTATGATTGACACTGAGATAAAAGCAGGAAAGGTGTAGCAAATTCTGGATTTATGTAAAATGGGATTCTCCGCTTCTGCCACATTTTGTATTCAAGAGTTTCACTGTATGATATATATTGCTTCATGTAAAAGAAACTGTTTTGAAGATAAATTTAAAACTTGTTTGATTGAGCTGGATCCAGTTGTGCACACCTGTAATCCAGGCAACTGGTGAGGGCGAGGCAAGAGGATTGCAAGTTTAAGGCCAGCCTGCACAACTTGGTAAGCACCTTAGTGAGACCCTGTCTCAAAATCAGAAGAGTTGTGGATGTGGCTCAGTGGTTAAGCACTCCTGAGCTGAGTGTCCAATACCAAAAACAAAAAAAAAAAAACCAGATCAAATGCCAGTGAGGACGCATTGGCAGAGGTGGCCATGCATGCCGAGCAAGAGTGTGTGGAGGTGAGCTTTGGGCAGTGGCAGTGCAGAAGGCGGAGCTGGGAGAGGAGCCCCACCTGTCCAGACAGGGACGAGCAGGTGGGCTTTCCCGTACTACTTAAGAGGTTATATGGAAGCTTCAGGGAGAGGCTGCGTCTCCTTTCTGACCCCAGCATCTCAGTCCTGGTTTCTGAACATGCCCAGGTGCTGCGGAGGGAGGGGTGGGGAGTACAGGCAGTGCGCAGCCGCCCAGCACTCAGTGCTCCTCTCTTGTCTCGAGCAGTGCTGTCATGACGGGCTCCTACAACAACTTCTTCCGGATGTTCGACAGAAGCACGCACAGGGATGTCACCCTGGAAGCCTCAAGAGAGAGCAGCAAACCCCGAGCCAGCTTAAAGCCCCGGAAGGTTTGTGCAGGTGGGAAGAGGAAGAAGGACGAGATCAGTGTGGACAGCCTGGACTTCAATAAGAAGATCCTCCACACAGCCTGGCACCCCGTGGACAACATCATTGCCGTGGCCGCCACCAACAACCTGTACATATTCCAGGACAAAGCCAACTGAGGGAGCCGGCGAGGCCCAGACGGCGTCAAGGAGCTCTGCGTTCAGAGCCTCATGCCCTCCCATAGAGCAAGAGCTGGCCTCCGTGCATCCTGGCCTGGCCCTGCCTTCAGCCCGGGAGAGAAGGGTGCTGCTGCTCCAGAGCGGAGCCCACTGGGAGCAGAACTGCTGGACATTGCTCAATAAAGGCCATTACTCAAATAAATATATTTATTTAAGTCTGAGCTTCCTTTCCAGTTTATAGACCAAATACCTAACACCCAGGAGAAGAGGTGTCGTCAGGCCCTCTCCCCATCCCACCCTCCGCTCTTCCCTCTCCCTGCTGTCCCTGGTCCTGTGCCTAGATGTGGGGCGGCCCGAGCCCGGGCAGGTGTTCCCAGTCACTGCATCTGCCATCACACCTCCGGGTGTGGCTACTCAGTGCAAGCAGCACAGTACAGAGTGCTTTTGAAAACAGAAGTTGTCTTGTATTTGCTTCAGGTCTATGTGATGAAATCATGCAGGGTCATTCTTGGGAACAATCTCAGAAACGCTGGTCCTCTTTGGCAGAATGGTGGCATGTGTGCAGTTGTTAGTTCTAACCCAGCTCCCCCACACTGTCACGCTGCCCTGTTTCTGCAGAAGTAGTCCATCTCCCCACCAGGCCGGGCTGGGCGGGGAGACCACAGGAAGAGACACTGCTGCCCTAAAACCACCCGGCTCCCAGCAGACCTGAGTCACTACAACTGAAAACATGCTTTCTTTTAAAGTCTTTTTTAAAAGTACTTTGGGGAAAATATACTTTTTAAATATTGCTACAGTTACATGCATGCTTTCACACTGCATTTCAAGCCAGCAGAATTAAACCACTTTAACTGCTTGTGATGCCACCAGTACCTCGTGGTTCATTTCAAAAGATCTTTGATGTCAAAATCAAGGTTTTCCAGCAAAAGTTCAGAGGCGTACCAACATCAAGTAACAAAGATTGCTTCCATGGGATGGGACCCATGAGCCCAGTCATAGCGCCCCTTGCCCTGGGGCTGGAGAGCCAGGTCTCAGTGCCATCACTGAAATGAAGGTGTATTTTGATTACTAATGATATAGATATGCAAGGAAAAAAGTGTCATCATCCTGAGTTGATGTTAACAGAATGCCAGTTTAGTTCACATTAAGTTAGAAATTGAGAACATAAAAATACCTTTATTTTATTTAAAAGTAAGTCATTCTGTATCTTGGTTGTAATGCCATTACAACATCTGAGATGTGGAACAGTCGTGCAGGCATTAGTCAGCCCTGGTCCTTCAAATCAGGATTGTATATATTTGTTTCAACTATTTTGACCAAAAAGTTTAATAAATTTTAAATGATTAACTGGATTTTCACAGTGTTTGGACAACTTTTTCCATTTTTAAAACATATTTCCCACTAAATAGGAAACCAGCCTTTGACGCCTGGGGACAGGCCGAGGTGAGTGCAAGTCCATGCTGCGTAGCTGCGTGCTCCTCGCAGGGTCACGGGTCCCCCAGGCCGAGTGCCCTGGCTGGCAGCCCTGCCCGTTTCCACAGGTTGCCTTCACTGCCGTGCCAGCATCAGAGGTCCCCTTTGTGGCAGTTACAAATACTGGCCAAAGGGATTCACTTCTGAGAGTGAGTGCTTTGTAGAGGCAGGTAGAAAATCTTACCTTCTCCTCTCCCTCTTGTACATCTGATTCCACTAGACCCTTTCTCCATTCCAGTGACTGAGAATCCTAAGGCTTAAATTGATGTTGTTTATGTTCAAACTTATGAAGTCTGTCGTTTTTCTTATTCTAAACCTTTCTGTTTTGTTTAAAGTTAGATATCTGTTCCTGAAATCTCTTATACATGAGATTCGATGCTGAGTCTCTGGCCTGAGACTCTGGATTAGGTGAATAAAAAGTTAAAAATTCAAAAAGGGCTGGAGAAGTAGCTCAGTGATAAAATGGGTGTTCTACCATGCAGGTACACTTCAAAACCTAAACGTACTCTTTTTTCTTTTGGTACCGGGGATTGAACTCGGAGGCACTCAACCACTGAGCCACATCCCCAGCCCTATTGTACTTTATTTAGAGACAGGGTTTCACTGAGTTGCTTAGGGCTTAAGTTGCTGAGGCTGGCTTTGAATTCGAGATCCTCCTGCCTCAGCTTCCCAAGCCACTGGGATTACAGGCGTGCACCTCTGTGCCCAGCTAAAGAGAAAAACAAAGCTTCTGTAAACAGGTAGTGCTGTTAGGAACCTGTGGGTATTTGTGAGCTGAGGGGTAGTGCGGATGCTATCCAGGGACTCCCTGATCTTCCTGTGAGGCGCTTTAAATCGCAGCCTGCCAACACCAGGAGCTCTCTAGAGGGGAGCCCGTCAGTGCCTGCCAGCCCAGGGCTGTCCCACTGCCCCTCCCAGGAGGGTCTGTGTAAAGGGGATGAGACGGGCATAGGGATGGGCCCTTAACTCTCTCCTTTTAAACAGGCTGTGTCTCCCTGGACCAGTGCCCTTGGCATCAGCAGGGGAGCGACGGAGAATGCCAGCTAGTAGGAGTCCACACTGCAAGGCCCTGGGACGGTGTCCTGTGCTATAGGTGGGGGAATACTAAGTGCCTGTTGTCTGCAGGTGATACTCTGTGCTCAGCCCTGGTCTGAGACCAGGCTTTACCCAGGACTGGACTGTTGAGTAGGGATGGGTCACATTTCCAGTGTTGTCTATCCCACAGGCACCATGCCCAGAAAGCTGGGGAGTCAGAAGTTCTCTGTGAGCTGCTGACCAGTCCCTGCACACTGCAGATGGAGAATGCTGCCCAGGAGCCACATGCCAGCCTGGCACCTGCCTGCCCTGCACAGGGCTCCTGCACAGGGCGCACGTGTCTCACCCGCAGCTGCCTGGTGCAGCTGAGCTAAGCAGCAGGCCAGTGGCTTTCATTGTTTAGGGGTGTGCCAGGTGTTGACCTCCACCCCTCTACAGGGCATCGTGGGCTGGGCCAGAGGGCTCATGGCTATGGACGACAGCCCCTTCTGGGCACAGGCTCAGGACGAGTGCTTTGATCCTGGCTGTGGGTTACAGAACAAGCCACCTGCACATGTGCCCCTGCTGCAGGGCTCAGGTTGAACTCCATGCACTCGTGCCCACATGCTGCTCTGTAGAGTGCCAGTGGTTGTGTGGGCCTGCAGGCCATGGAACTTGACCTTGACCTTTTAGGAACCATGATACCCCTGGAACTGGGCAGGGAAAAAGCCAGCTGAAGGGTGGGCAGAGGTTGGTGCCATCTGCCTTCATGTATAGCCAAGTACACTGCTGGGGCCCCGTCTGTCCAAGGCGCCCAGTGGTGCTGTCACACTAGGCAGGGCACACACAGGACAAGAACCTGCACTTAGACTTCCTCTTTGGTTTTGAGTTATCATAATGCTGATGACTAAAGTGCTCTGCCTCGAACCCCACAGGCATGTCCTCAGAGGACCAGTGGGAGGATCTGGGAGCAGCAGCAAGATGGCCAGAGGCCTGGCACCGCCATCCAGTGTCCTGTACAATGATCTTGTGCAAGTCCCTTCAGTTAGAACACTTTAATGATTTTTAAAAATACAATGGAAACCAGTCCCTCAAAACAGGACTAGGAGTGTGGCTGTCGGATGGTCCACACTGCATCAGACAGGGTTCCCAGCAAGTGGAAAGCAGACCCCCGCCTGGAGTGTGGTGGACAAGCCCCTGGAGAGGAAGAGTCTTGGCACACAGGAGTGGTAGGAAAGCTTCACACTTTCCAACTCCACGCTGTTTGACGGCACCAAGTCAGAGACCTGCGATTTCATTGCTAATGACAATCTACAGTGGGTGAGTGAGGGGCACCCTTTATTTTCATTTCTCATCTGGCTGTTAGAAAACTCTTGTGATCAAGTTTTGATTTTGCAGATGCCACAGCATGAAGCTTTGTAGCATCCTCCAGATGTGTCACTGAGTCTCTAGAATAGAGACTGGCCCTTGCACATCTGACTGGCACCCTGAGTCATGAAGGGACTTGTAACTGATCATAATGCTGACGTAGCATGAAGTGCCTCCTGGCACCTGTGGCTGCAGGGCTGGTAGCCAAGACCCAGAGGTTCCAATTGGATGCCATTTACTGCCTTAAGCAATTCACTTGTTTGCCTGAGTTAACTGTTAGCAGGTTACTTGGGAGAGCTGGAGGTGTAGGTCAAGGGTAGAGCACTTGTCCACCTTCCACTTGCATGGCAGTACCAGAAAGAAGAAAATTTGGAAAGAGTGGGACACCTTTTTTAAATGAGTCTGTGCTATAAGAATAGGAAACAATCAATTCCTAGGAACTTTAAGTGGAAATTTTGTTCTACAAAATCTAAATATCCAACACAGTGTAACTCTGTGGTTTTTAGGAATATACTTTCTTAAAACCAAACAAGGGGCCCACATGTCATTCTAGCAGCTCAGGAGACAGAGGTTGCAAGTCCAAAACCACAGCTTAACAAGACCCTGTCTCAAAAAACAAAGGGCTGAGTTGTAGCTCAGTGATAGGGAGCCCCTGAGTTCAATCCCCAGTATCAAAAAGAAAAATAATTTTTTTCTTAAGTTTTGAGCTGGTAACTTGTAGATATCAAAACCTCTAAAAAGATGATGGCAATGTCTTGCTTGTGCCTCTGACCCTCGTGGGTGGACTGTCCCTTGCTTCTCTGGTGTCCTTTCAGTTTCTAGACACAGACCTGATGTGTTCCCATCCTATTCTTGCACGGGAAGCAGCCAGCAGTGTCCAGGCCTGCTGGTGCTCCTTGGTGCGAGCCATCTCCCACAAGCCTTATGCACAGCTCTGATAAAGATGTGCACCAGCAGTCTGCATGTCCAGAGGCCCCCAGCGATGCTAATGTCACCAGCTCAGTAAGAAGGTTATCACTCAATTTTTACTTCATTGTTTTACTTTGAAACATTTTGAACGGGTGAGCACTAGCAGCTCTGCTCATGGGTCCTGCACATTCCTGGATTTCACTGGCTCTCACACGTTCAGGGTCCTTGTTACCTACCTTAGAGACTCCCCAGCTGTCCTGACCCAGCCACTCTCTACTTTGTAGCACATCCTTCAACCCAGGCTTGCCTGGTGTCTTCTTATGACTAAAGTGCAACTACGCATCTTTGCAAAATCATGCAGAAGGTATGGTATGGCCTCTGGAGGCAGGCACCCACCAGGCTTCTGCAGCACTGATTAGATCCCATGGGGAGACAGTGACAGGGCTTCACAGTAACTTCAGTTCCCACTGATGTGCCTACTGGGACTTTGCTGTTTGCACCAGTCCTGTCTCCCATGCTGATTCTATTAGGAAGACCCCCACCTCACATGTACCTGGCTGCCTATGTCCATCACTGTAGACTGAATACCTGCCTTATTCAGTGGCTATCTTGCTACTCAGACTGTCCCCACTTGGCATTCCTCAGGTTGCACACACTAGCACCTGTCCTACCACTGTGGCCCCACTCCTTGAGCACTTCTTGCCCACACACCCAGGTCAGCCCTCTCAGGAGCCCTGCCTTCAGAAGGGCACTGGGAACTGCAGGCCTCACTGCTACTGGAGCAGTCTTGCTGCTGGCCGTCACTGGCAGCTGAAGCTCATGCACATGTGCTCCTCAAACCAGGAGTTCCTGCTAATGCCTCCAGCTCAGCCCATACAGCTGCCCACCATCACCAGTGAGTCTGCCTGCTCAGCGTTAGTGTGCACATAACTCACTTCAAACTGCCAGCCCATGCTCCCCTGCAAAACACACTCACCCGGTAAGACAATAGGGTGGTTGCTTCCCCTGACCTCAGGGCACCAGTCCAGTGTTCTCCAGTGTGCGTGAGCACAGTGCTCCCCACCTGCTCTCCGCTTCACGCCCAGCTGTATGCAATTTTGAATTCCATTCCCCAAAGTGGCTGATTTTAATTACTTGCTGATAGCATTACTGCTGGGCTAGTGGTCTATCATCCCTTCTCATTGCCCCACTGCCCCTCATCGACGGACCTAGAAAAGTTCATTTAGTTCTGGACGACTCAGCCCACAGCTTTTGCACAAATAAGGAAATGCTATGTTTTCCTTATCTCTTTTTGCATAAACAATAAATATGCATGTGCGCTTGTGCGGCGGCATTCCTGAGGCTGGAGGGTCAGCCAGGTGACTGGCCAGCAGACAAGCTGGCTGTTGATTTCTCCAAAGTCTCCCCGATGTGCAGTCTGGCTTCCTCTCAGCATGGAGGCTGGAGGAACTGGCCCCATACGACTTCCTCCCTTCACTACTGACAAGAAGTCCAGAGGCCAGGAGGAGGGACTATAGACCCCATCTGTTATGGTTTGGATATGAGCTATCACCCAAAAGCTCCTGGCAGGGCAGGAAATTAAATGTTGTGATGGGTGGGTTCACCCATCTGAAGGGCTCCTGTACTAGGTGGTGGCTGCAGCCAGGTAGGGACTGGGTAGAGGGAGCAGGCACTGGAGGCATGCCCTTGAGGACCTGGTCCCTGCTCTTCCTTAGCTTCCCGGCTGCTGTGAGCGGACATCTTGCTTCCTCCTGTGTAGACACTGCATTTGTTTCAGTGTTTTGATATATTAGTATAGATATGGCCCTTTGCGCACATACACCTCAAAATTCAGGTCTCCCTTCAGGCTATCTTCCAACAAGTGGTCTATAGGGAAAAAGGACAGCCTGTCGGTTTGTCCCATCCAGAGGCGGGCTCCCCCACCTGTGCTGCCCCTCCCTCCCTCCCTGGAGCTGCAGCCCTCTCCACTCCTTGGGGGTCACACTGGAGTCTGTAAGCTCAGGTCCTAGGATCGGTGCAAAGTCTACATCAGGAAACTTGCATTTGGCCAAAGGCTTTTTCTTAAAATTATTTGGATTATGTTAAACATTTTATAAATTTGCTGTTCCCCAAATGAGTAATAGTGCAGGCAATTACCTGTATAGATGGCTAGTTGCCAAAGATCTTCAGAAAGGCCTGATTCCTCTACTGGCATCATTCTGAGAACTGAGCATCTGAGCTGGCCTCCTGTCGCAGTGGGCTGGAAAGTTCTGGAGAAACACTGCCCCTGCATGGAGCACGGACAAGGACACGCTCCCCTCTCCCTGAACATGTGTTCGGCTGCCTGCACGGCACTCATGTCCTGGGGGCTGTGGCCGACCCAACACAGGGAGGAGGTGCAGAAGCTCTGCAAACCTGAGGCGGGTTACAAGGGACATGAGTGCCTGCAGGCGCTGGCATCCCTGGGGATGGGGTGTATATGTGAAGCGCCTACTGTAAGGCAGTCTGGTGAAGACGCCCTGACAACTCAAGCCTCAGTCTCATCTCTTATGTCCACAGCATTTCCAGCCAGTTTCACTGAATTCCGGCCACTGGTGACAGGGTTTGTCAATTGAGTGGCTGTGCCAAGTCCGGGGACACTTGAAAGCCTGTTTCATCACAACATTCAGAACAAGAAGCTCTCGATGTGAGACAAGCATGTTCTACACGAAAGGGAAGTGTCTCATCAGGGTGAGCTAGTGTGAACTCATGGACGATCTTTCTTTGAGGTTCGACTCTGAGGACTTCTGGTGCCACCCCACTAGCCGCCTCCAGTTGAGCGGGCATCAGCTAGCATTTCCAAGGCAACAACTTAAAAGATTTTTTTTAAGTTAAAATTCTAATTTATTTTAACACACCTCAATGAAGTAGGGAAAAGGCAAAATACAAGGCATATCCAGCATAAAGAGGCAGCCTTTTAGGAACCATGCTGTAGAAAAGGTAAAGCAGGACATGTGGTGAACTAGTTCAATCAAGCTTTTATGATACCATATGTAAAAACGACAATCTGAAGAATTTGGCAGATTTATTTTTGTCTATCTCCAGTTTAAGTAGATACGTCTGCTTACAGTAAAGCTGTGTAAGAGCACACAAAAGCTGAACACAAACAGTAAGATCAGACCCAGCAATCCAGAGCTGCAGAGTAAGACCAAGTAGGTGCCTTCAACAGCAGTTCAACCGTCCAGGAGATGATGGACAGTCGGGGGCTGGTGTCCGCACCCGGCAGAAGGCCCTCAGGGTGCGGGCTGCACAGTGGAGCCTGCAGCTATACCTGGGTTCCATGGCTCCGGATGGAGACAGCCCACGTCCACTACATCTAACATGCCATTGAAAACAGGGATTATAAGGCCACAGTATTTCTTTTGGACGAATCCCTTACTGTAGTAATTTTTTTCCTATTAATGTAGTTCAGTCTTTTGAAATATAAATTATATTTTAACAATTAAGGTTAATTTTTTAATTACTACATAATAACTATTAAATTATTTATACTATTTATACCTAATATCCAAAGGAAATTTACTACCAAATCTTACAGTAACTATCAGTCTGACATGCTTAGTAATTGATCCCATAGGTATAATTACAGGCCAGCATGATTTTAGTGTCTGCTGTTTCATTTTACTGAGTTATGAGCGCAGCATTTATGGAACAAATAAACTCAAGTGGTGCGGCCACCCAAGGATCACCGTAGCGCCAGCCGTCAGCTCAGGAGGGAATCCCAGCACGCCGACAACGCCAGGTCCACATCTCCCTCAAAAGGTGCTGGTGGAGGTTGTCAGACGCCTCCCAATGTAGATCCTATCAGAAGAGTGACTGAAGTCAGTGGGGCCTCCAGCTCTCAGGTGGCTCTGCTCAGCTAGATAGGCAGCTCATGGTGGCTACAGCTTTGGAGGGACTGGCTATTTTATACCCATTTAAAATGTTTGTGATGACATCTGTAATCCTTCATCAAGGGGTTTACACAAAACGCCCAGTTGTGTCCTCACAGTGCGCTGTGCTAAACGAGCACAACACAGGTGACCAGCTAGGGTTGCAGATCGGGGGCAGAGCACCTGACTGGCAAGCACAAGGCTCTGGGCTCGTCCCCAGCACCAGAAAAACAAAGGGTCAAAGTAGGATACCAATCAAGTAGAAGTGCTGTTGCTACCCAGAACAGCCTTTTCACTGTTTATAAAGTGATCCAACGCAGTGTTGGAAGACACCCCCAGGGCAGGTGGCACCACTATCAGTCCATCATCCCCAACCTCAAATACCAATCACTGAATCAGGAAGCCCTGCCCACAGCAGCCCAAGCCTGGTCCCAGTGGATACCTGAAAAGCAGGGGATATCGCTTAAGAAGGCACGGGGCTGGCCAGGAATGGAGGAAGAGACAGCAGACCATGAGCTTTCTGGGACCAACTATAGAGGGTGGTTTCCATGCTGCTCATGATGGGAAGCTGCTGAGAAGCTTGGGGTGGGTTGGGAACCATCAGTCTCCAAAAGACTGAGCAGGATGAAGGACAGGGACTGTAGCCAGAAACTGGCTGCAGAAAACCAACCTGAAAGGCACAGCTAATCTGGGCATTTAGAATAGGTATTACCAGGCCCTTCTTGCTAGTTCTGGGAAAAGCTCAAAAAATCAGTACCTAACCACATCATTGGTGAGACTGATGCACACTAAGTCTGAGCCCAAAGCCAAAATGAAGATGATGGATTGGAGCCTTCCTTGAGACAAAGAACCAGCACACAGGCAGCCAGAGAAAGGTGCCAGCCCAGCAAGAAGAGGTATGAGGTTCATTGTGGATTGCGGTCACTCTTTAAGGAGCCTCTGGCTCACCCAGGAAGCCATTTCCACAGCAGGTGGAACCATGGGCCAAGGAGGGGGCTGGATGTGACCCAAGGACCACAGCTCTCACAAACCACAGCAGGTAAGCGACCAGATGTGATCCGCCACAAGGGAGATTCTGGGGAAAAAGGGTGACCATGCCACAGAACCTTTCATCCTGTGCCCTGTTGTCCCCCCACACAAACACAAGCCCTCCAGCTAACCTAAGCCAGAAGCCAGTGCCAGCAGCCGGCTCTCCAGGAACCCACAGCCACCAGAACACTGCCCATCTCGGGAGATGGCCACATGCCTGGCAGCTAAGGAAGGGAAGAACAGCTCTACCCTTCAGCACCGTCCAGCTGGAGGTTTTAGAACCACAGCAGCACCTGCCTGGACTCCCAATGCTTCCTGCAGTTACTTAGCACATGAAGCCAGAAATCTAGAGACCTTGTTTTTTCTGTTGCTGCTGAGAATGGAAGAGAACAATCCCATGCCACCCACAGTGAAGGGGACAGGTCAGTGCAATGCCACACAGGAGTGCACTAATCCAGACCACACAAAGCAGTCCAGGAACAGAAGGTGGACGCAGTCCTATGCAAGGAGAAGGGCTAAAGGACTGCTGGAGGGCCTTCCAGAGTTGCCCGTGTTTCCCTTTCCTGACCAGTGACAATGTGGTTGTCTGTGAAGCCGCACCCAGCTGTCACTTATGTGCAGATTTAGGAGACTCTGGACCCTCCCAAGGCCCACTGTCAGGGTTGCATGGTAACATCACCTACCCCAATCCAATGGCCAGGAGATGGGACAGCAGCAGAGACGGAAGAAAGACCTTGAGGAACTCTGCAGAGAAGATGCCCCCCTTCTTCATGACACTGGTGTTTCTCATGCTGAGCGTGGCCGTGCGCTTGGGGTGTCGAAAGAGGAACTCCCTGGGCGGGGAGAAACACGGCGGTCAGTGTACCCATCACCACAGAGCCCCTGGTGCTGAACGCAGACTTACTTGGGGGGGATGTTTTCTGGCCGACTTGACCAATCCCATATCCAGTCTGAGTTTTTCTTTAAGATGCTTTCGACCTCTTTCCTTCTCTCAAGATAATCTTCCTCGGACTAAGATAAAGCAAATATTTAAAGCAGATTAATTAGCCTACCACAGTCACACCAGGAAGCACGAGATCAGTCAGCCAAACACAGCCTAAAGACACAGGTCCACTCCTCCGGCCACAATCCGGGGACTGGTGAACAGGGTCACCCAAGGGCAGACCCCTCCAGCTGGGAAGTGCCCCCCAGCCCATCAGGACCCCGGTGCGACTGCGAGCTTCTGTCAGCACTGAGAGCTGCAAACATGGCTTAGGACACCACGAAGGGAGGACAAAGGTGGTGACCGCAGCCATGTGACCCCGCGACCTGAAGGAAGCAAGCTCTGTGCAGCCAGGGTGTCCCAGGAAAGGCAGGAGCACTCACCATCACAGCTGAGCTGCACTAAAGACCTACTAACTTCAAGGAACTTGACAATACGGGACTACAGTGCTTCTTGACTCTGCTGCTTTGCATTTTCAAGATTCTGTGCCTGGGCATGCAATTCCTTTCTGGGGGGCGGGGTATGTAAAACAGTGGAAACCCTCTAGAATGCAGTGCCAAACCTATCAGATGTATGGATGCGAAGCTGCACAGGGACCTCAAACATCTGGAAAGAGGTCACACCTGGGGCACAGCCAGATTCTTACTCGCTACCAGGTTCCTGCTGAGCTCTGGCAGCCTTAGAACCCTGTCTGGGGCAGGGAGACGTCCCAGAGAAAGCAGGGATAGCAGGGAGCCCGAGAGGAACTGAACAGGAGGAAGAAGGACTAGTGCAACCCGAGACCCTGCGTCAGGCTAAGGCAACTCTTGAGCCAATTACAAGGGGAAACACCACTGTTCCATCCTCACTGTTACTGACTGTCCCAGAGGGTGTCCCCTGCACATACATGGTGTGCACAAGGCACAGCTCTGCGACCTTAGCAGCGCATCACCATCACTGCCTCAAAGTCCACGCAGGAGAAGGGGGGCTACAGGTCACTAAGGCACACACTCAACTGTCTCTTTGCCTCCCAGGCTGATACCTTTAGAAGGCTTTGTGGCCTGTCCATGTTGGAAGTTACCAGTTCCTGAGCTACTAACACAAACCGCCCTCGAGCACCAGTTAGCATCAGGTGCGGGCGGAACAGACAACAGTGCCTAGGGAGACGCCCAGAAGCCACAGCCACCTGGGGGCACCAGAACCAGCTCTCAGCCACCCTCCCAGGGGCCAGGAGGCCCCAAGTGCAGCCCCATCCATGCCTCCCCTGGCCAGCCCACCATGAAGGCCATGTGCTGTGGGTGTCCCCACAAGATTTCTTTTCCCAAAGGCATGAGACGCCCCAAGGGCCAGCCGTGCTCAGATACCCTAGGAAGCCCACACGCCCTCCAGCTTACCTGAGAGCTGTTCTTCTCACCGATGCTGTGGGCATCTGTTTCTGAAGCTCTCGTGTTTTCTTGTGGCGTCTGTGAGCGCGGTGGGCTTGGTAACAATGTAAACAGAGGAGGAAAAAAACAGCGTCACATTAACGTTCTGTGTTCAGAAGCAAACACCCCCGGCTGCAAGCAGTGCAGATGCCTGTAACCCTAGCTACTCGGGAGGCTGAGGCAGAGGATGCGAATTCGAGGCCAGCCTGGGCAACTCAGCGAGGCCCTGTTGCCTAACAACAAGGGCTGGGAAGCAGCTCTGCCGTCAAGGGAGCCCATCCCGTGCAAGGCCACACTTCAGTCCCCAGTACCAAAAAACAACAGGCAGCAAAACCCAAGACAGGGGCCATCTGCTCAGCTAAGCACAGAATGCAGGGCAGCTGCCAGCCACAGGCAGGGCCAGATGCTCCCAGTCTTCCTAGGTGGGCACCTCTTATTCCCCGGCAGTCAGCTATAGCTGGCTCTGGTCGGTGGCTCCCAGCCATGCCACCTTGGGCTCACTGCCAAGCCAGGGGAGGGCATGAGTGCTTCTCAGAGGCAGTCAGCTAAACACAGAGCCTAGAGACACAGTTCCACTCCTCTGGCCACGGTCCGGGGACTGGTGAACAGGGTCACCCCCAAGGGCAGACCCCAGCCGGGAAGTCCCCCCCAGCCCATCAGGACTATGGTGCCGAGGTTCATGCCAAGTGACCTCAGGAGTGCCTTCACCATGCTGGCTGGCGTGAGGGGCAGAAGGGACCCTTTTGTTGAGTGTTCTGGCCTCAACACTGTGCCTCCAGAGAAACCCCAGGTCTCCTACCCCAGACAGCAGGCTCCTGCTGTGCCAGGACTCCCAAGAGCACCCCTTGTTTGGCCTCAGCCAAAAGGCCCCCGGGTCCTTGAAGGTCACAGGGGCATGTGCACCTGTGCCTGCCCATCTCTTAGGGAAGTCAACACTGGGGTACATACACGTACTGACCCTACCTGTCACAGTGAGAGCTCTTGGAACTACTCCGTCCAGATTCGTGCTGGGCGTCCAGCAGTATTTTTTCCATGTCACCATTATAAATAGATACTGAGGCTGGAACACCGCTCCCATTCCCGTTGCTGAAGTGCAGCTCCACCCAGGAGCCTAGGGACCAAAAAAGAGGCATGGCTGGAACTCTCCACCCACTCTGGAATCTGGTCGTAACATAACCTGTCACCCCCCACTTCCAAGAGAACGAGTCACCCTGTGAGCCATCATGCCTACTCTGACCCACATCCCTGGTCTGCTGCCTCATTGGCTGGTTTGCCATTTCTTTAAACCAAGCAGATGTCAGATAAACCTGTTGTGTCCTCAGAGTCCAGCTTGATCACTGTCTTGCAGTCAGCTTTTAGAAGAAAAGACTGTCAAAAAAGTTTAAAGAATCAAACATTTCCTTTAGAAGATTCACCCTTAGCCTACTTCCACACCCCAGAATCACACACTGACCCGAAGCCCTTAAGATCCACATTGCCGCCTTTCATTTCAGTCTGACCAGAACAAGCTACCCTTTCAAGTAGGGCTTGGACGAATCTCGACACTGACACTCCACGTTAAAACGCTGGGGATGTAGTTCAGTGGTGGAGTGTCCTGGATTCACGACCCAGTAACAGGAAAAAAAAAAAAAAAAACGGGGGGGGGGGGGCGGGGGCGTCAAGGCCAGCCTGGGCAGCTTAGCAAAATCCCATCTCAAAGTCAACAGCAACAGGAAGGTCTGGGGCAGCGCTCAGCGGAGGAGCACTGCCTGGCACGCTGGCAGTCCTGGGTTCAGTGCCCAGGCCCAGCACCACAGGGACGCCCACTGGCATCTTCACACTTAGGTGTGTGGTTCTCTCCCAGTCGGGCTGACAGTGCACCTACACACTCTTGTCACCTTTTCTGGGCACACACTCACTTGTTGGTGAGACTGAGTTCAAAGGTGTGTAGTGTGTAGCTGCTAGGACACCCTCCTTCCCAACCCACCACACATTGCTGCTGCCGACAGGCCACGGGTCCCCCCCTGGCCATCCTGGGTTACGTTTCAGACCTCTGCTCCCCTCTGCCATGGTGCCTCCTCTGTTAGGAATCAAGCATGCGGGCTGGGCTGCAGCTCAGAGGCATAGCGCCTGCCTAGCACATGGGCGGCACTGGGTTCCATCCTCAGCACGTTAAAATAGACAAGTAAACTGGAGGCATTCTGTCCAGCTACAAAAAAAAGAAATCAAGCACACGTACCTATGCATGGTCAGGATGACCTGATTTGTTTATTTATAGAAAAGCCTTTGTTTACAAACACCCAATGTTAGGAGACAGGAGGGAACATGACACAGGAGACTCACGGACAAACGGGCACTGTTCATGGCCGCTGCAGTTCTCCCCAGTACAGTGAGATCCACGCTCTGTCCTTAACCAACAGAGCAGCACCCTGGTCGTCTGGGAGGAGTGCAGCCGACTAGTGACCTACTCAGCGCCCTCCAGAGGCAGGTGTAGGCTGGGGTCCCCTGAAATGGCCTGGCCTCAGTGGGACACTGGATGGGGAGTGCGTCACATCAATCAGAAGAAAGCACATCGGAGGCACGGGAATTAAGCTTGCCTGGACCGCCTGGGCGAGCGCTCCAAGGGCCACGTGAAACCCTAGAGCCGCCACGAGGTTCCCCCTGCCCTGCCCACAGAGGCAGGCACCCTCCTCGCAGGCCAGACTGGGAGCCCACGGGGACCTCGACTAACTCCAGGCATGCTGACACTGGGCACCAGCACTAACTCTACCAAGACTCTTTGGCAGCTGCCCCCTCGCTGGGCCTTAGGACACAGGCTGTGCAGCAGCCTCCGGGTCATTCCCTTTTCTAGGCTCACCGAGGAGGCTGCAATGCTGCCTGGGTCTCCCTGGTGTGTGACACCAGCAGGGTTTGAGGCATGGTGTGTGGAGCCTTTCCCCACCAACAACCAGCTCTCCAGCACCAAACGGCCTCCAACAGCTCAATTCTGACACTATCACCCAGTCCGTGACATGGCACAAACTAAGGTACCCAGGCTACCCACACGACTACCTGGACACTGGCTGCAAATTTAGAGGTTCCCACACCCCACCCCACTGGCTCAGTACAGTGCTGTGACTCAGAGAACTCGGGAAAGACTACTTGTGTTCTGGACACCATTTGGAAAAGGCCAGAAGGACACAGCACACCGAAGCAGGGATGACAGAAAGAAAGCTCCCACCTTCCCAACTCCCCTCCTGTCCCCCAGGGCCCCAAGTTTCCACCCTCTGATGGCTTACTCGTTCCTTCTGGGGACCAACCCTTTGTCTGAGCTACAGAGGCCAGGGTCCCACTAAGGCAGCTCATCAGCGTCTACCTGAGTGCATCCCAGGACTCGAGCAAGACATGCCCATCACTCGGGAGATCCTAGCTTAAGGGGGTCTGTCCCAGAGGCAGGGACAAGGACCAAATACGCATTTCTTACACAGGGGCACCCCGAACCTTGAAGGAAAGAGTCTGTGGTGGTGACTCAGAACACCACAGACTCAAAGGTGGTTGGTTCATAAAGAAGTTTGTTTCTCAAGTCTGAGGCCGGGAAGGCCAAGAGGAGGCCCTAGCCTGTGGGGTCTGCTTTTGGCAGGAGGCACGAAGGCACAGCCCCTCCCTCCACCCTCCTCCACCAGCACCAGGTCCTGCCTCACCAACAACCCCTGGGACAGGAGGAGCACATACCGCCCCAGCAGTGCCGAGTCCCCGGGATCCTGAGAGAAAGGAGCAACCCATCCTGGCTCAGCAGCAGCACCATCTTTGGGTCTGAAAGCTCTACACAAGGAACGATTGGCTCAGGGACAGAAGTCACTACTGCCCCACAACGACTGGCCAGGAAACACCCTGCAGGACACTGTCCACCCGCTGAGGTCTTGCAGCTGGCCAGAAGAGCTGTTTAAGAAAGGCAGCTCTCAGGTTTCTCAACAAGCTCAGAAAACCACCTTGGGTTCCGAGTGAACCATTACAACAACTGATACCTTGGGCCTTAGCAGGGTAGGCCCTCACTCCAGTTCCACTTTACATCCCTCTCCTACCCTCACTTCCACCACCACCATCAAGGCACAGCAAGGTGACCGTAGCTCCCCTGTGGATCAAGGAGAGCTCAACAGAAAGCCCAGGCTATAAATATTTAGCCATTATAAAAAGAAACCTACAGGTCCGCGCCTTAGAGATCAAACACAATGCAGCTCCTCCGAGTTCTCAACCCACTTCCTCATTTCCCGTGAGCACAGCTGACCTCAGCTTCCGGCACTCCGGGGACTGCCCCAGCCTCCCTGCCCTGCGTCCCAAGGCAGCCTTGCAGCTCTCCGTTCCCCAGCACTGAGCGACCAGGGCCAGCAGAGCCCCAAGGAGAGAGCACACACAGGCCCCTCCCCCCGGCTGGGTGGCAGGACTCAACCCTGGCCAGAGGAGGACCAGTGAGACTGCCCTTGCTTCCCTGAAGCCATAGGGCTGATTTGGAATGCTGAGGCAGACACCCTGAAAGAGCTCTCGCCTGTCACCCACCCATTGTCCCAGCATCAGGAGGCCCAGCAGGAGGACTGCAAATGCAACCTGGGCAACTTAGTGAGACCCTGCCTCAAAACATAGGAATAAAGGAGCTGGGGACATAGCTCAGTAGTAAAGGGTCCTGGGACTCAACCCCCAGTACCACAAAATAAATAAAGTTCTACCAGACCCTAGCCAGGGTTGAAACACCCACCCAACAAGCAGCTCCCAGGCAGGCCCAGGGAAGCTCCCAGGGTGGCAGACAGTGGCGCGCCCCAGGAGAAGCCCAGCAGTGGGCAAACCCTGGAGGGAATCCAAGCCCCAAAGGACTCTCCCTAGAAGTGGGCCTCCGGAAACTGCTGTCTGCATTTAGAAGCCTCTTAGTTGTCGGGGGGGGGGGGAGGAGACAAGGGCTGGAAATGGCACACATGTTGAGCATGAAGTCCACTGGGCCGGTGACTGGCATCTAGGTGAGCTGACCACGCCTAACACATTCTCAGTCCCCTGGGCTTCAGGTATTGCTCTGGTACTTACCACAGCACCTGTGTTTTCCTTAACCATCCCTGTTGATGGGGAGCACTTAGCTATGCACTCATGGTCCTGGGGGGCCACACACATGCCACCCCTTCAGGCCACTGTGACTCATGTCTTTACAAAGTCCCAACTCCCTCCTGCACTTCAGCAGTAATATATCAAAAGAAAAAATAAAACCACAGTGCCCCCCCCCCCACTGAAGAGCTTCAGCTGGACTGGACAGGGTGGGAAGGAGCACCAACCAATCAGTGCTGGCCCGTGGGCTTGGCTACCAGCCTCTGCCGGCCCAGCTCGGGGTAAACAAGCCACAGTCCAATCAGAGCAGAGGCAGGGAGGGCAAGTGTGGCCAGCGAATCCCAGCCTGGATTCACATTTCCTGGGGCAGCTGAAGGCCCCACGTGATCAGTGACCCCTCCTACCCTAGCCAAATGGTAAGCAAGTGCCGAACTGCACGTAGACTCCAGTGGGGCCCAAAGAATCCTCAACCATACTCTGGGTAACCACCTTTTTATAGAATAGCAATGCAGGAAAACAAAAATCTGTTTAACTCTTGGGCTGACAATCTTGCTGCCAATGACTCAGCAATTCAGGGGGGTTGGCAACAAAGGAGGACACAGTCAGCCCCTGGAAACCCTTCCAAGACACAAGACACTACAGCTGAACTAACACACAATGTTAGACATAAAGCAGCTGATAACAAGAAAGAGTTCATGAAACACTCCCTGGATCAGATTTCATGACCAAAAAAAACCTCTCAAATCTATTTCAAAGAAGTTGTTATCACTGTTTCAAAATTTGGTTGTAGTTTTAAATACTGTAAACTCAGCTACTTGGGAGACTGAGGCAGGAGGATGGGGAGTTCGAGGCCAGCCTCAGCAATTTGAGACCCAGTCTCAAAATGAAAACTTAAAACTTAAAAAAAAAGAGCTGTGGGTGTAGTTAAGTGACAGAGAGCTTACCTAGCATGGGTTCAATCCCCAGCACCTCCCCACCCAAAATAGGACGTAGTCTACAATATCCTAGGCTAAGTAAATCCTGCCTAGTAAAACCTTTAGATAATAAATTAACAGCTCCCTAGACCTACCTGAATAGAAACTTCTAAAAAATCTTAATGAAATTTCAAGCTTCACCCTCAAAGGTTTAAAAAGTCCTCTCCAAATGTATTCACATGCTCATTTTGCTCAGGGAACTCTTGCATCAGACAATACAAAGGTCAATTCCCCCTTGACTCTTGGACCCTTGGGATTGGGTAGAGGCTGGGGGCTGGCTTTACTCTGTGGCGCACAAGCCTGCTCCACCCACCCCAGACCCACAGGTGGCACATGTAAAAGGCCAATCCCGTGAAGCCAGAACCAGCACGGAAAGCCAGCCGGCGTCTGCCCGGGAGTCCCAGTCAGTGGGCTGGGAGCCGGCAGGCAGTGATCTTGCACTTATACTTTTTAACCTAGAATCCATCCGCTTGGGGGAGAGGGGGCGGGTACTGGGAACTGAACCCAGAACCCCGGTGCGCGCCATCACAGAGCTACACCCATAAACTATCTCATCATTGAGGCAGGATCTCACCAAACTGCCCAGGCTGGCTAGGCAATTGATCCTCCTGCTCAAATCAATTCAACTCTCTTGGCGTGAACCTCTAGCAGAACTGAGGCAAGAAGCAGTTTAAACCCTATTTTTAAAAAGCCACTCATACCTTTCGTGGCAAAAAAAGCAGCCAACCGATTCAGGCCAGGATCCTGTAACCCCGCCCCTCTTCTTCCTACTTTAGGAAGTCCTAAGAGTCCCTCCGGAAATAAATGTTAGAGACTTAAAACCAAAGCACTGCCGAGCGCGGTGGGGCACTCCAGTCGTCCCTGCGACTCAGGAGGCTGAGGCAGGAGGATGGCAAATTGGAGGCCCTCCGCAACTTAGGGAAGTCCTACCTCAAAAATCAAAAATAAAAAGGACGGGGATGTAGCTTAGTGATGGTTCAATCCCACTGCAAAAAAAAAAAAAAAAATCCCAGCACACACGGTTCCACTTCAACACCCGCGGCTTCCGCTGCGTGCCCGGCTGGTGCACCCAGGGCCCCGGGAGCAGGGCCCCAGTGACGGGCTACTTCCAGCTGCGACGTCAGGTCGCGTGGATGGAGAAGCAGGCTCCTCGCTCAGCTCCCAACCGCGGGGCCCCGCCGTGGCCTCGCTCGGAGTTCACCAGCTCCCGCGCCCCCCTCCCGCTCGCCCTCCCCCAGCTCCCGCGCCCCCCTCCCGCTCCCGCGCGCGCACCCCCCCCGCTCCCGCAGCCTCCCGAGCCTCACCCTGAAGGGTCTCCTCCTGCATCCCGGGGGCTCCGCTCTGCGACATGGCGCCGGAGCGTGGCTCGACAGCGAGGTTGCGCTCGGCTGCGGCTGCGCCTCGGCGGCGACCGCGGTGGAAGACGCACGCCGCCGGCCGACCGCTCAGCACTGAGCTGGGACCGCGCCGCACCGGGCTAAACTAGGGGCGGAGCGGGGCGGAGCGGGGCGGGGCGGGGCGGGGCGGGGCGAATGCGAGGCGGGCCCGGCGGCGTCGCCCATTGGCCGCGGGGCGGAACCTGCGTCGCGCGGGACGCCGGGCGCGTGCGGCACGTGCACCGCGTGCGCAGGATGGGGCCTGAAGCGCGTGCGTGAAGGAGGGAGTACGTGAGAGGGGCCGACCGGACACCTGCAGGGTGGGGCCTGCGGCGTGCGCATGCAGGAGGGCGTACGTGCGAAGGGCGGGGCCCGACCCTCTACTGAATGGGCGTGCGCGGGGTGGGACCTACAGCGCGTGCGTGCAAGAGGACACACGTGCGAGGGGCAGGGCCCCGCCCTCTCCCTACTGGGCGTCTGCGGGGTGGGGCCTGGGGCGCGTGCGTGGAGTAAACCGTGGGTGCGAGGGGGCGGGGCCGAGGGGCCTCCAGTGAGGGAGGCGCCTGAGAGGTCGGACCGCCGGGCGCGGGGGCTGTGCTCGCGTCTCCCGCGGGCGAGGAGTCGCCGGGCTGCGGCCGGCCATCGGTCCCGGCGCACGCCCTGCCTCGTCGCCCTGCTGCCTCCCGTGCAGGTTTTTCTCCCCCGGGAACAGCTGTACGCGTGGCCGGTGCGGCGGGCGGCCCGGAGCCGCGCTTCCGTAGCGGGGCGAGGCGCGTTCCCCGTACCGTCGGCCTGGCTGGGGCCGCCGCTGGGCGCAGCTGTGGGGCAGGGCTCGCGGCCTCGGAGCTGCACCCCGCCCTGCCGCTGAGCCGCCGCTGCAGCCAGCGGGGGACGGAGCCGAGTGGGGACTGCCCCAAAGACGGCACCAGAGGAGGGCCCTAGTCCTCCACGCTCGTCTCCCGGGAGACGGGTGGGAAGTGCGAGCGAGGGCGGGGTGGAAATGTCATCCAAGCCAACGGGGTCTTTGCCTTTGTAATGAAAAAGGAAGTTTCCCTACAATCCCGACCTCAGAGCCCTCAGTGAAGACTTCCTGGAGTGAGCCTAGCGTCCTAAAGGGAGAGGAGGAGCCCCAGACCTGCTTGCAGACACCTGTGTTCGAGAGAGGAGCCCCAGACCTGCTTGCACACGCCTGTGTGCGAGAGAGGAGCTCTAGACCTGCTTGCACATGCCTGTGTGCGAAAAAAACTGCCCGTGAGTCCCTCACCTCCACCACAGTTAACAATAATTGTTGCTAATGTAGCTGAGAAGCCAAAGGCAATGGTTAATATTCCTAAGAAAATAAAAAGCATGATCTTGCTCTAAAATTCCAGGGGATTTCAGTTATATGTTGGGTGTCAGTAAACCTGTGCATTACAGATTTAATTTATTCAGGAGAGGAAAGTTACAGATTCTGACATTTAGAAATATGTTGATGGAAAAAGCATAATATTTCTTAAGGTGTTAGAATAGCATCACTAGAAAGCTAAAGGCTCTTCACTTTCAATTTGAGGAAAAAAAAAAAAACGAGAAAAGGAAAAGGACATGACAGATTGAAGTAACAGACTTCACTTCACATGTTTATGTGAACCTTTTTATTTCTGCAGTGCTTGGGATTGAGCCCAGGGCCTTGCTTATGCTAGGCAAGCACTCTATCACTGAGCTGCATCTCAGCCCTTGTTGATGTGAACTACAATAGCAACACACAGAAAATATACATTTAAGTCTAGTACCCATGGACCTTTTTAAAAAGTTGGCTGTGTATTAGATCACTTTAAAAATCCTTAGAGGGCTGGGGTTGTGGCTCAGCAGTAGAGCACTCGCATAGTTCTTGCAAGGCCGCCCTGGGTTCGATCCTCAGGTACCACATAAAAATAAATAAAACAAAGGTATTGTATACAACTAAAAAATAAAACATTTTTAAAAATTCTTAGAAATTATTCCAGTTATATTAATGTTAAACCACGACACAAAGAAAAGACCACCTACTCCAATTCAAATCAAATTAAAGCAAGCTTGTAATTCTGACCCCCTGGGGCTGTCTCTCCCTAAACCTGTGGGAATAGAATACAGCTGTGCAGCTCTCTAGGCGTGCAGCTTTATAGTATAGAAAGTTGCAAAAAGGGGGGTTGTCTTGAGAACTTAGAGATAACAGGATTTTGACAAGCATAACACAAAGGCAGGTAGTAGGTTAATGGTCCGGCACTTAGGGAGTAAAAAGTTAGATCCCAACATCAGAACTTATATGAAGCGCCACTGGAATTTCAGAGAGGGTCGTTTCAGAGAGGGAATTTCAGAGAGGCCAGGGAAAGCCAGAATTTGTGAGGAGCCATTAAAGTTTCAAAGAGGGTTGTTATCTGGTCAGGGAAAGTCAGGCATGGGTGAGTTCAAGGCACGGGCAGGCATTCCAAGCAAATTTAGAAATTGCAGTAATTTATAGCAAAGCCGAAATTAACTTTGCTATAAAAAGTTAATTTGTGAGGAGATGGCTCCCAACATTAACAGGGAATTAGGCTGGGTTTATCAATTAATACAATGTAACTCTAAACATTGCCTACAAAAGGAAAGCTTCCCCCCAAAAAATCACAATTATGAGTTATGAAACCCTTCTAAATTACTGTTTTATAAGTTAAAAGAAATTATAATTCATTTAGAAATAAAAGGCACTGAATAACATTCATAGATGAGAGGTTGTATATAGTATTTCAGCAAAGAAATGAAAGAATTAGATTGTCACTGGTTTTCAGTTTCTACTGTTATTCTGTTAATCATCAATGTTAGGATGGCCTTAGGCCTGAGCCTAAGCAACTCCATTTTAAAAACACCAGTTTGAAACCTGCAGTCTCACCAGGACACCCACAGAGCCCTCTAATATGGCCTCAAACCCCAGGCAAGCTGTCCTTGCCTGATAAGAGGGAAAGGCAAGAAGATCATAGTGGAAACCACAGACCAGACCCAGGGTAAATGATGTCACTGAGAAATGACCCCAGGGTAAATGATGTCACTGAGAAATCCGGTGGTAGCTGATAAGGATTGAAAGGGGGGGGGGTCAAAAAACCCCCAAAATTTAGTATAATTAATAGAGCTGATGAACAGGGATTCAGCCAGCCAAAATAAGGATGCACTCGAGCTGGAGAGCCTGATGAGGGCCTGACTTCCCATCACTTGTCATTGTTCCTGAGCCTCTGCGTGATCCTCACCACTCTCAAACTCTACCTCCTCATCTGGACCTTGGTGAGAGCCGCAACTTCTCCCTATGACCTTTCCTCAACCGGTCATCCACTCCAAGCCAGGAAAGGCCTGCCTTGGTTCCAGCTCTGGCCACCACAGTCTAAGTGAGTGTGCATCTGCTGGATATAAAGCCTAAGGCTTAAGACTTTTGAATTTAGCATACAGAGGAAATGTCTGTCATTAGCCTATCATGATTAAGTGTGTTTTGCAGTGCTTAAAATTAATCCAGAATTGTTTGCTGTGAATTGATTAATCTAGAATTGTTTGCTGTGAATTGATTATGTCTATTGCAGTGCCTAGCATTAAGGATTGTCGTTTTCTTGATTAAGAACCTATAGAGTGAAATTGTATGGAGTAATTTGTGTGAATAAAGCATTGAAAGGGGCAGAAGCGCATGGACATTCTTTATTTCTCCCCTTGACTGCAATTTTGCCTCCTGGAGACAATCAACAAACACTGATATTGATTGCAAAGAGAATTCCCTGCCTTCTACTAGAAGGACCAGACAAGCTGTGAAATAGTTCCGACTTTGCACACCCTCCAACAGAGAGAACCTGGATCTAATCGAACCTTTGGAACTGTCTACCAACTTCAGGAAGTGGAGAGAATGGAAGACTGCATGAACTGACAGTGAAAGATCCGGAGGAGCAAAATACAGAGGTTTTTTTCCATTATGCATTGTAAGAGGGAAAAAAGGAGATAGATTTATTTCCCAGTTTAACAAAACAAAATAAAGAGTGGATGTGTACAGTGACGCATGCCTGTAATCCCAGCAATCTGGGAGGCTTACAAGTTCAAAGCTAGCCTCAGCAACTTAGAACCTCAAAGTTTAAAAAGGGCTGATGAGGGGCTGGGGATGTGGCTCAAGCGGTAGCACGCTCACCTGGCATGCGTGCGGCCCGGGTTCGATCCTCAGCACCACATACAAAGATGTTGTGTCCACCGAAAACTAAAAAATAAATATTAAAAAAAAAAATTCTCTCTCTCTCTCTCTTTAAAAAAATAAAAATAAATAAAAAAATAAAAAGGGCTGATGATTTAGCTCAGGGATGGAGCATCTCTATGTTCAATCTGGTACTAAAAAAAAAAAAAAAAGAAAATCAAAGTTCGCATAACATGGATATTTGAAGATTTTAAAGAGATTATTAGTTACTTCAGGTATAATAATGTTATTTTTAATGTTTTCTTTATACACTCAATGAAATATTTATAGTAAAATAATGTCTTGAATTATCTTTAGAATAACACAGGAGGGATAGTGGTCAAAGGTACAGATGGAATTTGCCAGACTTGATAATCATTGAAACTGGCTGATAAGTATTTAGAGGTTGGCTTTATTCCACCTACTTTTTTCAGAGTCTTAAGTTTTTTCACAGACCATCCTCCCCCATCTTTTTAGCCCTCACTTCTTTTCAAGACCTTGCTGAAGTGACAGTAAGGGTCAGGAAAGAGAATGAGCCTACAGAGGGAAACAGGCTGGCTCTCTAGTGGACAGTCTAAAGCCTGCCGAAGGGTGAAGTGACAATATCCTAAGGCCAAAGTTGGAGGTCTTGTGACATGGGAATTCATACTTAAAATTTTTAAGCATATGCTAAAGCTTGGCGCTACAACCCAGAAATGTGTGCACAAACGGGATTAAACCCAGAGGCACTGCACCACTGAGCTACACCCCAGTCCTTTTTACTTGTTTTTTTTTTTTAAGAGAGAGAGAGAGAGAGAGAATTTTTTTAATATTTATTTCTTAGTTTTTGGCGGACACAACATCTTTGTTTGTATGTGGTGCTGAGGATCGAACCTGGGCCACACACATGCCAGGCGAGCACGCTACCGCTTGAGCCACACCCCCAGCCCTCCTTTTTACTTTTTGACACAGGTCTTGCTAAGTTTCCAAGACTGTCCTCAAACGAGATCCTCCAGCCTCAGCCTCCCAAGTAGCTGGGATTATAGTTGTGTGAGTCCATCCATGTTTAAATGCAAGTGTTCTCTTTCCACTTAGAACTTCAGCACTGGGAAGCACCACACAGAGACCTGAGGCACAGTCTTACGGTACCTGTGCCTTTGAGCCCAGGTGACATGTGTGGCAGAGAGAAGCTCACGGGAGCCAGGTCACAGTGGGGATGAGGGAGTGGGTCGTGGAAAGCAAACTCCCATAGACGTCCACTCCAGCTGACTTCTCCAACCTGACTGAGCCTGGATCCAAGTCCATCTGCTTATGGCTCCAAAGCCAGTGCTCAGGAGGTGAGAGCTGGTGAGGAGGAAGTCCGATGTATGGAAGGACTGGACCCTGAGAAGGTGAGGGGAGCTCTCAGCCCCCAGAAAAGCCCAAACCCAAGTGAGAAGGCTTCTATCTGGAGGGAAGGGAGGCTGTGGGCCTGTGGGCAGGAAGGCTGCATGCTGGTGGGCTCCTCCCCCCCCAAAGGTAAGGTCAGGGCATGGTTACCTTTCTTTCTTTTTTTTAAAGACAGAGACGGAGGGAGAGAGAGAGAATGAGAGAGAGAGAGTTTTATTAATATTTATTTTTCAGTTTTTCGCGGACACAACATCTTTGTTGTATGTGGTGCTGAGGATTGAACCTGGGCCGCACACATGCCAGGTGAGCACGCTACCGCTTGAGCCCCATCCCCAGCCCACCTTTCTTTATCCTCTGGCCAGAACATGGCAGTTGACCTTGGTCTCCTGGAACTGGTTCCTCAAATTCTAAAGACAAATGTTTTCTCTGCAAATTAAACCTGAAGCAATTGGGAGGGCTTTGTGTTGAAAGGGAGGAGGTTGGAGCTGATAGGATCTCAGGGTCTGCAGTGTGCTGGGCTCTGAACCTACAGAAAGACAGTGTGGCAGTTCACTCCTCTGAGGGTGGCCTAGGCCTGAGCCTAAACCACTCCATTTTAAAACTCCAATCTCACCAGGCATGCCTAAGGAAGCCCTCCAGATTAGCCCTCAGGCACAAACCAGTCACTTCTCCCCACCCTGATAAACTCAGTTAACTCTCTGGCTTGTTGTCTTTGCCCTTATCAAGAAAATCAGGGTGGGGACCACCAGACCAGATGCTTTAACCCTAGGGTAAATGATGTCACCAAGAGACCCAGTGGCAGCTGATAGGGATTGAAAGTGTGGTCAAAAGCCCCCAAATTTAGTATAAATGAAGGAGCACATGAACAGACTTTCAGCCAGCCAATACTGATGCCCGCAAGCCGAGAGCCTGATGAGGACCTGGACTGACATCCCATCACTTGTTGTCTTGGCTGATCCTCTGTGTGGTCCTCACTGCTCTCAGACTCCACGCCACATCTTGACCCTGGTGGGAGCCGTGAGTTCTCCCTGAGACCCTCTCCTCAACCTGCCTGCCTTGGAGGAGGAGCCTGCCCTGGTTCCTGACCCGATGACCGCGGTCTGAGTGAGTGGGCATCTGTGGACTTAGAGCCCAAGGCTGGAGACTTCAGACTGGCACTAGAACTCAGCATGCCGAGGGAATGTCTAAGAGTGTTTACAGTGCTTAGAATTAATCTAGAATTGTCTGCCGTGAACTGATCATGTCTATTGCAGTGCCCAGCATTGAGGATTGTCGTTTTCTTGATTAAGAACCTGTAGAGTGAGATCGTAGTGAGTGATCTGAGTGAATAAAGCATTGAGGGGGGCAGAAGAGGTGGACATTCTTTAGTTCTCCCCTGACTGCATACCTCACTTTTGCTGACTATTCCTTTTTCATGAAGAGGCAGCTTTTTAGAATTCAGAATGCCAGGCAAAGGGAGCTCCGAAGGAGTGGCCGGATGGTGACCCCTTCCCTGTGGTGCCACACAGAAGGGGCTGGCCATAGGCATCATGAGTGTAAATAGTGGCCGGGCATGGTGGCACACACGTGTCATCCCAGCTACTCAGGAGGCTGCGGTCAGCCTGGACATGTTAGCAAGATGCTATCTCAAAAAGTACTGGGGATGCAGCTCACTATAGAGTGGCCCTGGGCTCTCTCCCCAGCACCACAAACAGGAAAACCATTTTTGAGAGGCTGCGGGGGTAGTATCCACAAGGCACTGGATTCAGTCCCCAGCACCATCTCCAAAATATCATTTTGATATCATTTTGGTAATCAGCATTTCACAATTCTGCAAAATAACAGATATCTCTAATTTTGTTGAGTCATTATTAAGAATGAGATGAGGCACAGCATCACCCTGTGTAGCTTTTCTTTTATGGATGTGAGTCCTAAGAAGCCCATTGGCACAAACAAGTGAGAGTGCATGTGAGCTTCCCTGGCACAACACATCCCTGAACTTCCCAGACAGGTGCCAAAATGCAGTCATCCTTCACCAAAAAAAAAAAGAAAGAAAAGAAAAGAAAAAGGTAAAATGGGACTTTCTTCAATGTGTCGAACCTGAAGCCTGAGAATTTGCCTGACTTGAAGAAGGATCTGGTCGGTCCGTCGGACACCACACCTCAAGTTGTGCTGGGCTCCCTAGGGGGAGGGACACTGGGCAGTACTCCACTTCTCTTCTGTGAAGGTGTAGATGGTGGTGGTGAACAGGAAGATGCAGGAGAAGAACCTGTCCCAGCAGGGTCAGTTTTAGGAAAGAACCCAATTTCCTGACTCTCCTGGCACCCACCTCTGGAAAATCTTCCTGTGCACCCTGAGTTGACACCCCAGGCCGAGGATGCTGAGCCCACGGAGAAGAGGCCTTTCTGTCCTGGCAGTGGTGGAGCCGAGCCGAGGGTGCAGCAGGTGCGTGAGGCAGGCCTGCCCCTGCTAGCTGCAGAGGGTGGGACGGGGCGCCGTTGACCAGGAGGTGAGAAATGTTTCAAAATGAAATAAAACAAAATGGACTGGGGATGTTGCTTAGTGTTAGAGAGGTTGCCTGACATTTGTGAGGCCCAGGGTTTGAGCCCAGCACAGAAAAAAAAAATCAGTAAAATGCATTGAGGTAAGCACATAAAAACTGTGGACTTTCTTACATAACAGCAGTGGTCAGTTTGAAAATGGACACCCCATTCACAAGAGCAGCAAAAAATCTAAGAATGTACTTAACAAATGTCCAAGACACAGGGAACAAGTGCACAATTTAGTAGGAAGAATAAAAGACAACGTTACTGTTGTAAAGACAGCATGTTCCTAGAGGAGACAGGCCAGTGGTCAGGAGGACACCTGCACCAGGGCAGCTGCATCTGGACCCTTGGCATGCCCAGCACTTGACCTCAGTGCCCCGCACCCCGCTGAGCCCTCATGACAGCCCATCAGGTAGGGACCGTGGTGGTTCTCTAGAGAAAGGGGTATTCTGAAATGAACTGCACAGTTGCTCAGTGACTCGGACAGAAAGAACATATCTGCAGCCTGCACAACCCCCAAGGGCAGCAGGTCAACAGTCCACCTCAGAAAGAGCTCCAAGGGCCAAGCCTCCCTCCGCCAAGGCACTGCTGATAGCCCCTGCAGCTCCAGCTTCAGCCATTCCCTCCTGCCCTGCGTGCAGACCCTCAGCCTCACCCCAGTCGCTGCCTGTTCCCTGGCAGAGGCCCCTGCTCTCCCGTCCCCTCCTGCCCCAGGCAGCCAGGAATGGGAGGAGAAAGGTAACTATGTCATTTCACTTGAAGTTCATGAGCACTTGTTGGAGGGACAAATGAGGCAGGGCACCGAAGACAGCCAGGTTCAGAGGGCACAGCTTTTGCTGTGATCAATCAATCCCCTGAACCCCGAGTTCAGGGAGTTTCAGAGTTTTATCCCCAGCATCTAAGGGGAGGGGCTCCCGAAGTTCACAGTCTGCAGAAGCTCACATAAAAGCAGCTTTTTCTCTCACTGTTCTGGCAAGTTAACCCCTCAAGGACAGCACCTGGGAAGGGGAGAGCTTCTCTCCCCCTCTTTCCTCCCCCTGCCAGCTGTTACCATGGAGCCCAGTTGTGACTTATCTTGAAAGTGTAGACACCTCTGTGAAGCCCAGCTCAAGGCCAGAGGCCTTGTTTGCACACTTCTCCAACTACTGTCCTGGATGTTTGTGAAAAACCAGTAAGGGGTGTCCAGCACCTGGAGTGCAGGTATCTTCCCCGCCAGTGGCCAAGTCAACAGGGCAACAGGAAAATAGGAAGTTTGTCTACACTGGACTCTTTTGCAGAGACGCTTGCCGACAGTCCTAAACCAGCCATGGGGAAGGTTTCTGGAGAGGCCCAGTTAGGACCTCTCTGTGGAGAAAGGGGGTGCCACTTCACACTCACCTTAGCGAGTGTCATACCTGGGCACACGACTACATGTCCCCAACTGTCCTCACATCATGGCACTCAACAGGGAAGCATGGGCCCTGCTCTGTACTCTGCACAGACAGGGCTGAGTGTGTGCATGAGTGAGCACATGCGGGTCCTTTGGTGGGGAGGGGTGTCTAGAACCTGCCTACAGGGTTCCTGGGAGAGCGGGACAGAGACCCTACAAGTGGTCCAGGAGGGACGGTCAGCTCTGGCCACCTCCCAAGCCCAGGGGTGGGGGAGTGGCAGAGCAAGAGCCCCCTTCCTGCAGGAGATGAGATGCTTGACCCCACTGGACAGGGCACAATAATCATTCCCCAAGACCCAAAAGTGCAGAGGACAGTTTGAACAGTGTGCAGAAGTGGCAGAAGCACTCTGTGGTTCTCACCCAGGGGCAGGGGACTGCAGGGCACTGGGGAAGGCAGAGTAGCCACGGGGAGTGAAAGTGGTGGGAGTCCTCCAGATAAGCCTCACCCTGACTGCCCTCAAGTGCCGGCCACACAGCGGCTCCAGAGGAGCAGGGGGAGATCCTGCCACCTTTCTGGCACAACTCCTGTGCTCCCGAATGCTGGAGGGAACGCCGCAGGCTGTACTGGTCACCCTGTGCCGTCTCCCCACTGCTCCAGGAAAACACTTTTCTAGGAATTCACGATGCAGGCTGTACCGATCCAGGCTATTTTTAGGAGTTGCTAGGATGAAATATTCAGAACTGTAAACAAGGTGCACACACTTCAGGGCCCCAGTCTATACATGTCCCATGTCCCGTTTGGCTGGAGAACAGGCTCCCAGGAAAGGAAGGGTGCTCTTCTAGACAGCTAGTCTGTGCTCCCCAGAGAAGGTTCAAACAGGAAGCGGCTCCCTAGAGCCCAGGCACATTCCTGCCCAGGCTAGACAGAGGTCCCTAGGGCGGGGTCCCAGGAGCACGGGCTGGTGGTGGGATTTGTCTGCCCTTGGGTATGTGAAGCAGTAGCTCTCTGGCTCCTGTGTCACTCAGCAGAGGTCTACAGTTGTGTGGCATAGACAGAGACAAGGGCTGGGGCGCAAGGTCTGCAGAAGCCTTCTGGATCCCGCCCACCAGGGCCTCCTGCTTGGCCTGTGCCCTGCGGACTCGCACCCCTGAGTGCACACAGCCCTGGCACACGTTTCAGATGAGCACTCCCAGGGGCCCCCAGACCTACAGACTGTTGGGGACGGAGGGGACTCTGCTTTCCACAAGGTGCTGGGGATTCCCGACCCACGCGGTGGAAGCTCAGCTCCAGTCTTGGGTCAAACCAAGCTGTTCTGGGGCTCCTTCCCTCCAGCCCAACTCCAAAGCTATCTCCAGGGGCTGCTGGCATCTGACACGCAGGAGTGACAGGGACACAATGTGGACACGAGGCCCCAAGGGAGAGAGATGAAGTTAAAAGGACACTAAGGGGCAGGGCACTGTGGCAGGGGATCCCAAGTTCCAGGCCAGCCTCGGCAGCTTAGCAAGGCCCTGTCGCAACATGGGGATGTGGCTCCGAGGTAGAGCACCTGGGTTCAGTCCCTGGTACCAAACAAAACAGAACCACTAAGGGGCAGTCCTGGGGAGCGAGGACTGACCTCCAGGACCCCGCCACAGAGCACAGCAGAAGGACACTGAGGACCAGTGCGGGACTCCAGGCAGCGTCCAGAGCCCTGCGAGGACAGCCCTCAGGGTCAGGACCTGCTGTTGACAAGCTCACTGGTGGCTGAGGCTGGTTGTGCTGTCCCCCACACTTGGAAGAATGACTTCTTGGGATCCTCACTGAACAGGGAGCAGTGGGAAGGAGCCCGACCTACTCCCTCCCTCCTGGGAAGGGCCGACCTGGGTCCTGGGAGGCCAGGCACTGGCTCGCTGGCCCCCTCTACTGTCCAAGACGCAGAACCCCAAAGGTAGCCGGGAGGCTGTGTGCAAGGTTGGGCCACATCTCAGGGCACCTCCCTGTCCCACACCAGGAGGACAACAAACAGCGGTCAGTTTCCACCACAGAACAACAGCTACAAGCTGTTGACACGCACCTGTCACCTGAGACTCAAGAGGCTGAGAGGAGTTGGAGGCCAGCCTAGGTAACAAGCAAGACCCTTCTCAAAATAGAAAATCGACAGGACTGGAATGCAGTTCAGTGGAACGTGGTCCAGCAGAGGAGTGCCCCTGGGTTCAGCCCCCAGAACTGCAAGGTGATGATAATGCAAATAGTGATGATAATAAAAGCAGGGACAATGTGTGGTTATAAAAAGAACAGAACAGCAATGTGCGCACCGACTTGGAAGTCTTAGAGATCAGGAACAGGTCCTTGTTCCCCAGTGTTGAAGGTTAAACACCTGAGAAACCCCAAGGCAAGCATAGAAAGCAAGTTTTGTTTAAGAAAGATAGAGGAGCAGGGCACGGTGGTGCACGCCTGTAATCCCAGTGGCTCGGGAGGCTGAGGCAGGAGGATCACAAGTTCAAAGCCAGCCTTAGACCTTGGCCAAGCTCTAAGCAACTCTCCCGACCCTATTTCTAATGTAATACAAAAAAAAAAGGGAAAGAAAAGGCTGGGATGTGACTCAGTGGTTAAGCGACTCTGGGTTCAGTCCCCAGTACCAAAAAAACCCCAACAGACGTAGCCGACTTCTCCTAGGGAAGAGGGGCCCAGAGCTGGTGCCCTGGAGAAGGTGCGTCCTGCCCTTCCGTCGGCCCCAGAACCCCCCTTTTAATCCTGCCTCCTTTCCTTCTCCTACTGAGGACCGCCTGAGGGCAGGAAGGGCCAGAGGGCGGCATCACCAGCCCTTTGTGTGTGTTTGAGACGGTGTCTTGCTGTGGCCCAGGGTCTTGGGAAGCTGCTGCAGGCCACAGGCAACTAGTAAGAGGAGAAATAAGAGGAAATGTGTTCAGCTGCAGGGGTTTTTGTGGATCAGAGCTGAGTTGGAAGACACACACTTTGCCCAGGCCTGCGCTCCTCCCCGTGTGGGCACGTGGTGGCCAGGTGCAGGCCCAGCAGAGGGCAGAGTGCACCGGGCCTCGCAGGTGGGGAACGCAGATGGTGTTCTTCTCACCAAGAGAGTGTGGGAATGTTGCCCCGTCCCTGTGTCTTGGAAGAGTTGCATGAGGCTGGGATGTAGCTCTGTGGCAGAGCTTTGCATGCGGGAGGTCCTGCATCCAATCCCCAATATCAGACTCCACATCCTGTCCAACCATAGGGACGGGAACCTAATTAAAATAAGTCATACTCCACATCTGTATCATATGCCAAAACACACTCTACTGTCATGTGCATCTAAAAAGAAAAACTAAAAACAAATCTTAAAAATTTTTAAAAGTAACAAAGAAAAAGTTGCCAAATAGTAGATGGAGTCAGGTTGGACCTAGGGAACTCGGATCTCCGATGTAGAAAAATATGAGTCCAAATCCAGAAGCACCAAGTCAAAACTTGTGGGGTTCAGGCTTGGGCTTCTGAATTTATTTTAAAGTCCCTCAAAAGTTTGGCCAGATTTGGATTTTTGTGAATGAACCATGTTAACACTGCTGATATCAATGCCGATTTTAACTGCTGATGGCCACCACAGGCTCCCTGCGCGTCTGACCCTCACTGTGTGCAAGTGTGCCACACACTCTCAGTCACCTCTCGACAGGGGGACCTATTGCTTATCCCAGTCGACAGAGAAGGAGAGTCAGGTGCAGGGGTGAGCCGCTCCCAGGAGGACAGAATGAGGCATAGGTCAGCCTGGTGCCCGGGTCCAGACTCCCCAGATCACCTTGACCAGTACAGGACAGAGCCCGCTGGACACACTGCGAATACACCCTCCAGCCTCTCCCCTGCTCAGCAGTTCAAAAGCAGCTGAACCCATCTGGGCACATTCTCCCTTTTTGGTTATTTACACGATGGTAGAACTATGTTCCAAACTGCAAATTCATACATGGACTCTTCCTTCTGTTCCGTTTATGGTGCCAACACATGTGTAACTATTAGATCACACACACATTTTGTAGCTAATAAGAAAAAAATTTAAATGATGAAGAGTTCATAGAGCCTCCACGGTTGTTTTTAATATGAGCAACTGCAAAGGTCCCTGTTCTTCTAGGAAGCTACTCATCCCAAGATAATCTGATACTTTCAAATGCCAAACAAAAAGAATTTGCCAGAGATTTTCATCTCTTGTTCCTGCACACTTGGTAGAAGCTATAGTGAGGCTCCCTGTGCCTGTAGTTTTCTTTGGGGGAAGATTTTTCACTATTGATTCAATGTCTTTTCAAAATCTGTCTCAGCCTCCTGAGCTGCGGGGAAGACAGTGGCCACCACACCTGCTCTGTCACCCTCTTTGCCGTGCGCCCACCCCTGAGGGTTCCGTTTGGTGTTCTGGTTTTAGTTCTACATTTCCTTTGCTTCACATTTCCATTTTCTATTTCTTTGCTGAGACCTCCCATCTTTCCCCTGTTCTATCACTGAGCGTCCGGATGTTTCCTGGTCAGGCACTGTCTTGTCAGATACCCAGGGTCTCCGTCGTGCAGTGCTGGTGACTGTGATGCCACATGTGGTCGAGATTGTCTTGTTTCTTTGTTTGCTGGATATAATTTTGTGTTGCATCCTGGACATTTTGAACACCACCCATGGAACCCTGTGCCCTGAACACTAACCCTGCTGGTTCAGGCTCACGTTCACCCTACACTTGCTGTGCTCCTCAGATCTGCCCCTCTGCACTCCACCCAGCAGGACTGGGCAGGGGTCCAGCCAAGTTCAGTTCTGAGAGCCAAGGAGGTGATATCAGGTCAGACACGTGCCTGGAATGTATGCACTTTCTCAGGTGGCATTCCTTAGCAGGCCTTCCAGGACTCTGGGCTCCTTGGGGTCCCCTTCTGATTTTGCCAGAGACCTGGCATCTCCAGCCTGCTGGGTTGCACACCTCTGGCTGTTGTTTTGAACCTGCATCTTGGGCCACAGGGGAGGAGTTGGGGGAGCCAGAGAGCAACAGGTCTGAGGGTTTGCCTGACCCCTGGGAGCAGAGCTCCTCCAATCAGAGGAGAAGGCCCTTTCCCTAGGGCTTTAGGCTCCTGTGGGTCCCTGATCTGTGCTTCTCTGTGGAACTGTTTGGGGGCAGGGGCGCCAGAGTGGCGGAAGGGAAAGGGGTTGATGCGCCTTCCCTGTGGCCCTGGGCACCCTTCCCTGCCCCACCATGTGGGAAGGAAGGTGGCCAAGCCCTCGCTGGGGACTGCTTCCAACCCTGCCCACCTGCCAGCCCTCCCCCAGGTGGGCTCAGGGGCTGCTGGAGCTGCCCAGCCAGGCTTTGCAGCCAGGGCTGGTGGGACACCCAGGGAGGTGGGCCTGTCCCCGTCACCCAGAGCCAGGACCAGAGCGAGGGCTTCTGCTCTTCCTGTTTTCAGAGTTGCTCTAGGAGCGTTTTAAGAGATGAGCTGCTGCCCCACCTCTGCCCATCAGGCCCTGCCTCCGTGCAGGTCCTTGGTTCCTCCTGCCCCTCTGTATTAGCTTTTTTTTTTTTGGTGTGATTAAAAAATAATAATAATAAAAATAAAACCTTGAGGATCACTTTTCTAAAAAAAAAAAAAAAAAAAGCATTTAAAGACTGAGTTTGTTTTTGTGGTACAGGGATGGAGCTGAGCCTGGCAGTGGGAGGTCCTGCTCTGGTTGAGCTACACTCTTACCCCAATTGTAAAACATTTTAATCGACTTTTCAGTTTAAAAATGCAGGGAAAAAAATTAAGCCAGTAACGTCAGACAAGTTTCCTGGTGAGTGAAGTGCCTGGCCCTCAGTGTGACCGCCCAGGGCACCTGCTGGGCAGGGCTGCTCTGCCCCTCCCTCTGCTGCCCCCCACCTGTCCACGAGGATGGCAGAGGGCCGCTCCCCTGCGAGTTGGGAAGCCTCCCTTGGGTTCCTGTTGTTGGAGCTGCACTAGGAATGTCAGAGAGCACCCCAGCCCTCAGAGGGAGGCCAACAGTCTGCCTGCTGCAGGGGCGGGGGGGGGGGGCGGGGGGCGGGGGGACTGGCTAGGCTCAGCCCCTCCGGGCGGGCGCAGGGTCTGATCTCAGCCTTTTGCCCCCCAGGGTGGGACTCTGGTTTGATAAAGTCAGTCTCTACGCAGGCAGAGCTGCTTTCCGAGCGTGTGCCTCCTTACAGAGCCACCTTCTATCTGGGGTAACTTCACTGTCACCTGCGAGAACCCCCTTCAGCAGCAGCTCTGTGGTGGCCAGCTCAGCTTGCATCTCTGAAAGTGCAACTATTTTCCATTTAGTCTTTAAAAGATTCTACTGGTCCTGAATTTTTTGCTTAGTAATTAATTTTTCTTTCTGCACATTGAAAATATCGCCCTAGAATGTTCTGGCTTTCCTTGTAACAAGCAGAGGTCAGTTGTCATTCTAGCTGTGAACACAGAGATTCACCCTTAAGATCTTTTCCCCTGCTATTCTGCGGTGCCTCACTCCTTACGGGCTGAACTCAGGGATCCTCCATCACTGAGTGGCATCTCTAGCCCTTTTTATTTTTTTTATTTTGAGACAGGGTCTCACTAAGTTGCTGAGAGCCTCACTAAGTAGTTGAGGCTGGCCTTGTTCGCAATCCTCCTGCTCAGCCTCCCAAGCTTCTGGGATTAATGACGTGTGCCACCATGCCCAGCCGGACTCCTTAGTTCTGAACCTACTTATCGTCCACTGTGCTTCTTGATTATGAACCTCGACCACCAGCCCTTAGAACACGATCTTTGCCCGGTTTCCCGTCTGCCCACTTCTGCTGTGTTGATTGAAAACATGTCGGACACCCTGGCTCTGCTTCACAGAGCTCCTAGCCCCTCCGATTGCTGACCTCGTTCTCTCTGGGCTGCCTTCTAGATATGTCTTCTACCTGTTTTACGGCCTACTGATTTTGTCTGTTGCTGTGGCTGATCTGCTGGTGGAGACATTCTTCAATTTTGTTTTACATTTGGATGATTATCATTTTCATTTCCAGAATCCCATGAGGTTGGGTGAATAAGCCTACTCTACGGTTTCCTTCTCCCCTGGAAATTTCTCATCTTGCTTTCTGTTCCTCAGCCTCGGTTGCACGACTGCCTGTGTGTTGGACCACCACGTCCCGGGGTCTGCTGTGCACCCTTCTCCCTTGCTCCCCTCCCCCCTTCACCCCCTCTTTTCCTTTTTTTTTCTGATTTGCACCTACAATGCCTTCTTTTCTATGTCATGATTGTCTTCAACTATGAAATGGTCATTGCCCTGAAAATATTTTTTAATATTTATTTTTTAGTTATAGGTGGGCACAACGTCCTTATTTTACTCTTTTATTTTTGTGTGGTGCTGAGGACGGAACTCAGTGCCCTCACACACCAGGCGAGCGCTCTACCTCGGAGCCACGGCCCCAGCCCCCTGAAAACCTTTTTCTAGGAGCTCTGTGAGCACTGAGCGAAGACTCCTTTGGAGAGGTGGCACGTGTTTCCTCCAGGTGGCTTGGTGGCAGCAATGGGGCCGCCTTGCGAAGTGGACATATTTCCCTCTTCTCCCAGGAGGATGCTCCTGTCCCTGCTCCACCCTCTTGATGGTGGGTGGTCCCTCCACCTGAGGTGTGGCCTGGAGAGATGCTCATGCTGAGAGGCTTCCTCTTACCCCCACCCCCTTGCCTGGTCTTTGACTTCAGTGCCTCTGGCCCTAAAGGCCACCAAGAGCCTGGCTCAGGGACCCCAACAGCACATGCCCCCGTATTAAAAGCAGCAACTGTCTTCAAACTGCCTGGCTGGGCTCCCACTCCTGTTTAATTTTTTTTTTTTTTTTTTGGTAAATCCATACAAACTTACGATGAGTGAGAGGGAATTTTCAAAGTCTTACCAGCATTTGAATTTTCTCAGTGGAGGAGTTGGTGCAAAGAATGTACGACATAAAACTTGCCCCTCCAGCTGTGCAGATGCCCCACCACGACGACTCAGTCTGCTGGGGTCTCACATCCTCAGTCAAGGAGCCGACCACACTTCCCAGTAGTGCGGGGTCATGCCCCCCAGTCTGCCTCTGCCCAGCCCAGCATAAGAAGGCAGTGTGGGAAAGGTGAGCTGGAAGGGAGGCGGGAGGGCAGGGGAGCAGGTGACCTCTGCAGTTGTCTGAACCTGGTTCTCAAGGAATGCCTGGCTCCCTGCAGACTCCACTGGAGATGATGGACAGCCGGTCCATGCAGAAGGGCTGAGGTGTGGAACCCAATGCAAAGGCACACCCTGAAGCAGAAGACGGACGTACCAAGTCCCAGAGCAGAAAAGGGCTGAGCATGCTGTGTGCCCCTCCGTGGAGCCAGACTTCAAGTGTCCTCTTAGAGACCGCAGGGCAGGAAGTCTCCATGGACATGAGGTTCCTTCTGAGCATTGCTCCAGGGCTGGGAGCTCTTTCATATCTGGAGTCCTGGTCCCTACAGTCACCTGTCATGCAGACCCGCACTCCACACATGGCTGGACTGTGGTAAAGCCTTCAGATGCAGACTTCAGACAGCCCAGAGGTCCTCTCTTGCCAAAAGCCCACACCAACAGATATCCCCATGAATACCAGAAGCCTGGGCAGAGGGGTGATGCAAAAGAGGTGGCAGCTGAAGAGGGATGCTAGTCAGCACTGGCCACTGCCCATCTACATAGCCCTGGCCACTGCCCATCTATACAACCCTGACCACCCACCTACACAGCCCTGGCCTGTGATGTGGCATCACACCCTGGGGAGATCAGTTGGACATCTGGTGGCAAACTGGCTCTAGCAGACCCCTCCCATCATGAAGGGGTAGTGCCTTGTCCTCACCAGAATAAACCTCTTTCCTTCCTGGTCCACTGAGTTGCCACCAATAACGTCATCTGGAGACTTCTGAGTACCCTGTTCACTTCACACCATACCATCCACACTTCTTCTTCTTCTTCTTCTTTTAGTTGCTGATGGGCCTTTATTTCATTTATTTATATGTGGTGCTGAGAATCGCACCCAATGCCTCACACACATGCTAGGCCAGTGCTCTACCACTGAGCTACAATATCAGCCTCATCCACACTGCTTCTGATCAAAGAACCAGGGAAGCGAGGCATGGCTGATGTCTGAGGGACTGACAAGTATCTGTTATCACACAGCTTTGGAATGGCTTGTTTAAAGACCCCCTGGGTCATTGGGCCTGGTGGTGCACATCTGTCATCCCAGCCAGTTGGGAGGCTAAGGTAGGAGGATCACAAGTTCAAAGCTAGCATCAACAACTTAGTGAGGCCCTGCACAACTTAGCAAAATAAAAAATAAAAATAGCTGGGGGGCTGGAGATGTGGCTCAAGCGGTAGCGCGCTCGCCTGGCATGCGTGCGGCCAGGGTTCAATCCTCAGCGCCACATACAAACAAAGATGTTGTGTCCGCCGAAAACTAAAAATTCTCTCTCTCACTCTCTCTCTCTCACTCTCTCTTTAAAAAAAAAAAAAAAGCTGGGGATGTGACTCAGTGGTTAAGTGTCCCTGGGTTCAATTCCCCATACTGCAAAAACAAAAATAAAACCCATGGATCACCAGTGGGGAGAGCAGCCCCCTGCAAGGCTGAGGTTGGGTTCTGGGATGCCCCCTCAGCAGTCCCTAAGTGGTTCTGGCTTCTTTTAGCCAGAATGCATGGGTCTGGGGGCTGGTGGGGAGACAGCCCTGGCAGTTACACCCTGGCAAGGATGCACTTGCAGGAACATCTGCTTTCCATGCCCAGACCTTTGGCCTCTGCAGATCTGCAATCTTGGCATCCAGGGAAGGTGCCTTCTGCCGAGGAGCTGCGACTTAGTGTGTAGGTGTGACGTCGCATACCCCTGCTGTGCGCATCTGGCCCCTCCAGCAGCCCACGCTCTCCCGGTGTGACTGTAACGTGAAGAAGCCACTTGATGGGAAGACCCAGCCAACCTAGTGGGAAGGGGAAGGACGAAACTGTGGGTCTGAACTGGGAATGCTGCTTGCCGCAGCCGCACTCCCCAGCAGGGCGGGGAAGGCAGGCTGCCTTTGGAGATGGGAAGCCAAGAGTTAATGGTTGGAGCACACACGTGCGACTCTCCCGTGCTGCTCATGGCCGCTCCGTGCAGCACGAAATGAGGGTGAGTAATTCCTGCTACCGAGAAGTCCCTGGTAAGCCTGTGGCCCTGGGTGGCAGGCAGCGCCCCGTTTAACCGCTGGCTTCCACCTCCCCACCCCTCTCTGCAGACTTGTCTGCAGTCGCCAGGGTTATTTTCAGGAGCTCTGATGCTTGCTTTAATAGCCCGCAAACCTGGTCCTCAAAAGAATAAGACCAGCGATCCCGGGGAGGTCAGGGCGGGTGTCGCCGAGCCTGCGCGCCCGGCGGAGCGGCCCGTGAGCGGCAGTGCCGGGAGGGCCGGGTTTCGGGGCGCCTGCCCGCGGTGACGCGCGCCCCCCGCCCGCCGCAGCGCCACTGCAATGGCTGAGCGGGGCCGTCGGACGCCGCCGCCGCCGCCTCGGAGCCCGTGCCGCCCGGAGCCCGCTCGCGGGGAGCCTCGGTGAGCAGCCGCCGGCCGTGTTTGGGGACTGCGTGCCGTGCATCCTGACCCGGGCGGGGGACGCGGCTCGCCGGGGCCGGGGCCTCTGCGCTCCGCCGGCGCCTGGCACGGTGCGCCGGGGCTGCGGGCGCCCTGCGCAGAGGCCTGGCGGGGCCCTGGGTGGCGGGGGTGGCGGGGCCCACTGGTCGCGCAAGCCGGGGGTGGGGGGTCCTGCGGCCGGGGCGAGCTCCCTTCTGCCTCTCCAGGCGACCTCCCGCGGGCCACCGGCCGTTTATTTCCGCAGCCGGGTTTCTGGGATGTGCCGAGCCGGCCGGCTCAGCGCGCAGGCCGCGGGCGCAGGCGGTGGCGCTGCGCTGGGTGCGGCCGCGCAGGTGCTGGGTACCGCCCGCGCTCCCGCACTGCACTGTGCCGCCTGCGGGAGGGTGCCGCCGGGCGGTTTTCCCCCTTCTTCTCGGTGTTTAGTCATAGACATTCATATGTTTGCGTTTCCGGGGATGGCCGCGTTGCTGTCGAAGCTTGATCATGTCAGAAGCCACTGAGGGAAGGGTTAGGTCAGGCTGAGGAGGCGCCGGCCTGGACGGTTTACCTAGAAGAAAGAAAGAAAAAAAAAAACAACCCTGCATCCCTTGACCTTGCCTCTTGTGAGCCGCACTCAAGGTTTTAAACAGTGACCTTCTGCCTTGCTTCTTAGGCACGGTCCAGGGTGCCTTCATGCTGTGAGGGGTGCAAGAAAACCTCTTTTTTGCATGCTGTCTGCAAATAATAGAAACAAGGGTGCTGACTCTGGAGTGGCAGGCAGTGGCAGGTCTCAGCTCTGCTCTCTCTGCCTGGTCCTGAGGGAGCCAGGGAGCTGTCAGTGTGGAAGAACCCTCTGCCTTGGGCGGCTGTTGGGAGAAGGCATCCAGTGGTGTGTCTGCCAGGGTTTGGGATTAAAAGGTCAGGCAAGGCCTTTCGGGGCCCCTCTCTCCCCTTCTAATGGCAGGAGTTTGGCCTTGAACCAATGTTCCCTTTGGCACCGCCCCCCCCCCCAATGTCAGGTAGAGCTCCCTTACCTTTGCTAAAGTCAAGCACTGAGGAGCAGTGGCCCCCTTCCAGCAGTGTCCAGGAGACGTCAGCAGAGGACATCAAGGCGCTGACATCAGGCACACCGGTGTGCTCTCAGGAGGAGGAGCCATGCAGAGCCCAGGGCCACCTGTGGCTTCAGTGCCCAAGATCTGTTGGAGGAGAGCAGGAGGGGCTGGCCCCTGCTGGGAGGTCAGAAGGCAAGGCAGCCCAGCGTCTCCTGCAGCCTGCACTTGTTGGCTTTCTACAAAGAGCATGGTGGGAGGAAGGGGGTCACACAGCCCTGCGTTTCAGTTGGGAGCAGACTGGAGACACAGTTTCAGCTTTAGATAGGATTTTCAAACGTCTGAGCTTACTGTTTGGGGACATTTTATTGGAAATATTACCCAGGCCATCCCAGCACTTACTACCATTGCCTCGACCCTGCTTATAGCAGATTTGGGGAGGAAAACATAGAGCGCTGAGTTCAGCCCCGAGGTTCCAGGAGCTGCTGGGTGTGTTTCTGCAGTCCTGGCTCTGATGTTCCTCAGGCCCCAAGGAAGCAGTCTCTCCATCCAGACCTCCTGGGTGGCCGTTTGTAATCAGCACACTGCAGGTTCTGCCTTGTGGGCACCAAGTGTTTGAATTTGTGTATCTGTGAGATTTAGGAAACTGACAAATGGTCTAACAATAAGGAACTTTTATATAGCTAAGCACACTGGCACACACCTGTACTCCAGGTGACTAGGGAGGCTGAGTCAGGAGGATCTCAAGTTCAAGGCCAGCCTGGGCAACTTAGGGAGGCTTTGTCTCAAGATAAAAAAGGGGGGGGGGCTGGGGGAATAGCTCTGTGGTTGGAGCTCTGGGTTCTATTTCCAGGGGTGGGGGTGGGGGTCTTTTGGTGTGATTTCTAGATAAGCACACTGAGGGGCCTGAGAACTGGTAGCTGGCAGATACACACTGAACCCAGAGTCTCCTGCTGGGCAGCAGATCTGAGAATTTGGGACTCCCTGTAAAGCTTACTGCTACGCTGGCTGGCTTGTGCCTGGAAGAGGCTTGGACAGCAGTACATCGTGTTCTCCAGGAGGTGACCCTCTGCTGAGTCTCCCCCACGCCCTTCTTAGCGATGGCCTTCCTACCACATAGCAGCATCTAGCAAGGACCCCAAGGAGGTAGACCTGCGTTTCTGGCCTCCTCCCTTAGCCTCCAGTTGATGCCACCCTGGCCCTGCACCCCCAAGCTGGGGAGTCTTCTGCGCAGACTGCTGTGTGTGTGAAGGTCTCACTGCTCCCGAGCCTTTGCCACTCCTCAGCAGGCCCTTGGGCCCCTTTAAGCAACTTTGTGCTTTTATTCCTGATTAATGGGGAATTCTAAAAATCCAGACCCTCATTCTCACACCACCTGCACTTGACACTTACCTGGGGACTTCTGTAACTCTTTAGGTGCTGCACCAGGCTGAATGGTGTCCCTTCCCCCAAATCCACACACTGAAGCCCTGGCCCCAGGTGGTGGCATTTAAAGGTGGAGCCTTCAGGAGGCCATTAGTCAAAGAGGTCATTAAGGGGGGCCCCATGAAGGGACCATGTAAAAGAGACACCAGAGAGCGTGGTCTCTGTGCCATGAAACCTGGTGCAAGGGCTGTCCTCCAGCCAGGAAGGGCTCCTGGGCTCCCGCGTGGCTCATGGGTCTGCAGCGCAGCGAGATGCTCCTCAATACTCCCTCCATCCGCAGCTGGCTTCGAGCTTGGCACTGTCACATCTGGGCCTCTGGGGGGGGGGTCAGTGTGGCTCTCCACCACTGGGCACCAGCTCCTTGAATCTGTCTGCTCATTTCCCTGTCAGCGCCCTCAGGGTCACCCAGGCTGTTTAAATCTCCTTTACCTCTGGTCCTGGAGACTGAGCCCAGGGCCTCACAAATGCCAGGCAAGTGCTCTACCACTGGCCCTTTTTATTTTATCTAAGTTGCCCAGAATGGCCTGGAACTTACAGTTCTCCGCCTCAGCCCCCCAGGTTGCTGGACTACAGGAGTGCCTCGCTCCACTTGGCCCAGGGTCTCCTTCGTTTTCAAGGCTGACCAGTATTCCGTTTTGTGTGCGTCTTATTTTCTTGGTCCATTCCTGATGGGCGCTCAGCCCACTGTATTTGAAGGACTTTTCTATATTACATGTTCCACGGAGTGGGGATGTGGCTGGAGAGAGGTGGTGCTGGAGGAGTGCTTGCGGATCACAGTGGGAAGGGACAGGGGGCAGAGGTTGGTCCTGGGCTCCCCCCCCCACGCTGTGCATTCTCTCTTATCCCCAGTGGTGAGGCTGGGTTGGTCCTCAGCCGCCCTTCTTCCCGATCCCTGCTGGAGGAGCCAGGCCTGTGAGGGGCCTGCTGGGAAGAGGGAGGATGGCGTGCCCTCCCCACCCCCAGCCAGGCTGCACCGGCCTCAGAGCCAGGCCTCCCAGCGCCGCTTGGTTTCTCTGCAGCCCCAACTCACGCTGGGTCGTGGAGATATTAGAAGTAATTGACAAACGAACACGGTGCTGGGAGAGCCACTCTGCCTCGGCTCCCCTCGCTGAGGCTGCAGGGGCTGTCCCTTGCTGCGCGCTCCATGAATGTTTATTTCCGATGTGGCTGTCTCTCCTCTGCGTCAGTGTCATGGCAACACCACAGAGATGACCCACGGCAGGAGGACAGGCTGGACTGTGTTGCTCCCTGCACAGGCCTGGTCTTCCTGCCCTGGGGCCCAGGGAGTTCAGTGCGGGGCTGAGAGGAAGGGGCAGTGACCTGGGAGCTCAGGGTGGAGTGTTTGGCCTGGACCTGGCGAGGGACTAGGAAGCTTGGAGTTGGGGATGAGGCCCTTCCAGCTCTGGCTGTCCGTCATCAGCAGAAACTGAGGGAGAAGTTTCCTCGGGGCTTCCAGATGCCCAACCGCCTCTCGGCCTCTCCTGCCCCTGGGCTTCAGCCTTAGTGATTTCTGGTTGTTTTTCTTTACCATTTGAGTTAAAATCCTGGGAGGAGACTGAAGTCGTGGAGTGAGCTGGGAGGTCAGCACCTGCCATTTCCTTTCGAGCCCTCAGAGTCAAGATCTCTCCTCTCCTCTTCTGTTGGGCCAGCCTCAGGTGTCAGTGTTGAGGTCTGCTGGGCTTGGCAGACGCTGGGGACAGCCCAGGAAACAGGGAACGAGGCCTGGGGGCTTCCTGGGGAGGGGAGGGAAGCCCAGTCTCCCCCCCCCCCCGCCAGGCGCCCAGACAGCAGGACACCCGCAGTGTGCTCAGAGGGACGGAGATGGCTCTGCAAGCTGTGTTGTTTTCAGGGGTGCTGAAGCATGCACAGCCTGGAGCTGGCCATCTTAGCCACTGTCCAGCCACTGGGCGGTGTTGCGCATGTCCCCATTTTCCTGCAGCTGCCACCACAGGCTCTTTTATTTTCCTGTGGTTGCTGAAGATGGAACCAGGCCTCACCCAAGCCGGCCACTGAGCCACATCCCCAGCCCCAGGAGTCGCAAAACCGCATCTTTGTCCCCCTTCAACAGCTCCTCAGTCCCTGCCCAGCCCCTGGGGCCACCAGTGGACCTGTGGGCTCTAGGGACCACGATGGTGGGTCGCCAAGCTGTCCTCTGTGACTGGCTCACTTCCCAGGCGTCACATCCTCCAGGCTCACCTGCTGCAGCATGTCAGAGACCCCTCTGAGGCTGAAGATGGCTCTGCAGCGTGGACAGGCCACAGTTGCTCATCAGCTCATTCACCCTTCAGTGGACATGGGCCACTTGCACAGTTTAGCTGTGGACGCAGCTGTATGAACATCTTTTGGAGACCCCCTTGTAACCGGGAGGGTCTATGCCCAGAAGCGGAGTGGCTGGGTCACTTGGAAGTTCTGTTTTCGACTTTCCGAGGATCTGCCTACTGTTTTCCACAGCAGCTGCCTCATATTTCCATCAACAGAACAAAGAGCTCTGATTTCACCGCATCTCCTAGGGTTTGGATGTGATGTGTCCCCCAAAAGCCCACGTGTGAGACAATGCAAGAAGGGTCAGAGGAGAAATGACTGGGTCAGAGCCTTGCCCTAATCATAGACTAATCCCTGCTGGGATTAACTGGGTGGTGGCCGGAGGCAGGTGGGCGTGGGGTGTGGCTTTGAGTCTCCCACCATGTGAGCTCTTCCCTCCACCATGAGGTTCTGCCTCACCTCAAGCCCAAGAAATGGAGCAGCCTTCTAAGGGCTAAGACCTCTGAGACCGTGAGCCCTCAAATGAACTTCTCCTCGACAGGTTTGCTGGTGGAATCCTTAGGCCACAGAGGAAAAAAGCTGAGTGAACATCATCTCACAGTGTTGGTTTATTCTCTAGGTATCAGGGGGCCTTGCGTGCTAGGAAGCCTCTACCACTGAGCTGCCTGGACCCTGGTTTCCTGCTCTGTTTAGTTATTTTTCGTGACATTAGCTGACCTGACTGTCTGTGATGCTACCTTGACTTGCATGCTCCTCGTGATTAGGGACCAGGGTGTCTTTTCCTGGCTGCCCTGTCCACACTGGCCTCTCCTCCCCATCTGTCCCCTCAGGTGGGCTCTAAGCTCCTTCAAGGAGAGGGTCAACGCCTGACTCTTCACCTGACTCTTCACTCCTGCCCACACTGTGCCTAACGAGTGGAGGTAACGGGAAACAGCACACCTTTGGATAGCTTCCCACTCAGGGTGGGGCTATTGCTGAGGGTCCCTCCCTGGACGAGTGGGAGGGGTGCCCACAGTCTGCCTGGCCCCTGGTGCTGCCAACCTCGGGCGTTTGCCACTAGGGAGACACGGTGTTGTTGTGGAGCTGGAGTTTGCACTTGCCTTAAGGTGGGTGAAGCTGAGTGACTTCGTGTACTTAAAGGCCATCTGCGTTTCATTTTGTGGAACAGTTTCCTGATAATTCTTGCCCATTTTTTCCCATTTGCTTTGGAGTTGTTTGGCTTTTGTTCTTCTCAGTTTTTAGAATTTCCTAGTAGATTAAGGGTGTTAGCTATGTACCTATGTATAAGTGAGTACAATTCCCCCATTTTGACTCTCATCCTTTAACCTCTTATGCTGGGTTTTTCTTTTTTTAAAGCAAAATCACATAAGCATTTTTCCTTTGATGAAAATTGGCTTCTCCCATGAAGCATCTACTTCACCTGGGGATTATATTATTTTTATTTTCATTTATTTATTTATTTATTTTTGGTACCAAAGATGGAAACCAGGGAACTTTACCACGGAGCCTCATTCTCAGCCCTTTTTATCTTTTATTGTGAGACAGGCCTTGCTAAGTTACCAGTCTGGTCTCAAACTTGCAACCTCCTGCCTTGGCCTCCTGAGTTCCTAGGTGCTGGCACGGCCCCGAAGATGGCCCTGTGCCACCTTTCTCAAGCACATTGGAAAGGTTCCATCGTCTGCAGGCTCCTCTGTTCCTGCGAGAGGTCAGCCGTCCTTCCCACTGTCCGTCCTCTGGACGTGATACACTTCTCCCTGGGCAGGTTTTGTGTTGTGCATCTGTTCTCTCTTCGTCTCCCTCCTCAAGTTTCCTTACAATGCTCCAGATCCTGACCCACGCCGAATCTCTGGATTGCTGTCTCTCACCAGTTCCCATCGTATCTTCAAACTTGGCTCCTGCCGAGTTTTCCCTCTTGGGCTCTTAAGGCGCTGGATCATCCTGTCCTCCATTGCTCTCGTCCTTCTCCTGTGGCTCTGCCTTGTCTTGTTTGTTTGTTGTCTCTGGGCTTAAGTCCAGGCAATCTCTTCTGAATTATCCTCCAGGTCAGCAGACCTCTCCTCTGACCTGCCTCCAAAGTGCAGATTGTGCTTCTAACTTCAATTTTAATTTTTTGAATGTCTAAGTGCCCTTGTTTAAATTCAGGTTTGAAATTCACTTTTTACGTTTTTTTCTCTTCTTCTCTCTCCCTCTCTCCCTCCTTCCCTCTCTGTTTGCAGTACTGGGGATGGGACCCAGAGTCTCAGGCATGGTCAGCAAGCCTCTGCGCCAGAGCCACATCCCAGTCCTACTTCCTAACATTTTCTATTCCTTGAAGTAATTTTCAAGCCTTAACTTTTTTCTTTGAAGAAATAGAAAGAGGTTGGGTTGGGGGAGTAGGCAGAGGGTTAATGTGCTTTCTGCTAAATTTTGCTGTGAGCTTAAACTGCTCTAGAAAACACCATAGTATTAAAAATAGAATTGTCTTGTGAGCTCTATTTGTTAACTCTGATGTTTGAACTTTGTGTGGCCTTAAATTTTTTTTTCAAACCTAGTTCTTTCTCGTTTGTTTTGTTTCCTGGTTATCATTAGCTGCATGTGAGTCACCATTCATAACGTGTCTGTGGGATTCTGAGACCCAGGACGAATGTGCCCTTCTTGGGAGGGCCATATGTGGGCCAAGTGGCAGGGGACGCCAGTTGGGAACTGCTCCAAGCCCAGCCAAGATATCTGCTGCCTGGCTACTGTCACCACCCTCAGGGATGACCCTTCTCAGGATGACCCTTCACAGTCCCAAGAACAGGGAAGGTGTGGGTAGGGTAGCTCGGGGACCAGCAGAATTTCCCAAAGCCTCCACACCAGAGCAGGCACTGGGCCTTGCTCTGTCTCGCTTGCCCCCAAAAGAATGTGGCAAAAGGGGTATACCTGGGGTGTTGCCAACCTGCGGGCAGAAGGTGCCTTGGCTCTTCTATGAGTAGTCATGTCTCTCAGCCCAGCTCCCTCAGAACTGAGTCCAGGCTGTTGAGAACTCCCAACCCAGACTGTCCCGGGCTTCAGTTCAGGTCCCTCCAGCAGCTGCCTCAGTCTTGTGTTGCCCGAGGCAGCAGGTGACTCATCTCTGACCTACCCCAGTCCTGCATACTTGAAGATGAGTTCCTACTGAGTTCCCACAGGGTTTGTCCGTGGAGCACGGTAAAAGACTTGGGATGTTGTGGGGCCATACAGCAGTGCAGACAAGAAGTGGTCACCTGGAGTCTAAGGTCGAAGCCACAGTGTTGGGGTGAAGTTACTTGTGGACTGACCAAGGGTGGACCAGGGAGCTATTTAGTCCCTGTGCCTGGTGCCAGAGAAAAGTGTGGCTTGAGAATCAAGTTGCCTTCTGGAGGGTTCCACTCTTGTGAGGGATATGTCTGGCCAAGGTCTGCAAATTCATCTCCTTTTACCCCAACACTTTTAGTCACCAAGAACATTAGAAGTGTGTGTGTGTGTGTGTGTGTGTGTGTGTAAGAGAGAGGGGGAGAAAGAGAATCACCAGGTGGCTTCTCCTGTGAAGCAGTCAGGAGTGTCCTCTGGGCCAGTGTTTCTGGACTCACTGGCACAGACCAACATGGGGGCCCTCCCTGAGGCTGGCAGGCGGGAGCTGACCAGCTGGGTGGTGCAGGTAGGGCAGGGCCAGTCCTGCTGTGTGACACCACAGCTAGGTCGAGTGGCAGCATGGGCTGGAGGCGGCTACCCCTGGCTGCAGACTGGCCAACAAGGAGACTCAGGTGTGCTCCGCGAGCTGAAGTCTGTGAGCAGCAGCAGCACCAAGGACAGCGCCCAGGCGGCTGGTCCAGGGGAAGGCCTGGGGCAGCTGTTGCTTTTGACCCACAGGGGAAGGGACCAGGTCCCAAGCCACCCTTCAGGGCATGACCTAGTGACCTAGCCTCCTACCGGGGGCCTGCCTTCATAAGATCCCATCCCCAATGGTGCCACAGGCCGAGGCCACGCCTGCACCATATGGCCTGTGGGGACACTAACCCACCTGTAGCCGTGCTCATCTGAAAGTCTTGCTCTGGGGCAGGAACTCGGGTGCAGCGGGCCTTGTTCCTATGGGCAGCAGAACCAGCCCCTCTCGCCCCAGAGCCCGCCCCAGAGCCCTGGCCCAGCGCAGGCTGCCCCACGGATTGCACAAGTGCTGAGGGCGGAAGTGAGCACAGCTTGCTCCTCAGGGCCACTCTGTCCTATGATGGCTGTTCCATCCCAGGGACATTTCCTGGTCCCTGCTTTGCAAACAGAGAAACCCAGTGTTTCTGGACTCGCTGGCACAGACTGTGTGCCAGTGAATCAAGTGCCTGCTAACCTTGCGCCCTCAGGGACCCCAGAGGTGGGCCGCACACTCGGAGGGAGGGCCTTTAGGAGAAACTGGGAGGCAGGTGCCCCAGGGCTTGCTCCTTGAACCCTGAGGCCCTGCCCTGCAGCCCACTCTGGCCCTACAACAATGGAGAGCTGACCCTAGAAAAAGCCCAGAAAACAAAGGGTCTCTTATTTTAAAAGCACTCTATGAAGCCAAACATGAAATCCCACCCACAGCCTTGGACCGTTTGGACCCAGTGGCTTCTGCCGGCAGGCGTGGTCAGGGCTGTTGGTCTGGGATGGAGCCCATGGGAGAGTGCTGAGGCTGGCCACTGGTGCTGGCACCAGGAGGGCAGGCGTTTCCGATGTTGCCGTGAGGCTGCAGACTCTGCGTCCTGGGGACAGGTCCCCTGTGCCTGCCTAGCACAGCTTGAGTGTCTTCAGCAAACCCTGCAAATCTTCAGGGGGTTCAACAGTGGAGGTTTCAGAGATGCATCAGACCTTGTGGGGCCCAGGGTACTTGCAGGTGCACATAGGTCCGAGGCCCTCTGGAGGCTCGTGGTGGGGGAGAGCCTGAGGGTGACCTCCAAGGATGTGGAAGGCGAGGCCTGGTGCAGGGCAGAGGGCTGCCCCACAGAATGGGGCCAGGTTGGGGCCAGGGTGAGAGTGCAGGCAGGGGTCAAAGGGCAGAGGGTGCACAGTAGGGGGCTGTCCATGCTCCCCACGCTGTCCTCTGACTCTAGGCCTCTCACTCTCGTGGAGTGGACTGATGTTGCCTGGCTGCTGTCCCCTGACCCTGGTGGCTCCCACGATGGCCATGCAGTGACATTCCTGGCACACTCTGGCCTTTGCTCAGCTCAGCGGAGCGGGAAGGCTTTTCTCCCTGGCCTGTGCGTCTTCAGGAGGCCTTGGTGCTGGCAGTGCCCAGCAGGCAGGGGGTCAAAAGAGGGAACAAATCTGCCAATGATTTGGACCTTGCACCACACTAGGCTGCAAAGACCACTCCTGCCCGAGGGTGGACTGAAACCATCGCCAAGCACCAACTAGCCTGGGGAAGCATTTGAGGGGACCATGAAGAACGGGGCCCTTTTCTCTCCCAAGCCCAAGCCTGAAATAATGCAGCCAGTGTGACCATGGCCTCCCAGTAGGAGGTGACGGTAGATGGGCCCAGGAGGAGCCCTGGGCAGGCACGGCCACAGGAAGTGGCAGAGGAGGCTCTGGAGGGACAAGGAGGAAGCTGCTATTATTCAATTAGACGCAGGACAATCCTTGATGATCAATCACAAGTTCAAAAATGCATGCTTAACAAAGTCGGAATCCAGCTGAGCTCTCTAACCTGGTAAAGGGCATCTATCAAAGTCCTGCTGCTGATGTGATGCTTTGATGGGAGATGGTCAGGGCATTTCTCTTCATGCCAAAAGCAGGGGAAAAGTGTTCATTACCATTGCTTCTCCTAATTATTCATCACAAAATAGGAAAATAATTTAAAAGATGAAGATAAGAAAGAAAAAATAAAACTCACTTACAAATTATATGATCTACATAGAATATGGACACAAACTATTAGAACTGGTAAGAGATTTAGCAAGCTGCTAGTTCAAGGTCAATATAAAAAAGCAATAGCTTTGGGAACAGTGGTGCACGCCTGAAATCCCATTGGCTAGGAGACTGAGGCAAGAGGACCGTGGGTACAAAGCCAGACTCTGCAGATTGGCCAGGCTCTAGGCAACTCAGTGAGATGCTGTCTCTAAATAAAATGCAAAATAGGCTGGGGGTGTGGCTCAGTGGTTGAGTGCCCCTGAGTTCAATCCCTGGTGACAAAAAGAAACAAAGACTTAATGCCAAAGAGATGTCATTTTTTTCTTCCAATTAATCTATAAATTTGGTAGAATCCAAATCAGAATCCAAACAAGATTTCATTGCATTTGACAAATTGGCATAGAAAAGTTAAAGAATAACCAGGCAGCAGAGGCGAGCCCACGAGATAGCAGTTCTTCCTACAACAACGTGGTGTTTGCGCAGAGAAGAGAGCCAGGGAAGGACTGGAGCTGATGGCCCAGCTGGTCACCACGGGAGGGTGGTGCGTGTACCTGGTTTCCAACACCAAGGCCCGATGAGAACAAAACCATAAAGAAGCAGCCCAGGGAGAATTCCTCACACACCAGGGATGTTTCCTGAGCAGGGAATGGAGACGCCATAAACACCAAGGCTGGATAACACAGCCCAAGTCTCCGTGACGGGGAAGCCAACGCCAAGGTGAGAAGGCTTCACGGACACAGGAGTGATGCTCAGAGTGCAGGTGGACTCCTCCAGAGCAGCGCACCGTGTCAGAGCAGCCGAGACCCAGGCGGAGGCCAGAAGGACACAGCACAGAGGCCTGGGCAGCCAGCAGGCAGCAGAGACGGCTCCCGCACGGCTAGCAGCTGCCGCCCACCCGCCGTGGCAGGGCACGCCCTTCTGCAAGGCAGCTTGGCCAGCAAGGGGCTTGGTGAGGGTGGGCCACAGGTGGCCTCTACATCTCTGGTGGCCGTGTGGCAATCAGCTGGTGATATCCAACAGTCCAAGATACCCGTTCCCATTCCCCTGACGCCCCCACCTTGGAACCTGCTCCAAAGACACCTGAGCTCGTGAGCATGAGATGTGCCAGGTGTTCATTGTGGTGTCCTTTAGAGAAAGGAGAAGACGGACACCGCCTGACCCCATGAGCAGGGCAGGGGGTGGGGACGATGGTAAGGAGGTCTCTTCACGTGGGGCTGCCATGAAACAGGCAGGGCTCTGCAGGCGCAGTGTGGACAGATATCGGGGCACCACTTTGGGCAGAAGGAAGAAAATTCCAAGAGGATGTGTGGACTCACGTGGCACTTGTCCTTCTCAGAGCACACAAACGATAGTGAAGAAAATGCCCAGCCGTGCCTGGGAGTGATGAAAGCCGGCCATGAGCCATGGCTCGGGCGGCGAGTGTGACCTGAATGGGGGGAGGCACCCTGGGGTCCCGGCAGGAGCCCAGGGAGGAGGTAGTGACGTGCACTGACATGGAAGGCAGAGTGGACTCAGGGGTAGGGCAGCGTGTGTGGGTCTGAGAGGCCCCATGAGCCTGGGCAACAGGAGGTTCCCTGGGCCTGGCCTCCGGAGTGCTGGGGTGGGGAAGCTGGATTTGGGCATCATCACAGAGCATCCGAGTTCCCCAGAGAAAGCAGAGACAGTGGCCTCCAGGAGGACAGGCGAGGCTGGGGTGAGGCTGGAGAGGGGAGCCCAGGGCCTCGGGGTCAGAGGGGAGACTCCCGGGGTCATGGTTTCCCCAGGTGCTGAGACCAAGGCGCCCTGTTCCTCAGGATGGTCAACATTGTCCAGCTGTTCTGGGTTGCCCCTCGTGGTCTTCCCTAACTGCTGAGCCGTGGTTCTGACAGCTGCAGGGATGGGGTCCAGGCCGGCAGTGGGCCTCGGGGGGTGTGCTCAGGGGGCTGTTGCTTTCCTATCAATCTAGTCCTCTTTCCCAAATTCTCTACAGTGAGCATATTTTACTTTTATAATTAGGAAACAGATGCTTTGAATAAACAAGTTGCTTCTGAGGCTTAGAAACTAGCGTGGCTTTCAGTCCCCCACCCTTTCCTCTCCTGGTCGCCTGGGGCTTTAGGAGGGACACTGTCCCCTTGAGCCCTGTGTGAGAGCAGTCTGCAAGGAACACGGTCATCGCAGTGATTAAAAGCATGTACCTAAGTTTGTTCACATGAACAAGTTTGTTTGAAAATAAAAATAGAATGCTTTGTGATTTTTAAAAATAACCTCATATCCATTGTCTAAAAACACATACACTTCAGAAAGAAAAGAGACAAAGAGCCCCCATCCCCTAAAGCGTGGCCAGTTGATGTTCTGGTATGGACATTTTCAGGCTTTTTATTTTCCTGTGAACACAACGTACGTGCACACAGGCACACAAACCTTTATTTTTATATTTTGCTTTTTTGCAGTACTAGGGATTGAGCCCGGGGCCTTGCATGCACTCTCTGTACCACCCACCCACACCTATTTTAGACAGACTGTCGCACTGTGAATGCCCTTTCTAGCCAGCTTTTCAAGGAGCATCAATCAGTGTCTGCCCTCTCGATTAAGTGTCACCCTGGGGCGCTCCCAGCCTGCTGCCTTCTGTGTCTGTGCCTTCTTGGTTTGTGTGACTTCTCTCTCTGTTGCTGGACGTTGGGAGGCCTCTGGTTTGGGCCTCCAGTTCCCTTCTGTTGCATTGTGAGCCACATTGCCGTAATCATCCTGACGTGAGGTACTTGAAGTACAGGGTAAATGCAGAAAAGTATTTGTCAAATAAAAATGAAACCTGTGCACACCCACAGCACCACACCACTTCCTGGCCATGGTGGCCACCTGCTGCCTCGCTGTGCCACAGGAGGAGGGCCTCTGGGTGGGTGCTGGGCCCGAGGACCCTGAGTGCAGAAGTTCTGGCATCAGGGGCCCACAGGGTGCCTCAGTGCTGGGGCTGCTTGGGATCTTGAGCCAGGGCCACCCCGTCCAGGCTTTAGCACCAGTCAGTGGTGGGATTGTGGGCACAGCCTGGGCCTTGGTTTCCTCACCTGCAAAATATACAGTAAAAACTCGCCAGGACCCGCGGGGACTTAGGATGGTGTCAGTTGCAGATGTCCTTGTGTGGCCGTGGGCCTCTTGTGAGAGGTGTGGTGGTGGTTTCCATGAGAGCGACCTGGTCATTGGTCTGATTGATGAGGGTTCATCAGACACCAGCCAGGAGCTCAGGTTCCCACCCCCTCGCTTCTTCCCTGCCCTGGTCTCCCCTGGTCTTCCCTGGCTCCTGTTGGAAGGATGCTTGCTGGGTCTCTTTGGGGAAATGACCTTGGGCCAGACTGGAAGAGGGCTGGGAGGGAGGAAGGGGTGTGGTGCAGGGAGGGGCAGAGCTGGTGCGTGGGGCAGAGCAGGTAGGAGCAGAGTGTTCCTCGGGGGCCTCCTGGCCAGCTCTCCCGGCCAGGGCAGGGCAGGGATGCTGCACCTCCACGCCCGGCTGGAGGCTCCTGCTCACCCTCGGCACCACCCATGTGGTTAGAATATGGGCAGTGCAGTGAGGGTGGCCTGGACCGCCTCCCTGACCAATCAGGCAGATGGTCAAGTGCCCCTGCTGCCTGCAGCCCCGTGGACCTGCTCCTTCGGCAGGACAAGCCCTGCCGTCCTGGCCTCTTCTGTCTGGATCTTGTCTACATTTCCATTCTTCAGGGTTCAGTGGAGGTGAATCTTCTCTGTCTCCTGGATGTTTGAAAGAGCAAGCACCCTTCTTATTGGAAGGGCATTTCCGCCATTGCCCCAGAGCGACAGAGAATCCTCAGGGGCTCTCCGGCCCAGAGGCTGTGCTGAGCAGCCGGGCAGCTGCAGGAAGCCGGGTTGGGACCCTGCAGCCACCGCCTCTGTGACTCACTGTCTTCTTCACAGAAGATGTGTGCAGCCTCTCCTCATCTGCAGGGTGAGAAGGGCGTCAGGATCCTGGTGGCAGCCGCCAGTTCCTTCAGGCTATGATCCTCTGTGCACCCCGGACCAAACACAGCTCTGGATGCTGCCTTTGAGGAGAGCTCCTGCCATCCTGGCTGAGGGCTCTGTTTAGAGCGAGGGAAATGGTCCCTCCCCCTGGGTGTAGTCGCAGCGTGGTAAATTCCATCTGAAAAATAAAAGCTGAGTGCTTTGCTGAGTCACAGAAGCCTCAGAGCTGATGTGCACACGCCGCGCTGAGTCTGGACAAGCTGAGAAAGACTCACACAGTCAGGATGAGAAATGGTGAGGAGAGAGAACCCGCAAGGGTGCAGAGCGTGAGTGCTTGTGCTTTGCGTACTGCAAAGGGTCTGGGCTGGGGTCTTTCTGCTTCCTTCTCTTGGTTTCCCTTTGTACTCTGCATGCTCACCCAGGTGCCGGGAGTTACAGCTGGGGAATGTGCGTTCTCAGGACACTCTGCATTAGCTTTCACACTCTCAGCCAGGCGTGCCTTTGGGGCGGGCTGGCCTGCTTCTCAGAGTGCGAGTCCCCTTTAAAACATGGCTGTTTATCACTATGCAAAGTGAGGGCTTGCTCACTGGCAGTGGTGGGTGGAGGCATCTTGCTGGTGACTTTGCCCAGCCGGGTGATGGCCAGATTCTACGGGTGCAGCAGCCGAGAGCTCTGGCATAACCTGGAGCATCTGCCGGCTCACTGCTCCTGCCGAGGGTGACAGTGTGGACGTGCTTGCTCTCCTTTTCCAGAACAGGTGTAGTTCATGGCTGAGGGTCTCGGCCACTGCCTGCCCTGCGATTGCATGTTGTCTTTAAAACTTAATCAAGAAGAGGATTTGCCCAGTGACATCACTTCTTATGTGAGAAACTCAAATGTTTTGGAGAAACAACTGCTCATTAGTGGGTGCCCTCACTTGGAGAGAAGTCGTCATTGTTAGTGTGCCTCAGTTTCTCCAGTTGTACAAAAAAAGTCCACTGCTGCCTGGGGCAGGTGGGATTGTGGTGGACAGGTCCCACAGGTGATCTGGCGACAGCAGGTTCTCTCCTGGTACTCACTGAGAGCAGCTGGGAAGCCAGCAAATGCGCCCAGGCTGTGGACACCGGCAGCCCCTGCCTTTTTGCCTGTGGTTCATTAAGTTCATTAAGTCGCAAACCGGGTAGACCCTTCCCTTTCAAAACCAGGAGCAGGTTGAAGGTTGTGAGCGTGCTCAGTGGACAGAAGTGTTTGCACTGAGGCTAGCGAAGGGCTGCCTTGAGCCTGGAAGCAGGTCAGGACAGAGGGTCCGCCTTGGAGGGCCCCGCTTTAACCACAGCATGGCACGACCAACCGTGGGTGAGCTTCTCCAGGGACCTCGGAAAGCACAACGTTTCTTAGGGCTGAGCTGTGGTGGAGGGTGTGTGGGCAGACCTCCTCCCAACTGTCCTGGTTTGAGGCTGATCTAAGGAGGCAGGTCGGCTCCCACTGCCGTTCAGGCAGCCCTCGGGAGGCCCCCGTAGGGTCCCATCTGATCGCACCCACACGGCCGGAGGTGTTCCTGTGTGCAGGAATCTGAAGGTGAGCAATTCTTCAGCCCCCCTATTTTGGAACTCTAAGATAGGTGTAGTTGTCCTCTGGAAGTTCTTGGGTGGCCTGACCATGGGCTCCTGGGAGCTGGGGATTCCAGGACAGTGCCCATCTTCTTCTTTGTCCTTGCCTCCTGGGTTTCCAGACACACAAGCCAGTGGGGACTCAGTTTCCCAGTCAGTCCCGAAACAGTCCTGCGTGCAGGGAGGAAAAGCCCAGGCCCCAGCCACAGAAGAGGTCCCCTGAAGAAGCCCGGGTTCCAAAGGCCTCCTGGGCCAGCGCTTCTCTCAGAGCATGGTCCCCACGCTGAGCCCTGGGCCATGTGAGCGGTGCCTGGACATAGACCAGACAGACCTCAGAACAGAGCCCCTGCCCTGGCTTGCGGGGGGCACCCTGTGGGCAGGGCCATGTCTGCTCAGCTTTGGTGTCCCTCCGAATGGCCCTGCCGTGCTGAATCAGGGCCTGCGGCACCTTGTGACAAACAGCTCAAGAAACGCACCAGAATCTTCTGTGGTAGTCACACTTTCCAGGGGCTCAGGGAGCGGCATCATGGAAACCACACTGGCCACACAAAGGACTGGCCACAAGGAAACCTGGCCTCAGAGGGAGGCCGGAATCCAAGTGTAGTGAAAGGAACACTGTGCCCAGGGTGGGTCCAGCTAGGAGGAAGGCCTTCACTCAGGAAGGTCTTGAGTGCGCAAGACCCTCTACAGAGGGGCTGCCTCCGTGCTTGGCAGGTGGCTGGTGTCAGGTGGGGGCCTGTGGCTGGCTGGGACATTGAACCTGGGTGAGGCAGGCCCCACCCCGGGCAGCATTTTCCTTTGGCAGTGAGATTAAAATCCCTTTGAACTGCTGGTTCCCTAGACGTGCCTTGCCCAGTGGTTGGGTGACCCAGGATCTCTTTGACTTTGAAGAAGGCCTCATCTTCCGTCCTGCAGAGAGCTTTGTGTGACCACGCATTCAGGTGGTTGGCTGCAGGGAATCACCTGGGCAGTGGTGAGGGACCCTGACCTCTGCTCTGCCCACGGTTTCTGTGTCGACACAGTGCTGTGCTTCATGGTAAGCTGAGAGGCCCTGTTACCTTGATGACAGAGGGGGTGATGGACAGGGGCACTCAGCACAGGAAGGACCCTGGGCTGCTTCTCCCCTATATGCAGGACTCACCAGACGGCCCCACGTGGCTCTTGAGCTTCATGGCCACGAGCTTCACTGGGAAGAGTGAAGATATGGACTAGCCCTGGAGCTCAGGGAGGTGCCCCGTGGCTCCTGTGTCCATCCAGATGTGGCTTCTGAGCGTTAGCCGCAGTTGCCTGGCCTGCTGCCTGTTGTGTCAGCTGGTATGTCCGTCTGTTCATGGAAGAGCACAGTTGGCAGGTGTCTGGCTCTTGTGGTTTGCAACAAAGCTCTGATATCAGAAGGGAGGAGATGAAACTAAGGCCTGACCCCAGCTCTGATGAGACCCATCTGCCCAGGCCTGACTCTCCAGCCTCTCAGCCCCTTGGGGGCTTCTCTGGGCACTCGTGGGCTCTGGTGGACTTTAGGGTTCTAAAAATGTCCTCCTCAGATCTGTTTTCCCTTCCACACAAGAAATCTATTCACACTATGGAAAAAAAAATTGGAAAGAAAAATGTGTTTTTCTAGGTTTTAAAATCTAGAAAAAATACATTCTTTCAATATCCATAAATAAATTGTTGAAATTTTAGAGTAGTTCCTTTTCAGTTTTTCTAAATATTTTGCATTGCTAGGGTCGTTCTATCAGTTGGTTTTGTTCTCTGCCTTTTCTCCTGCTCTGAGATGTTCACTTCCCTTTAGAGTAAATTCTTGTGAAGAATCACTTTCAGCTTACGTCCTAATTCACAAGTCGTTGGGTTGTTTTCCGCTTTTATTATTATAGTAATGTGGCATTTAATCTCTCTGAGCACCAAGCTTCCTAGCATGTAGAGTTTTCTCTCTGGGGCAGAGTCCTTGGCACGAAGTCTCAGGTTGAGTCAGGAGCCACCTGAGGACTTGGCGCACAGCGTCTGAGTGCTCTCCCAAAGACTGCGCTGGTGGCCTTCTCCACAGCGACACCCAAGACAGCCCGCTTAGGGTGTCAGTTATGGCTTTCAGACTTTATAGCGGGAGGTTCTGGGGATCAACCTAGGGGAGTTTCACCCCTGAGCCACCACCCCCAGCCCATTTCATTTTTTAGAGACAGGGTCTCACTAAGTGGCTTAGGGTTTCCAAATTGCTGAGGCTGCTCTTGTGACTCTCCTGCCTCAGCCTCCAAACTGCTGGGATCACAGGTGTCTGTCCCTGTGCCCAGCTGAATTCTTTTTTTTTAAATGGTGACATGGGTTCTCACTTAGCGACACAACTGCAAGACCATCGCTGCAGTTGGACTGCTGGACACAAGTGTTCCTCTAGTCCCATTCCTCCTGTAATGCTTCCTGCCCGCTCCCCCTGCAGCCCACCGTGGCCAGGTGACAGGAGCCACTGCAGCCACCGTCGACTGGCTTCCATACTCTAGGATTGCATAGAAACAGATCACACACACACACACACACACACACACACACACACACTCACACACATCTGTTTTCCCCGCATCACAATTAGTGCATCAATGATTGGTTCTCCTCTCCTCTCCCTCTTCTTTGATGACTGGTACTCTTTCTTGTGCCCAAGTTTGTCATGCATTCTCTGGTTGGTGGCTCTGGGCATTGCTGCTAGCTTTTTGTGAGGATGAGCACAGCTGCAGGGAACGTTGGCACACACACGGGTGCTTCTGGGTCCTGTGGTGACCGCGGAGGCTGGGTTACTGGGTGGTGTATTTTAGCTTTCTAGGAAACTGACCGAGCATTTTCCGAAGCGGCTGCTGTGCTCTCTACACACCGCCAGCGGGGTGCAGGTGCTCCAGTTGTCCCCCTCCTGGCCAGAGCTTGGTATGCTCGGTATGCTCGTCTCTCTCACCTTAGCCAGGTCAGCAGGTCTGCAGTGTTCCCTGGGGGGTTAGTTCACGTGCCGCGAGGATCAGCCCTCAGCACCGTCACATGCCCGTCAGCACTCGGGCCTTCTCAGGGACTTGGCTGGGGAAGCCAAGGGATGTGTCACCCCAGGGGCTGCTGACCTGCTGTGCCTCAGGCTCTTCCTTGTGAGCACAGGTGCTCCTGGAGGGACTTGGTCTGACTGCACATCGGGAACGCCTTCGTTAGAAGCATGGCCGACTCCCTCCTTCTCAGCCTCTCCTGTGCCGGCCCAAGGGCCATCTGCATGCCACCCACATCCGCCCCTCGAGGAGCAGCACCCTTGGGTACACTCAGCTACTTTGTGAGTTCACGGGAAAAGTGGTCCTGTGGCTTATGTGGCGTGTCCTTGTTTTTGCCGCGAGAGGGATTCCATCTACGTCTTCAGCAGAGAGGTTTTTCTTGTAATTTCAGAAATCACCTTTATTTTTCCCTTTTGTAAGTCATGTCAACAGTGTACCTGAAGGGAAAGGGAGGACCGAGAGAATGAAGACAGGCCAGGCGGAGGTCCACACGAGGGGTGTCTGTCAGAGCTGACAGATGAAGGCCATCTCTGTAGCCGAAAGTGGGCCAAACGGCTTGGGTTCTGGGACTCTCATGGGGCAGACTCAGGAATCCCAGCCCCGTGGGTCCTAAGGCAGAGGTTAAGGGTTGGGTTGGCCTGAGGGAGTGGAGAGCCTGCCTCAGAAACGCCCTTGGGCAGGAAAGCAGAACTTTTTTCTTAAAATGGCCATCCAGATGCTATGCAAGGACCTTATGGTACCTGTGGATCTTACTGTTGTTAAATCGCACCACCTTTTGATACAGTGAAGCCTTTATTAGCCACTCTGCCTGCTGACTGACCTACAGCTGCGTAAACACGTGACATTGCCGTGGGGTGGAATCCACTGATCTCCCCTTTTGTGAATTCCTTTTATCTTCTCTAAGCCATCCTCTCCAGGGACTTGATAAATGCTCATTTTTATTTCTCCCAGGAGTTTTAATGCATTGGCTTCTTTCCACCCTTAATTCTCTTTAATCCACTTAGAATTTTACGGTGGGAAGGCGCTGGGAAGGGAGACCCCACAGTTAGCCAGCCAGTCCTCAGTTTTCTTCCCTTGCCATGTTACATTCATACACAGAAGTGCGACCAGGACCATCCGGCCCTTTTCAGTCATCTCCCTATTCGTGAGGGGTTCTCCCCCAATTTAATAATAAATTTCATTATTTAGAATGCAGAAATTATTATTTTTTTGTTAGAAATAAAATTTGCTGCTTCCCCTCAGACCTGTATCACGCCACTTCCCTCCATGTCAGATCTTCTCGAGTTCCTGTCGCTGTTGGACCTGTATTTCTTGCTGGGCATCAGAGACTGAATATGAGCCGCGGTGACATGGGTGGCAGGCAACCTGGGTAGACCCTGGTGAACTGGGGTCCATGGGGCAGGCCGTGGCCAGGGCATGCACAGGGCTGATGAGGGTTCCCCCTGCATGGTCACCTTCCCTCTCCCACTGCAGCTGGGACTTCAAGGAGCTGCCTGAGGCCAGCTGCCTGGGAGGAGGAAACGCAGCCCTGTCTGCAGAGGGCCTTGTGCGTTGTGGGCAGCACCTGGGTGTGGGGAGGAACCTGTGTTCATTTTCTACCTCAAAGTGAGTCAGAGGGTCATCTCCGAGCTCCTCAGCCGTCGGGATGGGCTGGGGTGGGAGTGTGGCCACCGCCTTCCTCCAGTGCTGGGTCCTTCTGCTCCATAGGCTGCTGGCAGGGTCCAGCAACCCTGGTCATCACACTGGATCTCAGGCGGTTTGTTCTCTGTGTATTTAGGGTTAAAAGACGCTTATTCAAACACACCTGCCAGCAGGTGCGAAAGTGAGACCTGAGCCAGAGGGTGACACTGTAACAGGGTTCACTTGATGCTTTGACTACATCCTTGTGACTTTGAAACTTTTCCCTCACCTCCTCCCTGATCTCCTCTCCCCTCACCTCCTCCTCCCCGATCTCCTCTCCCCTCACCTCCTCCTCCCCGATCTCCTCTCCCCTCACCTCCTCCTCCCTGATCTCCTCTCCCCTCACCTCCTCCTCCCCGATCTCCTCTCCCCTCACCTCCCCGATCTCCTCTCCCCTCACCTCCTCCTCCCAGATCTCCTCTCCCCTCACCTCCTCCTCCCTGATCTCCTCTCCCCTCCCCTCCCCCTCCCAGATCTCCTCTCCCCTCACCTCCCCCTCCCAGATCTCCTCTCCCCTCACCTCCCCCTCCCCGATCTCCTCTCCCCTCACCTCCTCCTCCCTGATCTCCTCTCCCCTCACCTCCTCCTCCCTGATCTCTTTTCTCTCACCTCCTCCTCCCTGATCTCCTCTCCCCTCACCTCCTCCTCCCTGATCTCTTTTCTCTCACCTCCTCCTCCCTGATCTCCTCTCCCCTCACCTCCTCCTCCCTGATCTCCTCTCCCCTCACCTCCTCCTCCCTGATCTCTTTTCTCTCACCTCCTCCTCCCTGATCTCCTCTCCCCTCCCCTCCCCCTCCCAGATCTCCTCTCCCCTCACCTCCCCCTCCCAGATCTCCTCTCCCCTCACCTCCCCCTCCCAGATCTCCTCTCCCCTCACCTCCTCCTCCCTGATCTCCTCTCCCCTCACCTCCTCCTCCCTGATCTCTTTTCTCTCACCTCCTCCTCCCTGATCTCCTCTCCCCTCACCTCCTCCTCCCTGATCTCTTTTCTCTCACCTCCTCCTCCCTGATCTCCTCTCCCCTCACCTCCTCCTCCCTGATCTCCTCTCCCCTCACCTCCTCCTCCCTGATCTCTTTTCTCTCACCTCCTCCTCCCTGATCTCCTCTCCCCTCACCTCCTCCTCCCTGATCTCCTCTCCCCTCACCTCCTCCTCCCTGATCTCCTCTCCCCTCACCTCCTCCTCCCTGATCTCTTTTCTCTCACCTCCTCCTCCCTGATCTCCTCTCCCCTCACCTCCTCCTCCTTCCTGATCTCCTTTCTCTCACCTGCTCTCTGATCTTCTCTTCTCTGATCTCATTTTCTCCCAGTCACCTCTATAAAAGCCCCCTGTTCCTGAAGATGGGCATTGGGACTAATCTCCTGTATTTCTCCGTTGCCAGCAGAGCAATGAAGGTTCCTTGGGCCGAGTCTGGGAGGGAGATGTGAGTGTGTGTGTGCAACTTCTCAGGTTTTTAAGGGTCACTGTGGCAGCTTTCCCTTTCCTCCTCCTCCTCCTCCTTTTTTGAACTGGGGGTGGGAGTACTCCGGGGGCTCTGCCACTGAGCACATCCCCAGTTGTTTTTCTTTTGAGACAGCCTTGCCAAGTTGCTGAGGGCATAAGTTGCTGAGGCTGGCTTCGAATCCACAAGCTTCCTGCCTCAGCCTCCGAGTGAGTTATAGGCGAGTGCCACTGGGCCTGGCCATTGTGGTGACAATTCACACAAAATCCCACCACCTTTACCATGTGTAAGCTCACGTTCCAGTGGCGCTGGGTCGATCCTCTTTTATCATGCACCAATCTCCAGTTTTCACCTTGTACAAACTAAAATCGTCTTCATTAAGGATCTCCCCGTCCCCGCAGCCTCTGGGACACGTGTTCTGGGTTCTGGGCTAGGGGGGCTGCAGCAGGCCCCTCGCTGGGGTGGGGGGGTCTCCTTTTCATGTCTGACGCATTTCCTTGGTTCAGTGACCTCAAGGGCCATCCGTGTTGTGGCACGCGTCACAATTCCCTTCCTTTTTACAGTTGAGTGACATTCTGACCCGCGGGGTTGCCACGTTCTTTTCCCTTCATCTGCCTGGGGACCCTGGGGTGGCCTCCTCTTCTGGGCCATCCTGAGTGGCGCTCCTGTGAGCGCGGGTGTGCAGCAGCTCATCCTAACCCTCTCCTGGGAAGTGCCTTCGGGTCTGTGCCCAGGGGGAGCTGCTGGATGATGTGGAAGTCCTGATTTCGCTTGTGAGGCGGCTCTGCGCTGCTTTCCCCAGCAGCGGCACGGTCTTGCACTCCGTCTGAGGCAGAGGGCTCCTGTCCTGCACACCTTGCCAGCGCCGGGTAGCTGGTGGTGTTCTGACCGTAGCCTCCTGATGGGCGTGAGGAGGTAGCTCATGCTGGTTTGAGTTTGCTCTTTTCTGACAATTAGTGTTGAGCCAGTTTTCATGAGTTTTTTGGCCACTTCTGTGTCTTTGGAGAAATTTCTATTCAAATCCTTTGGCCATTTTAAAAATCAGGTTGCCTTCTTGTTAAGTTCTAGGAATTCTTTGCATCTTGTCAGGTATAGGATTTTTCACTTATTTCCCTCATTCTGTGTTGCTTTGTGCTGTTCCTAGTGCTGTTGGATGTACGAAGGTCTTGAATTGTGTGTAGTCCAATCTACTTTCCCTTTTGTTGCCTCTGTTTGACACCTGAGAAATCATTGCCAAATCTGAAATATCTGAAGATCAGCCCTGTTCTCTTCTAAGAGTTCTGTAGTTTGGGTTTCTGTTTAGGGCTCTTTTCCCTTAGCTTTGGCCTAGGATTCGAGGCGAGGGTCCCACCTCATTCTTTTGCGTATGCTTTCTGGTTCCCTGAGCACAGTTTTGTTGGAAAGACTGTCTTTTCCCTGGTGAATGGTGTTGGCACCTTGTTAAAAATGATTTTTATTTGCATATGAGCTCATTTTCATGAATGCCTGGGTGGGGTTGTCTCCCGTCTCCTACCCCATTTCCTGTGCATTTGCCTTAGGTCAGCGCCACCCAGTGTGACTCCTGTGGCTTTGGAACAGGTTTAGAAGCCCTGTTTCCTGCTCTGGGTGACCCGAAGGCCATTCTGAACACCAAGGACAGGTCCTGGGTTCAGGGCCATCTCTCTGCTCTAGCTGGGCCCTGGGCAAGTCAAGGTAAACCCCGCTCTAGGTCTCTAGCCCTGACCACTTTTTCGGAATCCCTCCTATGAGGTGAGGGGACTTATTGACAGGGTCTAGGGCTTCCTTGTTCTGTACACCTCCAGGGGCATCCCCTGGGGTTCCCAACTCAGCCCTGGCTCTTCCCTAAAGTCCTGCCGTTTCTTCTGCTGCAATGGTGTAGTTTTGTTCCTAAGAAATCATAGATTTTAAAAAATACTCAATGATTTTTTTCCATGGATAACACATGACAGGGAGCAAAAGCTTTATTGGTAATGACATTGTTGATTTTCTACAAAACCTCACTAATTAGGGTACTTTGTGACTCTGAGTGTACTTTTCCATTGTTAGCTAAACAATGTGTTCTGATTCATCAACTTTAATTCTGTGTACTAATGTTTGTGAGGGTAAGCCCACGCCATGGGAGGAAGCTCAGGTGGCACCTGCAGAGGCCAGCAGGAAGCAGCTCCCGGTCAGCCGCTGGCCGCATCTCCTCAGCAGTCTGTCTGGGCTGTGCATAACATAAGTCCTGCCTTTCGAATGCAGAGCACTAGGAAGCTACCTCCGCAGAGCCAGCCGCAGCCCGCAGCGGGCCAGCACCTGTTGTCCTCCACCAGGCTGGTGCGCAGGGCCCCACCCTGGGAGAAAGCATGTCACGCCTTGGGTGTTCCTGATGCGGCCCTGGGTAGGTCCCTTTGTACTAGATACTAGAGAGCTGTATCAAGAGCGAGAGCTCAAGAGTCAGACAGGGCCATCGTCAGCTGCCTGTGCTGGTGGAACCCAGCCCGGTGCCCACCTGGGCCTACCTGGGCCCTTTTCACTGTCAGAACCCTGCCCGCCCCTGTGCATCAGGAGCCAACAGTTCTTGGAAGGACATCTACTAAGACAGAATGCTCAGAACCAACCATTATAGCATTTCGCTCTAAATTAATTTGCAAAATACTAATTCTGAGGTTTTCCAAGATAAAGGGCCTTATGAATGGGTGACAGGATGACACAGTGAGACGCAGAGCCGTTGCCCGGGACTGGTCGCCCTCAGGGGCAGAGCTCTGATGCTCTGGATGGAGGCTCGGCACAGGAGCCTGGCTGCTCCCGGGCTCTCACTGCCCGCTGGCTGCGGCGATCTGGCTAGGTGAGGAGAAGCCAGAGTGCGGACTCGCTAGGGCCCATCTTCCAAGCCTCACGAGGCCACGCAGAGACGGGCGCTGGCCACCATCCCTGCAGGGGGCCGGCAGACCCAGGATGGAGGACCTCTCTGCCCCTCCCTCCTTCCCACAGAGCCCGCCCCTGTCCTGTGCTCCTGGGCACCCTCTCCTGTGAAGTGCCTGTCCAAGGCTTCTGCCGTCCTCCCTCGGGCTGTCCTGCTTCTCCATATGTTCTGACGGGAGCTCTCTGAGACATCTGTTCTGCAGGGGGCTCCTCTGGCCCTGAGACCTCCTTCCCACCCTCATGGCCACGCACTGACAGAGTTCTTGATAGAGCCAGCCGCCAGAGCTCTCCTCTGTAGTCAGAGCTTCCTGTCCGGCTCAGGAGGCCAGCTGTTTCCCAGCTTGTGTCCACCTGTGTTTTCTTGTGGCTTTAACTTCCACATTTTTATCTGAAACTTGTTGGAAAGTGACTTCTGTGTGTCGTTTCTCCTTGTTGGCTCAGCACCATTTGGTAACAGGACCGACCCCCACCTCGGCCCCCTGGTCCTGTGAACCGAAGCGTTGCTTATCACAGTTCAGGGACCATGCGTGGCAGGCCCCATCTGCTAGCCTGTCCGCTTGGCCACTATCTGCCCTTGTCCCATGTGCCCCTGGGGCCTCGTCCCTCAGCTCTAGGCTCACTTCCGGGCTTCGTGTCCTCTGCCTTTCACACACAGGGGTGGGCCGCTGGGGTCAGCCAGCCCTCCCGTCCGGGGTCACCCAGCCCTCCAACTTGGGGTCACCCAGCCCTCCCGCCCGGGTTCAGCCAGCCCTCCAACTTGGGGTCACCCAGCCCTCCCTCCTGGGTTCAGTGAGCCCTCCTGCCTGGGTTCACCCAGCCCTCCAACTTGGGGTCACCCAGCCCTCCAACTTGGGGTCACCCAGCCCTCCCGCCTGGGTTCAGCCAGCCCTCCAACTTGGGGTCACCCAGCCCTCCTGCCTGGGTTCAGCCAGCCCTCCCGCCCAGGTTCACCCAGCCCTCCAACTTGGGGTCACCCAGCCCTCCCGCCCGGGTTCACCCAGCCCTCCAACTTGGGGTCACCCAGTCCTCCCGCCTGGGTTCGAGGCTCTGGAGCTGACGGCAACCTTTTGAGGGGGCTCAGGTGACATGTGACGCTTTACCAAAGCTGAGGCCACAGGGCAGAGAGCTACGTGTCCCAGGCAGATACAGGGCCACTGGACCTGTAGTCAGAGGTGGAGAGAGAAGAGAGCCCCCACCATCTGCCTGCCCACCTGCTCGTCTGCCTGTCTCATGTCCATCCCTCCATCTCTCACCTACTTGTTCAGGTGGCCTGATCTGTGTTCATCTTAGCCAGAGGCGTGGCTCCTGCCGCTTCCAACAGACTAGGGCCTGCACTCTTCTGGGTCATCATGGCCTTGGCCATGAGTCTGGGTTGTGGGCTCTTCAGCTAGAGTCCCATCCTCAGCCAAGATGTCCTTCATATCCTGAGCTGATGGGTGGCCCTGGGTCACAGTCAATGCCAGCACATGCAGAAGCACACCCATGCACCTGTGTTGACCCTGTGTCCAGCTCTGTTATTGTGAAGCCATTTGTACCACCCCTGGAGAGCATTTCAAATGCCCAGTGTCCCTCTGTAAAGCAATGGCTATGCCCATTCTTACATCTCAGAAGGGACCACTGAGTATTCACCTTTAGTTGTAAAGTGAAACACACCTTCTGTCCTCCCCCCAGATTCAAGTCCTGAAGCCTGCAGTGTGCACTCCCTCTCTGGGGAAGGTCCATGTTTAAAACAATGTTCTAAACTGTGGTAAAAGCCACGCAGCGTAAGACCCACCATCCAGAGCACTATGGAGCCCGCAGCTCGGGGCGGACGCTCCTCCGCACTCTGAGCATCAGATCTCAGACCTTCTCCTCCCCCACCCGGTCCCTGCCCTGGGAGGCTCCTTGCTTTCTCCCTGGCCCCACCGTGTCCACTCTGCCTGCTGTCTCACTGGCCAGACACCATGTAAGTGGACTGCTTTGGGTGGTCCTCTTGTGACTGGCTCTACTCACGGGGTGTCATGTGCTTGGGGCTCATCCCTGTTGTGTCACGTGACGAGTCCCTCCCTCTGAAAGGCAGGTGTCCCTCCTACCCATGGAGCACGTTCTCAGCTCTGCAGCAGTGGGCATGAGGCTGTGTCGGTAACGGGCTCTGAACAACGTGCTCGTCCCCTTCGGGACCCTGCTCTCAATCATCTTGGAAGTTTCCTGGGCAAAGTTCTGGGGTCCTGGGAGGGGGCTGGAGCCGCGGCCTTCCACTCTGCCACCTAAGAAGGCCTGGTTTGCCCACCTCTGCCATCTCTGCCTCATACCAGTACAAAATTCTGGGTCTGAACTTGGGTGCCAGGTTCCTCCTCCTAAAGCTGGAGAGTGGGCAACGCTGAGTGCTCATTATGCCTTGGGTATGGAGCCCACTGGGGACATGACGGGAGGGAGGGCCAGGTGCCCTGGGGTCTGGGCACAGCCTGCCCCAGCCTCCTGAGCCCCGGCTGCACGTGGGCATCTGGCTACACTCACTCAGGTGTGCTTTCCCTCCAGGTGAGGAGACAATGTAGTGGAGCGGCCGCCAGGGAGTCACCCTTGGGAGCGTGGACACCCAGCCCAGACGGAGCACCTGCCCCTGGGCGCCCCTCTGGCTACCCAGCCTCACCATGTCCAAGAAGGGCGCGGGCAGCCGGGCCAAGGGGGACAAGGCAGAGGCATTCGCTGCACTACAGGCCGCCAACGAGGAGCTCCGCGCCAAGCTCACCCACATCCAGATCGAGCTGCAGCAGGAGAAGAGCAAGGTGGGCCCCCCAGCCGGCCCCTCCCTCCCTTCCGCCAGCCCCAGAGCCCCGAGGCTGGCCTGGGGGGCCAGTCGGGTCTCCGCAGGGGTGCCCACCCCCAGTCCCACAGGCCCCCAGGGGTTCCCCAGGGGACTCAGGACAGACAGGTCTCCGGAGGGGAGTGGAAAGTGGCCAGAGGGTTCTGTGGGCAGAGGCACCACGGAGATGGCCCCACGGAGGGGAGGATGCTCACCTGGTGGACAGCCTCCCACATGGGGCATCGGGGCTTTCAACAGCCCATCCCTGGAAGTGACGCCGACTGTCCACCGAGCTCCACAGTGGACTTGAGTTCCACAGACTGGGCTGAGGTGGCCCCTCTGGGAGGACAGGGAGAAAGGGGACCTTGGCTTGGTGGGGAGGAGCTGAACAGGCTGAGCAGGGGTGTGGAGCCCAGCAGACCCTGGGTGGGAGGCACGGCAACCTCCAGTCTGGACATTTAGGCTCCGAGGTCCTCGGAACCTACAGGGAAGGTTTAGAGAGGGACTGAGCTTGTGCTGGAGGCTGGGGGTGGCCTCTGGGGGAGAGCGTGAGGGGCCTGCTCAGTGCCAGGCCCCTGGCCCCCACCTCCTTCCATCTCTGGCATGACCTCTGCCCTCTCCTCCTGCCTGCACCTCCCCTCAGGAGCCACTAGGAAGGGCAGGTGAGTTCCTGGGAAGGAGAAAGCAGAAAAACGATCTGGAGAGAAAAGGTGACCTCAGACTAGGGTGGACAGCTCAGGGCAGGGTGACTCCCGGAGGTCGGAGGCCCTGGACTTCGGGGCTGGCGTCCTGCCCCAGGCTGTAATTCTCTGTCCCTTTCTTCCTGCTGGCAAAAGTATTGCTCTTGGAGGACATGCGGTCACCGTGCAGGGCATTCTGTCACCCGGCCTCCTCGTACTGTCCTCCTGGCGGCAGCAAAACTTGAGTCCTGTTCCTGATGACGATGTGGAATTTGGACCCAGTGTTCACAAGCGAAGTCCTGAGGGGACCTGGCCTTCCTGTGTTCTGGGGGCAAACCCCACACGCCTGCCACAGTCACCAGCTGACCCCTCACTGGGAAGCTTGCCAGCCTTGTCCTCGTCCAAGCCCTCCTGCCATCAGCTCCCCCTGCGAAATAGGACAGGAGCAGCTCCCAGCACAGGCGGTGCTGAGGAGGAAGGGAGGGAGGCTGGGGCCGGGGCTGCGCGCCTACACTAGAAGGGCTGGCACGGTGAGCCAGTGGTGTGCCTGCTCCCATGGCCTTGGGGCCACTGTCCCTCAGCAAATGCTGCCCGCACCTGACCTGTCCCGGTGTCTTTTCCAGAGCCCTGTTCCTCCTCCCGCCACAGTCCCTTCTGCAGGTGAGAGCTGTGGGGCTGAGTTGGCCTGGGGACTCTCCTGAGAAGCTGCAGCTTCCTGTTGCAGTTAGAAACGAGGCTGCAGGAAGCATTCACAGATCTGCCCTGTTCTCACCTCACTTGAAACTGGCACTGCCTACTCACCTCTAAATATGGCCGAGTCTTGGTCTGTAGAATATTTGCTGAAGTCAAGGCCAGAGAGGGCATAGAAAATGTGAATTTGGCAGGGTGGGATGGTGCACACCTGTAGCCCCAGCTATTCGGAGGCTGAGGAAGGAGGAGCACGAGTTTGAGGCCAGCAACTGAACTTAGTGAGGGCCTGCCTCAAAAGTAAAAAAGGAAAGCTCCGGGGATGTAGCTCCGAGGTAAAGCACGCTGGTTCAGTCCCCCGTACCGCAAAACCCCAAACAGAGCAAAAGGCCAGGACTCCTCTCCAGGAGCTGGCCTCATGGGACCAGCTCCAGGAAGACACCCACCTGCTGAGAGGGAGGCAGCTGGACAGGGGGCGGGGCTCAGGGCACTCTCCCTGGGAACCCTGCGCGGCAGGCTTAGCTGTCTTACAGCAGCCAGGGGCAGCTGCTCCAAAGCAGAAGAGAGACAGACGACGATGCTCCAGCCCTGAAAGGCCCCTGCTGCCTGCCCTCCTGGGGCCCTGGCCGCTCTCCTGCCCAGCACCACCCTGCAGCAGGATGTGCCCTGGCTCAGGGACACTTCTGACACTGGACAAGGTGCCCGTTGGGAGCAGACCTGCGTGTCAGGAAGCCCGTGGAGGCCGTGTGAGGGGTGGAGAGTGCTGTGCTGCCCTGCAGGGCTGCCCAGGGAGGCTCCTCCTGAGCACCCACCCAGGAATGCTGGCCGAGTGCTGGCGTGGGGGCTGATGGTCCTGTGGGGGGGACTCGGGAATCAGCCAAGGGGAAGTCACAGCCAGCGGGCACCCTGCACCGCACTGCGGTCCCGAAGACCGGCCCTGAGCTGAGACCCTGAGTTCGAGCCCGGGACGGATGTCTCCAGGTGGGGTTGGTGTGGGGTGGAAGGCAGGAGGCAGTCAGGAAGGCCAGGCTGGAGCAGCCTCAGAGGCAGGTCGTGGAGAGGCCAGCAGCGCTAGGCAGGTGGGCGAGGGAATCACAATCGTCGCCTGGAGCCGGACACCTGGGAGAGGGAAGGTTACTATTGACGCCATTCTGGGACAAGGAAAGCCATCCCCTAGAAAGAGACTGCTGGGTCCTGTGTGGGCAGGGAGCTTGGGCGAGCTCCAGGCACAAGCAGCTTCCGAAGGCTGTGGACACTGGATGGGATCTGACTCGCTTCCATGGATCAAGAACAAAAGTGCGTTGTTGGCAGATGAAAACACGGTCCTCCTGTGGTATCTGAGGGAGTGGCTCCAGGACCCCTTGGGTACCCTGAGCCGCAGGGTCCCGTCCCTCCCATCAGATGGTGCAGTATTTTCCCGGGGCCTGTGCACAGCCTCCTGTGAGTCTAAGATCTCTGGACGACTTCAGGGCTTAGTCCCACAGAAACGCTGCGTAGAGAGTCGCCACCCTGCTTTGTTTAGGAAACAGTGACAAGGGAAGGTCTGCTTGTGGGGACAGATGCCGCGTTTGCTTTGAGTATTTCCAGTCCACGCTGCGAGGAGGACGCCCGGGATGTGGAGGACTGCCTGCTGGTACGCAGACAGCTGTTTAAAACCACCACCAGGACCGTGGCAGGGGCCAAGGAACAAAGCCAGCAGTGGCCTGCTCTGAGCTCCCTGTGCCCTGGCCAAGGGTGTGGCCGTGATGGACCGCAGCAGTGGACCACGGGAAGGCCAGGGTGCGCCAGAGCTCAGCGTGAATGTGAGGGTGGGCACACAAGCAGATTGGCTCCCAAGCTGATGGCTGAGCCTGCCCTCTACTGAGCAGGAAGTCTGGTCACCGGGAGACTGACAGCTAGCCAAGGTCTCTGGTGGGCAGCTGAGGTATGTCTGCTGCTCCTCAGAGAGCACAGGGCCTCGGGGGTGGAGTAGGAGTCTCCAGGAGGCAGGTAGGGAGAGAGGGGGCCTGGGGGGGTGGTGTGGAGCCCTCAGCGACAGCCGTGTGGCCAGCAGAGGGGCAGCCTGGACGCCCTCTGCCTGGACCTGCTTGCTCAGGAACACTCTGCCTCCAGTTGGCAGGACTCTGGAGTGTCCTGAAGGCCATTCTCTCTGGCTCATTACTGTGTGCCATTGTTCTTTGTTCAGTGTTTTTGTTTACGAAGTCCCAGTGGCTCTGTGTCCACAGAGCTTTGTGCTAATGTCTTGAATTTAAAAAAAGAGTCTCTGGCCAGTCCGCTGAGGACCTTGTGACACTGTGGTACATGCCTCGAAGCTTCTGTGCTTGTAGCAATGGGAATATCATCCTGTGAGGAGCTTTGGGAATAGCTGGGCTTTGGGTATTTGGATTCTCCCTGGACAGGGCAGGCGTCTGGGCCTCCTCCCAGAGGCCGGCCTCAGCCTGTGCATGCATCAGACACTCTCTACCTCCTTCCTCACCAGCCCTGCTGCCTAGGTCTGGTCTCCCTGCTCAGGTCTCAGTGGTGTCTGTCTGTCTGTCTGCTCCACACTTGGATTTCTAGATCAGAGTACTCACACTGCTGGGTTTTGAAAGACTGACCACCAGTTTTAGAATGGCCTACAGTAAGAAATGCACCTACCCTGCAATGGCTCTGTGCACCCCTACTCTCCAGGCACCTGTCACCCAAGTTCACCGCCCACTGATTGGTCTTGACCTGCTTTTGCAACTCAACCACCACCTCCCAGGATTCTGTGGACTCACTCAGCAAACTGCCAGTATCCCTGTGGCAGAAGCATAGGAAGGATTACTCCACGGTGCACAGATTAAAGCAGAGGTGTGTTAAGTTTCTCTACAACAGTGCTCCTTCCCACGTGGTTAGTTGGAGTGAAGAAAGAGATGGCTCAGAACCTTCTGGAAGATGGTGGAGTAGGACACCATCTGCAAGGGACTGGGCAGCAGGTATCAAGGCCTGGAAGATGCTGATAGCGGTCCTGCTTTCAGGAATTATCTCAAGGAAAAATATGCAGAGACAGGCACACGTTCAGGGTGTGACTTGAGCCCTGCTAATAATAGTGAAAAAATCTGGCAACCTGCTTGTGCAGGCTGAGGAAATGGCTGAAGGAATGAGGGCGTTCCTCCACGGCAGGATGCTCTGAGGACGGGGCCTGGGAAGGATGTGGCAGCTTTTCTCTTGAGTGTTCCCTGGAGAAAATCCTTGGTGCCGCCACGGCCACAGAGACAGTTTCTGGGGTCTTATTCCAGGAGCTCCATCCTCTGTCTTTGGTGTATCCAAATCCCACCTGGCACTGACTTGTCTGCGTGACGTGGTGGGGTCGAGGCTTTCTTCTGGCTGGATATGAAATTGCTCAGGCACCATTTGTTTATTTATTTGTTTTTAAAGGACTCCCCTAGGGCATGGCACTGTAGCTCACTGTCCTGCAAGATGGACGCGTGTGTGGCTCTGATGAGACTGCACTGTGGGCCTGTTCCTCACCCTGCCCAGCACGGAGCCCCTGGCTGTGTGGCTGCAGGCCTGCCCAGCTCAGCCGGGACCAAGGGGGCCTGGGCCAGGCCTGAGCCCCGTCCTCCCATTTCTCTGCTCAACCCTTTGCCTCCATTGTCACCACGAGGAGGGCAAACTAGCTGCCAGCCCTGAGAGCAGCCACCGCTGCCACCAAGGCCAGAGAGCGTGGCCAGCTCCAGCTGCCCCAGGAGACAGCGCGGCCGCCACTCCTACCGAGTACAGCAGAGGCTCACCAGGCAGCTGCAGTGACTGCTGGCTGTTTGCAGACACTTGCTTGGTGACCCTTTGTCCTGGTGCTGGTGCCAGCAGCAGCCTGGACCCCTCAGGGCGAGACACGGCTGTGCTGTGCCTGTGCTTGGTCTTCAGAACAGTCCCAGTTGTCCTGGTTCTTTGCCGTCTGCACAAAGTCTGGATGCCTTGTCTGTTTCTGCTCTGTGACCTGCAGGTGGGGCTGCAGGGAGTCCGCAGGCCGCTGGGGCGTAGGAGTCTGGACCCCTGGATGGGCCTTCTTCTCCCCTTTGGTCGAGTCCTATTTGACACCACGTTTTCAGCACAGAAGGTCGTTTCTCAGCACGTGTTCGAGGCGCTGGGTGTTTTGGGCATGTGGTAAATGACACCGAGGTACGCGTTCCTTCTGACGTTTCCTGCCTCACTGTTGGCTGTGACGTGTACAAGTCCGGGTGGTTTTTTGTGCCGTCACGTCGGTCGGCTCAGCCAGCCTTCACTGGCACACGCGTAGCCAGCATGTGGAGAACCACAGGGTGGCAGCTGTGACCCCAGCAGAGGTGGGTGACTGCGAAGCCCTGTGGGTGCAGCTGCAGTCCAGGAGGGTACCTGGGTGCCAGGTGCCCCTCTGCCTGAATCAGAACCAACCACTGCTCACCAGACAGAGCTCGGGAGTCAGCCCCAGACCTGGCTGGGGTGGGTCAGGGCCTGCTGAGCTGAGCCACACCCAATGACCAAAGGCTCCCTCTGAGACCCCTCCCAGGAGCTACTAGGCCCCACCCACGGCCAGCCGAGGCTTGGTGGCCACTGCCCGCAGCTCAGTTGCCTGTTTGGGCCTCTCCAGGGCACAGACTTTGGATCTCGCACTGTGCTTCCCCCTTATCCTCACACTGTCGTGGGGCAGGTGGGGCGGGTGGGGCAGGGTGCCTCTGCCTCAGGTCTGTGTGTGGAGAGAGCGAGTCCTTACAGACCGACCTCTGAGGATGGCTCACACTCGAAGCACTAGTCCCTGGAGTCGGCAGAGGGCCATTTTTATGAAGATAAGGGCGTTGTTTCCCCGTTTAACTAGATCTCCTCTACCTTCCTGCTGTTGAGGGCTCGGGGACTTGACTCGTGCTCGAGAGCCAGGAGCGCCCTGTGACACTCGCCTCTGTGCTGTCTCTCATCCATAAAGGAACCTGCCGGAAGCTCATGTGAGGGATGCCCGCTCTGGGCGGCTCCGCCCTGTCTGCAGCAGGAAGCGCTTGCCGGCACTGTCAGGGCCCCCAGGGCCCCCAGGTCAGGGCGCTCTGGGTGGTCTTGCTACTTATTAGAAAAAACGGCTCTTCTCTGCAGTTGGAAACAGCAGCACAGTCTCAGCCTCAGAACGCACCTGTGCTTCCCACCCTCTGCTCTCCTGATGACACCTGGCGAACCTTCCCACTCGCTCCGCAGCCCCTGATTTCGTCTAGTGGTCCATGTGAGCACGACCCGCCTCTGGCCAGTCGGAGCAGCACCGATCTGCTCTGGGGGACAGCACAAGATTCCTCAAGGCCCCTCTCCCTGTTAGGTGCCACCCAGAGAGGACTGGGGCTGTGGACACCTGCCCAGGAGCACTGGCTTTGTGCACCCAAAGATCTCACCTGAGTGAGTCGGGCTTGGTCCCTCCTAGGACGAAGGTCTGGCCTGAGGGTCAAAGCCAGCCCTACTGGTGCAGTGTGAGTGGCCAGGCACCAGCTGGAGCTGCCTGGAAGGCCAGGCTGGGCAGGTGGCTACGCTGGAGTCCCCCCAGAGAGGGCTGCCCTGGCCCCACGTGGGGCCTGGGGGCTGGCAGTCTGCAGCCTACCACCTCCGGCCCTTGCTCACCTCCCAGGTTCGCCCTCTCGCCCTGACACTGTCTAGGCCTCCTCCTCTGTCCTGCAGGTCACCAGGCCTGTGGTGGGACTGCTTGGCCTCTGGCCGCTCCTCCCCAGGTCACCCCTGCTGCACTCCCTGCAGCTGGGCAGGGCCGCCCCACTGCAGGCTGCCCTGTGAGGGGGCCGGAGCATCCCCAGAAGCACGTGCGAGCGCCCGTGTTCCCTGCAGTCAGAGCATCTGTTATGCCACTGGCGGAAAAGCATCCCCGGCTCTTGGGATGTGACCCAGTTCTGGGCAGATGTGAGTAGAAGAGGCATTCTGGGTTCTTTTAGGGGAGGTTTATTGGATTTTCCAGAAACAACTCTGCCGCTTATGCATTTCAGAGCCTCACTGTGGCGCTTAGCAAGGCTTCTAAGAGCCATTACTGTGCCCATGTGTGTGACTGTGAGCATTTGCAGTGTCTGTGTGTGCATGTGTGTCTGTGTGTGCATGGGTGTGCATGGTGTGTCTTTGTGTGTGCATGGCGTGTCTCTGTGTGTGCATGGCATGTCTCTGTGTGTGCATGGCGTGTCTGTGTGCATAGTGTATCTGTGTGTGCATGGTGTGTCTCTGTATGTATGGCATATCTGTGTGTGTGGAGTGTCTCTGTGCATGGCATGTCTGTGGGTGTACATGGCATGTCTGTGTGTGTGCATGGTGTGTCTCTGTGCATGGTGTGTCTCTGTGTGCATAGCATGTCTATGTGTGTGCATGGTGTGTCTATGTGTGCATGTCTCTGGCATATTTGTGTGTGTGCATGGTGTATCTGTGCATGGTGTGTCTCTGTGTGCATAGCATGTCTATGTGTGTGCATGGTGTGTCTATGTGTGCATGGTGTGTCTGTTTGTGCATGGAGTGTCTGGGTGTGTGTGTGCATGCCTGTGTGCATGGCGTGTCTGTGTGTGCATGGTGTGTCTGGGTGTGTGCATGGTGTGTCTGTGTGTGCATGGTGTGTCTGGGTGTGTGCATGGTGTGTCTGTGTGTGCATGGTGTGTCTGGGTGTGTGCATGGTGTGTCTGTGTGTGCATGGTGTGTCTGGGTGTGTGCGTGGTGTGTCTGTGTGTGCATGGCGTGTCTGGGTGTGTGCATGGCGTGTCTGTGTGTATGTACATGTGGGGGGTCGGCTGAATGGGCTTTCCCTCATTCCCCTGGGGCACCCCATTTTTCTCTCATCCCTTACTAAACCCCAGGTGTGGTCAGCTCAGGTCCTAGGGGCTTCACCTCAGCAGTGCTCTCCACTGTGGCCCACATTTGACTCAGCTGGGGAAAAAAAATTTTAAGACCAAACACCCAGGCTGCCCCTGTGCCCTAAGTCGTTATTTTGGTCCATGAGACCAAAAGTCTATATTTTGCAAAGCCACCATGCAGCCAGAGCTGTGAAATGGTGACCTGAGGGAGTGTGGCTCAGAAGAGTCCCACTCTCCACTGGAAAACATGGGCTGACAACCACACGTCTCGGGGCGGAGTCGTTGGCGATGGCTCAGCGCACTGGGCTCAGGAGGGAGGAGCTATGTGTCCATGCACAGGACCCTGGGCAGGCAGCATCCACAGGAGGCAGCACACGTGACAAAGAGGGTTGATGATGGAGGCCAGCCTCCTCCCGGCTGCTCCACCAGGCCCTCCCTCCATCCATTCACTGGAGAGTCAGCCCATCTCCACCCTGAGGCTAAAAAGGCAGATGAGCCAGGTCCGCCTTCCGCACAAGGCGGAGGAGAGAAAGCAGCCGAGGGGTGCGAGGTGGCTGGTCCTGTGCAGGAGTTTGCCATCTGAGAACTCGGCTGCTTTCTTGCTTCCCATCGTGTGAGGGCATCAGAGAGGCTCAGGGAGGCTGATGAGCAGCCCAGGTCCAGGGTGGAGCTGAGACCAAGGCCCTGCACTCTAACCTGGAAGGATGACCACCCAGGAACTGGAAGGCATTTCAAGATGGACCGGAGATGGGGAGGGGCGTTGTACCAACTCAGGGGCCCCACAGACCACATTTCCTGACTCCTTTGCCCACTGACAGCTGGAGGGCTGGGAGGGGGACAGGCCCTCTTCCTGCTTCTGGTGAGGTGGCACCTCTGCGAGTGGCCGTGGACCTCCGTCAGCTCTGGCTCAGCCTGGCATCCCTATGAGTTCCAGCACCAACCTGACCAGATGCTTGCCTGTGAGCAGGTGGTCTCTGAAGCTGACCAGGTGACCCCTTCAGTAATTCCAGAGTCTGCCCGGCCTAAACCCTGCAGCCCCCAGTGGGGAGCCCACTCCTGGCTCCCTGTCCCCACACCAGCCCCGGATGCTCCTCTGCCCTTGTCCTTGTTCCTAGTCCCTGACTCTGAATCCCCTCTGTTTAAATGCATCTTTAGGTTGCTCCTCTTCTGTCTGAGCCCCAGTGCATAAAGACAGTTTTTAAGTTAAGTAGAGAAGAGATCGATCATAGTGTAAATAGAATTGGGGCAACTGGCTAATCTTTAGGATAAAGTCTATTTATTCAGTTTATACACATGTTTTCCATGTGGATCAAAATTTTGAATGCTTTTATATGTACTTAGATGAGGAAAATAACTGACCTTTTAAACATGATAGTCTTTTAAATCATGCCTTCAAAGGTGCAATCCATAAAATATTGGACCAGTTTGTTTGAAAATGTGAGTAGAAAGAATGGAGACCAGTTCAATTAAACAAAGTTGACTTGAGTAAGACAAGGTCTGAGAACCCTGCAGCCCTGCAGAAGAGTGGTCCCAATGTCCCCAAGCAAGGTGGGGACCTGCTCCTATAACCAGCGGCAGGAAATGCAGGGAGGTCACCTGATGGCTGCAGACTGCGGGTGCTTATTGGGCATCATCTGGCACCTCAGCCTAGGATTGGCTGTGGCTCAGTTGCTTAGCAACCAGGGCACTGACTCAGGGGCTCACTGCACATGGGCTTCTGTGGGTCAGAGTCGTCACCCAGGAACAGAGGTTTGGGCCAAGTCATTCCAGTCCACGAACATGTGACACCCAGACATTCAGCAGTGCTAGGCAGCATGTGCCCATCCCCGGACACCGGGCAGCCTGCGCGGTGGACCGGAAGCCACTTGTGATGTGGGTCCTGGAGGAAATGCTTACTTGGTGGTGAACACTGTCGGGGCGGCGGCTGGGGGGCAGGAAGGCCACATGGGGCAACCTCTGTGGTGGTCATTGTGAGTGGTGACTCACGGGAGCTTCATGTCCCATGGAGAGGTGGCTGCCTCCGGTCTTCCAGCCACTCCTCAGGTGCCAGCCGGACTCCATGGCCAGGAGAGTCTGCCGTGGTCACTCTCCATGAGAGGAGGGAGGGAGGCGCCTGGCCCAACCTGCCTAGAGATGAGCCACTTTTCAGACCGGCGGTGCTGGCGGGTGAGCTTGGCGTGACCTTGGGGCCAGGGGCCTCTGCACAGAGATGTCCAGTGAGAAGAAGGGGGGGCCCGGGCACCTGTGAGTGGGCCACTCTGCCCAGCACTCGAGGCACCAAGAGAACCCCTGTCTCTGATCCAAGTGCCTTTTAGAATGACTTTTAGGGGCATCGACCACTCCCCCCAAGTCCCCAGCCCCCCATCAGGGCCGCGAGGATAAACAACACTGGGAATGGCTGCTGGACACTTGGGCCTCTCTGACAGCTCTGCCCCTCCTCACCCTGGAGGACACTGAGGAAGTCACCCCAGGGTCACAGCCGCAAGCCTTCCAGTGGACACCAGCAGAGGCACAGGAGTGCCACCAGAACCCACCGTGCATAGCAGCAGTGACTGTGGGACGACCCGGCCGGGCTCCGGGGGCCACTCCAGAGCTCTGAACCACACCAGGAATGACAGCGTCTTGCGTCTGTCTCATCAACATCGGCTCGAGAGGAGTAAGCGGAGCAGCGTCCCTGCAGGTTTTGCAGAAGGAACCCAAAGGCACGGAGACAGTGACGCTGTTGTGGATCAGCTTCAGCTCACATGGAGACAGACAGGGCTCGAGGCTCAGCGGGAGGGGAGGGTCCCGGGAGCCTGAGCCCCGTCAGGGCCTCCGTCCCCAGACGGGGTGCACTGGGCGTAGCTGAGGGAAGGTGGGGTGCGGCTGGAGGAGTGCTCTCTGGGCCGCTTTCCTCCCCACACCCTGCCTCGACGTCCTGCCCCACGCTGAGCCCCAGGCATGGAGCGGCCATCTGTAGGCTGAGGCCTCTGAAACCCTGAGCCCCAATAAGCGTTACCCCTTAGTTGATCCTCCCAGGTCCTTTGTTCACAGCAGTGAAAAGCTGATGACACAGATGTCACTGGAGTCCTTGGCCAGAACTCTGATTCTGACACACCAGGTCCAGCCGCTGTCCTCACAACCAAACAGAAAATGATTGGAAAGCAGGGAGCGTTGGTCACTGTGGCCAGATGGGAAGGCAGAGCGCAGCCCCGCCCCGCAGCCCTGTCCTCGGGCTGCTCACAGGAGCGCCAGCTTAAGGGGAGGAGGAACTGGGGCAGGGGCCAGCGGCCTGCGTGGTCAGGCAGCCTGGGTCCCACAGCGGCTGCTGGTCTCTTCAGGTTCTGCACGGCAGCTCACACAAACCTCCGTCACCAAGAGCATCTCCACCTGCTCGGGGTGTCCCTCCTTCAGACCTGTCATCCTGGAAGGGGCAGTGCCCATCAGAAAGTCACTCCTGCCGAGGGGCTGTCTCCAGGTGGGGTGCTGGCCTGGGGGCTCTGCTGTGTAGGGCAGTGACCGGAGGCTTCTAGGCACCACTCCAGGTGCCCAAGTCTGGGTACTGCAGATCTCTCTCTTTCTCTCAGTCATGGTGAGCACAAAGCTCTCACCGTCCTGGGGTTTGTGCTGGCCAGCAGCCTGCTGTCCCTGGCCACTCTGGGGCTACGCCCAGTGCACCCCCGTCTGGAGACCCAGCAGAAGCACTTGCAGGGGCAGTATCTCCTGGAAGCCTGGGTGTTGGCACAAACCTGCCCCATCCCCTGTGGACACCCCCTGTGGACACCCCCTGTGGACACCCCCTGTGGACATGTTGGGTTTTCTAGACTGAAAGTCGTGGCTCCCAGGTTTGGGTCACTTGGACCTGCCGCTGGCTCTCTCTGGCACTACACCCGTGCTCTCAAATACCTGGTGCTGGGCTGATGGTGCCAGCGTTTCTCTCCAAGGCTTCTGTGGTGAGTTCAGTGCTGGCTGCTACCAGGGTGGCCTGGTAGGCTTTGTCTGCACAGGCCAGTGGGAAACAAAGGGATGCTTTGGAATTCCTCAGGGAAAAATTGAGCAAGAGGGGCGGGAGGGAGCAGCTGGCAACACAGCTGTGGGAGCTGGCCACGCGGCCTCGGGGGCGTGCAAGACCTGAGAGGTCCAGCCCTTGTGGGGAGTCGAGTCGGCGGTGCTGGGATCAGCATGGACACCACTGCAGGGTAACGTGGATGAAGTGAGTGTCGGGGGTCCGTCCTCGCCTGTTTCCTTGAGAACGAGGCTCTGGTGTGAGAGAACAGACACCGCTGTGCTCCACAAGTTCAACAGGAGCTCTGTAGCCCTGGCTTTGAATTGGAAGCCGTACATGTCAGTGTGAATTCACAAGGTGCACGTGTGTGCGTGTGGTGTGGGCACATTCAGGCACGCACACACATGTGGGTGACAAATGTTTGTGATATGTTTTGTTTAGCATAAGATATGGCATATAACCTTATACTATTACATGTAATGTGGTTTGTGTACGTCTATATAAAACCAAATGTGAAATATCATCTGTCTCCTGAAAAGTTCCCACAATGACCTCCCCAGAAGCAGTGAGCAGCCCAGGGCCCGGTGGTGACCTTGAAGTGCCATTTCCCATGAAGAGAAGTCAGGGCTGCTGTGGGAGAGGAGCAAGAGGAGCCGCAGGGTCTCCGTCAGAGCATGGAGACTGCTGAGGCCACCTGGGGCTTCGAGGGGCATCTGGAGAGGGCCGCTGGCCAGAGGGACACGCAGCTGTGGCGAGGATGAGATGTGCAAAGAACGAAGCCCATCGAGGACGTCCAGTTCCTCGGCAGGGAACGACTCATGCCCCCGGCACCCGAGGGCTGGGGGAAGAGTCAAAGGTTCATCTTGCCTTTCCACGGCAGCCGGATAGCACGCCGAGGCTCCACCCCTGAGTGAAGAAACCTCCGCCCGTGGCCTTGGGAGCCTGCCGAAGGGACAGGGCACCCGGGGGAGGGGAAGTCCTCACTGCTAATCCAGGGGCAGCCGGGCACCCCCAGGCCTGGCAGTGTCCAGGGCCAGCACCCCGGCTTCGGTCCCCCAGGCCGCAGGCTGCTGTGAGAGCCAGTGGTGGGCCTCAGGAGGACCGCAGTGCTTCTTCCTGAACAGTTCCCTTTAGGAGTCATCGGAAAGCTGCTTCACGCTCCCCACGCACCCCGGGCCACCTAGGGCCGCGTGTCCTCTGCCCTTGTCCCTCAGTCTCTGGGGCTGGAAGGCGGAGCTGCCCTTGCCTGCTGAGAAGAGGGGCCAGCGAGGCCAGCCTCCCAGGCTCTCCAGGAGCAGAAGCGTCTCCTGGACGCTGTATCTGCAGCTGCCTGATGGGAGCCCTGCTGCGTGGGCTGTTGGAGACCACCCCTTGCCTTTCCCCATGTCTGATGTCGACTCAGGTCGAGACCCGGGAGGATGGTGTAGTCACAGGCTCTGGGCGAAGGGCCGCCGTGAGGCGAGCGTGGCCCCAGTTTCACTCCACAGGACCCAACGCAGGTCTCCACCCGCCTAAGCTTGGACTGTTCCGCCCGCTCTCTCCTGCACTCTCTCCCATCCCACAAACATCTGCTCTGTGACATGCCACTCATGACTCTGTCCTCTGCTGAGTGCCCATCAGGGAGTCTCCACAAAGGTGATGTTTTGTCTGCTGAGAGGACTAGCAGCTGGGCTCTGTTCTGGCCCCACATGTCCAGCCTGGGGACCTGCTGTGTGCCCGACCCTAGATGGGAGCCACCCCCGCTCTACCCCCAGCCCCCACAGAGCATGGTCTGCCACCCTGCAGAAGTGACCCACCAAGGGAGGCAAAGACTCAGGGCCAACACCCCCAGGTGCCCAGGAACACCCTCAGGCACCCCAAACTCGGTCCCAGCTGGAAGGGGGGTCCAGGACAGATAGAAGGGTGGCGAGCGTCTGTGCCCTGGCTTTCAGCACCTGCCAGCTTGCCAGGCGGAGTCCTGACAGGCGGGCCCCTGGCAGGGTCAGGAGAGCCTGGTGGTTGGAGCCTTCAGCACTGTAGTACCCGTAGGGGACCCAGAGGGAGTCCCAGGGTTGGACCCCACAGGACTGCAGGACTGAGTGAGCCCTGTCAGCCTATCCTGGTGGGGAGTGTCACGAGGGCTAAAGGTGCGAGGGGGAGAACTAAAGAATGTCCACCTCTTCTGCCCCCCTCAATGCTTTATTCACTCAGATCACTCACTACGATCTCACTCTACAGGTTCTTAATCAAGAAAACGACAATCCTCAATGCTGGGCACTGCAATAGACATGATCAGTTCACGGCAGACAATTCTAGATTAATTCTAAGCACTGTAAACACTCTTAGACATTCCCTCGGCATGCTGAGTTCTAGTGCCAGTCTGAAGTCTCCAGCCTTGGGCTCTAAGTCCACAGATGCCCACTCACTCAGACCGCGGTCATCGGGTCAGGAACCAGGGCAGGCTCCTCCTCCAAGGCAGGCAGGTTGAGGAGAGGGTCTCAGGGAGAACTCACGGCTCCCACCAGGGTCAAGATGTGGCGTGGAGTCTGAGAGCAGTGAGGACCACACAGAGGATCAGCCAAGACGACAAGTGATGGGATGTCAGTCCAGGTCCTCATCAGGCTCTCGGCTTGCGGGCATCAGTATTGGCTGGCTGAAAGTCTGTTCATGTGCTCCTTCATTTATACTAAATTTGGGGGCTTTTGACCACACTTTCAATCCCTATCAGCTGCCACTGGGTCTCTTGGTGACATCACATTTACCCTAGGGTTAAAGCATCTGATTTTCTTGATGAGGGCAAAGACTACAAGCCAGAGAGTTAACTGAGTTTATCAGGGTGCGGAGACTGGAGTTATAAAATGGAGTTTTTAAGATGAGTTGCTTAGGCTCAGGCCTAAGGCCATCCTCAGAGGGAGACAGGACAGGTGGCCTGCCGTCCTGACCCTCAGAGGCTGCCCGTGGTGGGAGGGAGACAGGACAGTCACAGAGATGAACAGACTTGCAGGGTGTGTGCCATGGCTTGATTTTAGATGCAGCCCACAGCCCCATGAGCTGAAGGCTGTCCCCACCCGGGGGTGGGGGGTGTTATTAGGAGCTGGGGGAACCTCTAAGAGGTGGGGCCTAAGGGAGATCTTTGGTCTGGGGATCCTGTCCTGGAAAGGGGATCCTGAGACCCTAGCCCCTTTCTTCCTTCATCTCCTGGCCACAGGGTGAGCGGTTTTGCTCTGCCATGTGCCCCTACTGTGATGCTGAGTCATCATGGGCCCAAAGCAATGGGCCAACTGATCAAGGACTGGAACTTCTGAAATTGTGAGCCAAACAAACCTTTTCTCTTGATAAGTTGATTTGTCTGAGGTATGTGTTACAGTAATGGAGAGCTGACTAACAGAATGACCAGCTCTGTGAGGAAAGTAACCCAGTCCTGTGCCAGGGGTTAGGTGGCAGCTCCTGAAGTGGGACCCAGAGAGGAGGTGGAATGGGTGCACCGGGACCCACAGAGGCACAGGCCATGCTCTGTGGGACTGTATCAGCAGAGGAGACCAGAGCAGGTGGGCCGGGCTGGGAAGGGGAAGGAGGAGGGTGGGAGGCAGGCTGGTCAGGGTCTACAGGCAGGAGTGCGCAGGGCCACAGGGCATGGCCACGCTCTCCACCAAGCAGGCTCGACTCGGGGTCTTCATCAGCATGTGAAGCGCAGCCCAGAATGGAAGGCAGCCCCTCCCACGCAGCTCGCGGTTGCGGTGGGTGAGACGGTGCTCTTGTCCTGCAGGTCGGCAGAGTGGAGCGCGAGAAGAGCCAGGAGCTGCGGCAGGTGCGCGAGTGCGAGCAGCGCAGGCACGCGGTGCTGCTCACGGAGCTGAGGGCCAAGCTGCACGAGGAGAAGACGCAGGAGCTGCAGGCGCTGCGCGAGGCGCTGCTGCGGCAGCACCAGGCCGAGCTGCTGCGGGTCGTCAAGATCAAGGACAGCGAGAACCAGCGGCTGCAGGCGCTGCTCAACGCCCTGCGCGACGGCACCCCCGACAAGGCCAAGACGGTGCTGCTGTGCGAGGCCAAGGAGGAGGCCAGGAAGGGCTTCGAGGTGGAGAAGGCCAAGATGCAGCAGGAGCTCTCGGAGCTCAGGGGCGCCAAGAGGCAGGTGGAGGAGGCGCTGACGCTGGTGACGCAGGCAGACAAGATCAAGGCCGCCGAGATCAGGAGCGTGTACCACCTGCACCAGGAGGAGATCAGCCGCATCAAGAAGGAGTGCGAGCGGGAGATCCGCAGGCTGGTACGCGGGCGGGCGCGGGCGGGCGAGGGCCCCGTGGGCGGGCGAGGGCCCCAGCAGGCTTGGGCCCCGGCAGGGGGCTCACACTCTGGGCCGTTTTCCCGGCACACCCACTTGGCATTCTCTTTTGGTCCTCAGGACTGCAGAGATGTGAGCCTCCTAAGGACAGGACAGGCAAAGCCTCCCACCTGCCTGTCCGCTGACAGGGGCGCCTCCCGTTCCCCACCCGGCAGGTGCAGGAAGTCTACGCTGACCTTCCCCATTCCCCTCCCACAAGGTTCCCCTTCTCAGTGTCCAGGTTGACTTGAAGCCAAGCAGGGCTCAGCGTGTTGATGGCGGGAGTCCCACCCGCCTGAGCTGGAGGGCTGTCAGAGTCACCGGACTCTTAGGATCAGAGAGGAAAGACCAGGAGGTCCCGGGCCACCTGTCTCTTCCCCTGGTGTGTGCACCTCTGGGGCAGTATGGCCAGTTTCACAGCTCAGTGTGGCAAGTGCTGGTAGCCCCTGGTGCATCCCAGTAGCTCTAGAGCCAGGGTCCACATGGCGGGCACTGGTCCAGTGGGTGTGCTCAGGGCCCAGGGCAAAGAAGCTGACAGGAACGTTCAGGGGCCGAGGGCCTGACCCTCCTCCCTGGCAACGGCTCGGTCATCTGGGGGAGATGGAGCTCCTCCCAGTCCTCCCAGGACCCAGAGCCCTGGGCACTAGCTGCCCTTGAAGGGATGCGTGATCTTCCCTGACAAGGCACCAGGGCCACCCACCCCCTTCCCTGGCCCCTGGTTTCCAGAGGTGGCCTCGAGGCTACACCACCATATGGAACTCCCTGGAGGGTTCAAGTCGTTCTCTGGACACGGGCAGAAAGAGGGCTGGGGGTCGGAGGGAAACACGGCTTCACCGCCGTGAACACATGGCCCCACGGGATCCTGGCCTGGAGGCCTCCCCTTCCCGGGTGCTCCCGGCGGCAGCCCTCAGCAGCCCCAGAGCTCTCCCCACCTGCAGGAGCTGTGTGACCCCCGTGGCTTGCCTGCCCAGTGGAGGAAGGAGGTGGCTGCCCGACCCACATGACCTTCCATCTGCTGAGGTGGCTTGGGGGAGGCTGGTTCTTAACCAAGGCCCGTCCCTGGGTCCCCTCGCCCCTGATGTGGGCCCAGTCCCCGCTCAGCTTGCCGCGCCTCCTGCCGATTCACCTGCACTTTCCCCAGACTCACGGCTGCCGGCTCCGCTTCTCCCCTGCGGCCCCCCGCGGGTCTTCTCCCCTGCAGAGGTCCTCCTGCCCCTCGCAGTGCTGCGCTCTTCACGGCCCCCACGTGACACGGCCATGTCTGGACAGGAACTCATGGCGCACCCTAAGAGATCCTGGGGAACTTAGGAATGGACAGTCCACAGAGGCCTGGCAGTAGGACAGGACCATGGGGCGAGCGGCTCAGGACAGGACAGTCGTGGCAGGAAATGGTCCTCACCAGCCCAGCCAGGAGCCCCCAGGGTCACCCCACTCTGGTTTCCCTGCCTCCCATCCCAAAGCCAGTCAGTGGCCATTGGGGGGGGACATAGGGGCCATCCTGCAGTGCACACCAGCCTTCCCGGCACAGAGCCTGGCAGGGGTGGAGAGTAGACCCGGGGTGAAAGGGAACCCGTCGCCCAGCACTGGACCCACCCCCTTGGGCTGCAGCCCCTGTGGGGGTGTGAGGTCCCAGGCTCCCTGCCACCCGCAGTTGGGGTCACTTGTCTCTCTGCATGTTGCTTGTTGCCCTTGACTTTCTCTCTCGATTGCCTAGTTTTCTCTGTGCCTGTGTCACTGATCCGCCCCAGAATTCCCGATGGCAGAGTAGAGCTCCTCTCAGTGCAGTAGAAACACAGGGAAATCCTGTGCTTGCCTCTCTGGGGCGTCCTGGTGGGCTGTCTCCTGTCCCACCAGCTGTTCCCCTCCGGCCACCAGCCAGCTGCCTTCCTGACCCTTCGGGCCTGCCTGAGGCCCCACTCCTCCTCCCTCCAGCGGGAGCCCCACGGCTTCCCCCTGCTGGGTCCACTTCTCCTTTTGGTGGAACTCTCTCTAGCTCCCTGGGACGTGGAGATGGGAGCCAGTCTCCTGAGACCTGGGTGTGAGCTCCCTCTACACAGCCAAGGCTCGCTGTTTGAACGGGATTTGGAATCACAGGGGGATGTCACCTCAGGACTTTGAAGCTGTTCCCTCCCTGTGCCGACTCCCGGAGCAGAGCTGTTTCCCTCCTTTCTGAGCATGCTCACCTGTAGCAGGCCATGTGCCAGAGCGGCCGCACCAGTGCTCACCCATGGCACCGGGAAGTCGGGAGCCTCCTGTGTGTGGATGCCCGTGTCCAGCCGGAAAAACCTGCGTCATTTTCTAGACCATCTTCTTCCTTTGCTAGCAAAGGAGAAACAGGGGACTGCAGTCCCAGAGGCTGTGATCTGCCCTGAAGGGGGACCAGGTGATTCAAAGGCTGCAGTAGAGGCGTGCCCTGGAAGAGGGCGGGTGGAAATTCACTTAGTAATTTGGGAGGAGGAGAAGAACCATGCTCGTTTTAACAGAACCTCAGTGGCAGAGCAGCAAGGGCTACATTCAAAGCACAGAGTGGGTCCCTGCACAGTCCCCCAGAGCCCCTGGTCAGGAGCTGGGCCTTTGATTTCCAACTCTCATTTTCTGGCTTTTCTCTCCACCCTGGGTTTTTGTTCTGCTTTCTAGGAAATGTCCTCGAGTTTGTCTTCTAACTTCTCTGTTTAGTTCTTCCTGTGGTCTTCGCCCCCCTATATCTAACTGTCAGGAATGTCTGCTCTCTGAGGTCCACTGGGGCCACATTCCCTTCTACTTCTGAGGCTGGTTATGGCGTTTAAGGAGTCCCCTTCCGCTCCCGTCACTGTCTGCTTGCCTGGGGTCCCCCTGGCTTCCTCTGGCGGCTCCCGAGGTGCTTACCAAAGCCCCCAGGCCTTTCTAGCAGGCCTGGACAGGACCCCGAAATTCACATCAGAATGCACGTAGCTCTGAGCTGTCTCTTCACCTCCTTAAGGATGACATTTGGGACGTGAAGTTTTAGATTTAAGGTCCTCTAGTTGGTGCTCTTTTCCTTTAGGATTGGTGCCTGCTGTGTGCTGAGAAAAGCTTTTGTTGTGGAGTCCTGCCTCCTTAAACCTGTGCCGTTTAAGTGGGTTTAAGTAGGTCTTTGCCCACCTACCTGGTCCTCTGAGGCCCCTATGTCCTTCATATGGACCGTGATGGTCCTAACACAGGCCCCACCACAGCACACCACGTCCTCTGCTAGTGCTCTTGCACGGGTGGCTTTCAGATGTCCACCGCCAGCCCTCTGCAACCCCACCTGTTCCAGCTCTGAGACGCCCTGATTTCCAGAGTGGCCAGTGTCCACTTGGCTCTTCTGCCTCAGGAGGACCCCGCTTCCTCTTGGCCCAGTGGACTTCCATACAAACTTCCTAAGTCAACGCTATTGGAAGCTGGGCGTGGTGGTGCATGCCAGTAATCCCAGTGGCTCAGGAGGCTGAAGCAGGAGGATCTCAAGTTCAAGGCCAGCCTCAGCAACTGAGCAAGGCCCTAAGTGAGACCCTGTCCCAAAATAAAAAATAAAAAAGTCTGGGGATGTGGCTCAGCACTCATGGGGTTAAGCACTTCCGGGTTCAATCCCCAGAACCAAAAACCAAACTGACTCTTGGTATTTTTGTGTGGATTTAAAACAAGCAGTTCAAGGATAAACTTTGATTGAGGGTATATTTATGTCTCCTATATAAATATGCAACCAAGTTGTGTCTGAAATTTTATTTGATTTTCTTCTGTCAGATTTAAATGAAATGATGAAAAGCCCAAAGTAAGTACTAGAAAGAGTGCCTGCAGGATAAAGAGCTTCACAGTGCTGGCAGCAATGACAGCCAGTCCGTGTCCCCGTGTCCTGTCACCCACAGGTCCAGTCAGCGTCACCCATGAGCCCAGTGCGTGTCACCCCAGGCCTCGCAGACAGGCCCAAGACCCACCACAGAGGACCCTCTCGTCTCTGTGACACTGCCCCAGCAGGCCATCATTCTCAACCCTGAAACCGTGGCGGGAGGGGGTCTGAGGGTGAGGATAGAGGCCTGAGGACCTCTTAAGTCTTCTCACTCGGTCTCTAATTTGTGAGGGAACATTCTGGCCTCTAACACCTGAGTGTAAATTTAGCCCCCCACCCCCACCCCTGCAGAGGCACCTGAGGCCCCTACCTCAGGTGCAAGTGAGGCCGAAGGCTAGCAAGGGCTTTGCCTGAGCTGTCTAGGTCCCTGAGATGTTCCAGCTCTGAGACGCCCTGATTTCCAGAGTGGCCAGTGTCCACTTGGCTCTTCTGCCTCAGGAGGACCCCGCTTCCTCTTGGGCCGGTGGAGTTCCACACAAACTTCCTAAGTCAACGCTATTGGAAGCTGGGCGTGGTGGTGCATGCTTGCCTGGGGTCCCCCGGCAGGGAGGAATGGCAGTGCTGCCCCTGCCTGGGGTCAGGGCAGGAGGGACCTGGTGGGGACAGGAGCTCAGAGGCATTCTGGAGAAGTCTGTCATGGAAGCTGCCCTGAGCAGGAGTTGAGGCCGGGGCGGAGCAGAGACCGTGGCGGGAAGGGGTCTGAGGGTGAGCCTGGCTCAGAGAAGAGGCAGGGTGCAGTCGGCAGGGTGGGCGCGGGCAGCTGGCCAGGCCTTTACCCAGGGTCAGGACCAAAGCCTCCCCTGGGCCTTGCCAGGCAGCTGCAGTCAGAGGAAGGTTGTCCCCAGGTCCCAGGCCAGCCCTGCCCTGCTCACTTGCTCCACGAGGCATCTGGGCATCAAGGTCCTGCATCAGGCGAGCACTGGGCTCCTCGGGGGCTCTCTCCGGGGCAGGCCTTGGCTGCTGTGACATGACCATCTTAGTGCCTTTCAGGGCCAGGCAAGATGTCACCCTTCCTGTACCTACCTGTGCACAGGCCGGCCCCAGCCCTCGCCATCTTGGGGTGGCTCGAGGCCCAGCAGTCTCATGGCCAGGACCCCGTCAGCACCCAAGGGAGCAATGGCCCTGGGAGCCTTTCACCACCTGACATGGCCCCCTCCTGGGTCATCTGGTGTTGGGCCCCAAGTCGGGGTGTGTGAACACAGGCCCTGGCCCCAGGAGGGGCAGCACTCCAGCCTGGCCTCTGGGCTGCCGCCGAGGCAGGAGAGCCCGGGAGTCCTGCCACAGCCCGGGCACGAGGGCAGAGCACAGTGCACTAAGCTCCATGTCCCCCCGGGGGGCAGGGCTAACTGGGCTGGCCCAGGGAGGGGTGGGAGAAGGAGGTGACCACAAGGTCCTGGGGCTTTCGGCCCCTCCAGGCAGCAGGAGTGGGCTCCTGACTCCCAAAGCTGGTACTGTCGCTTGAACTTCTGCCTCCCCACCCGGCCAGAAACGTTCTTCTGCTTTAATTTGGGTCTTTTTGTTGACTGCCAAGGCTGTGGCACCTACAGCAGGTGCCCAGTGAGTATTTGGTGAAGGAGTGTCCCCCGGGGCCAGCTTGGCCCCGCCCACTGTCAGAGCGGCAGGGCCTCGGTCGCCCCGACCCAAAGTGCTGCCTGGAGTGTGGCTGAGAGAAGCCGAGTGGAGACAAAGGAGGAAGGCAGGTGGGACGTGGCCAGCAGGGACCTCCGGACAGGCACCCGGGCAGGGCTGGGTGTGGGGGCCGCGCCCTGGGGCTGCTGGCGTGTGCGAGGCTCCTGCTGGGCAGGCAGCTTATCCAGGTCAGCGACACCCCACCCTGCCCAGAGGTCTGTGGGGACCGAGGGGTCAGGGCTGCTTCTCCACCCCTGGGGGAGCTGAAATGCCCCAGATTGGGTGTTGGACACAGCCCTGAGGTCACGACCTCCCTGGCGTGGCCTGCCATTCTTGGGCCCTGGGGCCTGTGCTGCTCAGCCCCCACGACGGCACAGAAGCCCCTGAGCTGATTCCCGTCCTACTCAGAGATCCCGCAGACGCCAGGTCCCTGGGAGCTTCAGAGACCCCACACCCGCAGGGGCTGGCCAGCTGCACCCAGAGTCCTCCATGAGCTCAGGCAGGGTGACTGCTCACCCCCACCCACCACCCCTGGAGCTTAAGCCTGTGACACAGTGAGGACAAGGCTGTGCTGGGGACCTGGGGGCACACATGCATCTGTGCAGTGTTGTTCCTGAACCTGGGGAGTTTGCTGGGCACACAATGACCGCACACTCCATGCATTTGCTGAAGTACAAGCAGCTATTGTTACAAATTCTATAAAGAATCACAGGCAGAAAGCAATCTCCTCTTTCTCCTAAGAATCTGTGATTTATCGTATCCCCCGTCCTCCCGGTGATGAGACAGCTAGCTAATGTGAACCTGGTGCGCAGCAGTGATCCCCCCAAGGAGAACTATGGAGACCAGTTTGTCCCCAGGTGCCGCTGCTGGGGGTGGGTGGCTCTCCTTGCCTTTCCAGTATGGTCTTCAGGCAGTGGCCAGGTATGTGCTATGGTCCTCTCTGTCCCAGGGACCCAGGCAGAGTCTGGCCCAAATTCCTTCTCAAACATGGTGCCCCCAGACGCAGCAGCAGCTGAGTCCCAGGGTCTCCTGGGCGGTGCTCCCAGTGCTGCTCCTGATCTCCGACCACAAGTCCCAGCCCCCACGGCTGGATGCCACACTCCTGGCTGGTTTACTTGCTCCTGGGGAACAGAGTTTGCCGAGTCAGGTGTCCTGAGCTGGCTAGGCGAGGAGGGTCCCAGGTTAAGGCCTCCCCAAGGAGTACCCGTCTGCTGGTGTCAGGCCCCAGGGAGCCGCTGAGGCTTCTGCCTGGGACACCCTGGGGAAAATCGAGAGCTTTTGAAAATCTCTGTGCTCCGGGTGCTCAGGACATACTGAACCCGAGGGTGAGGCCTAGGAGCAGGATTAGATCATCCTCTCTGTGGAAGCCGAGGACACAAGTCCAAAGGAGATGCCGGTGAGCTTTGGCAGTGTCACCTGTGTCACCACCACCATGGAACACACCAGCCAAGGCCCCCGGCTGTCGCAGCTTGGCCTGCCCTCGCCTGGCCCAGAGCCAGAGCCACAGCCCACAGCGGCTTGCAGGCATCATCTGTGTCTGTCTCTTCTTCTGTGAAGGGTGCTCGGGCTGTCCCGGCCTGGGCTGTTGGAGCACTCCTGTCATCCTGGGGTGGCCGCAGGTCTCCTGTCTGCCACCCATTGCCACGGGGGCATGCCGGGCTGTAGGTAGATAAGTGACCAGCAGAGAGGACTCTGCAGTTCCCAGGATGGTGGACGGCATCCCACCCGCCTCCCGAGGGCAGGCTCCCCTGTCCCGCTGGTCCCCAAGAAGAGCGCACCATCCTGCAGGCCCTGTGATGCCTTCGTCCCCTAGCCGGCCCATTTCTGGCTGGAACATGAGGAGCCTCTGGGGTGAAAGGCCTCTGTTGGGTGTGCCCGGCCTGTGAGTGACCCAACATCCCTTGACATCGAGGAAGTCCAGTTTCCCAGATCCCTTCAACTGCATGTGCCTCCTGTTTAAAATCCTCTGTCACCCAGGGTCACAGAGCTCCCCTGCATGGTCTTCTGGGCGCGTTACCGTTCTTTTCTCAAGGTTCGGTTCTGTGATCCACCTGCGTCAGCCTTTGTGAACGGTGTGTGGTAGGGGCAGGCGTCCCTGGCTTGCTGGGTGAATGTCCAGCTGTTACAGGACCCTGTTTGGAAAGACTGTCCTTTCCCCGCAGAATCAGAGCTGCACTGGTGTCATGTATCACACAACTGCACCGCGGGTGGGTCGGTTCTGATGGTCCGGTTCTGTGGGCTGCTCTTTCTACCTGCACCTGGCGCTCAGGTGGTGGCTTTCCAGGTTTGTTCTTTCTGCTGCTCAAGACTGTTTAACTTTCCATATACAGTTTAGACCAGCTTAACACGGACCCCTGATCCTCCTCTATCCCAGTTAGCCGTTTTACCTGAGCCCTGGGCGCAAGAGCCCCGTCACAGCCCTTGCCCAGCCCATCTGCCCGACTCTTTCTCCCTTAGTGCACGTGTTTCACTTGTACCCATGATGAACACCCCAGAGAAACGGTCTCCGGGCTCCTGTGAGCTGTCCACCGTCTTCCCTGTGCCCTCAGGTCTTGCTCCTGGCTTTCCTCTGGGACCTTTGCCCGGGGCCTGTGAGACCCTGCTTGGACTTCCTTGCTGTGGGGTGGGTCCACTGGGGCTTCTCGCAGGTGTCGTTGGTCCAAGGTGTCTTTGTTTGCCCTCCTGTCCGAAGCCAGCCCCCAGCACCCCTGGATGCTGCCCTGGTGTCCCCTGAGGAGCAGCTCTGCTCCTGCCGTCAGCCACAGGACAGTGTCCTTCCTGTCGGCCCGGGAGACGATCTGGGGGGGGCGGTGGCCAAGCTTCTAGAACATGAAGCATGTCTTTCTCCACAGGTGGGGACCCCTGACCATTACTTAGTCACCGATTTCTTCTCCTTCCTCTTCCTGGGACTCCATCACCCATGACTTAGACAACTGGTTCCCACATCTCCCTCGAACTCAATTCTTTTTAAGTTTTCTGTTTGTTCCTTCTGGGTCTCTTGGAGATTTTCTATTGTTTTATTTTTGGTTTATGATTCTACTGTGTCCAGCCTACTTTTAAACCTTAGAAATTAATTTTTAATTTTAGAAATGTTTGAATTTTGTTGTCTGTTTAATTATTTTTGATAGATTCTAATTCTTATTTGAATTACTGTCTTTATCCATTTTCTTCCTCTATGAGAAAAATCTTTTAATGTGTAGTCATACTGATTATTTTTAGTGTACAACTCACAACGATTTTTAAAGTTCTTATTTGCTGACCCAATATTCCAACCATCCTTGGGTCTACTTCCGCTAATCACGATTATTTCTAAGTTCTAATTGGAGAACTCTGGTTATCTCTGGTCTGCTTCTATTGACTGTTTTATCTCCGTTGTTGGTTGCTTTTTCATGACTCTTCACCAGTCTTGTAATTTTCTGTTGTGTTTTGACACTGTGGGTGATGTGTCGTAGGGTCTATGGTCATTTTCCAAAGAATGTTGAGGTATGTCCTGGCAGATGGTTAGATCAGCAGCGGAGTACTTGGATCTTGTGAGGTCTGGCTGAGGCTTTGGTGTGTTAGGGTAGATCCGCGTCAGCCCTGTCTTCTCTCACAGCAGAGTCCTTATCACCTGGCTTTGCAGCGTGGCCTTTCTGGGTCTCTGCTGAAGGCCTGGAGTGCTCACCAGGTCTTCGACTCGGTCCGGGATTGAGTTGAGTCTCCCCAGCACCATACCACCCCTTACATTTCTGCTCACGCTGCAGATTCTCAGAAAGTGTTTTCTTTCTTTCTTTTTCTTTTTTGGCGGTGCTGGGGATTGAACCCAGGGCCTCATGCAGGCAAGGCAAGCACTCCACCAACTGAGCTACATCCCCTGCCCTGTCAGGAAGGGTTTCTACAAGGCCCCCAGGGGTCTTGCCTTACACGTGCAAGCTTAGAGTTGGCCATGGGTCCGAGGGAGTCTACTCAGCTGTTGGAGCTACTTTCCTGCCACCTCCTTGTCCCCAGTACCTGATGATCTGGGTCCCAGCAGCTGATCTGGGTTTCCTGTCCCAAGAAGCTTCTCTTTTCTGCTTGGCTCTGTTTCCCAGGAGAGACGCAGAGAGAATGCCTCTGGGGAATCAGGGAGGGCTCTCCTCACCTGCCCCCTGGCTCTGGCACCTGCCCTGTCTGGTTGATTTCGTTAACTCCTAGAGTTGCTCATTGCATCAGGTGGGTCTGTTGCCAACGACTCCATCATGTCTGAAACCAGAATTTTCTGACCATCAATATTTTTTTGAAAGCTTCCTGGATGGTTCTAGTGGGAGACCAGGTTTGGGAGCCACTATTCTCAACAGGTTGGCAGATTACCCCAGGTTGTGGGGGACTTTGGCATTCTCTTTATAACAAAAATTCCTGGGAATTAATTCTCAGACATGGAACAGATCTTGGTGCATCTCTGGGACATTGGGGACATGGGCTCATCACCTCAGGCTGGAGCCATATTCTCGTTATACCAACTCTCAACCCACTCTGGGAGTGCAAGAGGCAGAAGCACCTGTTTATTTAGTCTTCGCCTGGGACTGTCCAGCCAACCCCTCTGCGCCTGTGCTTTCTGGGCCAAACCTTGGATAGTACCAGATTCTCTGTCTCATCTGGGTGTATTTTTTCCCAGGTCCCCTCCTAATCTCAGCCCTGACGTCCAGGGTGACGAGCCTCCTTCCGGCTCTGTTCTTCTCATTAGGCCCTTCCAGTACCCTTTCTCTGGGAAAATGAGCCCCACATGGAAAGCACACTAGGTTCTTCCTCTTCTCCAACACACCCACTGGTGAGCGACAACCTTCTCTAAAGCACAAGACACATATGTGTTCAGGTTACCTGTGGAGAGTTTGTAGGCAGGAAGGTCCCCCAAGATGCAGATCCTCTGAAGAAGAAGGTGGGGTGAGCCACCACTGTTATAGGTGAGGGCCTACTGCCTAGGCCAGGAGGCTTTTGGGGACCAGACTCCTACCCTTTGCTAAGGACACTTGGTGTGGGGTCAGACAGGCTCCACTGGTGGGTCAGGCAGGTGCCTGGTTTGGCACTGAAGTACGGTCAGTGCAGTCAGCCCAGGAGGGGAGAGCCCCAGCTGGGTTGGTGATGTGTCTGGACAGGCAAGTACTCATTGGTCACTGAGGGCACACGTGTTCAGGGGGCTCAGCACTGCAGGGCACGGCTGCCTCGTGTCAGGGGCCTCACCATTGGCAAGCGAGCTCAGGAAGGGCTACCTTCCCCCCACTCCAGCTACGGGCTCTAGTTCTATACTTGGTGGGTGTCCAGGGATCCGCTGTCCACAGGGGCCCAGGGTGATGGCCAGTGATCCGCTGTCCACAGGGCCCAGGAGGCTCTGATGCTGAGCTCCCCAGGGCCACCTTCTAAGAAGCACTGTGCTCTGAGCTTGAAGGGGAGGGTGGGTTAGGTGAGGAGGGTGGGTTAGGTGAAGAGGGCCCTTTCTCTCCTGGGCGAGGACCATCCTCCCCACTCAGACCCTTATGCACACCCCTTCCCTGGGGACCTGCCATCACAAGGAACCTCTGCTGGTTTCCAGATGCCCACTGCACCTGGGAGGGAGGGACAGTGTGGGGTGCTGGGTTGGCAGAGGTGACTCAGAGGGCAGTCAACAGACTCAGTAAGAATCTGGACTGTTTTCTTATCCTGGGAGGCGTTTCTCTCCTGGGAACCAGGAGATCTGATCTTGTTTATGACCAACTCTGGTAGAGGTGAGGAGACAGATGGGACAGGGGCAGGAGAGGACACTGGGTGATTCAGAACTTCTGTAGCATCTGGACAAGACTGTGTGGTGGGGGACCAACTCATCTGTTACCAGAACTCCCCATTTTCAGTTTGGAGGTCTGGGGAGCCCTCAGTCCTGGCTTGGTGGGGGCTCTTTGCATGGGTGTGGGTGGGGTAGGGTCTGGGCACTGCCTTCTGGTCTCCACAGCCTGCAGGAGGGAAGGGGCAGCTGCAGCTCAGCACATCAGAGACAGCATGTCAGAGCCTCAGCCTGCATGACGGACACGGGCCACCTCCTTGCAGGAAGACAACCACGCGTGCAGTGTGGGTCTGCATGTGGGCAGCAGGCCCCAGGTCCTATGCTGTCTGCTGCAGCTCCCGGGGCTGGGGGTGGGTGTGGTGCCCGTGTTTGAACATGTCGCTGGGCTGGAAGAAGCCCTCTGTGAGTGAGGGGAGCCACCAGTTCCACGGAGCATCTTAATTAGGCTGGGCCAGGCCCCCCGCAGAAGCAGACCTCACTGGAGCAGAAGACGTAGATACGCATGTTCAGGGCTGAGCAAGCTTGGCTCGAGACCTGCAGCTTTGGGAGACCCCTCTGGTACCCCCTGGTAAGCATCGTGTGCCTGTGAGACAGTGCTGTCCCACATTCCTTGATGGGGCAGCTTAGCGCGTCCCACGGGCAGTCGCCTACCCTGCGGCCTGGTGAGCTGGCAGACAGGTCTGCCCTTTGCCCACCTTGCCCCTCAGGCCAGGAGGCTGCAGAGACACTCCCTCTCCTGCTTCTGTAAACGCTGGCGTGTGGGTGCCAGGCCACAGGCACAGCCGCTCGTTAATAAGATTTTCCTGTCCCCGGCCTCTTTGTCTCCCTGATTACTGAGCTTCCTCCTCCTGCACCGCCACATGCTCCAGGAAATGGGAATCTGGCCGTTAAGGCCTCTTTTCCTCTGTTCTGCTCCTGGCTTGTGTGAATTTGTGATCTGGGCCGATGAGATGCCTCTTCTGTTTCTACGCAGACTTCAGCAGGTGGCTGACCCAGCCAGATGCCCGGCTCTGCTCAGTCATTTGAAAATAATGTTTTAAACCCAAGACATCATCTTATAAGTCCAGTGCCATCTACATTGGGTCCCACCTTCCACCTGGACCCAGCATGTTCCTGGGGCAGCTCAGGTGAAGGCCTCAGGGTCAGCTGGTGGCCATGTCCAAGGGGGTTCTTGCTGCTATTTGTAGGGTGGGCTCAAAGAATGCTGCTCCTTGGGGAATGTAGGGAGGGCTTCGGACCCTCCCAGCAGATGGGACCTGAGCGGGTCAGACCTCCTGGAGCCTGCCTGTCCAGATGCCGCCCACCCCCAGCCTCAGCCTTCAGTAGGATTCATAGGAAACAAACAGCTGTGAGCACGCCACGTCGCTCCCGCACGGAGCACAGAGATCCAGGACGGAACAGGGATGGCCGCAGTGCCTCCCACACACCACCCAGCCCTCCCTAGCTTGTGGCCTCTCTGGGATGGTGAGCGAGTCCAGGGTGGCAGGCTGCCCTGAGAACTCTCAGGCCAGGGCTCCTACCTACCTACATGGCCACCCTCTCCCTGCCCTTTTCCTATTTGTACCAGGGTCTTATCGCAGGGGCGCTTAACCACTGAGCTACATCCCCAGCCCGTTTTGTGTTTTGTTTTGAGTCAGGGTCTTTCCAAACACCCTCTCCCATAGTACCCTCCTACTGGCAGGTGTGTGTGAGTCGGACATAACCCTGCTCCGCTCAAAGCACAGAGGGAGGCAGGGGCAGGAGGTGGCTCCACTAACCTGCCAGGTAGGCCCATCCCTGTGGACACATAGGACAGCAGGGGACTGGAGTCTTGCTGGGTGACCCTGGCCTGGCACAGGGGGCACAGGGGCCAGAGCAGCTTGGGGCCAGCCAGCTGACCCCAGGAGGCCCTGGAAGGGCTGTGTGCAGCAGCCTGGGGAGTAGGCACCGGCTCTCGTCCAGGATGGTCTGTCTGAGCTTGAGACACTGGCAGGGCTGCCACTGTGGGGCCCCTGCTGATGCCAACCTGCCTGTTTCTATGGTAACTGTAGATCTGCACCCTGTCTGCGTGTGTGATTGTGTTCTGTTCTCCTTGTAGATGGAGGAGATGAAATTTAAAGACAGAGCAGTCTTCGTGCTGGAGAGAGAGTTAGGGGTCCAAGCCGGGCAAGCCCAGAGGCTGCAGCTGCAGAAAGAGGCTCTAGATGAGCAGCTTGCCCAGGCCAAAGAGGCCGAGCGGCACCCGGGCAGCCCCAGACGGGAACTTCCTCATGCAAGCGGTGCAGGAGACGCCTCAGACCACTCGGGAAGCCCTGTAAGCACCCCCGGGCCTCGCCCTGGCCCGATCCGAGTACAGACACACGGCCCTGCAGAGCTCCCTGGGGCGTCCGGAGCCCAGTCCAGCCAGATTCTCCTGCCCCTGGGGCCCTCAGCTCGTCCAGCTCTGGCCAGGAGGACGGGCAGTTTGTCCTCTTCCTTCCTCCCCAACACTGCAGGTGCACTGGCTTGTCCCCTCCTGGGCCCCGGTCCCCAAGGATCCCAAAGTACCAGCTTTGCTGGCGCTGGTCCTGCCCTGGCTGGTGGGAGAGGCGGTGCTCTGAGCAGGTGCTGCTCTGGCTTCTGGCTGCTGACCGCCAAGTCCCTGGCTGGGCCCTCCTGTGGCTGACCTTGCGCTCATCACCAGCCATCCTCCCACATGCTTTTCATGTGACCATGACATTTTCTGCTCCTCCTCGGGCTGCTAATGCCCACCTGCATGGGTCCACCTGCAGATGCCCAGACTGCAAGCCACCCATCTTCTCATTGCCACACCTCATTCAGATCCCTCCGCAGTGGCCTGCAACATCCTGGGGATCTAATGCCACGGACCCTCCACATGGCCCCTCTGGGCCTTTGGTCCCTAGCCTCTCCTGCACCCATTGACTGAGGAACTCAAACCATGTCCAGTATCTCCCTGGACATACTTTTGTTTGATTCAAGGACAAAACTGTTAAAGTTGGGCCAGCCCTGGGACAGTGACATTGCAAGACTAGAGACTAGCATCGTGGGGGCAGCGCAGTCTAACTGATCAGAGCCAGCCCTTCCTGCTCCAGAGAGCCCAGAACTTCAGGCAAAGGTTTTCACTGTCTTTTTAATGAAGTTCCAGTGGTTTTGAAAGTGGCCTTCTAGAGACTCAACCTGAGGGAGCACACTTCCTGGGAAAGCGACTTTTCCAAGTCTGCAGCAGGTGTCTTTTCCTCTGCTCACCCCGAGAACGTGCTGTCCACCTGGCAGGCAGGGCAGACCCCTTCTGAAGGTGCAGCAGGCAGTGGCCGGAGGAGAGCATGCAGCTAGTCTTGCCCGTGTGTCCCCACCAGTGTGTCCCCGCCCATGTGTCCCCACGTGTGTCCCCACCCTCGCCCTCCACTTTTGCACACCCCCAGACATTCCCGCTTCCGTCTGTCCCCTCATGCAGTTTGCAGAGTTTGGGCTATACCTACCCGCCAGCCGCTGTGTGGAAGAGCAGGCGGCCGAGGCATCCAGGGTGCTGCGATTCGCGAGGTTCTGTGAGCAGGGAACAGTTGTTTGCAGTTGATCTTTGTTTTAGGAACAGCAGTTGGATGAAAAGGATGCCCGGCGCTTTCAGCTCAAAATCGCAGAGTTAAGCGCCATCATCCGTAAGCTGGAGGATCGCAACGCCCTGCTGTCGGAGGAGAGGAACGAGCTGGTGTGTGCCCGACAGGGACGGTTCTGGACCTTGTGGGACTATGGCTGCATGGGGAGAGGCGGGGTCCACTTCCACAGTCCCTGTGGAAAGGGCAAGTGGTGACAGCTGGCCTTGCCGCTGGGCCCCTTGGCCTGTCCACCTTTGGCTCCCGCATGCTGGTTGGCCAACCCTACTCTGTGTCCTGGGGCAGAAGTACCCTGAACTCTGCACATGATCTGGGTGGGAGAGGACACTGTCTTAGCTGTCGCCCTCACCATTAATCTCCAGAGCCACTGAGGGTTCCAGTACCCTCAGCTCAGAGGGTGTGTGAGCTGTGTGGATGCTCGGGGGCAGGCGGTGACCACATTTCTGATGGGCAAGCAGAGCCTTGGCCCAGACTGCTGGCCTTCAACCTTATTCCTGTCTGCAGAATGGATGGCTCAGCTCTCCTGGGCGCTGGGTGGATGGAGGGCAGCTGCCAGGTAGGGACTCCCCCTAGGGCCGGGAACTTTCCTCTTTGCAAGCACAGTTGGCTTGCAAAGTTGGCTCTGGGCTTACAGGCTCTGCATCCACAGGTACCATCCACCTGCAGACTGAGGGTTTTTAAAAGTCAGCTCTGTACTGGACAGGTGCAGGCCTTCCTCCTCACCACTGTCCCCGGGACAGGACCACATGACAACTACTTTCACAGCATCTGCTCTGCATTGGGTACCATCAACAACCAGACATGATGTGGCGTAGGCAGCAGGAGGTGCCTAGGGTATCTGCAGACCCCGCTGCTTTCTACCAGGGACTTGGGCACCTATGGATTGGGGTTTTCCATGTGTCCTGGATCCATTCCCCCTGGACACAGAGGGATGACCGTGGTGGGCTGCATCATGTCATGGATTCGACCTGGACCTCTTGCTGGCTATGTGGAGTCCTGTCATCAGTTACGTAAAACATCACATAATTAACTTCTCTTGCAGTTAAAGCGTTTAAGGGAAGCAGAGAGTCAGTACAAGCCATTGTTGGATAAAAACAAACGCCTTACTCGGAAAAATGAGGACTTGTCTCACACTTTACGGAGAATAGAAAGCAAGCTGAAATTCGTCACCCAGGAGAACATAGAGATGGTAAGGCCCGCTAGGTCAGCAGGGGCAGCTGTGCCAGCTGCTGGCAACGCTCCACTCTGCTCCGTGGCCTAAGGAGGCAGTGGAGCAGGCCGGGCTCTCGAGCCTGCTGCTCAGGGCAGCCCCATGTGCATTCCTGGGTCAGATCCCCAGTGAGCCCACCCCCGGGAGAGAGGCCTCAGGTGAGGACCAGCCACGGGAGGGAGGGGCGTGGTCACGGGAGGCCACCAGGCCATCACATGCCCCCCCACCTCTTGGCCCTGTTTGTACATGCTGACCCCAGGGGCTTAGTAAGCAAGCTCTGACTCTGTAAATCCTGGGCATAGGTAGCAAGAGGACCTGGGGTTCCAGGGGGGGCAGGCCTGGCACAGAGCAGTGAGCCTGGGTAGGGGAGGCCCCCCAGCACTGAGCCAGGCTGGGATCTGCTCGGGAGGTGGGCCCAGCACATGTGACGTGGCCTGCTTGGTGTTGCAGAGGCAGAGAGCCGGGATCATCCGGAGACCCAGCTCCCTAAACGACCTTGATCAGAGTCAGGGTGAGACGGAGGTCGACTTCCTGAAGCTTCAGGTTGTGGAGCAGCAGAACCTCATTGACGAACTCTCCAAGGTGACCACATGCTGCCCACCCTGCCCCTGGGGCAGTCGGGGGAGGCCAGAGGCAGGAGCCATGGGCCACCTCGGGCTGGATCCCCCACATAGTCACTGGTCCTGGTGACCCTCCCTAGGTAGGTCTCGGTGCCTGGGGCTCCTCACCCTCCTCACCCCCCGGAGCTCAGGGTTCCAGGCCGGCAGCACTGCCTCTGTCACTAACAAGCCTCCATAGCCCTGTGGCTCAAGACCACACAACTCCCTCTCACGGTTCCCGAGGGAGGCCACCGGCCTCAGTCGAGGTGTGGGCAGGGCTGGGCTCCCTCCAGGGCCTGGGAAGGGTCTGCTCTCTTCCTTTGGCTGCCTCCAGGGTCCCAGCCTCCCTTGGCTTGTGGCCACCTCACTCCAGCCTCTGCCTGATTCTTCCTGTGGCCCCTTGTCTTGTTTGAATATTCTCCTCTCCTCTTACAGCCACTGCGATCATCTCCGCGTCTTTAACTCAGTCACACCCGAGACGCTATTTTCAGATCAGTTCCCATGCCGTTTGTGAGGATGGAACTGTGGACGCGTCTTTTAGGGACCACCATGCAGCCCCTCCCCTGCTCTCTCCTGGGCGCCCCTCACCCCAGCAGAGGTCTGCAAACAGTGCTGCAGGAAGCCGCCCACTTACTCTGGTTGGGGGCGGCTCTGCCTCTTGTGGGCTCTGGTAGACTCCATGCTAGAGCATTCCCAGCGAGCTGCCTTGGTCAGCAAGCAGCAGGACAGCTGTGCCTCTCGGTCACTGGCCTGTCCTACGCAACGCCTAAGGCCATCTCCAAAGTCCCTGAGATAAGAAGATCCTCTGCCCCCATGGGCTGTGGGGTGTGGTCTCCCCAAGACAGTCTTCCCTGACCCTGCCTGAGGTCTGAGTCCTTTTCTCATTCAATGACAAATGCTCATCAGTGTGAATGACAATCATAATTTATGGGGGGATAGGAAAAGGTTGAAATCTTGATAAGTCACAAATAAATGTACATCACCGCAACTTCCAGAGGGCTTTGTCCAGCTGCCAGGGAGTGAAAGGCTCAGCCACCTTGAACAGAGGCTCCTGGGGATGCCGAGGCTCAGGGAGCCTCTGGGACCAGCTTTGGAAAGGAGGGAGGACAATTGGGGCAGAACCTTCCTCTCAGGCAAGGGTTCCGGACCCTGAGGACTCTGAGGCATGAATTCCGCAGCCAGGTTACAGCAGAGTTCGGGGGCTCCTGGGGCCTCCTCTGGGCTCTGTAGGAGCAAGTCGGCACCTTCAGTTCCAAACCTGCCATTTTCCTTCCTAGACCCTCGAGACTGCTGGCTACGTGAAGAGTGTGCTGGTAAGTACCAAGGCTGAAGCTGCTCACAGCCTCGCTGGGGGCGTCCTGCAGAGCTCCTTCTTCCCCTCCCCCACACGGTCCCTACAATGCAACTGAGGGGCCTGGTGGCTCCTGAGTGCAGAGCTCACCTAAGTGGGGACTCACTCATCTCAGGCTGGTGGAGAAAGGGCCCCAGGCTCCTGCGCAGATACCTTGTGTTTATGTCCCAGGAACAGTTACCACGTTGAGACCACGTCACGATGATGATGTGGCACTTCAAGAAGCTGGTGGAGCTGGCACCTACCTAAAAACCTCTCCAACTGGTTTTTGCAGGAGCGCGATAAGCTTTTAAGGTTTCGGAAGCAGAGAAAGAAAATGGCAAAACTCCCCAAGGTAAAGAAGGCAGCATATGTGCGTGCGTGTGTGTGTGCGTGCTGCGTGCGTGCGTGCGTGCTTGTGCTGAAAGCTCTTGGGAGAGAGTCCCTTCCTTTACAAAGGAAAAGAAAACACTTTTATTTCTTCTCAAAATTGTCAATCAGAAATGACCAAATAGGATTCAAAGTAGATCCTCTGCTTGTGGCCTGAGAGCCTGGCCCAGAACTGAGACTCCTGTGCGCGTGGGGGCCGGGGCTGCACTCCTGGGATGCCGGGATTAAGGATGGAAGTTTGCAAGGGTGGCTGTCCCTATGTCCCAGCTGCCAGGGGTTGTGACCACACCACTGTGGTTGGCGTTCTGATGGTGCAGACAGTTGTAAGACTGGCCAGGCTCTGGGCGGCTCAGGACATGGCTGGTTTCATAGCTTGGCAGAGGCTGGTGAATCTGGTCCAGAAGCTGTAATTTGGCAGTTCACAGGTCAGCACGTGCCTGGTCTGTGCACAGGCTCAGCTCAACGGCTCAGCCCCCCACCCCAGTGTCTTCACTGCCTGGAACAGGAGACCGAATCCATGTTGGCATGGGGCACACAGCTCCAAGGACAGCCCGCCTGCTGCCCCCATCCTCACTGGGCCATGCACCCCTCCTGGGCCTGCCCCAGCATTAAGTGTCCCCTGGCAGCTTATGCAGGCTGCGTAGGCTGTGCCCACAGCTGCACACAAGCCCCCCAGCCCTGCAGCCCTAGGAAGTTCAAAGCCCTGGGAGAACTTTCTGGAGTGTGACCCTTCTCGATAGGCTGGTGATCTTTTATTGAGCTTTTGGAGAAATTCCCAGAGGACCTGTCTTCAGCTTTCTCTGAGCTGCAGCTGGGTTGTTTATAAACACTCCGCGGCCCCTCCCTGGCCACTTCAGTGTTCCCCGCCACAGCCCTGGCTCATCTGGCCTTGGAAAGGCCCAGGGAGGGAGGAGGCTGCTGGCCTCTCTCCTGGATCACTGCAGGATGCTCAGGGATTGTCCAGAGGCCCCACCTGCTGCCCCTGCTGTCTTGGTGCCTCTGTGAGAGGGAGGAGGGAAACCAGGAAGTCGGCAGGAGGGGCTTGGATGACAGGGGACCTAAGTGAAGCGCGAGGACTCCAGCTTGTGGTAGTCACCGAGCAGGATTGAGCTGGAACAGCAGGATGTTCCTGTGGCAGGGGCGGGGTGGGTTAGCAGGAGGGGGGTCCGGAGGCTGCCTGGACCAAGGAGGATTGAGGTGGAGTGTCAGGGGACAGACATCCAGAGGACCACTGGTGACCCAGGGCTGGAAATAAAGCAAGGACCTCAGGTTTGTGCTCGTCAAGTTTGCCCACTTGTGGGAATTTCAGTGGAGGATCTGGGAAAGACTGGGGTACAGGGAAGTCCTTTTCCAGAGAGGCCAGGGCCCAGCCACAAGTGACAGTTGGTGGCTCAGCTGGAGAGGCGGCTGGTCAAGGGAGAGGAACTAGCACAGCCTGCTCAGCTGGAGCCAGAGAATGCAGGTGTCTGGGAGGGAACAGCCACCATGGTCCTTGGGGCAGCTGATGGTCCTGGAGCCCAGGGAGGGACTTTCCTGGAAGGTCTGGCAGTGGACTCATCAGAGACCTGGTGGCCACCACGGCCATTACATTGACAAGGACAGACAAGGAAGGCCGGGTCCCTGTGTGCAGGTGAGAGGAGGTGGCTTCTGGAGTCCGTAGTGTCTAAAGCCAGGGTTTCGGAAGTCCAGAAGGAGGGGAAGTTGGGGGTCCCTGAAGGCAGGGCTTCTCAACCTAGCTGGTGGAGGACCGGCCCTTGTTCACACCCTCTGTCACGGACTGGAAAGGGCACCGCACGTCAGGGCACGTGCTTGCTACTGGCAGGGGTCAAGTTCAGAGGCCAAGTCCAGGAGTGGCTCATCTGTCAGACTCCTGGACATCTACATTCCACCCTCTGCCAGTACATTCTGGGTGCACCAAGATGGCGCACTCTGGCCGGAAGTAGGACAGCCCAGTGGGCCCCTCCAGGGCGGCCTTGGATGGATGTGGGAGAGCACTGCAGATGGGGCTGTGGGGGTGCACCACAGGCAACAGAGGGCGGGAGGGGCCTGGGGCTGCTGGCCGAGCACTGGCCTGGGGCTGCGCCAACACCTTGCCTTTTGGCCAGAAGCCGGTTGTTGTGGAGACCTTCTTTGGATACGATGAAGAAGCGTCCCTGGAGTCCGACGGCTCTTCCATCTCTTATCAAACTGACAGGACAGACCAGACCCCGTGCACTCCTGACGACGACCTAGAGGAGGTACCGTGAGTCTCCCACAGCGGCTCCTGGGCAGCCTGGGCCTGAGGCTGGCGACGGGCTGGGACCCGGGGCCAGGCCCGCTCTCTGGATAGGCCTCCTGGTCCAGCCCTGGCAGCCCCTGCTTTTGTGCAGTGAGAAACCCTGAACTTGGTTTGGCTACATGGTTGCTGAGGGTCACTCCCTGCTGTCACTGATGCCCAGTCACACTTCCTCACATCCTTGACCTTGAGCTCCTCCCAAAGAGGGCCTCCCAGGAGGAGCTGCACCAGCGAGCAGGGAGGTCACCCTGTGCCAGGACCCAGGCCCTTAGAGACACTGTGAAGAGCTTTCTTCCTGGTGCTCCTAACAGCCTGGCCTGCAGAATGGTGGCTACCCTGAAGTCCAGCAGCCAGCTCAGTCCCAGGGCATAAGCTAGTGTTTGTCCAACTGGCCCAGCCCCTGTAGCTATGGAGAGCAGGTAGTGGACCTGGTAAAGGCCAGGGGAGCCTTCCCTGGAAGATCCTGGAGGATGAACCAAAGGCCATGAGCCGGCTCAGAAAACCAGTTGTCATAGCAGACCACTTCTGGAAAGCCTGGGGCAGTGGGGCTGGGGCTGGGGCAGGGTTTCTGGGCTTGGTCACTCCTGGACATGGCCCACGCTGCAAACCTTAGGGTCCACTGGGACTCCTTCAAGGCTACAGCAGAAACATCTGATGTAAAGGAGAGAGAGAGAGAGACAGACAGACAGACAGACAGACAAGAAGGAAGGAAGGAGAGAAGGAAGGGAGGAAGGAGGGAGGGAAGGAGGGAGGACCCACTCCTGCCTTCTTTGTGGGGCAGCGGGTATCACTCAGCTAGGACACATCCTGGGAGGTGATGGCAGGAGTAAGCCTGGGTGACAGGCAGGTCAGAGTGGGCTGACCTGGGGTGGCAGACCTGGGGTGGGCAGCCTGAGAGGGACATGTGACCTGGGGCCCTGGGGCCCTCTCACAGAGCACAGCACAGTTCCCAGGACACATGTCTGCAGAGCAGGGCCATGTGCAGTCCTGGTCAATAATGGAGGGTCTGCTGGGTCAGTCAGACGGGCTGGCAAGTAGGAGACCAGGCAGAGCCCCTGGACAACCCCTGAGGCTCACCTGGCTCAGCCCTGCCAGCCCCGCTGTCTACCCAGACATGGGAGTCACCTCCCAGGAAAACCTTCCTCCAAACAGGTCTAGGTCCCCAGAGCCGGCCCTCCCTGTGCTGCTGGAGACCCCTCCCTTCTTCCCCACTGGAGGAGCAGGTGCCTGGCTGGGGTGGTGCTGGGGGCTGGGGCTAATGCTGTGTCTCTGGGGGTTTGTGGTGCCCTTGCTCCTCTCCAGGGCCTGGCCAAGGAGGAGACGGAGCTGAGGTTCCGGCAGCTGACCATGGAGTACCAGGCGCTGCAGCGAGCATACGCCTTGCTGCAGGAGCAGGTCGGAGGGACACTGGACGCAGAGCGAGAAGTTAAGGTCTAAATGACTTCTACTCCATGGCTGGGCTCCACATGGCTCCTCCCACTTTCCCCTGAGGCCTTGGCAGGGGCCCTTTGCCTGCCCAGACTTTGGGGCCAAGCCCCTTCTTGCCCACAGTTGCTTTGGGTCCCGGGTGATGCCCACTAGTGAGGCCACTAGAAACCAGTGTTTGTGGAGCCAGTGGCTGGGTCATCTGGGTGGGGGCAGACTGGCCGGGTAGAGCCAGCACAGGTGTGGGCTTTTCTTGCCCTGCCAGGGACGGCATCCAGCGCACAGGGGCCTGCAGCTCCTGAGATGAGGTCCCCTTCACCCAAACCTGTCTGATGCCCTTGGGGAGCTCCCATAGCTGGGAGGCTCAGGGGTGAATGGGCAGCATTTGGACTCAGTTTTCCTTAAGTTTGCCAAGACTATATTCATCCAACAAGCCTTGAGCTCAAACACCGGCCTTCCTTTGCCCTGTGCTTGGCCAGGCAAACCTGCCGAGCAGCAGGGCCCCTCCTGTCCACCTTGCCTGGGCATACTGGTGGGTCAGTGGCATCCAGAAAGACTGGAAGGGGCTGGTGGGCGTCCTCTGCTGGTCTCCAGGGACAGCACTGGCACCAGGCTGCCTGGGGAGGATCAGGAAGGGAGTCCACTGACTGTCGGAATTCCCCGCCTCTGCTTTGAGAAGCAGAAATGAGGTGGACAGGCCATTTATCACATAAAGGGGGACATTGAAGATTCCTTCTTGCACTTTTTGGATTTATTTTTTTGCATGATCCTTGGAGAAAGGGAAATGTCTCTGTCTGAATTGTCCTAAGGCTGGGGACAGAGCTTGTGGAACGCACTACGGGCCTCACAGGGTGGTAGGTCTCCGCCCCTCTGCCTGGCTGCCCCAGACACATCAATTTCCCCAGAAGCTGCACCAAAGAGAGAGCATGGCAGGCTCTGGGGAAAAATGACCATGGTTTGGACCATGAGAGACCCAAGTAAACCAAGGGAGAGCCGTTTAAATCTGGCTGCAACCTGGTTGGCACTTGGGAGGAATTTCACGCACCAGGAAACTGACCTACAAATCAAAGGACAGTTCTGGGACAGTAGAGTGAGGAAGGGGCAGGAGGGACAGCGAACCCAGGGGCCAGCAGAGGCCCCATGGGGGGAGTAGCAGCGTTGTGGGGGGCGGTAGCAGATCCGCTCAGAAGTCTCCTAGTGTGCTGTGTGCCCCCAGGGGAGGCTGAAACCCTGGCCAGCAGCCAGCCTCGACAGTCTGGGCCATGCTGCCCGGGGAGCGAGGGCCTTGCCTCACGTGCTCCCAGTCAGTCACGGAACAGTATGCGCCTCGCGTGGCCGCACAGCCCCTCCTTTCTTGGAGACCGCCCCGAAAGAGGGGCAGCCACACTCGGGTACCTCTCCTGAGGCAGAGTCCTCTGACCTGCATCCCGCGAGCCGTTCGCCTGTCCTGGCCGCTAGAGAAAGTCTGATGTGTCTTTCCTCCCGTTCTACAGACCCGTGAGCAGCTCCAAGCAGACATGCAGCGAGCGCAGGCCCGGGTGGAGGACTTGGAGAAGGCGCTGGCCGAGCAGGGCCAGGTGAGCCCCCACGTGCTCCTGGCTGGCCGTCTCTGCCCTTGCTGGGGACTCCCAGAGGAGGGGCCTGCAGGAGCACTCTGAGCTGGGATTGCTTTCCTGCTCCCGCCACCTGCCCGGAGAGGCCCACAAGGTCCTTGGTCCCTGACACACTGACTGTAGCTGGACATACCAGGGGACCACATGAGCAAGGGCCATGCAGCCAGTGTCCGGGAGTCCAGCACTGCAGCATGTGCCTCTGTTTGCCACCCACGGACTGACCGCCACCCACCCCAGGCCACCACACACAGGCCTGTGGCCAGGGCACTCAAATTGCCCATGTGCATCCCTTGCAGACCAAAGGGTGGCCCTGGTGCAGACACCATGGGGCACATTTCTAAGGCTCCATGTCATGCCGAGGGCGTGGCCAGGAGGGCTGGGAGCTAGGATGGTGCCCCCCCTGCTCTGCACACAAGGTCTCCAGGCGTGACCACACCTCCCCAGGTGGTGCTCAGAACCCCAGGGGAGCCAGTGACTGCGCAGCCTGCGCTCCTCCCGACATGTCACCTTAAACTTAGATGTGCTGCTGGTGGGGGCAGACGTGAGGGCGCCCAGTGGGGAGGGTGTGCTGGGTACACTGGATTTTCTCACAGCAGGGCCAGGAAGCACCCATGCATTTCCTTTGACAGACTGCAAAGGCTGCCATCTGCCCAGGTGTCCCTGGTGTGAGGGGACACACTCCTCCCTGAGCGGACTGTTCTCCTGCCGGCCTGAGACCCCGCCTCTCCTGTCTAGTCCAGCCCTCACTGACCCTGTGTTGCACAGTGTGCCTCTGGGTGCCTGGACTGGGGCCCCGGGCCTGGGGTGCTGCTTATGTGGTGGCATGCGGTGCCTTCCAGACCCTCCTGAGGCGGAGCTGCCTCTGTCTAGGGCCGCAGGTTTCCATTCCCTGAGTGTAGTACACTGTCATCTGGGGTCACATTCTTGTCCTGCCATTGGGACTGGAATGTGGCTTTTCAGTGTCCTCCTGAAGTGTTCACATGTCTTCCTTTCCGTTCCTTCTCAAGGACATGAAATGGATTGAAGAGAAGCAAGCGCTGTATCGGAGAAATCAAGAGCTTGTAGAGAAGGTACGCGTGGCCCCAGGACATGCAGGACACCCTGGTGCGCGTGTGTGGGAGTGGTGGTGTGCGAGAGCGCTCCCTCGCCTCCCTGCCACCCCTACCCCCGAGCTGCCCGTGGAGGTCCCTGGAAGGGCATCCTTTGGGAGCCATGGGAGCCTGGGGCCCCGTTGAGCCTTGCCCCCTGGGTGGAGGAGCGTGGCCTGTTCTCCTGGCCTGGTGGAGCCTGAGGTGGCATCCTGCTTCCCTGACGGGTTGCAGATGGGGGTGGCCAGAGGCTGTGTGAAGGCTGCCCCTGGGAGCCATACGCCACCCCAGCGGGAAGCTTCAGGGGGCCGGCAGCTCTGCTCCCCACAGCGCTGTGGTGAAGCCTGCACAGTCCTCGGAAGCAGCCCCTTTGAGAGCCCACAGCCAGGCCAGGGCTGGTGCCTCCAGCTTCACCAGGGTGGCCCCTGGAGTGGCCCCAGGGCGGGCGCTCTTGGCCCCTGGATGATGATGTTGGCTCTAAGAACACCGTTATCCCTCCCCCACCTGGACTCGGGCTTCATTAAAATGATTAAAATGGGCCAGAAGAGGGGCACACAGCCAGGCTCAGCCTTGGCTTCTGCCTTGCCACATGCCTGCTCCCGGTGTGCGCAGACCAGAGGCCTGCCATGCCCCCGGCGCCTCTGCCTTCTGTATCACAGCCGGCAGCATCCAGAAAGCCGGGCAGCTGACCTCTTGGCCCTCCAGTGGGAGAGACTGGACCCTTCTCACCTGGCGCCTCTTCGGTTTTTCAGATAAAACAGATGGAGACCGAGGAAGCCCGGCTGAAGCACGAGGTCCAGGACGCCAAGGACCAGAACGAGCTGCTGGAGTTCCGGATCCTGGAGCTCGAGGTGGGCCGCCGGCTGGCGCCGCGGGGCCGCAGGGCTCCAGGCAGGCTCCTGTCCTGGGCCTCCGAACAGGAACCCCAAGGTCAGGGTGGAGAGGCAGGGGCAGGTGGCAGTAAACGGCCCATCTGGGCCACATGCCACCAGCAAGATAGTGACAATATCCTGGGTGTGAGTGCTGAGGTCAGCGCCAGGAGGGGACCGAGCAGAGCAAACCTGAGGACAGCGACTGCGCCAGACCTGGGGCCCCACACTCATCACTGTGGCCAAGGCTGCTGCAGGGGTGACTAGAAGTAGGGACAATGCCCAGTCCCCAGCCGTTGGCCCAGCAGACGTTTATTTACCTCTTGCTCAAAGAAGCCTGTGAGTGGAGGCAGAGGATGCCCCTCAGGGACCAGGCACTTTCCTGCATTCTGCCATCCCCATGTGCTCCAATGCCCTGCAGAGGGAAGAGGAGCCAGGATCCATGGGGAAGGGCAGGATGGGCATGGCGGCCATGTCACATGCTCACCTTGCACTGCCAGGGGGCTGGGCACTGTGGCCCACCTGGAAGTGGTCCAAGCAGGCTCTCTCTCTAGTGGGCAGTACCCTACCCAGAGACCAGGTGAATCCCCCGCTCAGAGTCCTCCCCTCCCCTCACTGGAGGCAGGAGGGCTGTGTGGCCACTCCACGTGGATGCTCATCCCTGTGGCCTCCTGCCTGTGGTCCAGCCTGTGAAGGGGCAGCACCACGAGCCCATGTTCTCCAGGGCTCACTCTATTGGGCGTGGTGGTGACTGTTCACCTGCAGCCTCTCCCTGAGCCTCCCGACAGCCCCCTGGGTTCACCAATGGGTGAGCAAGTGGCTCTGGGGTGGACCTTACCAGGGCCACATGGCCAGGAGCTTGATGGAACCAGTGTTTCACCCACCTATCTGGAGTCCGCAAACACATCAGGGTGGCTTTTGGGCACATCCACCAAGGTGTCCACCACCCGGGCCTCTGCCGGGGCTGGGTGTGCAGAAACACTAGATTCCCTGGGTGGGCTTGACTGGTCCCTGAGCCCCAGCATAGACTCCTTGGAGGAAAGAGACAGGGAGAAAGTGGCCACCATGCCCAACCTTCTGCTCTCTGTCTTAGGAGAGGGAGAGGAAGTCGCCCGCCATCAACTTCCACCACACGCCGTTTGTGGATGGGAAGAGCCCTCTCCAGGTGTACTGCGAGGCGGAAGGCGTGACGGTAAAGCCCTGCCCCACCCGCTCCACACCAGCTAGCCTACCCAGCTGCCACTCACCTACCCTCTTTTGCCTCCTAGGACATCCTGGTGGCAGAGCTGATGAAGAAGCTGGACATCCTGGGGGATAACGCCGTAAGTGTATGTTGCTCTCCTGACTTGTGCATGCCTCCTCATGCCGCTCAGCCTCTGTGACTTGTGCATGCCTCCTCATGCCACCACCTCGCCCAGCCTCTGTGAGCCCCATTCAGCCCTGCCACAGACTGCCCTGCCCAAAGGCCCTTCTTGAAACAGAGAGCCTGCTTGGAATGGGCCCCCTGCATTTGGGAGGAATCTGCTCCTGGTCACTCTTCCCGCACTCGCTGGGGCCTCTGCTGTGTGCACGCCCAGACCTCCAGCTAAGGGGACTTCAACTCACGTGTTTTCCATTTCTGGAATCTCTTTCAGATTTTCAGTGGGGATGGGGATGTTGCTCATAGACATGCCAAGACTCTTGTGGGTTCCCACTTCCCTGATTTGGGAGAAGAAACAGAGTCCATAGATAATCCCCAAATCTCATTTGGGGCAGAGTTCCAATTTCTGTCAAACTCCTCAAAATAATATTAATTACCAGTGGGTAATGTAATTGCACTACTTCACCCTCATCCATTCATCCACCATCCACTATCCATCAGTCCATCCATTCATCCACCATCCACCATCCATCAGTCCATCCACACACCCACCATCCACTATCCATCAGTCCATCCATTCATCCACCATCCACCACCTATCAATCCATCCACACACCCACCATCCACCATTCATCAATCCATCCACACATCCACCATCAATCCATCCACACATGCACCATCCACCACCCATCAATCCATCCACACACCCACCATTCATACATTCATCCATCTTCCATCTGTACACCATCAATCCATCTGTTCCCTCCATCAACCCATCATACATCCAACCTGCATGGTCCATCCTCCATGCACATACATACATCCATATATACATCCTTTGTCTCTCCATCTACCCTCCGTCTGTCCAGGAATCCATCCACATACATAATACATACATACATATAGACATCCTCCATCATCCATCCACTCTCCATTCATTCACCATCCATTCATCCTTCATCACTCATCCACCCATCATCCATTTATCCATCCATTCTCCTTCTACCCTCCATCTATCCATCCACCATCCTCCATCCACCTATCCATATGTTTATCCTCCTTCTGTCCATCCATCCATGATTCATCCATTCCCTATTCACCTATTCATCTTCATCCATCTGTCATTCTATATCTATCTACCCACCATCCCCATTCATCTATTCATTCATCTATTTATCCATCATCTACCCAGCTATCCTCCATTCATCCATCCTTTACCTATTCATCCATCCATCATCCATCCACCCTCCACCCATCCACCCTCTGTTCATTAATTCATTCGTCCACCCTCCATTCATCCATCCACCATTCATTCATCCATATATCCATTTACCAGCCTCCACCCATTATCCATCTATCTATATATCAATTCACATATCAATACCTCCATATTATTAATACATGTTCTATCTGTCCCCCACCTTTCCTCCATTTGTTCATCTATCCATCCATCTATCCATCCATCATCCCTTTCATCTGTCCTTCCACCCTGCACACATTTCCCCACCCTTCAGGGCCTTGTATGGATAGGGTCCCTTCTGTCCTTACTGGCCTGTCACCTGGAGAGCAGTGAGAAAAGCAGGGGGCTGAGCTGGCTGTGCCTGCCCCTCCTGAAGACCTGGTGGCTCCCTCACAGCTGCAGGTGGTGAAGCTCTACCCCAGAGTCAGGGTGGCTGCGGTGTGATACACTCTGGGGTCCCACGCTAGGAACCAGTCCCCATCATGGGCCCTTGGGAGTCACATTGGGCACCCTCGGATTCACAGCTAGAGAAACTGAGGCTCCAGAAGGCGCCTGGGCCACAGAGAGGATGGACTGGCAGCATCAAGGTGACAGCTCTGCCTAGTTCTGTTTCAGGGCTCCTTCCAGTCCACAGCTGTCCACCCAAGCTCACCACTTACCATGACTATCCTGGAGCCATCACACAGCCTTGAGGTCACTCTCACAGAGCACAGGGACAGAGGAGACTGGGGACTAGAGGACAGGTGCTCAGGCTTCACACTCAGAACATCCCATGGAGAATCCAGGCAGTTCCTCTGATGAGCCAAGGGGTCATTCCTTCAGGTCTTACTCTGCAGTCATTTAAAAAATTTTTTAGTTGTTGTTAGACACAATACCTCCATTTTTATTTATTTTTATGTGGTGCTGAGGATCCAACCCAGCACCTCGCACATGCTAGGCGAGCACTCCACCGCTGAGGCCCAGCCCCAGCCCCTGTGCTGTCTTTTCAGTCGAACTGCACATGCTCCTTATGATTCAGGACTTCACTGTGGATCCTGAGTCACAGTTTCCTCCTGTGGCCCCTGGAGCTGGCAGCCAGACCCTGATGCAGGCGGCAGCTGGATCTGAGAGTGCCCATATCCTCAGGGGAAAGTCCTTGGGGCCCAAAGAAAGATTGACCCTGCCGAGAAAGACCACCCAGCTGTCCCCTCTGGATTTAAGCATTCATAAAAAATGCAGGGAAAAAAAAACAAATATTGAAAGCATTTCACAACCATGAATATTTGATCTTCTCTAGAGGAGGGGGCATATGCAGAGCACTGACTTTAAACAAAGAAAGGGTGTACTAAAGGCCCACCCACTATCCAAGGTGCCCAGCTCGACCTTCTAGACTTTCCTCACTATGGAGATGTGGTCAAGGTCCACCCACTAACCTAGGTGCCCAGCTGATCCCCCTAGACCTTCCTCACCATGGAGATGTGGTCAAGGCCCACCTGCTAGCCAGGGTGCCTAGCTCATCCTCCTAGACCTTCCTCACCATGGAGATGTGGTCAAGGCCCACCTGCTAACCTAGGTGCCCAGCTGAACTTCCTAGACCTTCCTCACCATGGAGATGTGGTCAAGGCCCACCTGCTAACCTAGGTGCCCAGCTGATCCCCCTAGACCTTCCTCACCATGGAGATGTGGTTGAGGCCCACCTGCTAGCCAGGGTGCCCAGCTGATCCTCCTAGACCTTCCTCACCATGGAGATGTGGTTGAGGCCCACCTGCTAGCCAGGGTGCCCAGCTGATCCCCCTAGACCTTCCTCACCATGGAGATGTGGTCAAGGCCCACCTGCTAACCAGGATGCCCAGATGATCCTCCTAGACCTTCCTCACCATGGAGATGTGGTCAAGGCCCACCTGCTAACTAGGTGCCCAGCTGATCCCCCTAGACCTTCGTCACCATGGAGATGTGGTCAAGGCCCACCTGCTAGCCAGGATGCCCAGCTGATCCCCCTAGACCTTCGTCACCATGGAGATGTGGTTGAGGCCCACCTGCTAGCCAGGGTGCCCAGCTGATCCTCCTAGACCTTCCTCACCATGGAGATGTGGTTGAGGCCCACCTGCTAGCCAGGGTGCCTAGCTCATCCTCCTAGACCTTCCTCACCATGGAGATGTGGTCAAGGCCCTCCTGCTTGCCAGGGTGCCCAGCTGATCCTCCTAGAGCTTCCTTGTTCTGGCAGTGAGAGGATGAACCGAACAGCACCAGAGGGTATAGGGTCGAGGGCAACAGGTATCACAGCCCGAGCAGCTATCTCAGTGAGAGCATCTCTCTGTGGCCCTGCTGCCCTGTGTCCATCTCCTCGGCCTCGCTGTGCATCAGTCACTCAGCTCCATCCGGGAAGGTGCTGCCTCTGACCTTGCCTGTGTTCTGCTTTTGGATGTAGAATCTGACCAATGAGGAGCAAGTGGTTGTCATACAAGCCAGGACGGTCCTGACCTTGGCCGAAAAGGTAAGGTGCAGAAACTGGGGGACGGCTGGGCTTCTGCCCAGGGAAAGTCCTCTGCCTGGGAAGGGGTTACAGGGTGGCGGGGTCCCTTGAGTTCTGTGTGTCCCAGGAGACAGGCAACCCTCACACAGTGCCTGCCATGCACCTCTGCAGAGGGTAGATCATCCAGACACACCAGATGCCAGCTCTGCCTCGGTCCCCTCCCAGAGACTGGAAGCTGGGTGGAGTCTATGAGATGGACCTCCAGGACCCTTCTCTGGGCCTGTCCAGTCCATTCACTTGCTCCTGGACCCACCTCTGTCCAGACCTACCTTGGGGCTGCTGTCAGCACCCTCCTCAGGCCTCCAGCAGCAGGGGAGGGGGTGCCTAGCAAACAGGGGTTCCAGGAAAGGGCCCACCCTTCTCCACCTCTCCTGGCAGGGCTCTGCAGAGGTGTCTCTTCCTGCTGCATCCCAGATCAACATCCATCCTCTCCCAGGGGCCAGTATTCCTGGACAATAGATAGGGTGTGCAGGGGGTCTAGACCTTCTGGGTGTGCAGAGCCCGTGTTGGGGCCAGCCCAGTCCTGACTCCCTTCCCTAAACCAGGCCTCCCTCCATCCTCTCCCAGGTTGTGTCCATGGATCAGTGGGAGGGGTGGCTTAGATATCTCTAAGAGTGGCCCAAGGGGACTCTGTCACCTGCTCATTCTGTTTGTGCCCAGTGGCTCCAGCGGATTGAAGAGACAGAGTCAGCACTGCAGCGGAAGATGGTGGATCTGGAGAGCGAGAAGGTGGGTGGCATCTCCCCCGCCACGTGGCCCTGTATCACATCCCAGGACTGGATGCCCGAGGCCCAGCCCTGCTTCTCCGTGTTTCAGGAGCTGTTCAGCAAACAGAAGGGCTACCTGGATGAGGAGCTGGACTACAGGAAGCAGGCCTTGGACCACGCCCACAAGGTAAGGGGGACCAGGCTGGGGGACTTGCTCACACACCCATCCCCGGCCAGAAAGGGGTCCGCCTCTGCCCTTCTCCCTCAAGAGCACCAATGAGCGAGTCCTGAGGATGCTTATTGCCCTGCTAACAAGTGGTTCAACCGCCAGCAACAGCAGGGGCCCATGACCACTCCAACAGGGTGTGGAATGAGCTGATAAGATAGAACTCACTGGAACAGCACCTGTGTCAATAGGCTTTTTGTCACCATGACAAAATACCTGAGAAACACAGCTTAGATGGGTGTGTCTTATGGCTCACCGGGTCAGCACTGCAGTCCACAGTTCCTTGACCCAGCACTGTGGACTGGTGGTGAGCCGGACTATGATGGCAGGGAGGTGTGGTGCAGCAGAGCCACTCACCTCACTGTGGCCAGGAAGCAAAGAGTGTGTGCCTGTGTGTGTGTTAGTCAGCTTTCTGTCACCCAGAAAGAACAACTTAGAGGAAGAGAAGTTTATTTTGGGCTCATGGTTTTAGCGGTTCAGTCCACGGTCATTGAACAGCATTGCCCGGGGCCTGAGGTGCAGCAGAGCACGGCAGAAGGCACGGAGGAGGAAAGCTGCTCGGTTCACGGCACTCAGGAAATAGAGAGCAAGGCAGGAGCAGGGACAAGATACAGTCCCCAAAGGCACATCCCCAGTGACTGCTTCCTCCAGCCCTGCCCTACCTGCCTAGTTCTCACTCAGTAATCCATCACATTGTTAATCCATCGAGTGGACTAACTACCAGTGAGGGCCTGACCCTGATTCAGCCTTCATCTCTGAACATGGCCTCGCTGCCCAACACTTGCTGAGCCTCGAGCTCAGCTGGCTTAGCCACTTGCCAGCAGAGAGGCCTGAGTCTGTGTCTTGGCCTCTTGTGGCAACTAAATATATTGGTTCCTGTCTCCTGGAGTCATTAGGAGAATAAAGGTCACTATGTGAAGAGCAGTCATGGTGGCCTGGTCCACCACCGCTGTCCCAGTTTGGGAATAGCAGCTGTTTCTATTGTCCCCACCAGGCCCAGGGGGCTCTTCCTGAGCTGAGGGTGGGCTTCCTGGGGTCTGGGGTACTCCCTCTGCTGGATGAGGTCTCCCAGTCAGGGAGGAGGGTGGCCTCCTGACCTTAGAAGGCTCTCAAGTCTGTGTGCACCTCCCTTGCTCAGGGGCAGGGGGATGTAACAGAGATATCCCCAACCGAGGACCAGAAAGCTCTGGGTCCTCAGAGCTGTCTCCCTGAGGCCACACACACTGACTCACAGAAATAGGCACCTGCCCAGCAAGGCCCTGCCCTCCAGAGCAGCCTGATCGCCGCCTCACCTGGACCTTTATAAACACAGGCTTGGTGGAGAAGGCCTGAGTGCACACTGGGCAGGAGAACGTCCTGCAGCTTTCACATGGGTGGACTCGGCCTGGAAGGAAGCCTGAATCCTAAGCACTGCTGCCATCTGTGTAGCCACTGTCCCCCCGTCCTCCTGAGGGGCCAGGGAAGCCAGTGCCCTCTGCTGGGGTTTCCGCTACGGACGCCTGCTTGTCTGCAGAGGGTGTGGTCCGGTTCCACTTAGTCCCCTGTGGCCGGCATGAGCATAGGGCACCTCCAGGTTGAAAACTAGGCTGCAGGACTAAGTGATGGTGGTGACGGTGGTGGGCACGGTGGTCCTGCTGAGGGGGAGGGATGGTGGGACGGTGGTGACAGGGATGTGGTCAGCCACTTTGTGGTGCCATCCTTGTTTTTGACACTCAATGTGTGAGCATGGCTCTTTTCACTGTACGATGAGACTCTGCTGTCATATTTTGTCTGTCATTCATGAGGGCCACAAAGAACGATCAGAGTGACCTTAAGTGAGCAGTGGTCTGTGGGTCCCTGGGTTCCCCCACATCCTCTGTAGCTCTACAGGAGGAAGACTGTGTGGGGTGCTGATTGTACAGACCTTGCTTCTGCACCTGGAGCAGGCTGTGGGGCCGTGTGGTCTTGCTGAAGTCAGAGGAGGCCTGTGGCTCGTGCACTGCACCTCCTTGTCAGCCGGGGGTGGCGATCAGTCTCCCCCAGCAGGCGTGGGCCGAGCCTCTGTGACATTGATCCCAAGGTCTCCCTCAACCATTCTTGTTGTTCCCAAGGTCTCCCTCAACCATTCTTGTTCTAAAAGGCCGGGGCTCGAGGAGCGGCTGAGTGCAGAGCACTTTCCTGGCATGCTCAGCCCGGGTTGTCCCCAGCCCTGCACAAGCACACGCGCACACACAGCTGAAGCTCATCTTAAGTATATTAAACCCCTCTGCTCTGAGAGGTGGTGATTGGTGTGAGATTGAGTGCAGGACAGCAGGGACATTTATTTTGTGGCCATCAGCAACAATACCATGCAACGTGTAATAGGCCCAGAAGGAATTGGGTTTTTTTTTTTTTCATTTCCTAAAAGTTTTGCTCAGCCAAGGGGATTTTCACAATCATTTGCCTGCAGAGAAGGGAACACATGTTTCTGAATGAAGAAAGGGCTATCAAAATGAGAATTCTGGTGAAAATTTGAGACTTGTTTTCCTAAAGAGCTCATCAGGTGGCTGGGGCTCAGTGGCAGAGCACTTGCCTCGCACATATGAGGCCCTGGGTTTGATCCTCAGCACCACGTAAAAATAAACAAATAAGGATATTGTGTCCATCTACAACTAAAAATATATTTTTTAAAATAAATAAATAAATAAAGAGCGCATCAGAACTCTCCTGAAGAGGGCGCTCTCCAGATCAAGTCCACACCTGGGATTAGGAGCTGAGTGCTGGCTGTTGGGGAAGGGGAAGGCGTCCCTGCAGGGATCCACGGAGGTCCCTCAGTCCCATACTGGAGATTTGAGAAAGGAGGGGGTGTGCCCTGCTGAGAGTCCCCACCTGTGGCAGGACCTGCTCCCTGGCCATGCTGCCCAGTGACTCCCAGCCCCACACTCTGCCTGTTGGAGTGTCATCCCTACCTGGGGTTGGGTCCTGGCTCAGACTCCACCCGTTAGCTTCTCCTCCTCTGGGTTCTTCTGCTGGACAGGAAGGTGGCCCATGGGTTCCAGATCCTCCCCGGAGACCTGTGGGCACACTGTGGCCCCTGACTGCTCAGCCCTCCTCCCCAGGCTGGCGGTGACCTGGCCTCCCTATTCTTCCTGAAAGGTGGGCTGTCCACCCCGGGGAGGGCGGGTCACATCTGGGAGAAGGTGGGGACTGACGCGCCTCCCTCCGCCCAGCACATCCTGGAGCTGGAGGCCATGCTGTTCGACGCCCTGCAGCAGGAGGCCGGGGCCAAGGTGGCCGAGCTGCTGTCGGAGGAGGAGCGCGAGAAGCTGCAGGTGGCTGTGGAGCAGTGGAAGCGCCAGGTCCTGAGTGAGCTGCGTGAGAGGGACGCGCAGATCCTGCGGGAGCGCATGGAGCTGCTGCACCTGGCCCAGCAGGTGCGCAGACGGAGGCCAGAGGCCTGGGTCCCGCCTTCCACAGGCCACCGTCTAGTGGCCACGCCCCCGGCCAAGCCCTCTAATGCCCATACCCTGCCACGGCCCTGGCCTCATCCAGCCTTCTGCCAGACTGCCTGCCCCACCACAGGAGGCCCCCACTGCGTTCCGAGACCCTGGCGGGTCCCTTCTTTCAGAGCGCTGCCTCCCAGGTGTCCATGGTGCTGCCCCTGATGGCAAAGCTGTGGTCTGGGACAGTGGCCGGCCAGTCTCACTCTAAGGGGAGGCTAGGAACCCTGGTGGCCTGTGTGGCCCTGGTGATCACCATGCTCCCCAGCTCCCATGGGAGTGCCTGGAAGGGGCTCCACGCTAAGAACACCCTGCGAGGGTGCAAAAGGTTCAGATCGCAGACCTAGGTCAGCTGCTGTGTTGGTCTCCTTGGTCTCCAGGGTGGTCAGGGTGAGGGTGGTCGCTGCAGCCCCCTCGCTCCATCAGACAAGCTGTGGTCGGTGCTCAGCTGCTCCCAGGGTCCCTTCCAGGGTCCCAGGTTCTCCTTGGGATCAGCAGTTATGACCGCAGCCTCCCTTTGGTCTACTGGAAGAGCCTTGGGAAGGACAGCGGCCTGACTCCTCACCATCACCTTGGGTGTCTGGCTGCCTTCCTGCTCCTCCTCCTCCTTCTCCTTCCTCCTCCTCCTCCTTCTTTTCCTATTTGCTCAGTTTCTCAAACACTCTGATTATTGAAGGGTTTCCTCCTCCTACCATTGCAGAGAATTAAAGAGCTAGAAGAAAGAATAGAAGCTCAGAAGAGACAGATCAAGGAGCTGGAGGAAAAGGTAACATGATCGCAGCCCTCCTCTGTGCAGCTCCGAGATCATGGATACAGAGTAGCAGGTCCCTCCCACCAGAGCCAGTGAGCGGCCTGGGCCACCCTCCTGCGCCAGGGTGGAGTGGAGCAGAAAGGGGCACCGGAGTGGGAGCTTCCAGGAGCCTGGGCGGGGAGACAGGAGCCCCCTCCAGTGAGCTGGCCTGCAGCCGCAGTGGGCATGCTTCCCCAGGCCTCGGCTTTCCCCCTGCAGCGAGGTGTGGAGGTCGAATGGCCCAGGGCCCTCCAGAAGTGCCGGGTGGTGCTCAGACACCGGACCCCCACTGACACTGGCAGACGCAGGCCGCTGTCAAGGCCCCTGTCAAGGCGGAGGCCCACCCTTGCTCTCGGGGTCAGCTTCCCTCAGGGCCCTTCTCTCTCTGCATGCAACTTGGGGGCCGGTTCAGTGGTTTCTGGGGTCAGATCTTTTCTCAGCAAATGGTACTGCTTGTCGGACAGATTTCACCAAAGTGACCAGCTCCAAGAGTGAAGTGGCCAGTGGGACCCCCATCTGTCCCTTCCAGGGGGAACAGGAGACTGTCATCTGGACAGGGCCTCCCTAAGACACACCTTGGGTGCTCCCTGCCCTCCAGGGAAGAAAGGTCCCTCCATACAGCAGCCCTCTCTCTCGCACCCGGCCACAGTCCTTCCCACCGCCCAGCCGAGCCCTGCCGCCCCTCAGTGGCGATCACTGCCTCCTCTGAGGGGCTCCGGTGCTTCAGCTGTCCTCAGCTGGGTGCTCAGATCCACTGTGAGGAACGGGTCCTAGGGCTGCTAGGTTTCCTTCAGGGATCGGGACACTGGTAAGGTCCAGAGGGGACACAGCTCTTGGGGCACAAACCTCAATGAGGCCTAGGTCTCCCCAAACCCGTGTCAGCTCCATCATGCAATCCCCACAGGGCGCCTGTTTGTGCTGACACCAGAGCAGCTCTAAGTCCAGGGCGTGGGTCTAGGTTCAGCTGAAGTAGCTCTTCATTGTCAGGCTTTCTCTAGAAGGGTCTGGCTTTGCCCGCAAGGTGAGGCTTCAAAACTTGGATCTATGCCGGGTGTCGTTGCATTTGATGGCTCAGAGTGGCACCATGACCCAAGTCTTGTCAGGAGATCTTGTTTGCCAGGCACCCGGAATCCGTCTGTGAGGCTGCAGCCATCACAGCCGCCTGCTTGTTCTCTTGCGTAGACCCCCAGTCCCCAGAGGCTCCCCCACCCTGTCGTGTAGGAGCCCTGGCTGTCCACACCCCTGACCCCCAAGAGGCTCACCCCGCCCTGCCATGCTGGGGATGCACTGGGTGTGGGGACCCCGCTGCACACACTTCTGACCCTCAGATCAGACACCTTGTCCTGCCATGCTGGGGACCTGGCTGTCCACACCTCTGACTCTCAGAGGCTCACCTTGTCCTGCCATGCTGGGGACCTGGCTGTCCACACCTCTGACTCTCAGAGGCTCACCTTGTCCTGTCGTGCAGGGGAAGGGTGGGTGTGGGCCCCCATTGCACACCCAGCCCAGCTCTGGACGTTGCTGGTCCCTGAGTGCATCCTGGGGCGGCAGCACCCAGGTTCCCCACAGTGTGCCCTGAAGGTGCCAGCCCTCCCCAGCCAGCCCCCATCTTACTGTCTGAAACCGGTCGTTTCTTGCCAGAAGCTCTACAAACTCTTTTTTCTCTCTCTCTCCTCTGTTTCCCCATCCTCCCTTTCCCTTTTCAGTTTTTATTTTTGTTCTTGTTTTTCTCCCTAGCTTTCATTCTCTGGTCATAGCTGGCCTTGGCCCTCTGATGTGGTGAGTACCTCACAGGCTGCATTTGGGACAAGGGTCCCGCTCTGCTTTGGAGAGACCACAGTGGCACCTGCCTGCCTGCAGTCTGAGAAGCTGGAGGGCCCCTCCAGGACTTCTGCAGCCCCTTAGAATGCCACTGTGCCCTCCAGAGCCACAAGTCCCTCCCAGGGTAAGGTCCACCAAGGGTGCAGGGCAAGCCTGCCCCAGGGTTGGAGACCCAGCTTTGGACAATAGGCAGCCTCTTCTGCAGTAGAACAGTTACTTTGTGACTTTCCTTTATCTTTCTCTGGTAGCTCCCCAGCACCAGCCTGGGTCCTGTGTCCCCTGACACATGGGCTCTCCCACAGCCACATGAACGGTAGCAGCCCACGGGCCTCTGGCTGCCTGGTCACCCCCTCCCACCCACACCAGATGAGCAGGGACACCACATCCTGTTTTCTTGGTCTGTGGGCCCCAGGCTCCAAGGGTGCCGAGAAGGCCCTTCCTGGAGAGCAGTGGTCGCCCTCCCAGATGGCCCCTGCCCCTCTGATTCCTGTGCTCTGCATCTGTGTGTTGCAGTCCCCCTCAGAGTCGGACCACTGTCCTTCAGCGGGACCAGAGAGTGGTGGGTGCTGGCAGCAAGACAGGACATTGCATCTCATCCCTGAAGACCCAAGAGGGTTGATCTCTGCACAGCTGTCCTGTGGAGGACGAGGGGGAAGGGACACTAAGTGGAGGCCACTGTCTGCTAGGGATGAGCCAGGATTAGAACTAGTTTTGCTGACTGGGGCTTCTCTGGGAGAGGCCTGGCCTTGGCTGCTGGGCCCTGGGGTCCCTCCTCTCAGACAGCAGTCCCCATCCTGGTCACGAGGATGTGTGACATTCCCTGCCAAGCAGGGGTAAGCCCGCTCCTGCACGGGAGCAAGCCCTGGGCCACCCTCCTCTTGTTCCTGTGGTAATTGCCAGTGTTCTTGGAGGAAGATCTTCAGAAACAACACAGGCCTGTCCTCAGGAGAGGGTGAAGCCCCTGGTTTCAGTGGTGACCTCATTCAGGGAGGGTTCATCGGGGACAACCCTAGGAGGCTCCCGGGCACCTCAGGTGCACACAATGCCAATGCTGTGACCCTTGCGGAGGTCCTGAGCACTTGCAGAGGACAAACCCACACCTGCCCTTGTTCTGTTTCATTGCCATCTCTGTGGGGACAGATGAGGGCTGTGGCCACTGCTGAACCTCCTCACCCCACCCCAAGACATGAAGGCGGAAGCCCCTGAACTGCTGGCCAGGAGCATAGTGGCCCACCAGAGCGGGATGGAGAGTGTGGGGAGCCCAGAAAGGACCCTGCCTCAAGGAAAGCACACAGAAAAACAGCCGAGGACTGTCGCCCAGACACCCAGCCCAGAGAGCCCTCTGCAGGGCCTGAAGGCTACCATCCCCACGGGAGCCAAGGCTGCCCTGTCCAAAGCATCTGCATGCCAGGAGCAGGCCCAGGGGAGGAGACAGCAGCACCTGGCTTTCTACGGACCTCAGAGAGGAGCCCGGAGTCCAGGGCCTGCAGGTGAGTGGACAGCTGTCCTCTGGGAGGGCCTCCTCCCTGCCCTGTTTGGTGGTCCCAGTGTGGGTCAATGTGCCCGCTGCTTCTACTCTTCAAAATGTGAATTGGGTCTCCCTCTGCCAGGGAGCCGGGTGTCTCCACCTCTGCCTGCACATGCGCAGACCCCCCTCCTCTCCTCATGCCCACGCACACCCCAGCCCCCTGCCAGTGCCCTTTGGGGACCCACCCGAGCCGTCGTGTCTGCCAGGGTAGCTCCAGCCCCACCCACTGCCCCCAGAACCTTTATAAAAGGAAGCTTCCCGCCTTGTCTCGGGGAGCAAGCTGTGCTCGTGGCCCTGCCCCCACGCCCAGTGCGGCCTTGACGGCCCCTGGGGCACTGAGGGGCTCAGCTGACCTCAGGCGCCTCCTCCAGTCCCTCCAGACAGGAAGCAGTGCCCTGGGACGTGAAGCAGCGCAGCCGCCAGCTCTGGGCTGCCGAGGCAGCTGCCACTCAGTGAAGCTGCACTGAGTAGGTGGCACACCCTGCCACTGAGGGCTCCTCTGCCAGCCCTGGTCAGTGGGCAGCACAGCCAGTTCAGATCCTCCTGCCAGGCCCCTGTGGGAAGAAGCTGGCTGGGAGACTCCTGAGCCTTTATCCCTGACTAGTTACCCCTGGCTACCTCCAGGCCACCGAAGGGGCTAGGCTGAGAGTGTCGTCTCCAGCTGTGGCTCTGCGTGACACAGACCCCAGGCCTGGTGGGGAGCTCCTCTCTGGCCCCCACTGGCTGGGGCCGGGGTTCCTGTGGAGAGTGGAGGGAGATGTGCTGGTGGGGTGGGTAGGTGCACAGTGGCGGGCAGAACCCCGACACACGTCCCCATGTGGTACAGACTAGTCTCTTCCCAGCCGGCCCGTCAAAGTGCTCTCTCCTTCGCGTACCTCCCTCCGTCGTCCCTGTCCCTGGCCTCAGCACCTGTGGCTGTGTCGGTCAGCTCTGTCAGGCTCTGCAGCTGCAGCAGGACCAGGGTGGGCAGGTTTCTGGCTGAGCTTCTCTTTACAAGCAGGGTTTCCTAGTGGGGGTATTTGGAGTCCCGCCACGTGGTCTGGGGGAGGTGAGCAGGTTCTTGGGTGGCAGAGGCAGGCCACCCTGTGAGCCTCTCGGTGAGGGTCCACCTCCCCACCCATCCCCATCTGAGGGCCATGGGCTCCTCTCCAGGACAGGCAGCTCTGCGGGGGAGAGGCGGGTGTGAAATGGCAGGAGGAGAGTAACACCCATCTGTCCAGAGGGGCCGGTGGGTGATGCTCCCTAGTCTTCCACGGTACATTCTGGCCATTTCTTGTGTTGGCCCCGGGTGCAGGGCAGTGTGTGGTCCTTGCATCCCACAGCATTCACAGGCCCTAGCCAGGACACTCACCTGGAAGTTTGTTCTAGAAGGCAGCAGGACACGGCCTGGCCCAGCCCTTCTGGACATGCCACTGGGAGCCACATGAGGGCGCTCGAGCCAACCAACTTGCTGGACTTCTCACCAGGGCCGCCTTCAGAACCCCCAAAGCCAGCCTACCATGCAGGGTGTGCTCAGCAGCACAGTGCTAGCTCAAATTGCACTCCTGGCCTCTCAGGTTTCCTGCAGGCAGGGCTGGGCCCCTTCACAGGTGCCCTCACCCATCTCCAGGACCTGGGCATTGATTGACAGCTTCTGTGCTCAGAGCCAGGACCTGGACCCAGAGGTGACTTGGACCATCTGCTCCCAGCATGCTCATGTTGGGGTGGTCAGGGTGGAGGGGGGCACACGGTTGTCAGGGAGGGACAGTGGAGGTCATGGACACAGAGAGATAGGTAGATGGACGACTCTCAGCTCAGGGGCTGTCACACTCCCAGCAGCCTTGGGGCCAGGGTTGGATGCTGCAGAGGTTTGTTGATTTCCTAAGCACTATTCTTGAACCTGAGGCACCAGAGTGTCCCCTGGCCCCAAGTGGGGAGGGCAGGGCTGGGCTGTGACATGGCCAGAAGGGCAGCTGGTTTGCCCAGCAGGCTGCTCTATCCTGGGTTCCCTCTCAGGACATTCAGGTGGCCAGGTTCCAGCCTGAGCGGGGGATGTCAGGAAGAGCAGTCTCCATGCATTACACAGGAGTGTTCTGCTCTGTAATCCTGGCTCCCAGCCCAGGACCCCAACCCCGCCAGCCAGAGAAGGCACCTCTTAGGTCACAGCAAACACAGCACAGGAAGCTCCTGTCCTTTCCAGTGAAGAAGTTCCTTTCACCTCAAGTAGCTGTGGAAAAACTCCTTATTTTGGAATAGTTGTAGGTGCCGAGTTGCAGACTAGAGCTCAGAGCTCCTGTAGATGCTTCGCCCAGCTCTCCTGAGCTGGTTCCATGCAAAGCAATCATAAGGCCTTCCAGAGAGCCGGTCCCCTACTGCAGCCCCCCTTCCTCCTGCAGGGTCCACGCCACGCTCAGGCCACTGTCTCTTACTTTTCCTCCCCATTTCTACCTGGGCTCTTGCTAAGAACAGGCCGTGTGGGGGAGGTTCCTCAACCTGGTTTGCCGGACACTTCCTCTTCCTCATGATTTGCACGAGGTCGGGGATGACCCTCAGTCCATCACGGGGTCAGGGCTGAGGTCAAGACGTTTTATCATTAGTGACATTATCCTTCATTCCTTCATTAAGAGGGAGCCTACTGGGTCCCCTACCTAATAGGTGGCCTAGGTAATCATACACCTAGTAGGGGAGATACACCAAGGCCGTGCAAATACCCTTTTGTAAACTCGCGCGCTCCGACTCAGCACCCAGAGCAGAACTCCTGCAGTGAGGATCCCTGCTGGGCTGTCTGGGCTGCCAACCCTGCTCCTCCTGTCTCATTGAAGAAAAGCTGTCCCTCTCCCTGTTCTCTTCTTTATTAAGTTCCTGATGTCTGCGTGGCAATTCATTTATGTTGTAGGTTACAAAGCCCCTGAGAGTTCCTTTGATTGGCACCTGTGTCCTCAACCCACCTCTTCCTTACCTGAGCACCTCCTGCCAGTGTCCCTGCTGCAGGCCTGGAACCCACCCCTCCCAAGGAGCACTGTCCATTCTGCTGGGGGAGAGTGTTTAGAAACAGGACCTCTAGAGCTGGGTGTGCTCTTTCTGCTGGGGACACCATTTCTCAGGGATAGAGCTTGAAACACGTTACAGTAACCTAGGCATCCACGTGTCTGTCTGTCTGTCCTCCATTTACTGTCGTCCCTCATCTCTCCAACCATCACGTGTTTCACCCGGCTCCATCCACCTGTCTGTATCTATCGATCCATCTGCAATCACCTGTGTCTGTCCATCGCTACTGTGAGAGGCGAGTGCACGATGCCCGGCTCTGGGCCACTCAGACAGAACCCACCCCACTCTCCCCTGTCTAACTTCTTTCTTGGTGGAGGTGGCACGTGCTCCCACCCACACAGTGCCTGCTTGGTCCTTCATTCCCAGCACTTCATTCCCACCCCAGGCAAAGTCGTGCCAGCGTTGCGAACCGTGCCTGTCAGGGGCCAGTTCCGTGGGTAGGGTGGGGTGGAGTGGATGTGTGGCTGTGTCCCTGGTCTCAGTCTCCGGCAGAGACTGGAGACTAGCCAGGTCAGTCCCCACCCTCAGGAAGTCACGCTATCTGCTGGTGGCCCAGCCAGTGTCCTTTGTTGTCCTTGCAAGGTGATTTACTGCTGACTGACACACGGCAAGCTTCAGCGTGTGCTGTGTGGTACTGGCCCTGGGTCTTGACCGCGCCCAGCACTCGGACTGCCACAATCAGGGCATGGATGGGCCAGTCCTCCAGACACTTCCTGCCACCCCTTGCCACCAAACCCTGCCCCTCTCCAGGCAGCCTGGGCCTGTTTTCCTCCCCTCCAGCCTTGCCGTTTCTGACTCGCATAAATGGAACCTCATGGTGCGTGGCCTCTGTGCGCCTATCAAAGCCCTCTTGGGTTGCTCTGAGCAGCCAGGGACCAGCCCTATGTCCTTTCACCCCTGTGTGGCGTTATAGCGCATGGAGGCCTGTCCAGTCTCTACCTGGAGGTCACCTGGGGGCTTCCAGCTTGGCTCAGTGTGACTAGAACTGCTGTGAGCAGTTGTGTGCAGGTTTTAATGTGAATGTGAGTTTTGGCTTTTGGTGTTGGTTTGGAGGATTGAACCCAGGGATACTCTACCACTGAGCAATACCCCAGACCTTTTTATTCTGACGCAGGGGCTTGCTGAGTTGTGTAGGCTGGTCTCACACTTGCACCCCACCTGCTAGGACCACAGGTGTGCACCACACATGGATGGATTGTTTCTCTTAGGTAAGGTCCTAGGATTGGATTGGGTGGCTGCATCCCACGGTAAGCACAATCTTAGTTTATAGGAAACTGGTTGCTGCACAACCTCATCGACCCTTCAAACGGTCGCCTTTCTGTTTGTTCTTTGTCTGTTCTAATAGGGCGGTGGCAGCCTCTGATTTGGTTTTAATTTCTATTGGTCCTGTGACTGATGATGCTGAGTGATTTTCTTTGGTGAAATATCTGTTCGAATCTTTTGCCCACTTTTGGACTGAGCCCTATGGAGCCTGAGTCTCTATATATCCCCAACCCATGCATTAATCAGATGGACAGTTTAAACATATTCCTCCCAGGGGTTCTTTAGTCTTTTTGTTCCCTTAGAGTGTTTTATGAGCAGCAGAAGTACTTAATTTTGAAGAAGACTGATTTATCACCTTCCCTAATGGCTTTTGGGAAATCCCTGCCTTACTTGAATGTGGCTTCCTTCTCCTGGGCCTCCTTCTCCAATGTGTGGCTTTGTCTTACATGTGAAACAACTGTGATCCTCTTGAGCTGATTTTGCATATGGAGCACAGTGCAGGTTGAAGTTCATTTCTCATGGGGTGGCTGATCCTCCGTGTCCTTGTCCCCCACCCTCACTGTAAAGAATTCTCCCTCTTGAATGAGCCTCTCTGCTTGGCTGGACAGAGCCCCTGCTCTGTGGTCAGCACGTCCTGGAGCACGTGTCCATGTTGCCACACACTGGGAAGCACAGGAGTGAGACAGTGGCCACTGCTGCATCCATGCTGGCCAGCCAGACTGGTCCACTGGGTCCTGGGGGCTGGGAAGGCTCTCCAGGGACGGTGCCTGTTCCAGCTGAGAGTCTGGAGCTCACGATGTTGGAAATTAACTGTCAGGGAACTTAAATTTACAGCGCCTGGCGGAGCCGGTGCCTGAATGCCAATGAGCAGCCCTGCCCCTCTGGGCTTGTTGTGGACGGCTGACAGGCCCTGCCCCTTCTGGGCTTGTCGTGGACGGCTGACAGGGCACAGGCCCCAGTGGGCCAGGAGCGATGGCTGCTTGGTCAGTGTGGAAGCGCAGGGATCAGCTGCTGCTGCTCAGAATGTACCCGTGATTAATGAGCATTGTGTGCGTGTGGGAGAAGAGCCTTCATGTAAAAAGACTAGCATTTTCTCCATCATAACCATAGAAAATTCTTATTGAATTCTTATTCATTGTTAAAAAAAAGGAACGTAAGTGGGCTGCTTAGGAAAGGTCCCCCACATGTGGACTGTCCATCTGCCAAGCTGCTGCACTTAGGAAGAACTGTTCTCTGGGCCCTCCTGGGAACACCCAGGCCAGCCTGGGTCTCTTGGCAGCAGGGACAGGGACTCTTCTAGGGTGGGGAGCAGGGTGCGGAGATCCCAGCTGCCATCCCTGTGAGTGATGCCCTAACCGTCCACCTCGGGGGATGCCTGTGGTCACGGCAGCTTTGTCAGCCTGGACAGAGCCCCTGCTCTGTGGTCAGCACGTCCCGGAGCACGCCAGACATGGACATGGGTCTGTTCTGGCCAGACATGGGAGCGTCGAGGAGCTGAGCCTGAGGGCAGCTGAGGCAGGTGGCCGGTGACAGCCTATGAGTCAGCCCGCAGGCAGCTTGGTGGGCTGGCTGCACTTGCCACTCAGAAGCAGTGGCCAGCCCCTGCCCCCGTCCCTCAGCACAGGAGCTCCCTCAGTTGACCCTCCTGCTGGTGCCTGCCACAGGCTTGCTGTAGTCCGTGACAGCCACTGGGTGGGCTACTCTTCTGTGTCTGTGGCTGTGTGGGTCCAGCACCCACCTCTAACATGGGGTTCAGCCCAGGCCCTCCCCGGAGCATTGCAGCTGACACGTGGTTCTTAAATCTTTGCTGAAGAGGTGTCTTTTGGGTGTGTTTGTTTGCACTCCGTGTGCTGAGATCCACCCAGGGACAGCAGTAGACGTGACTTCATTGGGACGTTACCTCTCTGCTGTTACACCTTCTGGCCATTCCCGCCTCTGAGAGTGGCGCTCCTTGGACGTCCTTGTGAAGGCACCCCTCCTGGAGCTGCAGGGACACGGAGGCCCAACTTGAGGGGCTGCCCAGACCCTCTGTGGCCCAGCTCAGCTTCAGACTTTCATTTTTGCCCTTTGTTCAGATCCTTGTGTTTTCACCACACGGTAAAGAGGATTCCCAAATGTCACTGGGCCGTTTGCACAAAGCCTCAGACAGAAGTTGAATAACTGGCTGGAATCCGAAGGCGCACCCCGCTTCCCACGGCTCTGTGGTCTGGTTCCCTCCTTTCAGCTGGGAGCTTCCAGCCTGCAGGCCAGCTGTCTGCTGTCCACAATGTGCACATCTTGATCTGGGCATCAATGGAGCCTTTCGTTATGCAGCCATAAGGCCATTAATAAGTCACGTCACTCTGAGAGAGCCAGTGGCAGGAAAGGGAGCTGGCACCCCCCCCAGGACTGCACGCAGCTGCCTGTGACCCAGATAGGAAAGGAAGCCGGGAGCTGACGGCGTCGGGCAGTGGGTGTGCGCATGCGCTTGTGCCTTGGGGTGTGCGTGGGGTGGGGGCCAGCTCTTGGGATTGGTCATGTGCGTGTGCATACACACACGTCTGTGCACATGGCTGTGTGTGTGAGCACCACCATGCTTTAGGTGCTTGTGTGTGGTCAGGCAGAGGCCTAGGAGGCTGGGCAATGGAGTCCATCTCCACTTGAGCTCTCCTGACTCGCCAGCAGGTCCTGTGCCCACATCAGAGCCAGCCAGCTCCTCTCTCCAGGACAGTAGGGCTGAGCTGGTTTCTAACACCCTCGGGCCTGAGGTGCCCACCCTGGCCAGGGCACTCTGGGATAATGCAGGCTTGACAGGTCCCAGTGCTTAGGTGGCTGGCGACAGGATCATAGGCAGAGTTGGTGAAGGCACCAGCCTTGACCCATCCCTGTACCATGAACAAAGCCCAGAAGCCTCTGTCCTGCCACCATGCTGGAATGACCCCTCTCCTTCCCTGGGCATGGCCCTCACTCTGGTAATCCTCCCATGAGTCAGTGAAGAGGCTCCTGTGCAGGAACAGCACAGTGCCCCCCTGCCCACAGCTGAGTGGCCATGAGCAAGCCACTCAGGCCAGGCACATGCATAGGCACACCCCAAGGAATGGCCCATTTCCATGCACTGCCAGTGTGGACTGAGCCCCATCGGTGGTCTGGGCCCTCAGATCAGGACTCACAGCTCAGAGCAGCCTGGCTGCCTTCCTCTGCCACAGTCAGAAGCCATCTGTGAACAAACAGGCTGCAAGAGGCTCTCAGCCACCTCTCAGCCAAGCAGAGGGAGGCAGCTGACAGCCAGGGCCCTCCTGGGCAGTGTGGCCAGAGCCACAGCCATGCCATGCTGCAGGCACACCCTCCCATAACCAGCACAGGTGGGGCAGAGGTACACAGCATGCCCTCTCTGGGAGACGCTGGACCAGCCCTCAAGCAAGGGCAGCTCCAGTGTGCCTAGCACCCTCCGTCCAGCCTGGGGTCCCGCTCCCTCTCTGCCCCCTCTGCCGGGCTGCCTCCTGTCTCTTCTCTCCCCTCCTCTTCTCCTCACCTGACAGACACCTCAGCTGCAGCCCCCTCTGCTGCAGCACGTCACTCTGTCTTAGTTGGGTCAGTCCCAGGGTGACCTGCTCAGGAAGACTCAGGCCTACTGGCTCCTGGCTCCCTGGATCTTCCAAAATAGAGGCCACCAGAGGGCAACTTTGGGCAGAAGGAGAGGCCCCTCCACTTCCAGGCAGTGGCCCAGCCTTCTCCTCACATCACGTCTCATCTGCCAACATTCACGGGGAGCAGCTGGCCGGGGGGCTGGGCCTGGGGAGGTGGGTTCCCTTGCTTCCCACTCAAGATCGTCACTTGGAGTTAAGTGCTCTGTAGAAGTGTCCACTCTTTATTATTTACTGTTAGACAGCTGTCAAACCGGAAGAGGGAGGCCCAGGGCCCAGCATGGCGGTGTTCGTCCCTGGGGTAGAAGGGCCATCCCAGCATCTGGGCCACATGGGGCTCTCCTCCATGAGAGCTGGGCGAGGGTGACCTCAGGGACGAGGCTGGCAGGCAGGGGTTGGATGACAGCGCTGGCACCCATCCCATCCCAGGGTTGAGGGAGACCCCACAGAGCCAGGTAGGGGAGGATCAGCTCCAGCTGCTGGGGTTGTCAAGGGTCTCGTGTGGCCGTGGTTGTGTATGGTTTGGAGATGTCTGCTGAGGGCTCCCCGAGCCAGCGAGCGTGTGAAGAAGGCTGTCGGCCCCTCCTCTAGCACCCTACCAGCTGGCAGTGTGCATGTGTGTGGTGGTGGTTTGGGGGTGCCGGGACAATGTTTGGGGCAGAGGAGGAGCCCCCAGCAGGCTCACCCGCCAGGAGCCCTGCATTCGTACATCTCTGGAAGCCCTGGGTGAGGCTGTGGGTCCCGAGCTCTAGATGGCATCACCGCCTGCAGCTGGCTGTGAACCAAGCTGCCTCTTTGGGCCCCAGAAGGTGCTTGTCTCGCAGCCAGCAGCTTGGTGTTTTCCATCGGCTGAGACCCCGTGGAAATCCCCAGTGCAAACACAGACGGCGGGGGCCTGCTCCGCAGCTCTGTGTTGACGTAAACCAGAACGCTGCTTCCCGGCCCATCTGCACCGCTCCACTCTGCACACACGGATGGCACTGCTTCTGCCACTTTCAGAGGTGGGTGTGTGGGGCCTGTTGGCTGGGCCCCGCCACCAGCCCGGGATGCGATACAGTCAGACACCCGCTGCCCCTGTCCCTGCCACACTCGTTTTCTGTCACACTTGGTGATGAGCTCACCCCAGAGCCTCGTCCATCCTCACTGCAGCCTGGGTTAGAACTGCATGAGATTCACGCCTCGGGGGAGGGCAGCCCTGTGGCTCCTGCTCACCCTGACGTAACTCGTCACACTACACAGGGACGCGCCGGTCCCCGCTTCTGGTCCAAGGCACCAGCACATGCCACACGCCCCTCCACAGCCTTGAGGCTCCTCTTGTGTCCCCTCACCTCTACACTCAGCTCCTGCCCCTCTTCCCTGCAGACTGGGGCTGCAGAATTGGGGGCTTTTCTGGGGCTGCTCAGATGGGCACTCTCCACCCACCGTAGTGCCAGGCCTCTGAAGGAGAGCAGGGTTTGTGAGTCACGTCACTTCCACAGTCTGGGCAGGCCCAGCCTTATCACTCGGATGCTTCAGATGCCAGCCCAGGGCCACCTGGCAGACGGGCCTTTCTGTGGACAGCACTCAGGCCCCCTGTCCACAAGGACACTCATAAGCAAGGAATTTGGGGGGCTGACCATGCACTGGGCCAGAGCCCATGTGGGGTCCGAAGGAGCCCTGAAGGCCACTAAGACCCAGGTCAGAAACGCGAGATGGTCTCACTCCTGCTCTCCTGTGTGGCTCCGATCTGGCTGAGATCCTGCCTGGCTGTGTGAGGGAGTGACTGGGGATGGGGTGAGGGGGAGGGAGGATGTCACATCCCCAGAGAGGACAGGACTGGAGAACGCAGGGCAGAGGGGCTTAGGGAGCCTGGATACCTGGAGACGGCGCCGTGTCTGTGCGTGGAGCGTGTGAGTTGTGTGGTGTGATGCAGTGTGGGCAAGGCAGGAAGCCACCTGCTCTGGACACAGTGGCAGTGAATGGAGAATGGTGGACAGTGGGGCACAATGGGCTCTGGGAGCTGTCCAGTGACACAGGTGCCCATGCCCTGTCTCATCCCTGCAATCTGGGGAGTGACTTTTTAGGAAATGCATACTGTTTTAGAACTCTGCATACTATTTTTGACAAGATTTCTCTTCCATGTTTGCCTGCATGTAGCTCACAGCCTGGGAAGGTGATCATGTGATTCAGAGGGGCAGCCACGTGGTGAGAGGCGGTGCCGGTGGCCAGGACCTGGCTCCAGTCAGCCTGCAGGGGTCACCCTGGGTGCTCTCTTTGTCTCTTGGGGCTTCAACTTTTCTTGAGGCTGGCTGGAAATTCCAAGAAAAGGTGATTGGGTGCCAGCCTGTCTAGAAGTGAGCCTAGTTACCTGCACAGAGAGCAGCATGTGATTTTAATTGCAGTGATTTCCAGCTCAGTGGGAGGGTGTGGCAATCAGTGTGATGTGACCACCTTTGTTTTCATCCTAGGTGAGGAAGATAGGTTGAAAAAACAAAAATAACCTCCCGACCACCCTGAATCAGAAACTGCAGATCCTACTGCCTGTGGCCTCAGGTGGGGCCCCTTACCCCACCATGTGGCCCCAGGGCCACCTGCCTTTTTGCTTCTAACAGCAACTCTTTTAGAACCTGTTCAAAGTGTTTAAAACCACGAAGGTGATAAGGAGTCAGAACCTGGCAGAGGCCCCCTTTCTAAGTGATGAGAAGCAATGAAACGGGTGGAAATGCAGGTGGCTCTCCTGGCCACAAGACCCCTGCTGCAGGCGGCTTCCTGAAGAGCGCAGCCTCGGGTGTGAGCACGTGATACTCTGGGAGAGCTGTCAGCCTCTCCTGGCTGGAGGCTCCCGCTTGACACCACAGCTGTGCTGTCCCTACAGCCAGCACCCCTGGGCACCTCACAGTCCACGGGCAGGGCCAGGCTGATCAGAGCCTCCACCCTGGTGCTCCTCCTGCACGCCCCACCCAGTGCTGCCCCAGCATGCCTCAGACACATTAACTGAGAAGACACTCATGTCCACTCTTTCAGAGAGAAGACAGCGTGTTGATGAAGGCAGCTCTAAGTGGTTTCCGGTCCTGCTGTGATCCCATCCACAGCCCAGAAGTGCAGCACGTGGACGAGCTGACTCTCTGGTCGGAGGCAGTCCTGTTGCCATCCCATCCATGGCAGTCCAAGGTCGCCATCTCTAGTGCTGAGAGAAGAGCTGTGTGTGAGGGTACGTCATGTGCTCACTCCACCAGAAATGGCGCTGGGATGTGAGCCCTTTGAGCACCTAGAGGTTGATGCCCAGGAGTGAGGTACGCAGTCAGGTGTGCAGGCAACATGCAGCATTGCATTAAAATTCTTTTAAAAGCCACTAGCTGGAGGGAGGAATGGCCGTGTGGTCTGAAAGCGTTAGGTTGGTTCTGTGTTGATGTCAGAAGACGTCTTCCGCTCTGGTGCCGATGGCAGAGTGCTGGAGGACCGGCCTGGTTCCCTAAGTGGAAACCAGGCAGAGCTTATCGGAGCAGACAGATCTGCTTTTTTTGGTGGGTGCAGAATTTCTGCTGAAAAAAACAATATTAACTACACTCGTCCAAAAGGACTCATCCTTTCTGTTGTCATTCAAGTCATAGCTCCTGACTCACTTGGCCAAGGTGCTGGCCCAGTTGGGTGCCTCCCTAGGTGAGCCTGATGTCAGGGATTGTCTCCAGTCCGGGATCTCATTCATCCCTCCATGCATGGTTTGGTCTCATTTTAAAGACTGCACCCTCTTGGCACATTTATTGTACTCAGAACTGAATGGCAAACAATAGCCTGTATTAATAAAAGCTGCCACAGAGCCATGGATGAGCGTGGGGTTAGGTCTGGAGGATTCCACAATGCAGGCTTCTACAAACAGGTCACTCTACTTGGCTCCCCAGCCTGGCCTCCTCTGCAGGAGGAGCTCCTGGGGCTGGTCCCAGTGTGTACCTGCAAGAGAACACCAGCCGACTAGGATCTGCAGATGTACTCTCAGACTTGCCCAAATTCAAATCCCTCTGGATTGATGAGATCATCATGATTTGCATGTTGGGTATAGGTCTGAAGGCTTTGTAAACCCTCCCACCAACCCGGATGCTCTAAATCACAGTTCTGTAATTTTTTTTAAAGGCTAACTATAGAGGAAGGAAATGCATGTAAATATGTACAAATGCTTATGAAGTTGTTATTGTTTATATGTAAAAGTATGTACATAGGAAAGGAAAATGGCTGCTGAATGTCTTAAATAACACCCATGTACCAAACTGCAGCGGCACCCTGCCACACCCTAAAAGCACACACTAGGACTGTCAATCCTCTCTTTAGATACCATTATTCTTCCCATTCATATGTCATAGGCACTTTCTCTTCATCTGATTACAAAATCAGAACTGGGCTTTTGCCAAAAAAAAAAAAAAAAAAAAGGAAAATATTAGCATTTGTCACTGATTCTGCTGGGCCGATGAGCGTCTGTTCAAGTGTTTTAAAGTAAGGTGCACATTTTCTAAATCCCACATTGTACCTTCTATTCCAAACAGTGGGCTGGACTGAACTTCCTTGAGCATTTGGGCTCTTCCTGGTAGCTCCTCAAACAGGAGAGATCTGCATAAGTGCACTGCCTGAGGAGGCAGGAGGAGAGATCATGAAATGCTGGCAGGATTGCTGACCGTGTCACCGAGACAGGGACATCCACATCATAGTCCATTAGCAGTTATCAACCCAGCGCGCTGTGTGCACAGCAGAGTGATGCAAGTGTCTGGTTTACCTAAAATGGAAATTCATGTAGGCTGCAGATTCCCTGGTGGAGGCCCCTGTGGTGTTGGCCTTGCGCCCACGGTCTAGGCTCCAGTGGCTGAAGGCCTTGGGCTGTGTCTCAAGGCCTTTGCCCTTGCAGAATCTGTAGCCTTCAGGAAACCTGAGTGCCTTATGCAGCTTGTAAACACGGACTGGGAGTTGGGGTGGGGATGCGAGGGTGGCTTTGAGGCTTGGAGAGCTGATTAGCACTTACCATCACTCCATCACTGAAACCTCGAGATAGGTTGTGTGTTTTAACACAGTAATGAATTTAAGTTCAGGCTCAGGAAAATCATATTGTGAATATATGTATCAAAGCATATATTTGTTTACTGTATATTTTTTAAAAAGCTTTATTGTAAATTTATGCAAAAATGAACAAGACTTGTTTTCTCATGGCAAAAATCCAGTTAGTATTTGTGCTCTCTGAAGCAATTACTTAATAACCACATTCTAAACATGTGATTTCTGTTCAGTGCTAAACAATATTCACAGGCCTAAACTAGGTTTGTATGGTGATCAACTACAAAATTTTACACATATTTTTGTATTATGATTCCTATGATATATACCAGAGAATTTTTACTCATTTGTAAATTATTGTACAGTTTTAATAAAATTTGTTTTAAATCTTAGAATATCAAAGTCCCCCTATGGATTATTAAAATTTGAGTTTGTGGGCTATATTAGCCATTTCTGCATTTCTGTGTCCAACCTCTGGGGGGGAAAAAAGCCTCTTTCCCCACCAGAAAGGGATCTGGGCCTTCAGCGCTCTGAGGAGGGGACACGGGCCTTACCTGCAATTTCATCCTCAGAATCTAAAGGCACCTGAGGGGAGCACCTCTGTAACCAGAGGTACCTGGTGGCACCTGGCAGAGGTCAGCACACCTCTGTCAAATGTGAACCAGAAAAAAGAATTCAAGTAACTTTATACCAGGGAAAGGATGCCTGCTCACCAGTAAGAGCAGGTGGGATGCTCACTGGGGGACGCACACCTGTGAGTGAAGGAGGTTTTATCGACTGGTTTGGGGGGTGGAATTCCAGAGTAGGACAAGGGTCTGAGGGAAGGTGTTGGGCTCGGCTTCCTGACGTGCTTGTGTCAGCGAGCATAACCAGCGCTGCAGTAACTCTGTGCGAATTCGCTCTGAAGTGCGCGCTGTACCGACAGCTGAAAGGCTGGGGTCCTTTCATTCCAAATCAGTCGCAGCCAGCTCCATAGAATAAGGCCTCGCCCTGTGATCTCTGGGCGGGCGGAGGGCCCCTCTGCCTTGTCTCAAACAAATCCTCTACTTGGTTAAGGGAGGTCTGGAGCTGTTTCTGCTCGCGGATCCCCAGAGGGTCCACTTGTGGATGATTGGAAGTCAAGACCTCCTTGGCCGGTGTGAGCTCTCACAAGGGGTCTGGAGAGTGGCGGGTGTTCCTGTAGACAGCGGCTTCTCCTATGTGCGCTCCCCACCACTGCGCATCCAGCCTTCTGCGTGTGAAGTGGAAGTCCGAGCCCACCTATGCCCTGAGGGCGAGGGCAAGCCACTTCCCGGACCAGGCGCTAGTGTTCAGCACCCGCTCTGTGGACAGCGTCAGCTCCACACGGCCCGGCTGCGGGGCTGGGGTACGTGGTGGGCGGGGAGAAGAGGAAGCCACCAGCCAGGCCAGGTGCATCGCAGACCTCCCGCAGGGGGCTAGGATACCTGGCCGGCTGGCGCCCACTCCTTCCATGACCGCACCGCGTCCGCACCGGCCTGCTAAGCTTCCAGCCAGGCCGAAGTTCAGCGGCGTCTTCCGTTGTGTGGAGGATGCCTTTGAGAACAAGACGCTGCCCCTGGACCCTCACCAGAGTTCTCGGGCCCAGGACCCTCACCGTGAGACACGTGGCCACTCGGAGAGACCCGGCGAGCCAGATGTAGAGGACCCGGTAGCCGCCGCCAGTCACCGAGGGCAGCCCGTCGTGGCCCCGGCCGGCAGCCCTTCGCAGGTAGAGGCTGCAGGACCCAAGTCCCAAGCTGAGGGGTCCGTGCGGATGGGATGCGGGCCACGACTCCGTGAGACGCCTCACAGTCACGCTGACAGCGTGGGCCTGGAGCTCATCTTCCCCCTCCCCCTTGGGGCCTGGACTTCATCCTGCGACCCCTCCACCCCCCACCCGGCCTCGCCTCCTGGTCCCCAGTCTCCACAGCCTGGTCCTGAGGTCCGGACACTGCCTTGTGCTCGTGCTCCAGCCCAGGTCCTCCCAGAGGAGGCTGGCTTTGGTCAGAGACCTCTTCCAGGACTCCGGGAGCCCGAGGGGAGATTTGGTTTAAACTTGGAGCCGGGGTGTAGTCACCAAGGGGCAGGCCAGGAGCGGGGTCTGGCAGGACTTTGCCCGACCTCCCCCACTCCGTTCCCGGGGTGCAAACTGTACACGACGTCAGGGTCAGGTCGCAGCCCTCCTCAGCACGCACGGGTTCGGGTTCGAGGTGCAAAGATCTGAGCCAGTCGCGGCAGGGTACGCTGGGACAGGAGGTTGGGGGAGCTGACACGGGGCGGGGCCTTAGTACAAATGAGCTGCGTCGGGGCGGAGCCTAAATGCAAAAATCACCGATGCGGGGGCGGAGACGGGGGCGGGGACCCGAGCCCTGCGCCCTGCGCCCCGCGCGCTCGCACTCAGCGGCTCCGCGCCCCACGCTCACGCTGTTCACCGCGCGTGTCCCCGCTCGCTCGCCCACGCTCGCGCTGCCCCTGCCAGGGATCGGGCCAGCCTGCAGAACAGGATGTCCTTCCAGGGCAAGAAGAGCATCCCCCGGATCACGGTGAGCCCGGCTCCGGCCCCCGCCTCGCTAGGAGCCCCCAGAATGGGCCTGTTTGCGGGGCGGACCCTCTCGGTCCTGCCTGTGGGTCCGCCCCCGCGCGAGCTCAGTCCGGGCGCTGGCGCTAGACCCATCTGGAGACTGGAGTGCCCGCCAGGCCGCGCCGGACTCGGATGCTGAGTGGGCGCGCAGGCCCGGTCCGCCTGCTTTCCGGAGCCTCCTGTGAGCTCGGGCAGAGCCCGGGTCCGCGAGCGCCTGCCTCCGGAAGCTGAAGGAGGCTGTCTTACCCGGGGCCGGGCTGGCGAGGTGGGCGGACTGGGCAGCAAGAGCCGGGCTCTCTGGGCGGCTGGCGGAAGAGGCCTTTGTTGACCGCTGGGCCTCGCGGACGCGCGGATGCCGTTCCTGGCTTAGCCCGCGGGCCGCCGGCCCCCTGGACTCGCCTCCATGTCGTCCAGAGCTCTTTGTCGAAAAACAAAGCGATTTAGCCTTGGCTGCTTGGCCGAGAGCCCCTGGAGGCCCCTGAACCCCTCCAGGAAGCCCGGGTTTGGAGATTCCAAGAGAGGCGAGCCCTCGCTGTCCACTGACCGCACCCTGCAGCCCCAGCCTTTGGCAAGACAGACCCCCTTCCCCACACCCGCAGGTGCGCCATGTGGAGGAGGTCCAAGTGTCCACCCTGCCTTGCCAGGAAACAAAGCCTCCCTGTGGAGGAGGCCGGAGCCTCAGGAAGGAGAACAGGGAGAGAGGCTCCTGGGATCCTCTGGGCCCCAAAAGGCTTCAGACCCAACTCTGGGCTCCTCCTCAGCAGGAGGGTGGTGGAGTCTGGCATGTAGGCCACTAGCTTTTAGAGGTGTCATTCCTTCCTGAGAAACTCAAAGGGGAAGGAGCCTCTCCACGCCCCTCCAACTGAACAGGAGGGGCTCCTGCCTCGGACTGCCCACAGCCCTACATGGTCCAGGCCTGAGGAAGAAGTCCCATCAGCCAGGGGGCACCAAGGTGAACCCTCCAGGTGGTGAGGCAGCATGCCTAGGAGGAGGCTGGCCTGTTCACATCAGTTTCCCCCATCCTGATAGAGCATCCTGAGTGTCCACCACAGCTTAGCTCATTCCTGTTGGCTCCAAGCCCAAGGAGGACCCCAGAATCCAAGTTCTGGTGTCTGAAAAGTGGAGACGTGAACAGAAACCCCAGATCATAGGTCTCTCCTGGCCCCAACCCTCCCCTTTTCTGCCTGGATCTTCTTAGGGTTTGCAGAGAATGAGTTGGTCCATGAGGAGGTGGGTGGGGTCATGACAAGGGCCCAACAGCGGGTGGCGCTGATGGGTTCCCACTGAGGCTAGTGCTCAGTGCTGATGGGCCGTGAGTGCCTGCAGGGTGAGGTGGGGAGGGGATTAGCCAGCTGCTTCTACCGTCGGCCAGGTGGTGTCTTCAGCTCTGTGGACCACATTGTTTCGGTCACACCTGGGAAGCCCTGGAAGAGACAATTCCTGGGCAGTATTCTAACGAAACTAAATATTTTACAAGTCAACAAAATATTCTTTTGATTTTGTTCAACCAGTATGCAACTTGAAAGCCACTGGTGCCTCCAGGAGGTATGGGGCAGGCAGCAGCTGGATTGGGCCTGTGGCATAGTTTGCCTGCCCTTTGTGGACTTTGTGGTAGTGTTTTACCTTTCATCAGCAGATCCTGCCAGGTACTGCAGGTCCTGCCCAGCCAGGAGTCAGTAAGAACAGTGCTCCTCGCCCCTGGCCTCCCAGAGCTGTTCTTCCTGCGCTCAGGTGGCTCTCGGGCCTCAGACCGATGGTGGACCATGGCCAGCTTTAAGTGCAGGTGGCTCTCCCCGTCCCACAAGGGGGATGCTGAGGCCCCAGCAAGGCCCAGAAGGAAAGCACTGCGGTCTCGCCACTCTTGCCCTTCTGTGCCTTGTCCTCTGTTCCTCCTCTGTAACTCTGTCCTCTCTGCCATGGCGGTGAGGTGCTCCCCTCCGATGACCATGCAAAATCCCCTGAGTGACACCCACCTCTGCCCAGCTCCTCCTTCCTGACCACATGGTAGGATTCTTAGAAGTGGTTCTGTGGCTGCCAAACCTTGGACTCAGGCCTCATTGGCTGGCTCTTGGTTCACCCACTTGGAGTGCCTCCAGGTAGCCAGACCATGGTCATCTGCTGTCTTCCTTCCCTTCACGCCCATGGCCTTTCCACCAGCAAGGCCTGCCCTCTGACTCCCAGGCCCCCTTGGGTCCATTGTTCCTCCCTGCACCCATAACCCCCATCTACCTGGGCAACCTCAGAAACACCCAGGCAGAACCTGTTCAACACCGCAGTCCACTTCCCACCACAGCCAAGGCCGTCCCTTTGCAGCATCCACCAGATGTGGTGAGAGCTGCTCATGCCCCCAGTGCCAGCCCCGGGACTCTCCAGCTCTGCCCCTGCCCTGCCTGCACTGGGTCTGCCCCGGCTTCTGGCCCCTCCCCTCACAAGGCTCCCGTCCTCTGCTCTTCTTGGGTCTGACACGAACCAAGCTCTTTCCTGCTCAGAGTGCTTCCTGTCCTGGAACCCACCCCAGGCATTGCCTCCAGGAAGGCCTCAGGAGGCCTCTCGCCAGGCCAGGCAGCCTGCCTCTGCTCTCCTGCCCTGTCATGTCACCTCTTTGTGCTCTTTGCATCTGTCACAGGGTGATGGTCTCGTACACGTGTACTGTGGCTTCCTCTGTTCCCCCCCGCAGCATTCCAGGGTGGGACCCCGGCCACTGTCCCGCTCTGCCCCCCACCTCCCGGCCCCACGGCAGGCCTGCAGCGTTCTGGTGGAACCGAGCCCAGCTTCCTCAGCACGGGTGGAAGAGGACAGCTGGGAGCAGGCCTCCAGGGGTTCCCGCCAGAGGACCAGTCTGAAGATGGACATGACCCGGAGCCCTGCTGTGTTCACCAGCACGGGCTGTGTCCTGAAGGTCCCTGTGTGTCCCTGTGCTTCAGCAGACCAGCCTGCTGGACCCTGCCTGGCTGTGTGGGTGGCCTCTGAGCCCTCCATCTTGGGGTACAGTGCACAGGTGCAGGGGTTGAGCTTGTTTTTATGTTTACACATTGTGCCAAAGGTTTCCTTCATAACTCCAGGGGAAGCGGTCTCAGTAAAAATGTTGAATAACTCAGTCTGGAGAAAAAGTGTCCATGTTTTGTCTCCACTAGAGTGACCGCCTCCTGATCAAAGGGGGGAAGATTGTGAATGACGACCAGTCCTTTTATGCTGATTTGTATGTGGAAGACGGTTTGATTAAGTAAGTTTCTGCTCAGAATACCTTCATTGGTCACGTGTGCATGGCTGGCACGGTACCCAGGCAGTTCCCTTTGGGTGAGGTCCATGTAATCGCTTTCGTCTTTCCCCAAACCCCTTTCCCTGGAACCTGGCCTTGGGGGTGATAGCCTCGCCACTCAGTCACTGGGCCTTGGGAGACAAGAACAGCTTCTTTGTGTTATCTCAGCACTTAGTAGGGTGTCAAGCTCACAGTAGGTGCTTAATAGATACTTTCCAAGCAGCCTACCCATTCCTCTGCTATAGCTGTCAGGGGGCTCAGCCCTGGTCAGTAAGGCAGCAGTAGAAACCCAGAGGGGAACAGCATCTGGGCAGGGCCCTGCACTTCCCATCTCTGGCCACTGGGTGGGAAATTTTGCTCCTTCTGGCATTTAAGAAGCTGGGGGTGGGTGGCTGGAGTCCTGCCCTCGTCCTCAAGGACTGGAGCCCAAGCACTCACTTCCCAGGCCACTGCACTGTCACAGGCCCCTTCAGATTCTGACCAGGCTCTCCATGAACAAAATGGTCTCTCCTTGTCCCTCTCAGACAAATTGGAGAAAACCTCATTGTCCCCGGGGGCATCAAAACCATTGATGCCCATGGCCTCATGGTCCTGCCTGGTGGAGTCGATGTCCACACGAGACTGCAGATGCCTGTCCTGGGCATGACCCCGGCTGATGACATCTGTCAAGGCACCAAGGCAGCCCTGGCAGGAGGGACCACCATGATACGTGAGTGTCTGGGCCCCTTGGGGCCGCATGCGGCCACGTGCTGTGGCAGGTGTCTTACATGCTGTGGTTTTCCCAGTTCTGTCTTCTCCCTTGGGTGCAGTCTGGGGACCCTTGAGTGCTTCCTGCCATTCTTGTTTCCCATTCTGGATAATTTGACCTTGGCCAGCTCAGGAGGGTGCTTGGCACATGGGTATGTGCCCAGTTGCTGCTTCTGGGGTGTTTGTGGCAAGCCAGTGACTGGGGCTAGGAAAACCTGTAAGTCTTGGACCAGGGGAGGGGTTGTGTCATGTGGCCCTGGTCCTTGTGCCCTCCCACTGAGACCCTTGAGCTCAGGGAGGAGCCCTGTTCAAAAGCGTGTGTGATGAATTCACTGGGCCTTGCACGGGGTGAGGTCAGGAGCCTGGAACAGCCCTCCGCCCAGCCTTTTCTCACGCTGTGTGACCCGGAAGCCATGGGCCCTGCGGTGCCAGGCACAGCCATCTGTTCTGTGGTCTGGGGAGCCCCATGGAACCTGGCCCCGTGTCCCTCCTGAGCTGTGCAGCAGGGGAGGAACACCCTCGGGGGAGTGAGGGTTGAAGGAGTCGACACACAGGTCCTGGTGTGTGTGGCACAGCGCATGCTGCTGCTGCCACTGCCAGGGAGGGCACCCTATGGACCCTGGCACTTGGTGGGTGACATGCAGCCATTGCCACCATAGCAGCTTGGTCTGGTTTGCTCGTCAGAAAGGGAAGGAGCAACAGCCGGTCAGTGATCTGATAGAGACTGGCAGAAGGCTGGGGCAGGTGTGGGGCTGGAGTGAGAGCTGAGGTGGGGAGCAGGCAGCCACCTCCAGGGGTCCCGGCTGTGATCTGAGTGCTGGGACGTGTGCAGCCCCGTGTGAAAGGCGTGCAGGATGGAGGCAGAGCTCTCGCCTGCTCAGGGTGTGTCTTCCTGTCTGGCGGCCTCAGTCCCTCCACCTGACATCCCGGGAGTGGCCGCCTGGTGGGCAGTGCTTGTGGTGGGAGGCAGCACAGCAGTGTGTGCAGGCTGGGAAGGCATCACCGGAGTGCATGGGCCCAGGGAGGTCTGCAGCGCTCCAGGGGGCAGGCCGCAGCACGCGGAGCCAGTACCACGGACAGTGCCCTGCTGCCGGCCCAGGGAAGCTCACCTGTGTGGAGGCTGGGCAGAGCCCCTGGTTCTTGGGGTGCAGCAGGTTCCTGGGCAGTGGGTGGTTTGGACTCTCTCACTGCCTTGCTCAGAGAGGAGCTGTGGATGTGGAACTAAGGGTGCAGGTTGGGGGCAGAGGGGGCCCCTGCCTCTGCCGCATCTTCCTCAACCCTCTTCTGGTCTCTTGGGAGCATGTGACCAAATGTCCCCTGGAGGTGGTGGTAGGATGCAGCGACCGGTGGGGGAGCCGGGCCAACTCTGCTGTCCCTGCAGTGGACCACGTGTTCCCGGACACGGGGGTGAGCCTGCTGGCAGCCTACGAGCAGTGGCGGGAGTGGGCGGACAGCGCAGCCTGCTGTGACTACTCTCTGCATGTGGACGTGCCCCGCTGGCACGAGAGCACCAAGGAGGAGTTGGAGGCCCTGGTTAGGGACAAGGGTGAGCAGCGCTCCCATGGCCTGGGACCACGGGGTCAGGTGGGGGAGCGGGGCTTTCCTGTGGTGGGCTGGTTGCATGCTCGGTGGGAGGTGGCCTCTCCTGACCCCTGTGTCCTGATGGCCTCTGCTGCCCTGCCCCAAGACCAGGTGTCCAGGAATGGAGCAGAAGTCAGAGAAGTCACTCAAAGGCAGCTCTGCTAAACTCTAGACCAGGAACCCTCCCCAGCCAAGGGGCCTCCTGTCGCATGCGCAGTCCCCTGGTTCCTAGAAAAGAAACCACCTGGTGAAGGGACAGCAGACACACACTTCCCCAGGGCCTTTGGAGAGGAGACTTTTAAAACCTGTATCTCTTAATTTTTCTCTGTGCTGAAACACACCTGTCCATGAGCTAGAGTTGGTTTTGTTCCATAGAAAGTCCTCAGGCTAAAACCACATCAGAGTGCCATCGTGAACTTGACATGAATGAAATGTTGTAATGTATCTCTAATGGTCAAGCTTTGAGCATGGCCCATAGCTCAGGGCCTGGGATGGGCCAGGACATAGGATGTGCCAGCTGCAGGTCCCTGGCCAAGCTCAGGAGGCCACAGGTTCTGACATTCCCAGGAGATACTGCTGCCTGTCCTCTGTCCCTGAAGGAGCAGGGGGTGTAAAAGGCATCTCCTGTGGGTGTCCAGTTTCCAAAGACTGAGGGTCTTCACACTGTGCCCTCTGGAGCTCCCTGCCCAGGCTGGCCAATTGTCCACTGTGGGTCTGGAGGCCTTGCTGCAGGCAGCAGCTCTGTGTCCATGCTGGCCTTCCGTTGGGCTTGGGAGGCCTGCAGTGCATGCCTGAGCACAGGTGGAGACCAGGCACTAGCAGAGCCCCTCACCTTGCCAGAGCGGCACCAGGTGCAGGCCATTATCTGCCGTTCCTGGACAGTGTTCCAGGGATGGGCTCATCCTGACCGGCAGCCTAGGTTAGATACTCTGGGACAGACCCCAAGCCCCAGGTCACATGCTCATGGTCACTGGGAGGGTGGCTCGATGGCACTGGATGACTTGGTTTCCCTGCAGCACACCATGCCGTCATGTCAGCACTCCCGTCCCGTTGAGGAAGGGTCGGCTCTGTGGGTTTGGATGCTGGTCAGGTCAGGGCTACCTCTGGCCTCAGAGGGACCCTGAGAGCCTTGGTCCTGGGAGAGGGCTGGACTCTTGCTGCCCAGGAAGCCAGAGAGCTCAGCCCTCCCCACGGGGCCCTGAGGCTTCCCGCAGAACAGGCGGCACTCAGGCAGCAGTGCCTCCCAGGGCTCTGGTCCTTCTGGCGATGAGGTCTGTAGACGGGAGTGGGGTTCTCACCTACCTCTGAGCCTGGGTGAGCAATGGTTCCCAAACCCCCGTCCCAGCTTGTTGGTGGGGAAATGCCCTCAGGGTGGCTGTGCCAGCTGCAGTGCTCATGTGAGAAGCCCCCGGCCCCAGTCCCCTCTGGGGGAGCAGAGGCCTCCTAGGCTGTCTGACCCCCTCCTGCCTCTCCTCCAGGTGTGAACTCCTTCCTGGTCTTCATGACATATAAGGACAGGTGCCAGTGTACTGACGGCCAGGTAAGGGCAGGTGTGGGAGAAGGAAACAGGCAGGGGTGTCCTAGGTCACTGCCCGGCAGACACTGGACCCCATCCACTTCTCTTCCCAGATGTATGAGATCTTCAGCATCATCCGGGACCTGGGAGCGGTGGCCCAGGTGCATGCAGAGAACGGGGACATCGTGGAGGAGGTGCTGCAGGGGCCGGGCCAGGAGGAGGGCATGCAGATAGGAGCACGTGGTCCCTGGGGCGTGGCAGCCCCGTCTGTCCTTCACACATACCCCAGACTGCCTGAGGCTGTGGGGCTGGACACCAGCTGTTGGGTCAGCACTGATTCTGGCTGAGGCATCAGACGTGCCAGTGCAGTGGGGGCCTGGGAGGTTCAGAGAGCTCGGGTCAGCCATCCCCTCGGCCTCAGTAGGGGTCATTGCACTCCACACACCTCACTGATATTCCATAAAAACTTTCTGGGAGGGGCCAACCTTGCCTGCTCTCCAGTTGGACAGAACAGTGGTGATTCCCAGGGGGGAGCAGGTGGGGTCCCTGCCCTCTCCACTACCCAGCCTTGAGTTCATTAGGGGCCTGTGTACACCTCCATGGTCCGTGGCCAGGCCAGCCACACCATCAGGAGAAAGTCATGGGTCAAGAGTTTGCCCAGTGCACTCATGGGCAGGCAGAGGATGTCAGGGACCCACACCACGTTGAGAGTCTCATTTTGGGGTCTGCGTCTCCTATGTTGATGCCAACGTCAGTATCTGTGTCCTCTGTGCAGCAGTGATGCTCTGCATAGTCCCTGTGGGATGGCAGGGCTGGCAGAAGAGCAGTTGCCCACCCCCTGACTTTGCAGGGTCCCTGCCCCCATGCTGACCCCACATGTGCTTTGTGGGGGGAATGCAGTGTGACAGCCAGGGCCAAGGTGTCTCAGGCCTGCCAGTCAGGATCCGGCATTTTGGGTCAGCACCCCCCAAGACCCCCTCCTCCATGACTTCTTCATGGTTGGGGTATTCTGGGAGGCCTTGGGGCCAGGACTCCACTTGGAGAGCAGGGCCTATGGCCAAGAACTTCAGTTCCAGGGCTCAGGTCCCCTTGGGGCTGGAGCGAGGCACCCTATTGATTTATTCAGGAACAGAAGCGCCTGCTGGAGCGAGGTATCACCGGCCCCGAGGGCCACGTGCTCAGCCACCCCGAGGAGGTGAGTCTGTGCCTGCTGAGAGTGGCCGGCATCTGTGCCCCAGAGTGTGCTTCACCCCAACTGCCTGCACCACCTGCGTGGACATCAGCTCAGCCCTGGGCCCCTGCCAGGCACATGCCACCCCCTTCCATGACCACTTGTCATCTCACAGCCTTAACCCCATCCCTAGAAGTCAGTGGGGTCAGACCCTGGGGAGTGCAGAGGGCAGCCTTGATGCCAGACAAGTGCGCCTCAGGCTGGGCCCTTTCCCCATCAAGGGTGCCTCTGGGGCCCCAAATCCTATGGGCGATCGGCAGGAGTCCAGAGCCCATACTGGCCAGGAAGGCCCAGGGACCTCTTGTGGCCTGAGTGCCCACTCCCTTGCCCAACCCCAGGTGGAGGCCGAGGCTGTGTACCGAGCTGTCACCATCGCCAAGCAGGCCAACTGCCCACTGTATGTCACCAAGGTGATGAGCAGGGGTGCGGCCGATGTGGTCGCCCAAGCCAAGCGCAGGGGTGAGTGTGGGCCTGGCTTCCCTGCATGCTGGCCAACCCCAGGTCCCTCAGGTGGGGAGGAGGGCAGGCCCGACAGAAGGAAGCGTGGCCCGGCCCTCCTCTTGATGGGACACCTCCTGCCTGGGTTACACCCATGGCACAGTCCAAAGGAGATGCAGGCACCCTGGCGCCCCACAAGGGTTAGAGTCTTGGCCAGAGTCCCCAGCCTTCTTGGAGCAGCAGCTGCCCATGCCAGGGGCAGAGCCAGCTGAGTGTGTGTGTCTGGGGGAGGCTCCTAGTGATGCCCCAGGAAAGCCCCACCGTGGGCATCTGCTGTGCGTCCAGGAGCCGAGGTGCACGCTGCAGGTTCAGTGGGTGCTACCCGCCATCTGAGGTCCCCACTGGGACCAGCTAGGGTCAGAGGAGCCAGGCTCCATGCAGGAGCTGGGTGTTCCCTGCCCACAGCATGCCCAGCCAACTGGTGGGCACATATGCTCTGCAGGCGGGATCCTGTAGCTGCCTTCAGCAGGGGCTGGACCAAGTGGTCCCCACCAAAGGCTGCTGAGCTCAGAGGTTCTGGAGAGGACACAGATGTGGGATAGGACTGAGGTGGTGGGAGAAGAGGAGTGTCTTTAGGAAGGACCTAGGATCTGACATCCCATGTCCCACCTCTGCCATCCCGAGTCTCACGGAGAACTCATTTCTGGGACCTGCTCTGAGAGGGTGGGTGTGTGCTTGGACCTGTTTTCTGCACCAGGGGTTGACACAGAAACCCCTTCTGTTTACAAGGGAGAGGACCTGTGAGGCTGTTCCTGGCACAGGGTGAGGGGGGTCTGCAAGGGCTAGCCTGGACCTCACCCGCCCCAAGAAGCCACCGCTGCAGGGCTGGCTCTCTTCTGAGGCACCCCACCCTCCTCTGAGCCTGGCTTTTCTCCTCTGTTCACTGGTGGGGGCTGATCAGTAATGAGGCAGAGCCCGGGCCAGGGGCCCAGCTCTGGTCAGCCGCTGTACCAAAAGGCCAAGCTGGGCTGGCAATGAGCTGGTCACGGAGCATGAAGCTCCTTTGGCTTCATGGCTAGCAGGAGTGCCTGGCCACCTGACCCCTGGCAGAGACCATGAGTATGGAGAAAGCCCATGTCAGCCGCGGAGACTCCTGTTCCCAGGGCCCCCCAGGACTGCTCTCTGGCCTGTCCAGGGCGGAGGCCACAGAAGGGAAGACAAGCTGCCCCTGGCCAGGAAAGCTAGGGGAGGTTGGGGGTGTTGGCAGCAGCAGTGCGAGGGCCATGCTGTGCTCTTGCCCCTGGGGTACAGGCTGGCAGGTGGGCACCTGTCATGGGCCTTGCTTGCTGCAGGCTTGGTTGTGTTTGGGGAGCCCATCGCTGCCAGCCTGGGTGCTGACGGCACACACTACTGGAGCAAGAACTGGGCGAAGGCTGCGGCATTTGTCACCTCACCCCCTATCAACCCGGACCCCACGACTGCAGACCACCTCACCTCCCTGCTATCCAGGTGAGCAGCCCCTCCGCGGAAGCCCAGGAAGCCCGCAGGCTCCACCCCTGCCCATGCACCTTGCCTCTTCCACATGAGCCCTGGGCTCCTGCAGGGCAGCCGGGCAGTGGGAAGGAGCAGAGTCCCAGGCCAGCAGGGCTTCTCACCAGGACCTGCCCCTTGCGGCTCTGTCCACACCGCCACCCACCCCCCCCCCCACCCTGAGACACCAGTTCAGACCCTGTGGATCCACTGCCTGGTGGGCTGGAGCCAACCCAGTCTTGCCAGCTCAGGGAAGCCTGATCCTGTCTCCTCTGACCCTGGCTTGCTCCCAGTGGGGACCTCCAGGTGACGGGCAGTGCCCACTGCACCTTCACCACTGCCCAGAAGGCTGTTGGCAAAGATAACTTCACGCTGATCCCCGAGGGCACCAACGGTGTGGAGGAGCGAATGTCTGTAGTCTGGGAAAAATGCGTGGTGAGTCCAGGCCTGGGGGTGTGGGCACTGGGAGGGGCAGTCAGCAGAACTGAGGGGCCCCCACAGCCAACAGTGTCGTAGTAGAGGTTGGATCCCCAGTCCCAGTCCTGCATCCAGGGCCCCCACATGCTGTCCCACCTTGGGGTACAGTGCCCAGAGCTCCCTCCTGCTGATTCTGACATCCTGTTGACATGGGTCTTTTAATTAAAAATCGAAGCATTTTTAAAGAGTTCATTATTTATAGACAGGGTAGTGAGGATGGGCCCTGTCCTCTCTTGCCCTGCCCTGTCCTGCCCCGTGGGCCTCAGTCCTGGACTCTCCCTAGGTCAGAACACCCTCCTGGTCCTGACCGATTCGGACCCTCGGGGTGTCCTGGAGAGCAGACCCCACCCTGCTCCTCAGCTGGCTGTCTTCCTTCTCAGGCCTCCGGGAAGATGGATGAGAATGAATTTGTTGCTGTGACCAGTACAAATGCTGCGAAAATCTTCAATTTTTACCCAAGGAAGGGGCGAGTGGCTGTAGGCTCTGATGCTGACCTGGTGATCTGGAACCCCAGGGCCTCGAAGATCATCTCTGCCAAGAACCACAGCTCGGTAAGGAAGACTTCTCTGTCTAGGCCCGCGGGGTGGAGACCAGGGTCCCCGCCTGCAGCACAGCTCTCAGCGGCCTTGGCTGCCCAGGAACATGTGCCCAGCACCCCAGTGCAGTGCTCATCCTGCTCCTGCCTGAGAGGGCGGCTGGCCTGCCGTCCCCTGGTGCAGATGAGCAGGCTGAGCTGCTCCTGCTGCGTCTGCTCCCTTTGTCCTTTAAGGACCACGTGACTCGGGAACGCTCTGGAGGTTGGGGGCATTCTCCCAGGACATGGGCGGTGTCAGCCTCGCTGCATCTCCCTGGGGTCTTGGCACCAGCCCAGGCAGGCCTCCTGTGATGCTGGCGGGCCTGGGAGTGCTCCCGGGGCCCAGGGCGCTAGACCGGGCATCTCTCTCCCCAGAACGTGGAGTACAACATTTTTGAAGGATTCGAGTGCCGAGGAGCCCCCTCAGTGGTCATAAGTCAGGGCAGAGTGGTGCTGGAGGACGGGAACCTGTTTGTCACTCCAGGGGCTGGCCGCTTCATTCCTCGGAAAACATTTCCAGACTTCGTCTATAAGAGAATAAAAGCTCGCAACAGGGTAAGGCCTGACCATTGGGGTCTTCTGTGCAGGGAGCAGGGAGCCTCCTGGCTGGCCTGACCCTGATCCCCAGGGACCAGGAAAGCAGAGAGGGCCCATCACATGCCTAGGGCCTGTTGGCTGTACATGGTGTGGGGACCAGGGCCTGGTGTGGGGACATCCAGGCCTTCTGTGGCCTGGGACCCTTGCACCCGGCCAGCCGCAGCTCACCACTTGATGGCAGGCAGCAGCACTTTATCACCCAAGTCATCCACTGGATACCAACTAAGGCAGTGTACCCTTCTCACCAAGAGTGAATTACTGCTAAGATGTTGTCATGGACCCCTCCAGGATTTCTCCCCTGGCCACAGTGGGGCAGAGTTTTCACAGTAGTCTTGTGTGAGCCTAAAAGTCGTGGTACTTTCCCCGGCCTTCCCCCTTCCCATGGTCAATGGCCATGTTTGCCCATGATCATCCGTGTCTGAGGCGTGCTCTGCGGCCGCCATCAGTGCTTCCCACGTGCACACACCCACACACCACCACAGGCACCTGCAACGTAGGCGCCACGCACAGGAGCCGCACCTCCACGTGTGCACACAGTACCGCGCTGGTTCACTCTACCCCAGCTCTGCTTGGGTTCAGCAGGAGGAGGTTCTGAACTCAGAGTAGGGAGGCCTGGGGGCTGGTTCCTGTGCTGTCCCTGCTATAGCTTGCAGAGCCACTGCCGTCAGGACTGTCAGGCCCCACGCGGCTGCAGCCCATCTCACCCGGAGCACCGCCCCACTGTCAGAGTCTGAGCTGGAGAAGGTTCTAGGCCCAGAGCACACACCTCGGAGGGCTGGGATGGGTCAGGATGGAGCCTGGCAGGAGCTGCGCAGGACTCTGTGGAGAGTCCATTTGGAGAGAGGACAGTGGGGGCAAGGACAGTGGGGGCCGCATTTGGTCCTCTGTCCTACTGTGGACCCAGAGCCTCTGTCTCGGGGCTTCTTTGGGGACAGGGGCCTCCTGGGCCACAGTGGGGCCTCATGCCAGCTCTGCAGTGGCCCTCTCTGAGCACACTCCTGCAGCTCAGGCCATGCTGCACGTGCACATGTGTGTGGGACCTGTGGGGTGTGTGAGGACACGTGGCTGTGAAGGCGTGCGCAGGTGTTGGGCACTGTGAGGAGGTAGTGGCACAGGCTCCTCCTGAGCTGGGTGGAGTCAGGGTGCAGAGCAGACCCCTTCAGTGGGGGTGCCTCCCCCAGCAGCTTGGCCATTCCAGCCCCTCATGCCCACCCCCCTTGACCCCTTAGCTGGCAGAGATCCACGGTGTGCCCCGGGGCCTCTACGATGGGCCAGTCCATGAAGTGATGGTGCCTGCCAAGACAGGAGGTGGCACCCAGGCCCGCGCATCCTGCCCTGGCAAGATCTCCGTGCCACCCGTGCGCAACCTGCACCAGTCGGGATTCAGCCTGTCTGGTGAGTGGAGCCTGAGGTGTGGGGCAAGTCCTGGGGGCAGGAAGTCCCTCTGGAGCTACCAGGCCTCAGACTGTGCCTGGAGGGTTTCAAGCCCACAGAAGGCTGCAGGGCCACCCACCCACACCTGTGCACCAGGGCAGCTGCTGCCCAGAGGCTCCTGGTGTGGGATGTGGGGCCAGCAGACACGTGCCCTGGGGAGGGCCCTTGTGATGGGCACAGGTCTGTGGACTTCAGCTGGGGAAGCCACTCCTGCCCAACCTCTGTCCCAGAACCAAGCACACTGGGTGGGGGCTCCACGGGAGGAGTCCCCTCTGGGGACTCAAGTGTCCTGTGTTCCATCTCCCCCAGCCCAGCCAGCCCCAGGCTCACTGCTGGAGTGTAAGGAGTAGGCCTGTGTCCACGGCGCGCAGGCACTCGCTGGACTCCCTGGCAGGGCTCACCAGGGCTCTGGGCAGTGCCAACTGGACTTCTAGTGTGCTGTGAGCTGAGCTGCTTCCAGAAGCCTGGAGCCCCCAGCAAACCAAAGCCAGACCCTCTCCTCCTCTTTCCCCACCCTTGGGTGGGGACCAAACTGCCCTGATGTCCTGTCTCATCCTCCTGCTTGGGGAGCTGATGGCAGTCCTGGGTCACTTCCTGGGTGTGAGAGATCAGGGGAGGTCCCTCAGAATCCAGCACTGCCTAGAAACTGAGGGCAGCCATCTCCCACCACCAGGGCCCTCAGGAGGGCAGGGCACGGTGGGCTTCCCCAGAGCCAGCCTTGGACTCCCACTGAGAGATCTCTGGGCCCTTGGCTGTGACCTCAAGGCCTCAGAAGGCGGCGCCTGCCTGGCCACGTGGTCTCAGGGAGAAAAGCAGACTGCCGGGGTGGGGTGGGGGGGCTCTGCCTGCCCACCCCTTGGACAGAGGAGACTCCTGCACTCCCTCCTTCTTACACGCCCACCCTGCCCTTTCTTCAGGGTCTCAGGCTGATGATCACATCGCCAGGCGCACAGCCCAGAAGATCATGGCACCCCCCGGTGGACGTTCCAACATCACCTCTCTCTCTTAGACCTCTCTTGCCCCTCAAGCCAGTGGGGCATTCCCACTGACGGGTGGTGTGGGGACCGTTGACCTCAGTTAGCTCTTTCCTTTGTAGAAGTTACTTTGAAAGGTGCTCAACCTTGCCTTCCCCTCCCCCTTAACAAAGCTCTCCTTTGGGGTCCCGGGTCCCACTGTGAGGAGCCCCTTCAAGAGGGCTGAATTTGGGGAGATCTCACTGCCAGGACGAGGAGCTAGATGAGGCAGTGACAGCTCAGGTGGCCCCTAGCCCACATGCCAGGTGACCCAGTGCCTGCCTGGCCCCCCCCATGAGGCAGGGCCCCCACTAGGGTGCTGAAATCCCCAGGTGCTCATTGTGGAGTAGTGGCTGGGGCTGAGGAGCCCAGGCTCTGAGCTGGGAGTCTGGGCGGGCAGGTGTCTGCTGCTTCCTTCCCGTAGGAGTCACTGCCCTTCGAAGTCCCCAGCACTCCCACCTGCCCCGTGGCACTAGGTGCAGCCGTCCTTCCAGGGGACTGTCATGATGTTCGCCCAGCACAGGTAGGGGACAGGCACGGAGCCTTGGCCTCTAGAGCTGCTGTGACTTCAGGGATCCACCAGGAATTGAGCATGGGCAGCTCCCCCCCCAGTAGGGACTCACTGGTACACACCTCAAGGACCAAACCTGAGCTTCCCCAGTGGCCCTTCCAGGGAAGTTTTACGACCCTTTAGCTAAGATGCCCTCCTTTTACTACAAGACACATACTTCCATAGGGTCATTAGAGTAGCAGATTTGTAGAGTGAGGAAACCGTAGCCAGGAACCTGCATGCCACCACACTGGACGGCAGGTGGCCGTCTGAGCCTGATTCGTTGGGTGGATTAAAGACGTCTTCTGGGTTAGAAGCTCCTGTGTGTGGACAGCCTCCACTGCCCCCTGCACACCAGGCCCCACGAGTGGTTGACTGGGGACCTGGGAGCCTTCTGCTGCCCTTCCTGGGCTTCCTGCTGGCTGAGGCTGCACCCACACAGCCTCTGCCCCACTCCAGGACCGGGCAGGACGGTCTGCCTGGTGGGAGGGCTCTTCCTCACTGGCTGCAGGGATGTTGGCCCCAGGAAGACACCCATTCTGACTGGCCAGCTCCAAGCTGCCCCAGAAGGCTTGGGCACATGGAGCTGAGGCATAGCAGCCACAGGGCTCTGATCCAGAACCTTCTAGAAGTTAGCGATGCTGTGTTAGCCCCCAGCCTCGGGCTCTTTCTCATTAACATGATGCCACTGTGTAGTCCAGGTGGGACATTCCCACCCAGGAGCAGTGCCTCCCACTGCCCACTCTCTTCCCCTGAGGCATCAGTTCTCAGTGTTGACCAAGGGCATGTCCCTGGGGACCATCAGCACACGTCTGAGTGAGGGTCCACCCGAAGTTGTGCTGGTCCCCACAGGTCCCTGGAGAGGCCCCTCCTGTGCTCAGCCATCTGTCCTGGGCTTCCTGTGGCCCAGACACATTTGATTGGTGCGGCCTCAAAGCCAGAGTCCCCAGCTCCGCCCAGGTTGATGTCCACCATGCCTGTGTGCCCACAGTCCCAATGAGGAGTGGGGCACTGGACACCCGTCCTTTCTTGGGTTTACGCGTGGATACAAAACCTCAAAATCTTCCCTCATTTGCACATCTGACACCCCTGGATTTCCATCCAGAGCGTGGCCTCCTCTGGGCCCACCCTGGGGCCTGGCCACCTGGCTGGGCTGCATTTCCTTTTCTGGTAGCGACTTGGGCACTGTGTCCCTTCTGGTGTGCACACCGTGTGGAGTCTGTGGCCTTGGCCTTGCTGAGGGCCCTGCCATCAGTTCCCATGGGTCTCAGGCCAGGAGTGGCAGGGCCTAAAGCTGCTGCTCTGCTCCTGGCACAGCCAGTTTGTCCTCCACCCCAGCTGGGCAGGGGACAGCGTGTGCTGGGGCAGAGGTGGCTCTGCAGGCGCAGACTCAGACACTCACCACAGTGCCCGGTGCGGCTGCTGTCCTGGGAGGGCCACAGGTAATGCACCCCTCCCCCCAAGTAAGCCCATGCAGCGGATGGAGCTCTGGGTGAACGGAGCTGGGCCCCACCTCCTCCAGTACAGGAGAGGCTGGTGCGGCTGCTCACACAGTCCTGGTCTGACTCCAGAACACTGGCGACCATGACAGGCAGCCGTCCTGTCCTGGAGACCCATGGTCCAGCCCTGATGCCCAGCCCTCCGGGGCCACACTTGCTGCCCAAGACTCTCCAGCCTCCGGCAGCATGTGTGCACACCTCACCCTGACCTGGCGGTGTCCATCACCAGCCCTGGGGCCCCAGGATGTGTGCATGCCACGGTCCTGAGGCCTGGGGAGGCTGTGCCCCAGCAGGAGCCGGTCCGTACACGCCCCCACCCCAGCTGCCCCAGTCCATAGCCTTCTCCACGTGACTGCAGGCATTGGTCCCCTTGGGGTTCGGACACAGAACACTGGACAGAGAAGTTCTTACGCTGTAATTCTCAGAGGTGAAAACTATACAGAAACAGCAGAAATTGCCAGAACAGTGTGTACCTAGAAAACATTCTGGCCTTCCCTTCTCCTCCCCCTCCCTCCCCCGAGGCCCTGCCTTGGTATACAAGAAGGAGCAAACGCGGCCCCTCCCATAGCCTGGGAAGCAGGGCCTGGAAAGGAGACTGTACAGCTGGGTCCACTAGGGGCTGGAGAGCCGGGGACTCCAGCCGTGTTCGCACCACCCTGGCCTCTCGACCTGCCGTCCAGCAGAGGGGCTGAGCAGGCAGTTCACGTGCCTTCCACCCTGCGGTAACTGGGGCCCCGGTGGCACCAGCCCTCCTTGTCCAACTGCCACCTTTGACGGGCACCCACATGGCAGTGCTGAGGGCAGGCCTGGCCGTCAGCCCACTGCACCCTCCCTGGTGGGCCAAGTCTCCAAAGCAGCCTGAAGGTTGAAGACCCCGGTTCTCTGCCCAGGCGGCTTAGCTGCTCCCGCCCGAGGGGCAGATGGAGCGGCAGGCCGGCAGGGCCACGGGCTCCTCCTCGCTGTCTGCCGTGGCCTCCAGTGGAGCTGCAGTCTCCGGGGCCGGGAGAGGCTCGTTGGTGAGTTCCTGGCTCCTCTTCAGCCTGGAGAGGGGACACAGGGATGTGCTCCTCAGGACATGGTGTAGGTACCCCCAGGGCCAGTGCTGGGCATCTCCCGACCAGGCGGGCTGGGCACAGCAGGGAGCCTGGGGGCAGCTCTGCCTGACTGCGTGACGCTCAGAAACTGAAGGGAGGCCTGGCTTAGTGCCCAGTCTAGGGTCAGCGACTTTGGAACAGCCCATTCTTCACCCTGTTCTCTGATCCCCAGGACGGGCCAGTGTCCTCAGCCAGCCTCACACTGTCCCCCACGTCCTGCTGTCCTGGTGCAGAGCCACCTCCTGCAGGAAGCCCTCCCCGCCTCTCCAGAAGGGGGAGCCTTTACTCCCCCTGTGTCTCCCTGCACCAGCCTTCCTTCCTCCACCGAGGCAGGTTGTCAGCTGTGTGGCCTGTCTTGCCCCATCAGCCACCTGGGCCCTTTCTGCCCCCTTCCTACCTGACAAGGCAGGTTTGCTGAGTGAAGGAGAGACTGAGTAGCAGGGCCTGGCGGCCAGCAGGAGGCCATCAGCCTGATCTGAGCAGTGGCTGAGTGTCTCCCCAACAGACCCTGGCTGCTGACCCCAAGGTGCCCAGGAACTCCGTCCCCACCAAGGAACCTGAACAGGGGCCTCCCACCTCTCCCGCCATGGGCACTGCCCAGCCTCCTCAATGGCGCGGGGCTGCTGGTCTCGGCCCCACTCACTTCTCTCTGTTGAAAATCACGAAGTCCTGCTGGATGGCATCAAGGCAGTCCTGCAGGAAGTCGTTCTCCTGTGGACGGAAGCCGCAGGGAGGGCGGTGGGTGCGGCATCCCCAGCACTCCCCAGCAGCTCTGGTGCCCGTGGCCCGGGCCCCTGGGGGACGCTTCGCGCTGCAGGGGGCGCTCACACTCCGCAGCAGCCTCATGCAGCCTGAGCCCAGACCGCGCCAGAGACTGCTGAGTCCTGAGAGTACCAGGAGTACCAGAGTCCAGCCAAGGCCCTGCAGGGAAGTTGTCCCTGAGCCTGGGAGAGATCACTGACCCTGACTCCCCTGTGAAGCCGAGCCTGCAGGTGGCCCCTCACCCTGGGGGAAGAGCAGACCCCTCCCTGCGGAGCAGAGAGGTCATGCCACCCAGCCTTGCTCAGGGTCTGCTGCTGGCCCCTCCAGCAGCATGGCCAGTGGGGCAGTGCTGGGCCTGCTCAGGTCAGAGAGGTACTTGCTGAAGAGGCCTTGATAACATGTACCAGGAGGCCAGGAGAGCAGGCCTGGGAGCCGGCCGGGGGGCTGCGGGGGGCTGCAGGTGGGCAACAGCCAGCCTAGGGGCAGCTACTGATGAGGACTTTCTCCCACGGCTGGCAATCCATTTCCTGGCAAAAGCGCGGGGATCAGGTTTCCACCTGTGTGGGACAGCTCCTGGAAACCTGGAAGGAATCATGGCCTGCTCTGCCTGGTCCCTCCTGGTGGTTCCAGGTCACCCTTGAGAGAATGCTGAAGAGAAGGGTCAGGAGGCTCAAGAGCAAAGATCCAGAAGACCACGACTCCACGTAGGGACCCAGGATGCGCCCTTCGGGGGGTGGTCAGGAATGAGCTGGGGAGGGGCACGGGACAGGAGATGCGGTCACACCTGTGGGGGAGGCCACGTGCCCCAGGAGCAGAAGGCAGGCAGCTGCCCTCAACCTGCAGAGCGAGGTGGGCAACTGCACCAACAGGCCACGGGTCAGGGTGGCGCCAGGATGGGCCACCTGGGCGAGGCCAGTCATCTGCCACCTTTCCAGATCCTACCCCACCTCTGACCTGAGCCATGACGGGGAGTGGCGGCCCTCGAGGAAGGCCCCCTGTCACAGCGACGGCATGCCTTGGGCACCCCGCGCTTGCCCAGGAGCCATGTCTGCACCCAGGAGGCTGCGAGCTCGCAGGCCTGGTGGAAGAGGGTCCCAGCACATGCTCAGCTAGAGCCCCTGGCACGGGCCCAGCAGCCCAGAGACCCACCCGCGCTGTCTCCCAGGGGCTGAAGGCAGCCAAGGTGACCCCACTGCAGGCAGCCCTGTCTCCCATCAGCCCCCTGCCGGTGACATAGCTGCCTTCACAGGAGGGAAGTGGGACCACGATGGCGAAGCGTGACGTCTCGGCTACTGAGGTCGTTCTGGAGACCCAGGGTACAGCACGGTGACAAGTTAGCTGCACTGTGTGCTGAAGTCTGCTGACGGGGGCCTGGGATCACACCCCCAGCACGCACACATGCCAGGGGACTGACGCAGAGCTGACGGACGGTGAACTTGGGGTGCAGATTACTTCACTGGGAGACCTGGGCCACAAGGTCAACGACACCCAGCTGTGCCCAGTTCCACGTCAGCGATCCCTCCACAGAGCTTAGACAGCCATCCCCGAAACTGCTCCCCCACCTCCCGACCCCACCTTTCCAGATCCCACCTCTGACCTGGATGGGGAGCAAAGTGGGTGTCAGCAGGGGCAGTGACAGATAAGACTTCTGGTCTTGGTTCTGTCTTTCCACCTTAGGGCAAGAGGGTGGTGGTCCCATCATGGCCCTGCATGAACCAGATGGCTGAGGGCCATGAGGGTGGGCCCTGTGTAGCTGCACCTGCAGTGGCTGACCCAGGGCAGATCCACCAGCAGAGACGGGCAGGGACTGCACCCGTGGCCACCGTGAGGGGGACACTGTTTCCTGCTCAGCCAGCCAAGGGGCAGGGATACGGGCATTCACCCAAGGACAACAGTGTGCTTCTGGATTCTTGCCCCTGTTCTGTCACAAAGTAGCCAGAACCTCAGTCACCAGATGGTGCTCCACCTTCATACCCCTGGTGGCGCCGCGTTCATTCTGCCGGGTAGGAGGAAGTGGCAGGTCCCAGTGCGCTTGTCAGTCAGTGCCCCAGAGCGTGGGAGACAAGTTCTCTGACATGTAGGAGCATGTCCCATTACCACTACTCTTAGGGACCCAGTGATGCGGTCCTTAGGGTGTCACTGCTAGTCCTCCTTGCAGCAGGAGAGAAGCAGGCACTGTGGCAGGTGTCTCGGAGTCTGGGAAGCAGCTCATCTTCCCCAGTCCTGAGCAACGTCTTCTGAGCGCGTGGCTGGACACCTGGGTGGTACGCGTGAGCCCTGCAGTTGCTCAGCCCAGTCCCCCCGGGGTCTCTGCCAGTCTCAGGGGGTTCCTCAGCCAGTATGTGCAGCAGGTGCAGACTGCTGGGCTGAAGGCCGGGGTTGCTCTGCAGATCTCTAGAGCCCTCTCCTCTCTGTGAAGTGCTGTGCCTCAGAGCACCGGGCGGGCAACTGGGGTGGCTCCCAGAGGAGGCACCATCCTGACAGGGGACTGACCTTCATCATCAAGAAGGGGTGGGCTTCTGCCCCGGGAAGTCCAGGCACCTTGCTGTGTTGCACCCCCAGCCTCATTTTGATGACAAGTGCCCAGGTGCACCAAGTCTGCTCTGAGAAAGTCACGCACACAGAGGTCAGGCCCCTCTGGGCGAGGTCTAAGGTGTGGTGTGGGGCAGGAGGGAACCAGCAAGATGCTGACACTGAGGGAGGCATGACCGGGGGAAGAACCAGGGCGCGGGAACAGGGCCAGCCGCGCTGCCCTGAGTGCAGACCCTGTGGGGGCAGGGGTGGGGGCGGGGACCACAGGCGAGGTGGGGCCCACCCACTGGACCTGCACACCCAAGCTCTCCGGGGGAGAGAGGGCCCCAGGAGCCCAAGGAGATGCTCCCCGAAGGCTCCTAGAACCGGTGGCTCCGAGTGGTGACGGTGGGCTGTTGCAAACACTCAGCCACCAGGAGCCCTGTCTACACAGCACTCCTCTCAGGAGGCTCCAGGCACACTTGACAGCAGCCTGTGCAGCGTCTTCCTGGCAGGTTCCGCAGGGCCTCTCCTGAGTGCCCACACCTGTGCCTTCTTCACTGGCCAGCTGGAGAGTCCTTTGCCAACACACACAGGGCTGGAGGGCCCCTAACAAGTGGCTGGTCAGCGTAGGGCTGAGGACAACCAGGTCCCCAGAGCAGGCCACCTCTGCATCACATCCACACCCAGAGGCCGCAGCAGGCTAGGCTGAGGCCACTCTCTACAGGACTCCGCCTGGCGGCCACCCCTCGCCAGTTTCTCCTATTCCTTGAGCGACAGCTGCTGGAGCCCCCTCCCGAGTGATACACATGCACACAAATCCTCATGGCTATGCACATCTGTGGAGCGCCTGTCCGTGCCGAGACTCAGTAGAGACCCCAGATGTTACCTGTGGTACTAGACAGGCTGTGGCCCCTAATTCTGTAACAGACTTGCTAAGAAGCTCAGAGGAAGCTTCCATACCTCTCAGGATGTGCTGGAAACGCCAGGGACCCAGAACAGGCTATTAATCTTGAAAAAGAACAAAGGCGGAGAGTTGCTTCCCAATTCAGCACTGAGTCCACAGGCGCCGTGATCAAGACGGGTGTGCAGGCACGAGGGGACATGCAGACCAACAGGGCAGAGCTGTGTGTCCACAGGCAAACCTGCCCTTACAGTCAGCTGGCCTCTGAACACACTGCCAAGCAGCTCAGTGGGGTGGCTGGAAGTCCTCGGGCAGAGGGACACCGCAGGACCTCACGGGGCACCACACATGACAACCAGCTCAAAATGGGCTTGGGAGGAGACAGGGAAGGAAATCGTCGTGACTTTAGGTGATGCTTCCTCGATGTGGCAAATCACAGGGAAAAAAAAGAAAGACACGGGACAACAGACAGCAGCAGAATGGAAAAGAGTCCTGCCCAGTGACGCGGTCAGAAGAGGGCCGCAGAGCTGAGCGCCAGCTGCCCAGTGACGCCGTCAGAAGAGGGCCGCAGAACCGAGCACCAGACTGCAGACCCCCGACAAGGCACTGGCATCAAGAATGCGTAAGTGAACGACCCTGCAAAGAAACAGGGGTCAACAGAACTGTGGCTCTGCCTCTCCCACACTCACAGCTAGAAAAGGATGATCAGATGCAAGAGCCACGACTCTTCTTGGGCCCACCAGAGAGGGGATGAAGGGCTGTCACTACCCCCAAATCCAGAGGTGAACCAAGCCCCAACAATGGCTCAGAATTTTCTAAAATTAGTGAGACACCAAACCAGGGATCCAAGAAGCTCAGAGAGCACCGTGCGGGATGAACCTGAGCCTGCCCACGCCTGGCCCAGCACATCCACCTGCAGAGGGCCACTGAGAACAGTCCTGAGAGTAGCCGGGGGAGATCCTGCTTAATGCAAAGCAAAGAGCTGCATCAGACTTCTTGTTGTGGATTATGCAAGAAAGAAGAGCGTGGAGAGGCTCCAAGCATCCAAAGAAAACGCACTGACCTGGAATCCTGAATCCAGGGACATCACCCTTCAAATGCAAAGGAAAGTGAGACTTTCTCAGAGCACCAACGGAGAGCATCTATCCTTAGGAACGTGGGGAGTTCCCCAGGGGGCACGTAGGCAGGCCAGAGGTGGGTCCACACCAGAAAGGCAGCCTCAGGGAGGCACAGAGGGAAGGCAAGGCCTTCTGTTTCCCTTCCTAAGCCACCTGAAAGATCATTATTAAGACAACAATGTGACAGTACATGGCAGCAATGTCACCAGGACGGAGAAGCAGACCGGAGGCACCTCCACGGGTGGGAGCAGTGCTTCTTGGAGGCCGAAGGGAGATAACGGTGCTTTGCAAATTCTGCAACCACTACCACATTTGTAAAAGAAGTAAACCGACGCACTAAGGCAGAAGGTGAAGCAGAATCGTGTACAGTGCCTCATGAAAACCAGAGAGGGCAGACCGAGAGGGACAAGGAGGGACTAACACAAGAAAGCCGCATACCACAGAAAGAAACACAGCAGGCAGGAGTTCAGTGCTCCGCACGTCCCGCTGTGAGTGGTCGGAAATACACCAGGTAAGAGAAGCCGTCGGGTGGCCTCCAGGAGAAAACCCCCTTTAAAGGAACCCGGAGACGCCTCCTGGAGGAAGTGTCCAAGGAACACCAGAGAAGACGCTGCTCACTGCTGGTCGGGGACCGCAGATCTCACGAGCCGCCACCCACTGCCAGCGCCACGGCACCATGCATAAAGCGACGACCCAGAGCAGGGTGAGGAGTGGAGCCCTCACACTGCCACCAGGAATCAGAACGGTGCAGCCGTGGGGCAGCGTGGTGGTTCCTGAGACCTGAGGCACGGCAGCGTCAGGTGGCCCGACAGCGTCACTCCTGGGCACAACCCGGGAAGGCGAGCGCTCGAGCCCACGCGAGGACTTGCACACGTGTGTTCAGAGCAGCACGGTTCACAGGGGCCCAGCCACGGGAACCCCTAGACACCCACCAGCGGCCGAACGGGCACGTGAACTGCAATCCGCCCACAGATAAGATGTGACTTCCAGCAACAGAGAGATGCAGACTGATGTGTGGAAAGGCATGGCTGAACTGAGGTCACCGTGCCACGTGAAAGACGCCGACCTCGAAAGACCACGGGCTGCCCAGCTCCACGAGAGCAGCTCACCAGAGGCAGAGAGCAGCCTGGGGACACCAGGCCCTGCAGGGGGAGGCACTGGGAGCCACTCTGTCTTGTGGAGAAGTTCTGACACCTGCTGCGGTGGTGGGCAGACCCCAAGAAACGCAGCAACCACGGAACTGGACACGCCAGCGGGTGGACTGTGCGGTGTGTGAGCTGCATCAAAGGAAAACTGCCGAGTAAAACCGCCCAGGCTCGAGGTTCTTAATCTTCCCAAACAGCACTGGGTCCCCTTAGTGGCACCTCTCAGCACCGTCCACCCTCCAGCCACACTCCCACAACAGACCCCGCACAAGGCCCAGGCCCCCACCACCTGTTCCCTTCCACAGCATCTGCCCGAGGTTGGTGTGGCCCTCTGAACTCTGCACACTGCCCGCCCTGGGCTCCTCATGAAGACCCGTCCACCTGGGGCAGCTCCCGCACCCCAAGGCCTTGACCTGGAGGTGCCCTCCTAAGTGCAGCCTGATCATTCCAAGGGAGAACCTCCTACCACCTGGTGACTAGCGCCTCACCTGCAATTCCAGGGCGCCATCAGCAGGACAGGGGGACGGAGGATGGGCCGGTGTTCCGTGAAAAACTTCAGCACCCCAGAGATGACGCCAGCCCTGCACCCCACATCAGTCATGCCCATCTTCTACCCAGGACAAGGGGCTCACCAGGCCTGGGGAAGTTTCCCAGGGGTGGGGGCCTGGGCCACCCCTGAGTGTCCCCCACAGGCTCACACAGACTCAGGGGCAGGAGGACAGTGACCGCCTCCACCGTCACCTGACTCCAACTCACAGCCACAGTTGCTCTTCTGTGCACACAAGCTCTACCCCGGATTATGGGCTGAATTGCCCCCCCTCCCCCGCAACAAGAAACCTGTTCCTGACCTAACCCTGCCACCTATGAAGGTGACTTAACTCAGATACAGGTATCCACAGGTGTCCACCTAGGATGAGGGCATGGCAGGGTACAGTGGGCCCTAAATACAACTGGGTCCTTGTAGGGACGGAGGCCATGTGGCAATGGGGGCAGACTGCGGTGGTTCATGCCCCAGCCCAGGAAGGCTCAGGATTGACAACCACCCCGGGAGCCGCGAGGGCAGGAAAGGGCTTCCTCCCGCGCACAGCTTTGCCCACACCCTGATTTTGGACTTGGGTCTCCAGAACCATGAAACAAAATGCTGTTGTTGTCTCAGCCACTGGGGTGTGGTCATTTGGCATGGCATGGCAGCCCCAGACACTAACGCACCGGGCACGGACGCGCCTGGACACCACTGCGCCTGGTCAGCCAAGCGCCTGGGCGTGGTGTGGAGGACTTCCCGCGCATGTCCCACAGTGCTGACAGCCAGCACTGACAGTGGTCACTGCATGGCCCATTTCAGAAGGAGCAAGGGGCTCAGGAAAGCTGTGTGAATGGGGGACAGGGTTCTGGGAGGCTGGAAGGGGGGCCTCAGGCCTTCTCAGGTCTGCAGAAAGACCACCCCTTGGACCTGCCAATGCGTGTCCCATCCTGATGCCTGCAGAACACGGTGCAGGGAGCTCTGCGTGCCGTGCACGGGCAGTGGAGGGGACCCCGAGGAAAGCCCGCCACTCACTGACTGGGAGCTGTCCCTGCTGCCATCTCGAGATCTGTTCTTGGCCAGCCGCTTCTTCTTCTTGTGCAGGGGCCGCGACTCCAGGATCATCTCCTCTAGCTCAAAGGTGGGGTCGCAGTGCAGGCGGCCCTTCTGTGGAGGGACAGGGCACTGAGCCTGGCCCTCCGCCTGGCCCTGGAGCCCCTCTGAGCGCAGGCTTGCTTACGTTGGGCACGAATCCCGGCTCCACCTTCTTCTCACTCAGGTCATGCCACAGCACGTTGGCCAGCGACGGGGCTGCCTGCATGTCCTGGAGGCTGGAGAACCGGTGCTCGGGGTTGACCGTGAGAAGCTGCAATGAGGCTCCCATCAGACGGGCAGCCCGCCAGCCAGGACCCAGAGCCAACCCCACTGAGGAGGGGCCACCTGTCCCAAGCCAGGGTCCTGGGAGGGGTGGGGGGTGCCTGCCAGGTCTGAGTTCAGAAATCCAAAGTGCACACAGGAAAGGTGGCACTGATTTCAGGAAAAGAATCGTGGTCAGGAAAGCAATGTGGTCCAAGGCACAATTTGACCTGGGTGCCCTGGCACCCCAGGACAGGATCTTCAGGGGCATGCTGACAGGATACCAGCAGGTGGCAGCAGAGGCCCAGCTAACGCTCTCCCTTCAATTGCAGGTACCATGTGGACAGTCACTAATGCAAGCCACTCCCACCTGTGCACACTCCCCAAGCCCCAAGGGGCCAGGGCAGCAGGGTTCTGACAGCTAGGCACCTCCAGCCCAGCCAGGAGCCAGACGGGTCTTGTGAGAAGGCCTCTTTCCACACCCTGTCCTGACCCTGGGTTAGGCTCTGACTCTGCTCTTTTTGGAAGCACCAGCCACTTAAAGAATGGTTCTCTGAGCGAGGAACAGCTCCTAGTCCAGCCTGGTCCATGGGGGTAGGTACTACTGAGGCCACAGCATGGCCCTGTGTCCCTGCAGGCTGACATCCCCTCTGCTGCTGTAGACAGAGCTCAGCCCTGAGAGGTGCACAGGTGACCTGGAGTCTTCTTGGTTTGCTCCTTGGGAGGGGCGGTACAGGCCATGTGCACTGCCAAGGGGACAGGCAGGGGCACAGGAGGCCAGAGTGCAGTGTGGATGGCCCGACACCCGAGTTCTCAGCATGTGAAGTGGGTGTGGTGACCAGTGGCCCCGGTGCCCAGGCTCCCCGCGAGGATCTGACAGGCAAGGTGCCCAGTGCCTTGGCCCAGGGCCAGTGCCCCTGAGCTGCTGTGAAGACACAGCTGCTACCAGATCTCAAAACACACACCCAGGAACCAGCCTGGCTTTCCTGAGCTGGGACCTAAGAGCCACCACGGGGGCCAGGGCACAGTGCTGGTGATGGGGTCTGTGCCCTGGGGAGGAGTGCTGCCCGAGCTCAGAGGGCGTGGAGGGGCGCATCCTTGTGGGTGCAGAGGAGGTGGGGCTCACCTTCCGAAGCAGGGCCACCATCTCCTTGGACCAGGTGGGTGCGTACTGGACACTCACGGTGCTGAACAGCTGCACCAGCGACTCCACGGCGTTGCTCGAGTGGATGTCATAGGGTCGCTGTGGGCAGGAGGCACTGCGCCAGGTGTGCTCACCCCAGGACACCCAGAACAGTGCCAGGCACCAGTGCCAGCACCCCAGAGCCCCACCCCCAGCATCCCAGAGCCCCACCCCCAGCCCAGGTGCTTGCAAAGCCTGGGCACGGCTTCCACTGTCAGAGCCGGGACAGGAGCCTACGTCTGGGTGAACCCTGCATCTCAGCCCCAAAGCCCATCTGGACAGGAAGCACCTCCCCTCAGAGGACCTAAAGGACCAGGAGGAGCTGCTTCCTCAAGGTGGGTCCCATGGGGTGGCTGAGCGGGTATGGTGCCCCCGAAAGGGGCTGGAGAGGGCAGTACAAGACCCAGGGCAGCAGCAGCCTCCAGGCCCCAGGCTGGCCGTGGTCCCTGGGGGAGGAGCACAGGGCCCAACAGGAGCCTTGCTTGCAGTGAGTTCCGAGGAGGCAGCCCCTGCTGGACACTCTGTCCTGTCCCCTGGCAGGGGCCGAATGCAGGCCCACTCACCATCCCTGGGAAACCCTGAGATTGGCTCCCTCCTTCTCTGGCTCAGGCATAGATCATCAACCCAGGCCCTTCGCCACATGTGAACTCTCGCCAGGGACTGGGGCAGCCTCGTCCCTCCCTGACTCTTGGGGCACCCCATGCAGGGAGCGGCCAGCTGGGGGCAGGGGCCAGGCAGTGACACAGGGCTCCGTACCCATCCTCGCAGCAGCTCGTAGGCCATCACCCCCACTGACCACCAGTCCACCTCGAAGGAATAGCCAGTCCCACCGTTGACGAAGGAGTGGAAGATCTCCGGAGCTTCCCGACAGAGAGGGAGAGAATAGCTGAGCTGTTGAGGGGTTGGCCACCCTGACACTTGGGCACCTCACAGGTCTCAAGAACAGGCTGTGTCCAGGGGTGAACAGGAAGGCCCGCCCCAGTGGTCCCTGCCCCTTCCCCTTCCCACCAGGGACAGCCAGCTCCCTTCTGCCTCGGCCCAGCGAGGCTGAGTCAGCCCACCCAGCTCCCTCCAGGGCCCACCCCACGTGTGACAGGGGCCATCTGGTCCTCATGTTCCACTGCTGTCCTGCACCCCTCAAACCCCTCTGCACCAGCCACTGGGACATCTGTCAGGTCTGCTCCATCACCATGCTGGGACTTTAGGGCCAGGGCACAAGCCCAGTCCTGCAGGCCAACAGGGTGGGAGTGAGGACTGGGGCCAGGGGCAGGGCTAGACTTGGGGCTCAGCTGCCTGGGCTTACCCATGTAGGGCTTGGTGCCAGCTAAGGCTGTCGCCCTCTCGCCATCCTTTATGATGGTGGCGATGTTGAAGTCGGTCAGGTGTGCGTGCCCTGCAAGAAGTGCCCCGTGTGACTGCCCAGGACTGGGGGCCTGTCCTTATGGGCGGGACACCCAGCACCTCCCTCCGCCGTCCCAGGCTCCCAGCTCACCTTGCTCATCCAGCAGGATGTTGTCAGGCTTGACGTCCCTGGAAGGACAGATGGGGGAAGTCCTGAGCCCAGACCACTTCTGCCCCTGGCAGAGCCCAGGGCACCAGATTGGCTTGGTCCTTGGGGAAACACTAGGGCCTAAGGGCTCTGGTGAGGGGAGCAGAGAGGCCCCCTTCTGGCAAGGAAGCTGCTGTAGGGGAGCCACCAGCACCTGGCATCTAGTCTAGACAGGACAAGCCCTGCAGCATGAAGCCCATGATCCCAGGCTGGCCCCCTGGAGCCCCAGGGCTACACAGAAGTGCTGAATCAGGTCTGTCTCTCCCACATTTGGCCTCGGGCCTCACCCCACCCTGATTTCCAGGCACACAGTGATTATGGGGTACCTGGTGATTGTGGGGTACCTGAATCATGACACACAGTGGCATTGCCGAGGGCAGAGAGGCAGGGATCAGGGCTGCATTTATACTCCACCAAAGATCTTTTCATTCTGCTCTGTGGCCGCCTTTATTTCACCTGTGTTAAGTCAATGTCAGGATGGACTTGGATTCCCTCAGGACATGGTAGAGGGGCCAGTGGGCATCTGCTAGGCCATGGCAGGATGCCTGTAGTTAAACAGGCCAGTGATGGCCACCACAGTGTGGCAGGTCCTATGGCCCATCTGTGAGGACTAATGGCCTTCTGTGTCCAGCCTCAAGTGGACCTGCTTGGACAGGGTCCACCCCCAGGTGCTCAGCAGCAGCAGCACAACGAGGAGATGAGCTTGGAGGTGGCACTGATGGGCTCAGACACAATCTCTGGGGACAGGTCCTCAGACAAGGGTAGGCAGAGGAGCTAGACCAGTCCTGCTGGAGTCCAGACGCCCCGGGCGGCCTGACCCAAGGCTGCTGGCAGCCCCACCTAACTGAGGAGGGCCCACCCCATCAGGCACATGCACCTGTGGATGATGTGCTGACTGCGCAGGTAATCAAGGGCCAGCGCCATCTCACAGACATACAGCTTCACCGTGTCCTCAGAGAACTGGACGTTCTGCTGCAGGTGGTAGCGCAGGTCCCCACCTAGAAGCAGGTCCACCACCATGAACATGTCCTCCTCATCCTGGAAGGAGTACCTGTGGCAGGAGGGAGGACTTGGCATGTGCATGGCTGGGGAGCAGAGTCGCGCCTACTGCCACACCCGACATGCACACCCTGAGGACCACAGCCCTACACCACTGCCACCGTCCCAGTCCTGCCAAGGGCAATGAATCTGCCCCTGCTCAGAGCTGCTCTGAGCTGAGATCCTGGGGAAAGGCAGAACAGCCTGTCCTGGAGGTGGCCCAGCAAGGGCCCAGAAATGTCTCTAAGTGACAAAGGGGGAGCAGAAACACAGGGTCTGTCCCTGGGTTATTTCAGGCTGCCCTGGTTTATTTTGTAAAATCGAGATAGAAATATCTGCCTTGGAGGGCTGTTAAAGAAGAAATGAGAGAGTGCAGGTGAATGCTTGGTGTGGTGCTGAGGGAAGGACTGTATTTAATCACCAGCTGCCATGGTGGTGATGATGAGGGTGGTGATGAGATGTGATGGTGGTGATGATGAGGGTGGTGATGAGATGTGATGGTGATGATGATGACGGTGGTGATGTGATGTGATGGTGATGATGATGACGGTGGTGATGTGATGTGATGGTGATGATGATGACGGTGGTGATGTGATGTGATGGTGATGATGATGAGGGTGGTGATGAGATGTGATGGTGATGATGATGACAATGGTGATGTGATGTGATGGTGATGATGATGAGGGTGGTGATGAGATGTGATGGTGATGATGATGACAATGGTGATGTGATGTGATGGTGATGATGATGAGGGTGGTGATGATGACAGTGGTGATGAGATGTGATGGTGATGATGATGACGGTGGTGATGTGATGTGATGGTGATGATGATGACAATGGTGATGTGATGTGATGGTGATGATGATGAGGGTGGTGATGAGATGTGATGGTGATGATGATGAGGGTGGTGATGAGATGTGATGGTGATGATGATGAGGGTGGTGATGATGAGGGTGGTGATGAGATGTGATGGTGGTGATGATGAGGGTGGTGATGAGATGTGATGGTGATGATGATGACGGTGGTGATGTGATGTGATGGTGATGATGATGAGGGTGGTGATGATGACAGTGGTGATGTGATGTGATGGTGGTGATGATGAGGGTGGTGATGTGATATGATGGTGATGATGATGACAGTGGTGATGAGATGTGATGGTGATGATGATGAGGGTGGTGATGAGATGTGATGGTGATGATGATTACAGTGGTGATGTGATGTGATGGTGGTGATGATGAGGGTGGTGATGAGATGTGATGGTGATGATGATGACAGTGGTGATGTGATGTGATGGTGGTGATGATGAGGGTGGTGATGAGATGTGATGGTGATGATGATGACAGTGGTGATGTGATGTGATGGTGGTGATGATGAGGGTGGTGATGTGATATGATGGTGATGATGATGACAGTGGTGATAAGATGTGATGGTGATGATGATGACAGTGGTGATGAGATGTGATGGTGATGACGGTGGTAATAATGGGATGGTGGTGATGGTGATGATAATGGTGATGGTGGTGATGGTGATGGTGATGGTGGTGATTTGATGTGATGGTGGTGATGGTGATGATAATGGCGATGGTGGTGATGGTGGTGATGATGGTAATGATAATAGTGATGGTGGTGATGGCAATGGCAATGGTGGTGATAGTGGTGATGGCAATGGCGATGGTGATGGTAATGATGATGGTGATGATAGTGATAGTGGTGGTGATGATGGTGGTGATTGTGGTGATGGTAATGATAATGGGGATGGTGATGATAATGGCGATGTTGGTGATAATGGTGATGGTGATGGTGTAATGGTGATGGTGATGGTGATGATGTGATGGTGATGATGGTGATGTTAATAGTGATGGTGATGATGGCAATGATGATGGTGGTGATGGCGATGGTGGCGATGGCAATGGTGGTGATGGTGGCGATAATGGTGGTGGTGATGATGGTGGTGATTGTGGCGATAGTATGATGGTGATGGTGGCGATGGCAATGGCAATGGTGTTGATGGTGATGGTATGATAGTGATGGTGGTGATGGTGATGATGGTGGTGATGGTGTTGATGGTATGATGGTGATGGTGGTGATGGTGATGGTATGATAGTGATGGTGGTGATGGTGATGATAATGTGATGGTGATGATGGTGGTGGTGATAATAGTGATGGTGGTGATGGCAATAGCGATGGCAATGGTGATTATGGTGGTAATGGTGATGGTGGTGATGGTGATAGTGGTTATGGTGGTGATAGTGGTGATGGTGGTGATGGTGATGATGTTGGTGATGGTATGATGGTGATGGTGGTGATGGTATGATGGCGATGATGGTATGATGGCGATGGCGGTGATGGTAATGGTGGTGATGGTGATGGTGGTGATGGTATGATGGCGATGGTGGTAATGGTAATGATGGTGATGGTGAGGTTGGTGATGGTGATGGTGGTGATGGTGATGGTGGTGATGATGATGGTGGTAGCTAAGCAACACTTTACAGTCCTCCTTCTGCTTTGTAATCTCTTTTGAGAGTTCTCAGGTGTAACATTTAAAGAACTGGATTTTTCAAGAAGAAAGTCACAAGGAACTCATTTTTTATGCTTTGTCCCTCTACTGCCCTCCATAAGCCATCCTGTCTTCATCCTCAGTGGAGGGTGACCTCAAGGAGGCGGTACAGATTGGGGCTTAGGGAAGAGAGCCCAGGTAGAGAGCCACAGACCAATGGGATCAGGACATCAGGCTACAGAAAGGGCCCAGGGTCCCAGAAAGCCGTGAATAAGAGCCTGTAGCCCCAACTGGAGGCTAGGCCATGATGCTCTTTCCCGTGTGGCCCTATGATAGTGGGCCACCCCAGCAGCTGGCAGTGGGCTGGGAGTTCTGCAGCCGGAGTGAAGACATGTGAAAGTCTAGGGTGACTGGAGGCCTCCAGCTGGAGCTCCGCCCACAGACGACTGGAGCTCCGCCCACAGACTGGAGCTCCGCCCACACAGATGCTCCAGAAGGCAGCACAGCACCACTCCTCCCCCTTTGCACAGGTAAACAGAACAGGGAGGTTAGGTGTGTTGTCCTTGGCAGGGGGAGGAGGATCCAACCCAGCAGCCTGTGCTCCTGACCACTAGGCAACACTGCTCTCAGAGATGGAGGGCCCCAAGGCCACAGAGGAGGGAGATCTGAGGTCCTTCCCTTCACAAGAAGTCCTCCGTGGCCACAGGTGAAGGGCAGGCTTAACGGCACTTGGTGCTTGTGTCCCCTACCTTTAGGCCTGAGGCCCTGGGATGCTGAAACAGGACAGACCAGGACCACAACGATGTGGACAGGCCCACCAGCCCCTCTCCTGCCTGGAAACCAGCCTGGGGGCTGGGCGAGTGAGGACAGTGGCCACACACAGCAGGGGCTGGGGCTGCCACACAGGACAGGGGCAAAGAGCTTCTCGTGCTCTGTCCTCTAGGCCTGGGCAGCCTGGGGCCTGAGGTCGGCACTCCATCTCCCCCAGCTGCCTGTCCAGGCACTCACCCTTGTCACTGTGGAGCAGAGCCTCATGACACTGCTCCTGAGCCATGTCGTGCAGCCCCTGGGGAGGGCTGCTGCCCACTTTGAAGTCTCTCACCCTACTGTGGGGACCCAGGCAAGCACCTGAGCTCTGGCTACTCCCTGAAGGGCTGCCCAAGTCCACCTCAAGAGGAACACACCTGCCCTCCCTCATCCCTAGCACGAGTTGGGCTGCCTCTCCCTGTAAGTGGCCTGCGGGAGAGGGGCTCCTAAACCTTCCAGAGGCTGCTTGGCCAGGGCTCCCCCATGTGCTCCATGGACTGTTTGCACCTATATGAAAGAACATCACAGAGCAGAACCCACCATGGAGAGGACCCCTGGGTCAGGGAGGACCCCTGCACTGGGGGGAGAGAGGAGGGTGAAACTCCTCAGGGCCTGCAGGTTTGCAAGGAACTCAAGGTCAACCCCTGACACCAGGGGAGGCCCTGACACCAGGCCCCACTTCAGTGCAAGACACCCATGGGAAGCACATCTCCACTGTTGGAAGCTCTGGGCTCCCAGCAGGCCCAGTGGAGATGCTGCATTGGCCTCAGTGTGCCCAGGCCCCTGGCCTCCCACTGGCCCTGGGCAGAGGAAGGCGAGATGGTTGGGAGGGGAGGTATGGAGGATCCAGAGGCTCAAGGCCAGGGAGCAGCAGGGAGGGCAGTCTGCAGAAGAGGATGTGGACGGTATCCAGCCCTGGCAGTCCCTCTGCCCAGGCGGCCCTGCAGGCCCTGGGAGCTCACCAGAGGTTCACCAGGAAGACGTGCTCGATCTCCTGCAGGATCTCCAGCTCCCGGAAGACGTTGCGCACCTCGTCGCGCTCGATGCACTGCTGCTTGTTCATGTACTTCATGGCATACATCTTCTCCGTGTCCCGCTTCTGCACAATGCACACCTGGCAGGCCGAGCACTGCTCAGCACCACACCTGGGGCGGAGCTCCGAGCCCCCCGGCCCCCAGGACCACTCTGAAAGGACCAGCATCTCCAGCCATAGTGGGACAGGGCCGTGAACAGGCACTCTGCAGACAGACAGGGTCCCAGGCAAAGAGCAGCTAGGCCTGAGCCCAGGCCTGCAGTGGCCTGGCCCATGGAGGGAGCACTGCGCGAGTCCTTAGCAGCTACGACCCGGGCAGGGGGCCCCTCTTTCCCGAGCCCCAGTTTCCCTTCCTAGGGCTCAGATCAGCACATGGCTCAGAGGGCTGCTGGGGAGGACGAGAGAACCCACTCAGCAGTGAGCCCCCAGGAAGCCCTCGCCAACCCCAGGACCATCAGTCCACCGCGGCAAGAAGCCCTGTGTTGCCTGGGCCCCGCGCGGCCCTCCCAGCATGCTCTCTGGGCACTGAACTGTGGTGTCAGCCAACATGCTGACATCGCTAATGTACTGCTAATTGGCTGCTGGGCAGAGGAGACTGGCGCAGAGAAGTGAGAAGCCGGGTCTCCTGTGGCCAAGGAACACCTATCAGAACCAAGGACAGGCTCTCCAAAGGGAAACTGGAGTTGAGGCACACGGTGCTGGCCACAGAACCCACACCCAGACCCTTCCAGGCATGGCGAGCCCTGTGCGATGCACACAGCAGGCCAAGGGCATCTCCACAGGGTGGCTGGGCAGGAGCACCTGCTACACAGCTCTGCAAGGACCAGGCCAGCCCACAGCAGGACAGGCTGTGAAGGGCGTCTCTGCACACAGAAGGCCAAGCCTGAGAGCACCCAGCGTGGGCTCAAACCACAGGGTGGGCCGTCCATGCAGGTGGCACTGCACTGGTGCCCAAGTGGCCAGAGCACTTCTGAGGGTCTTCAAGAAGCACGGCTACGGGAGTCCGGGGAAATGATGAATCTGGAGCTCACAGGGTGCGAGACCCCAGTGCCTCACCCAGAGGCAGACGTCTCAGTGGTGCCCTCTGATCATCTCGGGTCAATCCTCTGACCCACCTGAGAGGAGACCCTCCGTGTTCTCCCTCCTGGAAACGCACCCTAGATTCCTGCACTTGAGGATGTTCATCCCCGTCCTATGCATAGCAACCAGACTGCCCAACACCATGACCCCAGCACCTGCTGGGCACAGGCAGGTAAGTTCCATGAATGCTCAGGAAGCACCAAAGTGACATTCATACAGACTTCAGTGATACGTGACAACCTTTATAACACCAAGCAAGAAAGCTGAGCCGAGGTATCCACCCCACGCTGCAGAGGGACAGAGCTGGTAGGGCTGCTAGGGCAGGAATGGAAGGCAGCCGGTGCCCCCAGGCTGTCGTCTCTCTGGCAGCAGATGCGGCAGTCGCTCCACAGCCCCACCCTGCAGCCCGGTGTTGGGTCTGTCTGGGTGACTGCCGACCTTCAGGGTTTCTGGGCAGTTTCTCTCACCCATGAGCCTAAACCTCCCTCCTCATCCAGACATGGCCGTGGCTGTGGTTTCCAAGGAACCGCACACACACCAGCACCGGACCCAGAGGCACACTGCAGCCCAGCACAGGCTGAGCTCGAACCCAGACCCCCCCCGTGAGGACCTTGGATACCAGGTTTAACTTGCATTTTCCTGTGCCCTGTGTTTTTCCCATGACCTCCCAAGGTGATAAGTCACCCAGAAATGCACAGTGACAAAGGAGAAGACGAAAACCAGTGGCACTAGGCAATGACAGACATGTGCTAGAGAGTGCAATTGGCCGATGCAAAGCCAGATCATCTGCTACCACACTGGCCCTGGAAACGCTCTTTCTCGCGATTTCTGAGCTATGTTAAGGGCAACTGGATCGTCCCCTCCCCCCGGCCAATATTTGAGGGCCCAGGAAGAAAGCTGCAGGTAGGGCCCTGAAGGGCAAGAGGGCTGTCCAAAGGACTCCTGGCCCAGGACAGGGGAAGAGCCCAGTGCTGCAGGACCCCTCGACTCTTGCCCACAGGGTTCCCCCAGGGGCTGTCCGCCTGGCCGGGTCCTCTGGGAGCGCTGAGCGGGGAGGCCCTGACACCAGGCCCCAGGCCGGCATTCCAGCAGGCGGCAGGTCAACACCACTGTCCAGCTGTAGGGCACAGGCAGGCAGCCAGCCATTCTCAGAAAACGTGTGGCTTGTGTGGGGACGCTGCCCAGAGGACACTACCTCCTGTGGACTGTGCCCTGGAGAATCAGAATGGGCTGACACACAGATCTGGGCTCCAGGTGCTGACACGTGAGGCCACACAGCCGAGAAGGCGAGGCCACATGCCTCCCAGGGGAAGGGCACACACGCGCTCCCAGTAACAGCAGAGCTCCACAGCGCCCGGCCCTGTCCAGCGCCAGCTCAGGCTGTGGGGACAGAAGGTGCAGACGTGCAAAGGGCCCTGGAGTCCAGCCAGGAGAGCACCTCGACACTGGGGACTCAGGGCGGCCAAACCTGGAGCGATCCGCACGTGCCACGCGCCTCAGCTGCCTGGCCTCCAGGATCCCCTGACGTTCTGTCCCCCGAGGGCACTTGCCAACCACAGTGCAGAGGACGGGCTGCAGGTTGCAGCTCCAACACCTCCCACCGTCTGTGTTCACACAGCCTTCTCCCTCTGCTGCTCCTGTTCCATGCTGCATAGCTCTGCTCCCTGCGTTCGGGGCCTTTCCGACTGAAGCACCTCGGAGGCGGGGGCTTGGGGCTTGGTCCTAGGAGGTGGGGGCTTGGTCCTCGGAGGCGGGGGCTTGGTCCTAGGAGGTGGGGGCTTGGTCCTCGGAGGAGGAGGCTTGGTCCTCGGAAGTGGGGGCTTGGTCCTCGGAGGTGGGGGCTTGGTCCTAGGAGGTGGGGGCTGGGTCCTCGGAGGTAGAGGCTTAGTCCTAGGAGGTGGGGGCTTGGTCCTAGGAGGTGGAGGCTTGGTCCTAGGAGGCGGGGGCTTGGTCCTCAGAGGTGGGGGCTTGGTCCTCGGAGGCGGGGGCTTGGTCCTCGGAGGCGGGGGCTTGGTCCTAGGAGGTGGGGGCTTGGTCCTCGGAGGCGGGGGCTTGGTCCTCGGAGGAGGAGGCTTGGTCCTCGGAGGCGGAGGCTTGGTCCTCGGAGGCGGAGGCTTGGTCCTAGGAGGAGGAGGCTTGGTCCTAGGAGGAGGAGGCTTGGTCCTAGGAGGCGGGGGCTTGGTCCTAGGAGGCGGGGGCTTGGTCCTCGGAGGCGGGGGCTTGGTCCTCGGAGGCGGAGGCTTGGTCCTAGGAGGCAGAGGCTTGGTCCTCAGAGGCGGAGGCTTAGTCCTTGGAGGTGGAGGCTTAGTCCTCGGAGGAGGAGGCTTGGTCCTAGGAGGAGGAGGCTTGGTCCTCAGAGGTGGAGGCTTGGTCCTAGGAGGTGGAGGCTTGGTCCTTAGAGCGGGGCAAAGAAAGAAAACCAGGCAAACAGCACCTCCTGCCTCTGCCTCACTGACATGCGCTCCAGGGCCAGGCAGCAGCCCTGAGCACGGTGCTGCAGAGTCCCAGGGCAGCGCACACATGCTACAGGAAGCCCCTCCTGCTGGGGCAAGCGCCTGCAAGAAGAGTTTGTGGGAGACATAGATGCCTTAAGCTGTCCTTAGAAGATGGGACTAACATCATGCGGGCACCTGGCAGCCATCTAGGGAGACCCAGGAGTTGGCCCTTACACCCTCCTTCCCGCTACTGACAGCCGTCATGGGAGGCATCACCCACATGTCCACGTGCAGCTGCAGGATCTCCCGTCGCCCGAGGATCTCTGCACTGTGTAAAGAGACACTCCACAGGGTCTTCTTATTGAGACTGCAGTATAGGGCTGGACTCATCCAGGCTGTCCCTGGAGCCCCCTCCCTGAGATTTGGTCCTGCAGGGTGAGGACAAGGACCCTTCCTCCCTCTGTTTCCAGGGTCACTGGGGGGTCACAGGAGCAGGACAGAGGGCAGCACACTCCACACAGGCCTGGGACAGCCCAAGTAGATCTAGGCTGTAGGGTCACAGGTACTGGTGTGGCCATTCTGCATCAAGGGCTCTGAGCCAGGCCTCGCCATCACCTGCCCCACACCAAGCTGCAAGCCAGCAAGTGGACAGATGACGGTCCCTAAGGACGTGGGCGCCATGCCTGCCCAGAGCAGAGCCAGCTGCAGGCTACACATGGGAGCCACAAGAAAGCATGCGCCATGTGCTGGAAGGCCACTCGGCAGAGAGAGCTGTGAGGGACCTTTTCTTGAAATACCTACAATTATTTTTTAAATTATTATTTTGAAAGCCAGTCGGAAATTTCAGAATGAAAATAAGCGTCCGCCACAGCAGGCCACCAGCCCACCGGGCCTCGGCTCCAAGCCCTTCTCCAGCAGGGACTTCACTCTGCTCGCTGGAAGCTGAATCACAGGCACTGGCCATCAGCTCTGGCGGGCAGCAGAGCAGCCTGTCGTCTCCAGTCCAGTTACCTCCAGCAGAGGGAGGAAGTGAGCTCTACTTACAGGGCCCAGGAACCGCCGCAGAAATGTGCTCCAGCACTGGACACAGTGATGGTCCCTTCCCGCCTGATGGTCCACTGCACACGTGGAGGGACGCAGAGGGTCATTCACACAGGGCCGTGCTGCAGCAGGCTGGGTGGTGGGAGGGATGCGGGCCCTGCTGCCCAGGGAAGCTGGCAGGGCTCAGAGCAAGCGGCACTGGCCCGGCTCTTGGTGCTGGTGTCAGGAAGGCAGGTGGGGGCAGCGCCTCCCCAGCAGGGCCAACCTGTGGGGTGCCAGGGGCTCAAGGCCCTCGCAGCAGGGCCAACCCTGGGCTACTCTGGTGCTTTTGTGCCTTCCGCTCAAAAGCTGCCTGCCCATGTGACCTGATCCTTTCTGGGTCTCCGCACACCTGGCCACGCCATGGGGCAAGTCCCCGGGACCCTGGAGAGGATCACCTCTCCGTGGCTCAGAATGTGGCCTGTGAAGGACAAAGTTCTCTGAAGATGTAAACTGAGGGTCTCAGGCGGCGTGGGATGGTTCGGGGATTCCCCTGAATGGGCTTCAGGAATTCCATCTAAGCGTCCTCTCGTGGAGGACTGAGAAGAGGCCTATGTCCAGCTGAAGAGCCCACTTACCTGCCCCCATCACAGCCTCCCACAGGGAGGCTCCGAGGAGAGGCAACTTGGAGTGGGGGTCCACAGGGACCCCAGGGACCCCAGGTCCAGCAGAGCAGTGTTTCAGAAGTGAGTGGAAACCCCGGCCTCTTATGGGAGGCCTGACGGAACCGTTTCCTCAGAGAGGCATCTTCCAAAGACCCACTCCAGCCCAGGTGGAGAGCAAGCAGTCGGACTTGAGAGGAGCGAGCTGCAGATCCGGGGCTGCAGGGGCCTGAGAAGGCTGCCCCACAGCCCACAGGGGCTGCTGGCGACGGCAGTAACTGCACTGTAACTCAATGCTGTTGACGTGTTCTGCAGATGTGAGTGAGTCACCCTGAGCTCTTCTTCTTTCCAAGTAATTTTTGTTCTTCAGAAAGCAAATGCCTGACAACAGGTACTTACACCCTCTAGATTATAATGAAACTGCTTCTAATCCCACCTGGGGGAGCCCAAAAGCCCCAGGCACTGCCAAGGAGCCACAGGGGACCAGGGGGGATCTGTCGCTCCCCAGGACTCTGGCTGGTGGCCAGCGTCAGACACCACAGAAACTGAGGTTCAGTGCCTGGACGGGTCTGGAGAAGCGCCCGGTTGTTGTGGAGGCAACCCTGGAGTGGCCATCTGGGCAAGGCTTTTGGGGGGGCAAGACCCCCCCATGCAGAGCTGGGCACCTTGTGCAGGATGGCAGTGCCAGCTACGTCCAGCAGCCACTAGTCTCCACTCTCTTCCTACCCCTTCCAAGAGGCTGCTCCAGCTGCGTCCTCCAAGGACCCTGGGGAGCCAGCGTCCCTCAGGCTCACCAGTCCTGGGGAGCTCCCAGGCATGCATGGTGAAGAGCCTCAGCACCTGTCCCCAGCCATGCTGCCCTCTACCTGCCCCAGGCCATCCCTCACCTTTCCCCAGCCACCCTCCCCAGGAGCGGCAGCCCCTGAGCAGGTGCCCTTCGCAGGGAGCAGCCCAGGGCCACAGGGTGAGGGAGAGTGCTGGGAGAAACGGGTGGGGCGGCTTTCGCATGCTAAGTGCAGAGGCTGGTGGAGTCCCATAGCCTCTGGAGTGGCAGCAACCCCTGTTGAAGGCCCAGCCCTGGGAGCCCAAGGGGACCCCTAGAGCTGCACTAGGCAGCCTGCTGGGGGCAGCACCTGGTGCTGAGGGCTCTTTCACCCCTGGACTTCACAGAGTGGGCATCTGTCCCAATAACTGCTGGGACAGCAGGGCGAGGCAGCATCCCTGAACAGGACAAGCCCTGTGGACAGTGACCGTCCCCAGGAAGGATGAACACAGCTGTCCAGACCAGCTCGGGAGCAAGGGGCCTGGGGGTGGGCAGGCTCCGAGCTCTCGGCATCTGCTCCATTGCTGGGAAGCTGATGGGGTCTCACCAGGAGGGGGGCTTCCAGAGAAGGCCCTGCACTGAAGGGCCCGGGCCCAGGGCCCAGCTGCTCAGACCCTCCTGAGGTGGGGAGCACGGCAAGGAGGGCCACCTGGCATGCGAGGAGGCAGTCCAGGGGCACACAAGCACGCCACTTCGAGCCGAAGGCGCCTCAACTCCAGCAAACACAGGAGAGGACTTCTTCCTCCAAACAAACTCATGGCCAGGAACCTCCCCAGGAGAGGGACGCTCTTCACACAGGCCTGGGCGGAGCCTCCCCGGGGCTCGGGCACACGCAGGCACCCCACCTGCTCTTCTAAGGGCCCTCTCCCCCTGCTTGCATCCTCTGTTGCCTAACGGCCCTCCATGTGCCTCCCACCAAGGCAACGTCTGTGCTCAGACCACCTCCCCCCTGCCCTGGGCATCCATGGACTGTCCCTGGGACAGTCAGGCTGGGCCCCTGAGGCAAGGCCTGGAATTCCAGCCTCTGGATCCACAGCCAACTCAACCAGGCAGTGCCAAGAGGGGGCAAGCTCCGCAGAGGTCACGGTGGCCTCTTCCTACCCCTGGCTGGAGTGGGGCTAGGGTGGGAGCGGGAGGCCCTGCGGGGCCTAGGCAGGGTGGAAAGGGTCCCAGCAGCAGGTTTGCACCTCCTGGCCCCTCCTAATGTAGCCAGCGGTCCTGATATCCCATAGGGCCCAGGGACAAAGTCTTACACCATGCCCAAGCTGGTGAGGACTGTGTTCTCACAGCCACAGACAGTGGCTAGACCACCAGCGGCTCTCTCCATGGAGCACGGAACACCGGCTCCATGATATGATGTCCCCGAGCTGCAGGTGATGGGTGGGTCTGACCATGCCCCACCTCTTCAGGGCTCACCTGTCATCAGGGCGCGGCAGGAGTCTGCAGAAGAGCAATGCACCCAGCAATGACATGGTCCCACAGAGCCGTCCCAGCTCCCCTGGGACTCTCCTCAGAGCTCTGACTCAGCCACAAAAGCAGAGGCCCTGATACTTGGACACCAGAGCCTGCTACCCTATGCAGGGGACCCCCAGACACCCCAGTCATACTCCGCGAGGGATGAACTTGAAAAACCAGCACTGCTGAGGGCAGCCTGGCTTGGAACTTGGAACATCTGGCTCTGCTGGTCCTCATCTCCACCTCTGCACCAGCCACGCCTGCACCTGGGACTCGGTGTGCGCTCCTGGGCACCCGACCTCACGCCCAGCCTGCGCCCCACAGCAGACGGCCCACCAAACCCTGCCCCCAGCAATAACTGCCTTGTGGGCAGGAAACCTTGGAAAACATCAGCCTCTAGTGCCCCACAGGAGGGGTGGGGCCCAGTCCCCCTCCTCAGAGGCCTGGGGTCTCATCATGTGGACCCTGCGCTCCGACGGCTCCTTCTCAGAGGTAAGATCTCGTCAAGGGGACTTTGCACCAGTCTTTGTAACCATTAGACAAATGCAAATCAAAATCTTAGGCGCAGCACCTCTCCCCCCAGGGAAGGCTCATAGCTAGTGCTGGTGGGGACCAGGACATGGCCCTGGTGCCCTGTGGTGGGTGCAGAAAGCTGCAGTCTCGTGCTCCTCAGGGTCACACACAGAATGGCTCACAGGGCCTCCAGGAAGTCCCAGGCGCCCTGTGCACAGTGCAAAGTTCCAGGGGCGAAGACATGGGAGCAGCCAGGTGTCACCAACAAATGCGTGACGGGACACTGCTCTGCCTTAACAGGAGGGGATTCGGACACGATCCACCACATGGACAGACCTGAGGACATTTTACTACTTGAAATAAACAAGCACAGATGACAAGTATCTCATGATCCACTGAAGTAGGTGCAGAAGAGAGAACTGGGTGTCCCCGCCACTCCTGTCGCGCCTCACCCATGGGAGGTGGGCGGGCCAGGAGGGGAGCCCTCGTGGTTGGGTCTGTGCCCTTCCCCTGGGAGGTGGCCAGGCCAGGAGGGGAGCCCTCGTGGTTGGGTCTGTGCCCTTCCCCTGGGAGGTGGGCAGGCCAGAAGGGGAGCCCTCGTGGATGGGTCTGTGCCCTTCCCCTGGGAGGTGGCCAGGCCAGGAGGGGAGCCCTCGTGGATGGGTCTGTGCCCTCACAAGGAGCCCCCAAGAGCTCTCCCGCCCTCCTCCCCGCTGCGTGACACACAGCAAGGACACGCTGTCTACACCAGGAAGCCAGCCCCACCAGACCCCGAATCTGCATCCGTGCTGCCCTCCAGCCCCCACACGGTGAGCGCTGGCCTCCGAGGCTGTGGTGTGGTTGGAACAGCCTGAACAGAGTGGTCAAATCACAGGAGAAGGTGGGAGGCTGGCGGCGGGGCGGGCGGGGCGGGTGGGGACAGGGCTTGGGTTCTGCTGGAGGAGGTTCAGAGCTTGCTGCACAAGAGCGCCCTGTCGGAGGCTCCCAAAGGCGGCTGAGAGGGCAGCAGCACAGTGATGACCATCACGGTTTAAAAATGGAAAAACAAGCCAAGGACCAGACACAACAAATTCAGCTACTCTATCTCTGGGAGCTATGGCCCCAAGTTAAAGGGACCTCTGGCTGGGGACAGACCATTTCCTCGGACACAATCTGACTCTGCCCAGCCCTGAATGGGGGCCCTGCTTTGGAGGGTGCTGCAGGCTCATGCCCCCCCCTTGCAGAGCTGTCGTAGGTAGGGTGCTGGGTGCAGGGAGGCCTGTGCACCCCCCCCTCCAGGGAGACAGTCCCACTGAGGCACAGCCATATAAACAGATGCACCTAGGGCCTGCTGGACTCCCTGGGGCTGCTTCTCCAAGTCCCCTTTCCCCCCAGTCATGAGGCCACTATCCTGCCACGGCTGGATGAGGGCAGGACAGACTGGGCCTGGGACAGGCCTCACCCTACACACATCCCAAACACCCACCTGACAGCAGCAGCCCCGAGACCCTGGACGCCTGATTAGGCAGCTACTCGGGCAGGAAGGAGCCCTCGAACTGTACCACTAAACTGCATCTGCAAGAAACCCAGCACCTGCTCTCCTCTCCCCCTACAGCGACCATCTCCTGGCCAGCTGCCTGTTCAGAGCCAAGAACTGGTCAGAGGCACAGGAGCACAGGGGCTCTGCGGACCCTGGCAGAGGAGAGGGCTGCCTAGCTGTGCTAGTGAGGACAGGGACAGTGCCCTGGCAGGGGCACAGGGGCAGTAAAGGGGAGGGCATCCTGAGAGCAGAAAGACCCACCAGGGGCAGGTGGGGGCACAGATCCCCAGAGAACAGCACCTGTCCTGCCTACTGGCCTCGCCCACTGCCCTCGCCCCCTCAGGTGGTCTTTGCCCTCGGGGGCCCCAGTTTGGCCCTCTCTAGGCAGCTCAGCATCCCTAGTTTCTGAAACCTCTGAATGACTGGTGCTGGTCTCCCTCTCTCAGCCACTCCTCCTGAACCTGGTCAGAGCTACTGTCCTCTGCCGCAGGGCTGAGGGGCATCCCCACCTGCCTGACCCTGGTGCTTCCTCACACCCTCTGTGGCCCTGAGGGCACTGCTTGTGCTCCACTGGGAAAACAGGAGTGCAGAGGGGTCCCAGACCTCAGCGTCCCTGACAACCTCACCCTAAGGTCACCACCTTCACAAACGACAACACCACAGAGGCCGTGGCCACCTCCTGACATGGCAGACATCAACAGTGCCTCTGCTGGGTGTCTCTCCTGGGTGCGTTTCCAAGAATTTGTGCATAGGGGCTCAGCTGCTCTGAGCATCACCCTGTAGCAGCGCACAAGCGTTCGCTCCTGGTAGACGGAATGGAGGCAATTGATCGCATTCAAATCCCCTGCACAGGGGCTCTGGCAGCACAGCAATCCCTTTATTAAAAAGGGCTACGGAGCTTAAACAGGCAGTGTCCAGACAGCTGTGGGGACGGGAGGGAGGCCCAGCCGTCTGCCAAGCCCCGGACGGCCGACAGGAAGCGTCCACTGGAAGTGATTCATGAACAGCACAGCAGCTACCCCAAGGGCCAGTGCCACCCCCTGTCAGAGTGCTCTTGGGCTTCGCGGAGTTAAAATTACGCCCAATCTCTAGATATCACAAGGCAGGATGTCACCAGGAAGCTGGCCCAGAGGGACTGGAGGAGCGAGGCTCTGGGGGGCCACCAACGTGGAGGCACACGGGCCACCCACCTCAGTCCGGTCATCTTCGTGCCCTGGGTTCCAGTGTGGTCAACAGCAGCCTCGAGCCTCACAGGGGCTTCTGGACACCATGCAGCCTTTCTAAAATGCTTTCCCCTCAGGCCCAAGCCACCGCCTCCCTGGAGGAAGCCCTTAGTCCTGGGTGGACCTCAGTGCCCCAGTGTGGGCATCAGCCTCCGCCCTCTCACGTGGCAACCAAGGCTCCACGTGGCTGGGCTACCAGACCCCAGAGGGCCCGTGCGGACATCCCGGGCCTCCATGCCCTCCCTGACACTGCCCATTGGGGCTGATTTCTCCAGGAGAGAAAAGGAGCAGGAAGGAGGGTGGTCAGCTGCCCTGCTCCATGGCCCAGCAAGTCCCCGCCCTCTGCAGGCCCATGGGGAGGCCCCGCCTTACCTTGCCGAAGCTGCCCTTCCCGATGGCACGCAGGATCTGGAAGTGGTCGAAGTTCACTGCAGAATGAAACAGAGGATGCAGGTGAGGCGGCCAGAAGGCCCACACCAGGCGCAAGCCCCCCCAGGCAGCAGGAAGGCCCACATGGGATGCAAGCCCCCCAGGCAGCAGGAAAGCCCACACCAGGCGCAAGCCCCCCAGGCAGCAGGAAAGCCCACATAGGGTGCAAGGCCCTAGTGCTCCCCAGCACCTTGCACCCCGCAGCCCACCAGAGCCCCCGCTCCACCCTGCGGAGGGTCCACTGGGGCTCAGTGTGAACTCTGGCTCTTGTGCAAAGCAGGAAGCACTGAGCCCAAGTGGGAGAGGGCCGAGGCGGAGTAGCACCTCTTCTCAGGGTCCTCATGGGTGGGCACATGCAACTGGCCCACAGACAGGACACAGGTGACCAAGAGGAAACGCTGCCCTGAGCATCAGACCACTCACTCCCTGTAGTCCTGCCATCAGCAACCCCCTCGGAAGGCCACCTGCAGTCCCCAAAATTTACATGTGCATGGACGGGCAAGCCTGGGAGTCAGGGAACCCCTTTCTCTCCTTGGGAGCCTGCTGTCCCCCACTCTCCTGTACAGAGGAGTGGGAGGGAGTCCGTCTTGCTGGCCCTACTGGACAGGCCTGGGGGGCTGTGATGGCCCATGATTAGTAACGGAGAGGCTCTGCAGGGCCTGGTCATTCCTGCAGGGTCCACAGCACCCCTCCTGCAGGGGGCTTGCTAATCCCCACGGCCCTGGTGAGGGACACGCTGTGGTGAGGATAACCCCAAGTGAGCCCCTGAGACTTCCCACAGCCCTGCCTGAGCCCAAGGCTGCCCACAGCACGATGCCCTTCAGCACTGGGCTCAGGCAGCCTCGGGAGAGGCCCTCCAGCCTGCCCAGCACCAAGTCCGAACCCCAGGGCCCCCAGCCCATGAGGGCATGCACGTGCCTTGGCCCTTGCTGTGTGTGAGGCTGCTTAATGCAACACAGGCCTGGGTGGCGCTGGGTGGGTGGAAGGGGTGCTTCAGGGAGAAAGGATGGTGTAGGGCTGCCAGGGAGCCCCCAGGGAAGGGCCCTCATCCCACAGAGAGAACCGAGGCCATGTGCTCTCTTGCTCCGCTTTCCTCCATCCCACAGTCCCTGAGAATGCAGCCCCCGGCAGGGAAGCACACTGCCGCTGCCTGGCACGATTCCCAGAGTCTGCCAGGTACGAAGCGAAGGCCAGCTTCCCATCCTGACTGTCAGGAACACGAGGAAGAGCAAAGCAAGAGAGGCTGGGACGTGGCGGTGAGGGTCCCTGTGGGCACCGGCCAGCAGTGAGTCCCGAACACACTCTTCTCCTCCTCAAGCCCCGACACCTCGCCTCAGCATGAGGCCAGCCCAGAGAAGAGCCATCCTCGGAGGACATCACCCGCACGGGGCTGTGAGGACCCTGGGAGGGCACGGCCTGCTGCTGGCCCTTGCTGGGGTCTTTCTAAAGGGATCTGTTTGTTCTTGTCCTTGGCAACCTGTGCCAGTGCTGACTGGGCGAGGGGAGGCCAGCACAGCTCACACTCAGGAAGCGTCCAGGGGTCCTCGGGAGGAGCAGCCCAGTGACTGGGTGGGCAGCACAGAACTGGCTTTTGTATCTGCACTGTGGAGGAGGACAGCACAGTGTCCAGGAGGGCACAGGGCCGAGCTGGCAGCCATGCAGCCTGGGGCGATGTCTTACTGGGAAGCTCTGAGCCAGGGAACTTCTGCCCACCCAGTCCACACCAGGCCAGCTGCTGCTGCCCAGATGCTCCTGCCCAGATGCTCCCAGGCTCCTACAGAGGCACCAGACGCTTGCAAGTCTGTGGTTGGACAAAAGCCTCGCCCTTCCAACAGCGCTGAGGACGAAGCATGACGCTCGTGCCACCTCCAGGGACACCTGGAATCACTGGGCCACAGTCTCAGCCACCTGCCCAGTAGGTGCCTGGAATCCAGTCCAGCACCACCTGGGAGGGGGACCACCTGCTGAGCCACCCTGGTGCACAAGCTCCTGACCACCTAGCTGCGAGCACCTGACCGTGTCACTCAGCACCCACTGCAGCTTAAAGGAGGCAGCGGGGTGGGCATCCTCCTGCCCTAGGGTAGCTTGCTGGAGTCCCGCCCTGCAACCCGCTGCAGCTAGCACAAGGCAGAGCTCGAGCACCGAGCCACGGGAACTTGGCCAAGACAAACACCATGTTTAGGGAAGAAGCACTAGTTTCCAAGTTGAGTCTCTGCTGGAGAGAAGGACGGGAAATGAAACACACGGAGCAGCAGGTCTGGGGCGTAAGGGAGTCCCCGCCAGGCTTCTCGCTGCACGCTCAGACACCCGCAGTGTGTCACCACTGAGGGTATTGGCAAGGAGAGCTCTCGGGGAAGGAGAGCTGGCGCGGTCTGTGGGCACAGAGCCAGCTGTGCCAGCAACCGACAGGTGAGGGGGGTGTGTGCTGCTGGCTTGGATGCTGGCCTGTGGCCTCCCGCCAGCCCTCAGCTTCCAGTGAGGGCAAGGGAGGTGCAGTCAGCGCCAGCAGCCCAGGCCATTGGGGTCTGTGGCTTTGGGCACGACTTTGCCCACTTCCTGCTGTTATGGGCCAGGCTATACAGGCAATGACCAAACGGACTCCGTTTGGCCCTGAGACTCCAGTCCTGGAAGGCATGCTTCTGCCAGGGAAAGCCCACCTCTGCACCCATCACCAGCTGCCTCGCACAGCACGCTTGGCAACCCACAGTGGCAATTCTTGCACAATGTAAAAGTGTTCTCTCTTACAGTCTTTATGTCAGTAACCATTCTTTAACTTGTACTCAACTACGGAGGTTTGGGCCCACTTCCTTTCCTGCTTATGATTTTAGATCTCATGACGTTTATGGTCATAGCAACACAGCAACAGCCACTTATGCTCTAACAAGGTTTTGGGCTATAAGAGGTGGACTCAAACCCTGGAAGGGGGTCACAGGGTGTGGACTTGCAGCCTGCCCATGGCCCACAGCTGGTGGATCCAGACCGCCAAGTGGTGAATAAAGTTTCCATCTCCTGCTTTGTGATTGACTCTGTGGTTTATCGCAATCTCACCTTAACACTATACCTAACCAGGAGGGCAGCCACACGGACAGGGGTCCCAGACAGTGGCCCCCAGACGGGCACAGAGAAATCCCATGTGAGACGGCAATCCCCGGTGTGGCTGGCAGACACCTTGAGGCAGGCAGAGTGGAGTCCCTGGGCAGGGCACACATTGCAATCCCCACCAAAGACCCTTCCAGACAGCTGCCTCCCAGGCACTCTGCCCAGACCCCGCCTCAGTCCTCAGGGTGCCAGGGGACTACATGGGGTACCCATACGCCTGCTGCCCACCCTGACAAACAGGTTCCTACCTGGCTCCTGACCACCCGGCTGGGGTGGGAGCACTTGACCATGACAATAAGCACCACCACAGCTTACATGCCCCCACCCTCCAACTCAGTCCAGGCCAGGGAGGAGCAAACCCAAGGCTTGCCCATGTCCCTCCCCTGGGGCCTGCTATTCGCAGCCCAGGAGGGTCTCAAGTTTCCTGTGGCGGGGCCAGGACCTCCCCTAACTACCTGCCCTGCCTAGCTCCCAGACAGGTACTCAGCCCCATTTCTGGTTCCTAAAGGAGATGGCAGCTCTTGGTCCAGCCCTTACAGAGGTAATTAGGGAGGAAACCACCAGCAGGAATCTGTCAACACAGTCGTCTTATTGGAGGGCTTTTCCAAGAGCAAGACTTAGCAGTCTGATGTGGTAAAAGCCACCCTGCCCACATCCCATTCAGACGGCTCCCTCTGTGCAGCACAAGAAAACCCATTCTGGTGGCCTTTCTGACAATCCCCAAGTCTGAACCCCAAGTGTGCACCAGTTAGAGGAAGGACAGAGCTGGCAGGCCCCTGGGGGTGCCAGGCCTCCGTGCAGGGCCAGCATCGGCCCCACAGCCACATGAAGACATTGTTGCTGTAAGAAAATCAAAGCACAAATTCCTGACTGCCCAAACCTGCCCATTAACAACAGCTTCCCCTCCCAGGCTCTGACGTGGAACCCCCACGACCTCCCTGGGCACAGCAGCCAGGGGACTCAGCCCCACTGTGCCCAGAAGAGGAGCCTGGGGCCCTGCAGTGCCTTCTCAGCCCCTTCCCCACTTGGGAGATGCACACTGGGGTCAGGGAGATACTAACAGGCCGAGGAGCGGGGATAGGCAGGAAGGGGTGGGGTTGCTGTTTTTCACAAATTTGTTGCAGAGGTATTTCGAAAGCTGATATTTGGACAAAAACGTGAGGGCCTGCGGCCGGGTACCTGGACTGAGCAAGACTGGCTTGCACGTTCTCCAGGGTGATGGGCTATGTGAGGCCAAGGCCACTCTCCCCTAACGCAGGCAGCTCTTAAAGCACAATGTGGGTAAAAGGACAGCCACTTCGACTCCTGGCCATCCTAGGCAGCATGTACATGTTCCCCACAGGAACCAAGGAGCTGCTGGGGAAGCGGCCTGCCTGTCCTGTGCCTGGGCAAGACACGGCTGGGAGTCCCAGCCCCACGGCCCACTCCACTGTATGTAGCAAGCTGAGGGACACAGCCTCTCCCCAGTGCAGATAAGTATTTTAAAATCAAGGCTTTAAAATTCATTCTTCAGAGGTCTCTGCTTTGCAGCACTGGCTGAGGGAAGCTCAGTCGTTGCTATGGGAACAGACTCTCCTTCCGCAGGTGCGCCAGGAGGTGTCCTGCGAGCCACCTGGGAGGCCCACCAGGCCCCGTCCACAAAGGCTGCCGGCTGGGCTCAGCTCACAGACAGCTCTTGTCACTGTGGCCCAAGCCCAGTGCCCAGATGGACTTTGTTCTGTCTCATCCAACCTCGAGGCTCAAGTAGGGGCAAAGAGAACCATGCCAGAGGAAAGGCGAGGGCCTCTCTTCCTGAAAGTGGTCCTCACGCATGGCCCTGCTCCCGCTGGCCTCACACACATCACTCCTGCCTCCCGGGCCCGCGGGATACGAGGACTGTGCTGTGAGCAGGCGAGCTCCGGACAGGAGCCGCCAGCACATCTGGCCGGGACACGGACCCATGAGCCCTGGTCCTGCCATGGCGGGTGAAGGGTAGCTGGAGGGGCAGAGGGAGTGGTCACCTCCAAAGAGGGTCCGAGGCCACTGTGAGAGACAGGGAGAGGGAAAGCCATAGCAAGAGCCACTGTTAGCCACCTCAAATCTGAAGCAGCAGGAGAAGGTGATGTTTGACATTTCCCACCAGCAACAAAATGACCCCGTCCTTCCGTGTGCCTGCCCACTCTTTCCCCAACTCCCACGGAGCTGCTTGGCTCTGGCACTTGGTTCACAGTCCCCGCGGCAGTCCTGGAAGGGTCACTTTCCAGACTAACTGTTGGGCTGAGCAGCCCTTCCATGAGCCAGGGCATTTCTTACAACAGAAGAAACAGCCCACACCGAGGGGGCAGAGAGAAGACGGCCGGGAGAGTAAAAATAGACCTGCTACGGCTCCGTGAGTCACCCTGTTGTTGCCAGCCAGCAGCCCCTGCTGCGGGAAGGCCTCCCCCGCAGACCGACACCCGTCCTGGCGCCCTTGGAGGCCTAGCACCTGAGTGCTGGGCGGCTCTTGGAGAAGCCAGGGCAAGGCAACTGCCCAGTCACAGGACCGTCCTGGCTCTGAACGCAGTCAGGGACCTTCCCTGCCACGGCCTGCCTCATCATCACCAGGGGAAGCCTGGACCTCCAATTGGCCCGAGGAGTGCCACACCAGCAGTGGGGAAGCAGAGTTCTGCCATACATCCCCTGACCACGGACTCCTGCCTGAAGGGAGTCTCCCTATCCAACTTGGTGAGGCCCTGCGCTCCCCAGAGCACAGGCAGCCCCGGCAGAAGGAGCGGACCACACTGGGGACCTCCCAGGGCACAGCGCCAAGGAACCTCCTCTGAACACTCAGAGCCCAGTGCCTCCTGCCTGCCACAGGCTGCCCCAGACACAGGCAGGACCAGCTTTCACAGTCACCAGAGGGCCGTGGGTGACCCCATGTTCCCAGGCACGAACGCGTGAGCAGGAGAGTCCAGCACGGGCTCTCAGTAAAGGAACACAGGGCCTAGCAGAAAAGACTGGTTCTTTATCTAACCTGGCCCCCTGGCAGCGCTGGCCACCATTTTTTGTAGCCCCTGGGAATGTCTCCAGCTCTAGGGACGGGGTGTTCACCTGTTGGAGATAGGAGAGTAAATGTCTGCTCGGGCTCTGACCCTGGACTCCTCTATCTACAGGGGGGACTTGAAGCCTGTGGGGCATGCCAGGTGATGGACAGTCTTTTGGGTATTGCCCATGGATCTCAAAGGACCCAGTCAGCCATCTCTCCATCCTCCATTGTCCATCCCCAGGCAGGGCAGCAGGCAGACCCCAGGGGCCAGGACTATGGTCAGTGCCCTCCTAAGCCCTGGTATCCTTCACTGCCACCCAAGTGGCTGGGGCTTTTGGCCTCAGTTGGCACCTGCCTGTCAGACCACAGGGCGGCCAACTGGGCATCTTGTTCCAGCGGCACCCCTGAGCCCCCAGGCCTTGCCACCCACCCACTGCTCACCCCTGGGCTTTTCCTGAAGGCAGGCTGGCCTCAGCTGCTCCCCTGAGAGCAATCCCCACCATGCTGATGGGCCTGTCCTTGTCCCCTAACCTGGGATCCCACGCAGACCTTTCCCACAGGGCACCAGCTGAGTGGGAGTGACATCAGGGGTGGCAGCAGGGCTCAGACCCCAGATCCAAAACAGTCCTGGCCTCTTCCGCCCAGGATGGTGCACAGAGCCAGGGCCTGGCACTGGCCTCCATCCTGGACCCTGTGGGGCCACAGTCTCACCACCCCCACCTTATTTACAGCAGAAACTCCAGCGGAGCCCAGCTGCTGCTTCCTGCCTGCCTGGTCACGGGGCCCTGCAGGCTGAAGCAAACTGGATCGGTGCCCCCATGCTCCTGCTGATACCCCAGGCAGCACCGGAAACGTCCATAAATGATGTATCAGGACAGTGGCTGATAATACAGCATCTGCAGGCCAGCCGCACTCAGCTCCCGGACTGTGGGAAGGCCTCCTGGGACACAGGGAGTGGCCCTTAGCAGCCAGAACTCAGGGTTCTCCCAAAATGGTGGGCAGCAGTACCTCCCCAGGGCCACCTGGAAGGGTCTTGCAGTTCAAGGCCTGGCCTCTCCCATCACTCCAGGTGCTCAGCATCCCTGGGACCACCAGGGACAGGCCTGGGAGGTCCCAAGTACATTTGGCCCTTGCCTCAGGTGAGGCTGGCCCTGGGAGCTCACGGTACAGACCCAGGAACACCAAAATGCATGGGCCCAGAATCACAGTGGAGTTGCCCTGGCACAGGGTGGGTTTGGGGAGTGGAGAGGGTGCCAGCTAGATCTGCTCTGGTGACCTGGTAACACCCTGGCACTGAGATCTGGGGAGACCCAGCTATGTGGACCCCCAGGACTTTCACAGGAAGCAATGTCCAATGCTTCAGCACCGGGCTGTCACTCTGCGCCCACTACCTCTCGTCCAGCACCACGTGGAGCTACCCACTGGGCCGTGACAGTGGGAGGGCGGCCCACTGCCGGGGTGGTGCCCAGAGCCTGGTGCAGCGAGGGCTTCCCAGCAGACAGGCGAGGGTGCGCTTTATATCTCACACATTAGCACTTCCACGCAGGCAAAAACACCTCCCCAGACTGCCGGCACCACATGGCCCGTCCCACAGCCTCCCCTTTCCAGGAACAAGCAACCATAGCAACTTGTGTCCATGGCCATTCACCAAGGACAGCCAGGGCAGCGGTCCCCTTCCTCCTCGGCCTGGCCACCTGCCACAGGAAGGAACCTGACAACCTGCACTCACGGGCCCACCTTTTTGCCCTACCCCTCCCAGCCCAGCAGGGACCGGCATGCGGCTCAGGGCTGGTCCCCTGGCACCCTGCCAGCCCCTGACCACGCAGAGTGCACACTGATGCCTGAGCAGGTCCTCAAAAGGAGTCACTCGCTGCCTCTGGAGAGAAGGTCTCAACAGAGACCTAAACAGGCCAGGGGCTTGCGGCCACACACCAGAGGTCTGCCAAGAACCCCAGGACCACGGCACCCAGATGCCAACACACCCAGAAGACGGACAGCAGAACCTGTTCTCTGCACCGAGATCCCACCCAGACACAGGCAAGGGTGAGGACAGCCCATTCCCCAAAAACTGCTAATGGGAACAGTGGGAAAAGAGGACGTTCAATTAAAGGCATTCACCCCACACTGGCCCAAACAGGAGTCCCTGCTCGGGAGGCCCCTCAGCAGGCACCAGGGCATGGCCATCTCCCCTCCCACATGGCAAAGCCTCCCAAGCCTGGAAGGAGAGTGCCGGGGTCGGACAGCACTGCCAAGACGAGTGTCTGCAACCTCCACCTGCAGGCCCAGAGGTGAGGGGCTCCTGGCAGGGGCTGGGCCACAGCCAGAGTGGAGGTCCTCCCGTCACCGCCCTAAGGAGGCCTGTTTCCTGCTGCACCTCCTCCCCAGGGGCACCCTCACAGCTCTGCAGGGCCACCTGCCCCGGCCAGGGCCCCAGGCTTCACAGGCGTGGACCAGTCCTGACCGGGAACTGAAGCCTCCTGCTCAGGACACAGCTCCTGACCTCCTTGCTCTCAGGCTGTGGAGCCACACCTGCCCTGGGGTCTGAGCAGTCCCCACCTTCGGCCAGAACCCTGCGGGTCCTGGGTATCCATAACTCATGGACAGCCCCATTCACAAGAGAGAACGCCAGAGGCCTCTCCAGGGCAGGGCACCAGAGGCAGCCTCAGGCAGAGAGAGGAAGGGACTGGAGGGAAACCCCCTCCTAACCCTGACCACCAGGCACCAGGAGGGATGTGGCACAGGAGGCCACCAGCCCACTCACTCACCTCTCAACTCCTGGGGGGAGGTAGCCAAGGTCAACACATGCCCTGGAGGCCAGTGGGAGTGGGCAGCAGCCCACAAAATGTAGACTCAACGTGGGCCCCGCCCCAATCCTTGTGGCCCACTCCCCAGGTCCCAGCTCACCACAATGGGGGCTGACCACAGGAAGAAAGTCCTCCACGTCTGGCAGAAGGGAGGTGCCCACGTCCTCCATCAGGACAAGGGGCTCTGGGTGCTCAGGCAATTGCCAAGGCAGCAGGCATGGTGCACTCAGAAAGTCTGAGGAGCATGCACAAGCATAAGTTGCACGCCAGATGTCTTTACATGCTTACACTCATGCCACACACACGCCGTGGGCACATGGCGCTCACACACCCACATGCTCACACTCAACTGACCCAACACAGTAGGCAGAGGACAAACCTGCACACCCACAAGCTCAAACACACTCCACAAACACACCTAGGGCAGAGAAAGCTCCTGCACAGCCTCACACACACACTCCACCTACACACAGTGGGCACAGGACGCTCCTGCACACCCTCGTGCTCATACTCCACACCACACTGTTGGCAAGGACGCTCCTACACACCCTCACACTCACACTCACTCCACCCAAACACCATGGGCACAGGGCGCTTCTGCACACCCACAGGCTCACACTTGATCGACACAGAGTAAGCAGAGGACGCACCTGCATACCCACAAGCTCACACGCACTCCACAAACACACCGTGGGCAGAGGACACTCCTGCACACCCTTATGTTCACACTCACTCCACCCACACACTGTGGGAAGAGGACTCTCCTGCACACCCTCATATTCACACTCACTCCATCCACACACTATGGACAGAGGACACTCCTGCACACCCTCATGTTCACACTCAATCCATCCATGCACTGTGGGCAGAGGATGCTACTGCACACCCTCACGCTCACAGTCAACCCACACACCATAGGCACAGGGTGCTCCTGCACACCCTCACACTCACATTCCACCCACACACTGTGGGCACAGGACGCTCCTGCACACCCTCACACTCACATCCATCCACACACTGTGCGGAGAGGATGCTCCTGCACAACCTCATGCTCACACTCCACCTTACACTGTTGGCAGAGGATGCTCCTACACACACTCACACTCAAACGGCACTCCTACACACCCAAAGGCTCACACTCAGTCTACCCACACACCGTGGGCACAGGACGCTCCTGCACACCCTCACACTCACACTCTACTCACACACTGTGGACAAAGGACGCTTCTGCACACCCTCATGCTCACACTCTCCCACCCACACACTGTGGGCACAAGCTGCTCCTGCACACCCCATGACTGCACTCCGCCCACACACCATGGGCACAGGCTACTCCTGCACACCCTCATGCTCACACTCATTCCACCCACACATTCTGGTAACAGGGTGATCCCGCACACTCTCATGCTCACACTAACTCCACCCACATGCATTGGGCACAGGAAGCTCCTGCACACACTCACACTCACCCCACTCACACTGTGGGCACAGGACACTCCTGCACACCCTCACGCTCACACTCACTCCATCCATGCACTGTGGGCACAGAATGCTCCTGCACACCCTCACACTCACACTCACTCCACCAACACACTGTGGGCACAGGATGCACCAGCACACCCTCACAATCACTCCAGCCACACACTGTGGGCATAGGATGCTCCTGTATACCCTCATGCTCACACTTAGTCCACCCACACACCATGGGCAGAGAACGCTCCTGCACACCCTCACTCACACTAACTCCACCCACACACTGTGGGCACAGGACACTCCTGCACACTCTCATGCTCACACTCACTCCACCCACACACTGTGGGCACAGGAAGCTCCTGCACACCCTCACACTCACACTCACTCCACCCACACACAGTCGGCACAGGATGCTCCTGCACACCTTCACGCTTATATTCCACACCACACTGTTGGCAGAGGATGCTCCTACATACCCTCACACTCACACTCACTCCACCTAAACAAAATGGGCACCGGACACTCCTGCACACTCTCACGCTCACACACTCACTCCACCTCTGCAGGAGTAGAGGACGCTCCTGTACACCCTCATGTTCACACTCACTCAACCCACACACTGTGGGCAGAGGACGCTCCTGCACACCCGCACACTCACACTCACTACACCCACACACTGTTGGCATAGGACACTCCAACACACCCACACGATCACACTCAGTCCACCCACACCATGGGCAGAGAACACTCCTGCACACCCTCATGCTCACACTCACTCCACCCACACACTGTGGGCAGAGGAAGCTCCTGCACACCCTCATGCTCACACTCACTCTACCCACACACCATGGGCAAAAGACACTCCTGTACACCCTCATGCTCACACTCACTCCACCAACACACCATGGGCAGAGGACGCTCCTGCATACACTTATGCTCACACCCACTCCACCCACACACTGTGGGCAGAGGATGCACCAGCACACCCTCACGCACACACTCACTCCACCCACACACTGTGGGCAGAGGACACTCCTGCACACCCTCACACTCATACTCACTCCACCCACACAGGCTGACAGGGAGCCAGGGCAGGCTCTGGAGGGCAGGCCAGCTTGGCAGTGACGAGAGGCTGGGGAGGGGTTATAGGCACAGGGCCAGCAAGCAGCCACACTCCATCTCCACCTCTCCCACCAAGCACTGGGTACTTGGGCCATCACTGCCTGGACCGCTGTATCAACCAACCCAAAGCCAGGCCAGTGGACAGAGGCCTGCAAAGCCCCTCTAGCCCATCCAGGCTCCCTCAGCCCCTCGGCCCCCAAATGGCTCCTCTGCCTGTGACACATACTCTCTGGGTTCAGAGGGGCAAAGCAAACAAGCTGCACCAGGGGTCACGCCCTGTTAGAAGGAGGGAATCCAGTGCGGAGCACTCGTCTTTTCCCTTGAAATCTGGCCATAATGGGAGAAGTTAGCGTAGCATAGAATTCGTTCTAATCCTAGAAGTCTCTGGTATACCTCAGACCACACCTGTGTGCATGTACCTATGGGTGCAGCTCTGTGTGTGTGTGCATGTACCTATGGGTGATCTCTGTACACATGCATTCATTTGTGTGTGTGTGTGTGTGTGTGCGTGTACCTATGGGTACAGGTCTGTGCGTGTGTGTGTGCATATACCTATGGGTGCAGCTCTGTGTATGTCTGTGAGCATGCATGTACCTATGGGTGCAGCTCTGTGAATGTATGTGCATGTACCTAAGGGTGCAGCTCTGTGTGTATCTGTGTGCATGCATGTACCTATGGGTGCAGCTCTGTGTGTGTGTGCATGCATGTACCTATGGGTGCAACTCTGTGCATGTGCATGTGCATGTACCTGTTGGTGCAGCTCTGTGCATGTGCATGTGCATGTACCTGTTGGTGCAGCTCTGTGCATGTGTGTGCATGTGTGTGTGCATGTACCTATGGGTCCAGCTCTCTATGTGTGTGCATGCACATACCTATGGGTGCAGCTCTGTGTGTGTATATGCATGTGTGTGTGCATGTACTATGGGTGACCTCTGTGCACATGCATTCATTTGTGTGTGTGTGTGTGTGCATGTACCTATGGGTGCAGCTCTGTGTGTGTGTTTATGTATGTGCCTATGGGTGATGCTCTCTCTGTTCACGTGTATGTACATGCATGTGCCTGTGGGTGCAGCTCTCTGTGTGCTCATGTGTGTGCCCAGTTCTATGCATGATGTGCCCAGCTCTGTGTATGTGTGTTCATGTGTGTGCATGCTTATGTCCATAGGTGCATCTCTGTGCATGTGTGTCCTTGTGTGTGTGCAGTGCCTATGGGTATAGCTCTGTGCGTGTGCCTATGTCTGCATGCATGCGTGTGGGGTATGTGTGTACATGTGTGCACACACAGTGGCAGAGCATGGAGGTCATGCACAAGGTCTTCTTTGAGTGGGTTTATTAGGTTCCCAGCTCAGTGGACAGATACATCCTGCCAGAGAAGTTGACAGATATATCCTACCTGGAAGTGCCTGGGACCCCAGAAGGTTCTGAGCTCTGGGTGTTGGATGCATTCTGAGATTCTGCTGAATGAGCCAGATCTTCCCTGGAGACCTCAAGACTCTGTCAGCCCCGCGAGCTGCTGAGGGAGCACCTGGGGCAGGGCTTGAAGCATGTGGCCTCACAGCCACTTATCACCATCACTGCTTCGCAGAGCTGCCACCTCCTCCCTGGGCTGGCTGCTGGGCCTCAGCTGGCTGATGGACTGGTTTATCTGCAAAGGCCTGGAGCCTGCTCACCAGCTGGCAGGCAGTGTGCAGCCCTGCCCCGCAGGTTGGCTCCCCATCAGACCCTGGCTGCCCCTGCAGCACATCCTAGACCACTCTGAACCCTCACCTCACCTTGCAGAAGCAGGGTGGCCCTGGGTCCCCTTCAGGCCAGGCCCTCCTCCATGCCTGCGGGAGTGCAGATGCCAGTTGCAGTCAGAGCAGCTTTCTCGGCGCTGGAGGTCACTGTGGGAGCAGTCCAGTGAGAGTCCTGGGCCTGTCATAGCCACAACAGCAGCCTCTCCTCCACAGGCCCTGCTGCTCCCTGAGCCAGGCCCCTTGCAAGGTGCATGCAACCCAGACCTGCACCCATTCCTCACTCCCTGCCAGCCCTGTGTTTGCTGTGCTCACAGCCTCCTGGCAACCAAGCTGGGGTTTGCAAACTGGAACCTCGGCCAGGCCCCACAGAAGCCACACTGACAGAGGGTGCCCATGGTCAGGAGGGACTCGGGAGCCTGCCGCAGGCAGCCTGGGTTGGCTAAGTGACACCCCAGGCTCTCATCCTTGTTGTCTGTGAACTTGTCACCTTGTACAGCAAAGGGACTTTGCACAGGGGAGTATGTGAAGGATCTTCAGAAGGGAATCGGATCCTGGGTTGGATCCTGGTTGTAACCACAGCATCCTTGTAAGAGGGTGGCAGAGAGATGTCCCAAGGAGGCCTCGGTGCTAACACTCAGCCAGGCTGTGGAGGCCACCCCACGGGGTTTTGATGAGGGAGGAAGAGGCCAGAGCCACAGTCTGTGAGGAACGCAGCCAACAGCAGCCGGAAGAGGTGGGGAGGGGCTTCTTCCTGGGTGCAGCCCTGCCGCCATCGACCTCAGCTTGGCAGGAGCTAAGCCCCAGCAAGGCTGAGAGGAGGGCACGTGGGGCCTTAGTCAAATGCCAATCTTCACCAAATGGGGATAAACAGAAGCAGCACTTCACTGTTAAGGGAAAGCTACTATTTAAAATTCCATCCCACAGTAAGTGGATGGTTTCATTTCAGACTTTTTCTTTGCAAAGAAATTTGCATGTGCTTTGATGGAAAGTCGATACTTGAAGATTAACAAACCACACCACTGTTCCTTCTGCAGGAAAGGTGTCGACAAGCCCTCCACCAGGCTGTGGAGGGCACACCATGGGGTTCACATGGCCCAAGGAATGGGCTGCAGTGCGGCTGGCCATAGAGCCTGCCCCTGCCCCCCCCCAGGGTGTCCTCACTGTGCCCACATTCTTCAAGCCCTGTCTGCAGAGTAAGCCTGGCCAAGTTCAAACTAAAGCTCTGCAGGGACGGAACCTGTCCAGTGGCTCCTCAGCAGATGGAGCACCTCCATCTCGTGGTCACCTGCAGCTCAGGGTCAGCAAAGGCCAACTGGGGCCAGGTCACTCCTAGGAGTCCTTCAGAGAGCCTCCATCCATGCTTTTTCCCAGCTCCAGAGAGGGTGTCACACAGAGGCCATGACAGGGACCCGAAGAACACAGCTTCCACACCACCAACCTCCGAGGACCAGCACCATACACAGCCACAGTGCACACATTAGGGTGTCCCCAGGACAGGACAAACCACCACTCCTTCCCATAAAGGGGAGAGGGTAGGGGAGTTGTCCCTGGTGCTGCCACTCCCTGTCCAGCCCTAGCCCAGGCTTCTCTGGCTTCAGCCTGGACAAGCACGTCCAATGTCCAAATGCCTGCTGCGCCTTGGAACCATGCCCACTGTACCCACACCCATGTCCCCTCACAGTCCCACAGGGCTGCAGGCTGGGCAAGTGGGAAAGGGCAAAGGAGCTGGGGCCAGGGACAAATTACTGTCTGCCCACTGAGGGGAGCAGGTCCTGGCCGGGCCTTGACAAGTCTGAACTTGGTGCCAGGGACAAGCAATGCCAATTAGTCCCTTTGAGCAATGGGAGAGCCTGTGTGTCTTACTCCACAATGACGTCAGGGTCACATGCCCTCTTTCTGACTCTCTGCAGACACGTTTCCTCCGACCATGCAAAATTGCACAGCAGGACTCAACCGTGGGGCGTGGGGCTGCTGCCCCACACTGAGAGCCACCATCCTCATGACTTCAGCGGCATGCACAGGGCCCTGGGCCACAGGCTGCCTGCCGGCTTCCCTTGGGCTCCGTCCGTCCGTTTCCCTTTCCCACAGACCCCCTGCAGTAGTGAAGCGCTGGCTGGGCCAGTTCTCCAGGCAGCTCCATGCTGCTCCTGTCTCCTCCCCCTCCTCCAAGAGGGAGCACAGTGCTCCACCCTTTGTGGGAAGGAGCAGTTACTGGGAGATCCGGCAGCCCAGAGAGCCCCTGTCCTCCCCAGCAGCCTGTGACCTTGCACAGGGGAAGTGGTAAAGGCCAGGGCCCAGGGGTGGCTGGGGGGGTCAGGAAGCCCAGAACAGCTCGCACTAAGCTCCCACCCCTCCCGAGGCTAGGCTCCTGGTAGGTTCCGACACCACATCTTTGAGGATCAATTTCTGACCACCAATCTCCAGTCCACAGGTGGATGACAGAAAGTGGGATAAAGGTAATAGGAGAATTTTTCAAGGAAAGATACAGAAGGGTGCTAAGAGGAGTCATGAGACACCAAAGGACTGAGAAGCCTGGGATCAGCCCGTGTCGGAGGCACAACCCCACATCCTCCGGCCGTCCTGTAGACCCATGGCACCAGGGCACAGGTGTGGGTCAGGACCCCCTGAGCTGTGAGTCTCTAAGAAGGCTGGGGAGAGGGTAGGTCAGGGGCCCTTGGAGTATCTGCAGCCGACAAACACGTTAACGCACAAAATGCCTCCAACCCCAGGCTCCTCCCTTCCCAGGCTGGTCCACTTGGCCTGAGGGTCCTGAGCAAATGTAGGGTTGGCTCTCCCCAGGGCTTAGCCACCAGGCTCAGGCTCCAGAGGAACAGGCCCAGCCGGCCTCCCACCACCTTTCCTGCCCAGCTCCAGAGACGCTCCTGGCCTTGGAAGGGGGCCTGTTTGGGGCCAGCTGGATTGAATTAAGGCCAGCCATGATGTCCAGACAGAAGCTTCCCTTCCCTTTGTTGTTTCTGAAAACAAGAGCCATAAACGGAGCAGATCTAGGATCCGCTCAGGTCTGTGCTTTCCTGCATGGGTCCTGGCCAGGAGACGAAAACCATGTAAACAGGTGGTTTCTGCAGATGAAAACCCACTCTCCAAAGCCCTCGCTGCCCCCTGGCCTGGGCTCCAGGACCCCAGGGGCCCAAACGCCAGCAGGAGAAACACCAACTTCAGAACCGAGCTGAGGTAGGTGGGGGCTCTTCCCACACAGTGGTCACCTCCGTCCAGCCACAGACCCGCAGGCCCAGCAGGGAGGATCTGAACACTCCCTGGAGACTGCCACCCCCCGCCCCCAGGAGCCATCCACAGTGAGAGGACGACTGTGGGAGGAGCTCCCAGAGGGCCCCGGCCCAGGGTGTGGTGCAGGGGTGGGCTGCCTCTGCTGGGGCCTGGGCCAGGGCCTCCAGCCACCAGCCACGTTCCCATCTCTGGCGGTGCGGCTTGCACCAGCGGGCGAGAGGCGCTAGGTTTCAAAACACTCCAGCCAGGCACTGTGCTGAGCCAGGGCCAGGCCCTGCTTAAAACACCCAGCAGAACTTCAGAGGCACCAGCAAGACAGCAGCTCCCCAAAGGGCTTTGCAGAGGTGCCCACCGTCCTCGCCCCAGGGAGAAGCCAACTCACCCCTCCTGGGCCACATGCCGGCACAGGGCCACCATTTGTGCTATCCCCCTTCCCAGGTGTCAGGCACGGCTGGCTCTCAGCACAGGCCTCTGAGACTGCTCTTGCCCCCTGCGGTCTAAATGCAGTGTCAGCTCTGTGCTCCGAGGGCACCACGAAGAGCATCCTGGTCATTGGCTCTGGGAGACCAGCAGCCGTAGTTTACACATATCAGCCACCAGCAGCCATGTGTGACTCTGCTGCACCCTGTTCACTGTCAGAGGGAGGAGAAGGAGCAACAGCCTTGGGGGTGGCCCAGGACAGGAGAACGCTGGCCAGGAGGAAGGTAGGCCATCACCAGCCGGTCCCAGCCCTCTGACCTGATGCCTGAGGAAGGGAGGCAGAGAGGCGAGCCTGGCCTCTTCACCAAGGCCGGTAAAGGCACAGCTTGCTACCTGCAGGCCACAGCAGCCCTGGGTGGGTTTGGGGAAGCACAGTTCTTCCCAGGAGCTACAAAAGCCAGGATGGTCCCGCTGCATTCCACACCCAAGGGTCCTCTGCAGAGTGGGAGGCGAGGGGGAGGGGGCCACAGGGCTGTCGTGGCCATGACCCCAGCATCACAGAGAGGGGAGCCACATGCCTTCTGGCTTCCTATGACCAGCTGCTGCCTCCCTGGCTGCCCCCAGAGCCCGGCTATAGCTCCCACTTCTCCCTGAACTCCACCAGGGAGCCACTCCCACACCGTGCAGGTCTCCCTGAGCCCCAAGCTGACAGAATGAAGCAGAAAACAGGCTCTGGGGGCCCAGGTGGTCAGTTAACCCTCCTCTGTTGCTGGCACTCAAGAAAACAGAAGCAGACCCTGACAAGAGGGGAGCAGGGGGTACCTACAGACCAACAGAGGAACACTCCACATGGACGGCCCCTCGACAGCCAGCAAATCCCCTTGAAGGTAAAAGGGACCAAAACCAACATGAGGGGAGTGGAAATCTGAACATCCATGTCTGGGAAAGAAAATTCGTGATTGAACCCTTCCCACACAGGAAACTCCAGGCCCAACGGCTTACCTGTGAATTCCAGCCAACATTTAATAGAGAAATAATAACAGACAGGCAGACTTGTTCAGAAACTGAAGGAGAAGAGAGGCTGGCCAGCACATTTTGTGAGGCCAACAAAGCCTGATCCACAATCTAGCAAAGGGAACAAAAGGCAGAGCAGCATCTGTCCTAGTCCACTCTGCTGGGACACAGGGCTCCGAAGCACAGACTGACCGCCCACAGAGCCAGAGACCGAGACCCAACAGCTGTCTCCTCATGTGGGGAAGGACAAGGGAGGGGCAGCTGTCCCCGGCAGCCTCATCCCAGGCCCCAGGGAGGAGTCGCAGGACCCAGCACCTGGTCAGGTCCCTGCAGAGTGCCATTGCACAGAAAATGAAGGTCAGTGTGAACTGGACTTCACCACTGTGAGCCAGGTGTGGAGGCCATTCCTGAGACACTGGACTCAGCAGCGTGTGGAACCTGAGGCACAAGGCTAGGTGACACTCAGACTTGATCAAGGCCAGTCACCACACTGACAGAACAAAGGAGAAACCAAAGTCTACTCCTACTGATTCAGAAAAAGCCACAGGCAAAGTTCCACAGCCGTGAATGCGCAAGAGCCCACACCCCAAGGCCACCACTACAGCAAGAGCTTCCTGCGTCTGAGTAAAGGCAGCCTCAGGAGGACCACCAGGGCTTGTGGAGGGCAAGCCTCCGCTCCCTGAGGTCAGGGTCCACCCAGCACTGCTCACAAACCCCAGCCATGGGACAGGGCATCTACTTGTGATGAGAAGACTGCACCCTGGGAATCCAGAGAAGATGCCAGAAATAAACACCGAGGCGCAGGAGGTGGCAGGATACAGAGTCGATACATACAACCCATGCTATTTTAGAAACGAAAATATGTAGGGGTAAACTGAACAAAATATGTACAATGCCTGTGCACTGAAAACTAAGAAACTAAAAAAACAAAAAAGGAATTAAAAGACCGGAATGAAATGGTACAACATGCCATGTTCATGGACTGCAAAACCCCTAATTTTAAGACATCCACTCTCCCTTAACCAGTGAGTGCCAATATAACCCCAACCGACATTTCCTCCAAAAGAACACAAATAATGTCTACTGTTTCTAAACATCGAGGAGCTAAGAATCCAGAACAGCCAATCTAGAGACAGAACGCAGGTACAAGGCGGCTTTCAAGACTTAGGAGGCCACGGTGATGGCACCGCAGGGCAGGAGAGCAAGACAGGCCCAGCAGGTGACATGAGCAGAAACTCGTCCAGAAGGAAGCCCCCAATTCTAAGTTGGATTTTCAAGGAAAGTGCCATGGAGATGCAGTGGGAAAGTCCTGTCACTCCAGCAGAAGATGCACTTCCAAACACAGCCATGTTCCAAGAAGGAGGAGGAGGGGAGGAGGGGGCCGGAGGAGGGGGCCAGAGGAGGGGATGGACAGGGAGGAGGGGGATGCATGGATAGAGTCATGGAGAGCCCTCCTGGGAGGTGAGTGTCCTGAACCCCAACTGCCCACAATGGATGCATGGAGTCACAGGGAGCCCCCTGGGAGGTGAGTGTCCTGCACCCCAACTGCCCACAATGGATGCATGGAGTCACCGGGAGCCCCCCTGGGAGGTGAGTGTCCTGCATTCTTACTACTTTTTTATATAAATTATACTTTTAATAATCTGTTCAGAAAATTGGACGGCATCAAAACAAATTCACATAAACCATGTATATTATAATAGCATCAAAGCAACTATTTGTAGATAAACATATGAAAGATGTTTTGGACCTGACTACTAGAACTATACCCCAATGCTGAGAAATTCAAGAAAGCCTAAATAAGTGGAGCGATATACTGTGTTCATGAATTGAAAGGCTCAATATTATTAAGATGTCTAGCCTCCCTAAAATTGACTTACATTTTTTGTGTGTGTGTGGTGCTGTTCATTGAACCCAGGGCCTCCTGCCTGCAAAGCAAGCACTCTACCAACTGAGCTATATCCCAAGCCCAAAATCGATTTACATATTTAACACAATCACACTCAAAACCACTTCAGGCTTTCTGTAGAAACTGACAGAGTGATCAAAACTTATATGGAAATATAAATGACTTAGAATTGCCAAAACAATTGGAAACAAGCAATATTGGAGGATGTACACTAGGTCACTTCAAGGTTTACTAAAAGTGCAGTAAAGAGGCCCCAGAAACAAACGCACAGTTGCTGACTTCTGTGGAAGGTCCAAGGCAATCCCTTGGGAAAGGAAAGTGCTTTCAAGGAAGGTACTGGAATGACCAGATAGCCACTTGGAAAAAATGAACCTTGACCCCACTTCACACCCTGCACAGAAGTTAATTTGAAATCCGAGATCTGAACTCGACTGCAGTTCTACTTCCCTAGTAGCTCACTGGCAGAGCATGTGCTTAGCTTGTGCAAGGGCCCGGGTTCCATCCTCAGTAGGACACACACTCAAAGAAATTTTAAAATATAAATATTTCTTACAAAAGACAGAGAAATCACTAATCCAAAAGACTGCTCATCAAACAAGAATACTGAGAACGAATGGTAAGACACAGGCTGGGAGAAAGCATTCACAGCACGGAGATCCATCCAAGAACCCGAATCCTATGACTCAAAAACTCCTACCACTAAACATTAATAAAAGACACACATACAACACACGCACACTGCATGAGACGTGAACAGACACTTCACCAAGGAAAACATCAAACAGTCTGACTTCAGGCTGCCAACAAATGACCACGGACTGGGTGGCTAACTGACCTTCTCTGACTTCTCACACTTCTGGGGGCCACAAGTACTGGGTCGAGACACTGGATTGTGGGGTGTCTGGTGAGGGCCCACCTCCTGGGTCACAGCCATCCCCCTACTGTGTCCTCACCCAGGAAAGATGCATTCTTGTCCCAGGTGGTTCCTGAGAGGACACGGGAGTGGCATGCAGCTCACAGGAAATGTCACCTCCAAATGGAAAGTGGACCTCTAGCTAGAGCACTGAACTGCTTGTACCTTGTGACAACGCTTCCAGGAGCACTAAGCAGCCAACAGCCTCTGGGCCTTGTGATGCCAGGCCTGGGTGCCACCTCCTGAGGCAGCCTCCCGCCCACAGCCCTGAGGATCCAAGGTGCTATGCCTTCACAGGCGCCCACCTGAGCCACCCATCAGGCACCCCGGGAAGCAGCGTGGGGAGAGGCGCAATCCGCCCTTATCTGAGGACTTGTCACCTCTCTGTTTGGCTCTGACGATGACTCACTGGGCTGTGGGAGCGCACTGTTTGAGCAAGGAAGAGACAGGTCGGCAGAACAGCTGCCGTGGAGGAGAAGGGCCCCACTGGATGACAATGTAATTAACGGAAACTTTCCGAACCTTCCAATTAACTCGATCTGCAGATGAGCTGGCTCGTGTCCTCTGGAGCATTGCAGTTTTAATTTAAAGGAATTTGAGTTCATTTTTGTCACGGTTTCTTGAGATTCCACTGTACTGGGGCTTACTGGACACAACCACATGGGTCCAAAGCCAGGACAGGCCTGCACGGCACTAGGTGACCACTGTCCCCTCTAGCCCATCAGCCCATGGTGCATTCATACACAGATCATGCATGCAGGGCCTGAAGATGCATGTCATCTGCATGAGAGGGTGGGCTCAGCCCTCCAAGGATCCCAGAGCCCTTGGGACAGGACATTGCTCTTGTTACCCTTAAGTAACGAGCCATAGTTGGGTAACAGGCTGGCTGGTGGACGAGGGGGGGTGGCTGTGCTCCCGAGCCACTAGCTCACTGCCATGCAAGCCAGCCTGGACCCTCATTGCCCCTCTGAAAGCCTGAAGAGGCATTGCACTAGGTCCCATTCCATCTTCCCATCTCCTCCAGCCTCCCACATGGACACCAAGGCTGAGCTGTGCCAGGGATGAAGGTCCTTGACACCCACATAGAGCATCACACACTCCCACCTGATCAGGCGCACCTGATGCCAATCAACCTGGGCTTCAGGCAGAGCCTGAAAGAGCACACACCCAGGAGCCCCATTCCCAGCTGCACACCTGCCCACTGAGGGCTCCTTCTGTCGAGCTAGTGGACACAGACCATGGGGCTCACTGCCCTCCCTGTGTGGCCCAAGTGACCACTCTGGCCACCCAGCTATAAGCCACTCTCAGCCTAACCTTATCTGGGGACCCATGCTGGCAGTGAAGGTACAAAAGGGTCTCTATTTCCAGACATCCATGGGAAAGGCAAGCAGCAAATCCACTGAGGTGAGGCCCGCAGGGGTCGCCCCAGCCTTCCCTTCCCCTCCCCAGGCCTGGGCTCCTCTCCAGGTCCAAAGGCTCCCTGGGTGCCACAAGGTTGGTAGACCTCCTGGGCCCAGCCAAGAGGCACCGTGCCCCCATGCTCCAGCCGCTTCTCATAGATGCCCAAAATGACCACTACCAAGCTCCACTGGCCCATATCCCACAGACACCCCTGCCCAGTAATGGAGGGCGTCCAGCTGCTCCAGGTGCTAAGTCACTCAGATGCAGGAGTGAACCCAGGAGGCAGAGCCCGCCCTGGGCACAGTGCCTCCTCAGGCCAACGTGTTGAGAAGGCAGCACACAGCAAAGCAGGAGGAGCTAGGCTGGCCTGGGGAGAGGACACCTGGTGGCCCCGTCCCAGTATCCTGGCCTGGGCTTGGTGGGATGCCCCTCCTGAACTTGGAGATGGCCCAAGTGACCACTCTGGCCACCCAGCTGTAAGCCACTCTCCATCCAGGGAAATTTCTTTGCCGCTGAAAGCCTATCAGGAGAGCTCCTTCCCCCACTGTAGCCCCAGTGGACACAACCTCAGGGTGACAAAGAGGCCAAGCCATCCTGCTGGTCCAGCTGGATCAGGAGGCAGAAGGCAGGCTGCACTGTCCCAAGGCATGGGGTGGGGACACTCGCTATGGCAGGGATCTTGCCTGCCCCAACTGGTGAGGGGAGTGAAGCTGATGGCCAGGCAGGCACAGGGCACTGTGCATGAGCAGTGGGCTCCGTCAAGGAGCTGCAGGGTGGGGCTGGCCACAGTGGAGGGCTGGGGAGAGAGCACACAGCAGGTGCTGAGCATGGGCACCAGGCAAGGGCAGGGCAGGTAGAGAGGGCCACTCTGACGGCAGCACTGGACATTCAGGGGAGACCCCAGGAAGGCACAGCCAGAGCCAGGGCAGAAAGAGGCTCAGAGCTCATGAGACCTGAGACAGAGAGAGAGAGAGGCTGCTCCTTTGAAGGCAGGGCCACGATGGTACCCTGAAAGCCCAGGGTGGGGCATGAGGGGAAACGGGGCCCAGGGAGCATCCCCAGCACCCGGAAGGACACCCAAGAGGGGAACTTCAGGCAGAGCAGGTGTGGGGGGATTCGGGACTGGTTCTGACTGTGACGAGGTATCTGTGACACTCAGGAAGGATGTCAATCCCTGCTGGACAGAGAAGTCTGCAATGTGGGAGACGGGCCCAGCTGGAGACGTACCCTTGGGAGCCACTGGCATATAGATGGCATTTGGAGCCACAAGTCCACCAACGCCTGAGTGAAGTGAGAGGGGAAGGAGCCTGGAGGCACCCAGCACAGAGTTGGGGTGACAGAGAGGGTCAGCGAGGAGGCTGAGAAAGACCACTGGGCAGTGGGCGTCCCACAAGCCCTGGGAAGAAAGGTCACGGGGGAATTCAAGAGCGTGGGCTCCCGCATGGACCAAAGAGAAGGACCATCAGAAGGCCGCGTGAAGGGGGCTGTCCAGGGCAGCCCAGGAGCAGGTCAGGTCTGACCATAAGGGTCACGGCAGGACAGTGGGAGGGTTCTGACTGCAGGGGTCACAGTGGGACAGTCTGATCACAAGGGGTCATGAGGGGACAGTGGGGGGGTGTGACCACAGGGGGTCATGAGGGGACAGTGGGGGGGTGTGACCACAGGGGGTCATGAGGGGACAGTGGGAGGGTGTGACCACAGGGGGTCATGAGGGGACAGTGGGAGGGGTCTGATCATGGGGGGTCATGAGGGGACAGTGGGGGTTGTGACCACAGGGGGTCATGAGGGGACAGTGGGAGGGTCTGACCACAGGGGGTCATGAGGGGACAGTGGGAGGGGTCTGATCACTGGGGGTCATGAGGGGACAGTGGGGGTTGTGACCACAGGGGGTCATGAGGCGACAGTGGGGGGGTGTGACCACAGGGGGTCATGAGGGGACAGTGGGGGGGTCTGACCACAGGGGGTCATGAGGGGACAGTGGGGGGGTCTGACCACAGGGGGTCATGAGGGGACAGTGGGGGGGTGTGACCACAGGGGGTCATGAGGGGACAGTGGGGGGGTGTGACCACAGGGGGTCATGAGGGGACAGTGGGGGTGTGTGACCACAGGGGGTCATGAGGGGACAGTGGGGGGGTGTGACCACAGGGGGTCATGAGGGGACAGTGGGGGGTGTGACCACAGGGGGTCATGAGGGGACAGTGGGGGGTGTGACCACAGGGGGTCATGAGGGAACAGTGGGGGGTGTGACCACAGGGGGTCATGAGGGGACAGTGGGGGTGTGTGACCACAGGGGGTCATGAGGGGACAGTGGGGGGTGTGACCACAGGGGGTCATGAGGGGACAGTGGGGGTGTGTGACCACAGGCGGTCATGAGGGGACAGTGGGGGGTGTGACCACAGGGGGTCATGAGGGGACAGTGGGAGGGTGTGACCACAGGGGGTCATGAGGGGACAGTGGGGGGGTGTGACCACAGGGGGTCATGAGGGGACAGTGGGAGGGTGTGACCACAGGGGGTCACGAGGGGACAGTGGGGGGTGTGACCACAGGGGGTCACGAGGGGACAGTGGGGGTGTGTGACCACAGGGGGTCACGAGGGGACAGTGGGGGGTGTGACCACAGGGGGTCATGAGGGGACAGTGGGAGGGTGTGACCACAGGGGGTCACTAGGGGACATTGGGTATAGGTCTGCCTGCAGGGGTCGAGGAGACATGGAGGGAGGAAGAGGACAGCAGGACAACAGTGGTCTCTTGTGAGGACATGGGGCATGGGATCAGGTGAAGCCTTCTGGATGTGGGGAACCTGTTACGCACTCGACGACCACCCGAGGCCCCCTGGATGTTGGCACTTGTCCCGTGTGTGGACACAGGGCCTGGTTTGCCCTCAGGCCCCTCGGGAGCTGGCAGTAGGACCGTCACCAGCCACGACCCCGTGGTGAGAGTGCAGCCTGGAAGTCCCAGCCTAGGCCGGCAACTGGCCGTCCTCAGGGTCAGAGCCTTGAACACGGTTCTCCGCAGCCCGGGTCCTCTCCAGAGCGCCGATAGCACATTCCTTGGAGGACATGAAGACCCAGAGTCCAGGGACCAAGCTCTACCTGCAGACAGGGGTCAGGGCAGGTACCTGTCCAGGGTCCAGGGACGGTGGCTGGAGGAAGATTCCGCAGCTCAGCTGACAGGAGCTGCAGACCCTGGCAGGAGGTGGGGTGCAGGCAGAGGCCCAGGGCACAGGAAGCAATCGTGACAGCGAGTGTGTGAACCATGGCTCGTGGTCGGGCCACTGGGGACGTGCAGTGGGCCTGGGGCTCCCAGGACCGAGGCAGCTCTTCACCACCCAGTGCTGTGGCTGCACAACTGAAGCCAGATTCCTGGGAGGAGCAGGGCACTGGCGTTTCTGCTGTCCTTGGAAGCTTTTAATTAAGGCTGAATTCACAACATGCAAAACCGTGACCGGCTGAACACTGCGCGTATGAAGCGAGCCACTCGCGAGTCAGGAAGCTCCTGGCCCCCAGGGGCCCGTGTGCCGCCCCACTCCGTGGTCCCAACCTGGCATCTCGCAGGGCTCGCCTCCGCCCTGGGCCTCTTACTCGAGGGTCTGAGAGGCTCCCTGCTCTTGTGCCAGCTGTGGGTGGCGGTCCCACTGGACGGGGACTGTTTCACGTGCAGTCTGTGTGCGTCTGGCCGGGTTCTGGTTCTGGGCAGAGTGCTGGGTGGGCCTGTTCAGGTCTTGGGGTTAAGTCGCACAGCCCTGCTGGTCCAGGCTAGGGATGCACTTGCTGGTGACAGGTGTCAGTGGCCCCACAGAAGCACCATGGTGCATAAGGATGAGGGAGAACCACCCTGAGGGGAACGCGGGGCACCCTGTGAAAGGTGCTGGGAAAGGCGGTGCCAGCTGTGGGGCTCTGGCGGGTGGCCTTTTGGAGGGCTCGGGGCACCAGGGCTGGTGTGATCAGGACAGGGCAGAACTCCCGTAAGAACCCTGCAGAGAAGGTGGGAGCAGAGTCCCGCGTGAGCCCCAGGAGGCAAGGCGGCAGCCCACCATGGCGCAGCGCGGGGTCTGGTCACTGGGCCGGGGCATGTTCAGAGGGCCTCGTTCTGTCTTCATCTACCTGGCCGCAGAGTGGCTGATGCGGTGGGCTGGGAATCATCTGTGGTCACCAGGAGAAGGCCCAGGCCCAGCGAGGGGCAGGGCCAGCTCCCAGTGCTGAGGGCTGCTGCCCGCTCTCCTGCAGGGGAAGGAGATGTGCAGCAGCCGGGTGGTTCCCAAGGGCCTGTGTCGATCCTCACACCACCAGCCGGGCGCACAGTGGGGGCACAGAAAGTGCATTCAGCTGAATGAACGAAGTTAGTCTCGAGCCAGCAAGTAAGAGGTCAGCCTTGGCACTGAGAGACAAGTATCCCAGGGCAGAACACGTACCCAGTACCCAGTTCTTAGCTTCTAATACAGGAACCACAGTCCTGGGAGAAATGCTGCTCTAGGCCGGGATAGGGAACACACAGAACAGGCCTGGAGCATCCTGGACGCCAGGAGCTCGCCCCAAACAAGCAGCAAGCAGACAAGAACACCGCTGAGGCTCGCCCGGGAGCCGGGAGCCACGAGCCACGCGGCCTGGCACAGGGCACACGGCACACGGCCGAGCTGGCTGTCACCCAGCGCGAGAGTCCACAGTGCAGTGAAGGACTGAGTGCCCCTAAATGGGGAAAGAGACAGGCCTTCTGTGCAGAAGAATCCCAAATGACTGCACAGGTGCGTCCCCCAAGAACCGTGACCCCACCCCTCACGTGTGGGCAGCAGGCAGCGAACGTCCTCCCAGGGCACTGGACAGAGAGGGAAAATAGCTTTACAGCGAGAGCGACAAACACACCTGCTACGGCCTGGGCCCCAGGTCCACTGTGGCCAGAGACGGGGTCCGCAGAGGCAGTGTGAGAGGTAGCGGAAGGGAGGCCTGATGGGAGGCCTTTGTGCCCCTGAGGGGTGTCCTCACCAGGGTTCTGGGATCAGTCTCTCTGGCCAGCTTCAATTTGTTCACGGAAGCTCTCAGATACCCACTCTTCCACCTGGGGGTGTCCCCATGCGCCATCCTCAGAGGCCACACCATGGGCCACCTGTCTTGAACTCTGAACCTCAAACTCTGAGCTAAATGGACCTTCTTTTCTTTACCAGCAGTCTGTGTCAGGTATATTGTTACAGTGACCAAAAGCTGACTCATCCAACCCTCAGCCAGGTGACAATGAGTCCTGGGGATGGCATCTCACCCTCAAAATCCACAACCCAGCCCAATCCTGGGGGCATTCCACCGAACACCCGAGCCTCGCCTCAAGGTGGCCAGAAATCAGGAAAGTCGGAGAAGCTGTCAAGGCCCAAGGAGCCCAAGGAGTCCTGTCACTAATTGCCATGTGAGGTCCTGGATGGGGCAGCAGAGGGCATTAGGGGGAAAGTAAGGAAATGTGACAAAGGTGGCCTGTGGCTCACAGTAACGTATCAATATTGCTTCTCCGGTCCTGACAAGGGCACCGTGCTAATGCAAGATGTCAACCCGGGAGAAAAGCAGGTGTAGGGTATGTGGGAACTCTGTGCTATCTTCCCGGCTTTTCTGTAAATCCACAACACTCTAAAATGAGTTTATTAGAAAAAAAGCGTTTTAAAAGTGATACATATTTTTGTATGCATTCAACCACGAGTTGGACTGTAAGGGAAAACTCAAAGCAGTTGTTACATTAGTTTCTGGGATTACATAAGATACTGAGAGTCTCGATACTTGTCGTTTTCATTACATAATAAAAAGCTATAAAGGGAAAAAAGATCATTCTGGTAACAGTATCTTGCAGTTAAACAGAGACCCATGTAATTTATCATCTCATCCAGGTCACCCTAGAGTAAAAGGGGACACTATTAATAATCATGCCAGGTCAGCCGCATGAAGCGGAATGTCCCAGGCGACCCTGGGACAGAGAAGTGGGGCTCAGGGGCTTGTGCCCTCTGGGGTTCCACCAGCTTCAGTGACCGTGGACAGAGGCTGAGCTGGACAGTGTGGGGCAGGAGGCTCAGCGGAAGTCAGGAGAGGTGTGGCCCTGTGGAGGGAGGCCAGGACCACACACTTCCATGCAAGTTCTCCCCCACCACCACTGTCCATCACACTGGCCCCGCAATGCCCTGCACCACACCGTCCTGGGCAGGAGATCCCACCAGGCCCTCCTCCCTGCAATCTAACTGCTCTGGGAAGGAGGCATTGGGACCACAGCAGAGGATTCTTTGGCTCTGCCCTCTGAGGAGCCACCTCGGAACAAGGGGCCCCCCTTCCCATGTTGGTCCCCGTGTGGCCGGAGCAGCCAGCCCGCCCTGCACTGCTCAGCAGCCCTCAGGTCTCTGCCCAGCTGCTGGCCCTGCCCACAGTGACTGCATCTGGCTCTCCAGGCACCAGGTGCCGCTCGATGGCCAGGCAGGAGCAGGGCTACGCTCGGGGCCGGCCCACCCTCCCTCGGCTCTCGGTTTCACACCTCTCTCCTCCGCATCTTCTTTCCTCTCCGCTTTTTCCTTTTCTTCCCTCTCACCCTCCACCCGGCCTCAGGCACTGACTTTGCAAATTATCATTTCTGCCCATGGGACTAAAACATGACTCCAGAACCACAAGATGAGCTTGACACTGAGAAGAAAAACACTGGAATCAACATGGGAGACCCTGGGTGGATCACAGGTAGAACCTACAGTGGCCGCACAGGAAGCCCTGAATCAGGGTTCTGGAGACTTTCTCAGAAAGTCCCAGTCAGAGGTGGAGAGAGCCACATGCTGGAGCCTGGCCCTGACACCTACAGCACGGTGCACCCCTGCTTCTTGGCTTTGCTTGTCAAACATAATAAGAAGATGTTGACTTTGAGGGTAGGAAACAGATTGGCCTCCAAGATCTTCCAGTTTCCAGACATGGAAGATGCTTCGTGTCTCTGGCACAGCAAGCTGGGTGTGCCGCTGGGCACTGGGCCGGCCTGGCCACCTGGGGACCTGCGTGGTCCCAGGTCAGAGCTGCCAAGAGGGAGGCAGTCACCCTGCTCTCCGACAGCACTCTAGCCTGTCTCTGAGTCCCCCTGCCCTGGGTCCAGCTCTTCCTGACAGCCAGCATGCTGACCAACAGCCCCCAATCCACCCCAGACACAGCGCCTGGGTCACGAGGAACCCCTCCTTGGATCTGTGCCGCACCCTTCCTTCGACTGCAGGGTGTGGCAGAAGTGACGTGGAGCCCATCCATGCCTGAGTCACAGAAGGCCTGGCATGGTCCACCCTTGTGTTCTTGGGAAGTCCTGCTGGCTCCTGCAGGGACCTTGGGGAGGAGAAGCCCATGGACTACGGGGTCACTGTGGGTAAAAATGTGTCCTGGGTTCTTCAGTATTCGCGAAAGGCTGAGCCTCACCTGCTCCACCAAGTGTGCACGGGACTTGGTGACCAGCTTCTCACAGGACCGGGTGGAAGTGCCTGGGATTCAGATCACGACTGGGGAGTGCATGTGGTGAGGAGCCAAGGCCTCCAGCCCGCGTGGGAACTGGCTGGAACTAGATCCTGCAGCCCCAGTCAAACCACCAGAGGTGGCAGCCCCAGCTGCCATGACCACAGCTCACACAGGACCGAGCTGATGCGCCCAGGCCACTCTAACGTGCCAGAACATGCAAACTGTGAGGTGGTGTTTCTCACTGTAAGCCACTAAGTTCTGGGGAAGTCGGTCCAGCAGTGCTAGATATCCAACACGCCCACCTACTGCGGAACAGACCCCAGACAGGGCCCTGGGAGGCTCCCACCAGCCTCCAGCCCCAAGCCACTCTGGCCGAGATGCCACATACTGAACCAGGAGGCCACCTTGGATGCTCTGGTCCCACAGATGTCACATGGGGTAGAGGGACCTGTCCCCACTGAGCCCTTCCAAATTCCCAGCCCACAGAATCAGAAAAAGTAATCAAAATAGTCATTAGGTCACTGCATTAGGGAGTAGGTCATTGCCAGAGAAAGCTGCAGACAACAATGTGGCCCCAGCACGAAAAGCATCTGGTTTGAGATGGGATGCCAGGACCTGTCCCCCTTGGGCTGCTCGGGCAGTCCTTCTGTGAACAGCAGCTCGGAGGTCAGTGTGGCCCCCGCCCAGGGCCCAGGCGAGCTCACCAGGAGAGCACACACAGCGTGAGCCCCTGGCCTCGAGGCAGGGGCTCCAGGGAGGGGTTCTGAAGGTGCAGAGGCCTTTTTAAATCACTGTGAGAAATGGAATGTGCTCGGTTCCTATTTTTAATAAATTGGGGGCGATACTGACTCCCACCTGTAGCCAACTTGGCTTCAGAACTTAAATGACATCAAGCTGGGATTTCACACGATGGGGCTGGAGCTTGGGGGGAGCATGTTAGAGACCGTCCTGGCTCCTGCCTCACAGCAGGGGCACGGACCCCGCAGGGTGGACCAGGTCTGCTCCCAAGCCGTAGCCGCGCTGATCTCTGCAGCTGCTTGGCTTCTAACATAACAGATTTGGACTCAATGGGAAGCTTGGTTTTTGATGAAGCAGCCATTCTGGCTTTTTAAGTAACGATGATTGTGCTAGTTACAGTTCTACCATATGGCCTGAAATTTGGGGCATCACAACCATTCCGCATGTGAGTCCCACCTGTCTTTTAAGGACAGCATCTGTCCAGGCTCTGGGCAGGAGAAAGACCCCTCAGAAGAGCCCCAGGCACAGGGATGACATGCTCACCCCACCTAGACCCCAGCATGAGGAGAAGGCCGGGAGGACAAGGTCCAGCCACTTGCCAGTGCCTCAGCCAGCAGGAGAGATGTGGGCCACCAAAGCTGCAGTGTCTTCCAGCTGCACAAGAGCAGGAGCAGGGACAAAGGGACCGACATGTTCAGATGAGGAGGGCAAATCTGGACGGGGAGCCAAGTGAGGGTGGCAGGGCCTGAGCTCCTGACGGGGAAGGGGCAAGACAGGCCAGGGCCAGGCCCCCCGCCTCAGAACCAGGGCTCCCAGGGGCAGAGCACTCCCAGCAGGGGGCACCCCTCCTGCAGCAGGCAGGAGGACCCAGAAGGACCCAGACCAAGAGAGTGGGGCCGTACCTCAACAGCCCGTCCAAATGACGTCCAGAGGAAGAGGCCACGTGAACAAGGGGCAAGCCTCTGGCCGCAGTGCTGGGTGGTGGACGCAGTCTACAGAACACCAAGGGACACAGAAGGGGTCGGCCTGGGAACAGGGTCGACACAGAAGTAAAACAGTTATGCAGCACCAGCTCATAACTGGCAGCTCTGTCCCAAGGGCCAGGTGCCCCAGCACTAGGGCTGTGTGTCCAGCCAGCACTGGGCAGGGCCAGGGCAGGCCGCCCCAGCTGTCCTCAGCTCCCCCAGGGCCCAGGCCAAGGGACACGGCCCATGGGCCTCCTGCCCTCCCTCAACAGTGCACACCTGCTGTAAACCCACTGACACTAAGCTCCCTGCATACAACTGACATGTACTCATGGAGCTCACCGTACAGGCCTGCTACATCCTCACGCTTACTGGACTCACTATACACCTGCTGCATACCCACTGATACCCACTGAGTTCCTGCTACTCAGAGTCTGTCCAGGACCCAGCAGTGCGGCCTTGCCTGGAAGCCCGCTGGAGACCCAGACCCGCTGACCCCGGATCGGGTGTTGTGCATGATACGACGCTAGTCACAGCTTTGGAGCTGCACTGAGCTCCTCGAAGCGAGTGCTCCCCGCGGCCTGACCTCCCTCCTAGCATCCTTCTCCTCTAGGGTCCATCTGCAGACAGAAGCCCTGAAGAAAAGGACCTCCAATGCATGCCCGCATGTCCTCTCAACCGAAAGCTGGGCGGTTTCATTTTTAAAGAAAAAGCAGCTTATTTTTAGACTTGTAAAATGTACAACCAGATGGATAGACACACAGAGCTGACATTTGTTACATAAAAAAGTGTGACAGTAGGTCCCAAGTCCATTCTAGAGCCGCCTCATCGCGGGGGAAAGGAGGCTGCAAGCTCCGCCCTCTGCTGGGCCAGTAAGCTGAGAACCCAGGAGCAAACGTCCAGGGGCCCGAATCAGGCCAGGGCCACATGCCCTCCTACCAACCTGAGCCCAAATCCCGACTCCCACACCGGGGGACTCTAAGTCAGCTCTGCCCTGCCAAGGCCCCTGCAGTGTGGGCCTCGCTGCCCTTTCCTCCAGGGCCAGGCGGCCAGGAAGGCACATTAAGGCTGAATTCACACCCTGCTGGACAAAGGCCTGACTGGGCCAGGCCCACAACGAAGTGACGGGAGCCCTGGGGAGGGCCAGCAGAGAGCCCTATATGGACCTGTGCTCTCCTGTGCCCCTAGAGCCCTGGGTAATGACATCAAGGAAAGCAATGCAGGGCTGGTCTGGGGCTCAGCGGTGGAGCTCTTGCCTCGAACATGCGGGGCCCTGGGTTCGATCCTCAGCACCACATAAAAAAAAATAAACAAAATAAAGGTATTGTGTCCAAATATAACTAAAAAAAATTTTTTTTTGAAAAAGAAAAACAAAGGACAAAACATGTCATTTGGTAAACTGAGTCATTTGTCACAGGTCACCTGACAGATCACTCAGAAGGAAAGTAACCCAAAAAACATGAGGACTAATCATGGCAAGGCGAAGTGGCCACATTCAAGATGAATGTTTTACAGTGGTTTTCCATTATACCAGCACTACCCAGAGTGATGCGTGGCATGGAAAGCTCCCATTCACAGATCAACAAGGAGCCACCAACATACAACAAGAGTGACTTTTAACCTCAGAAACATCCTAAGGGCTGGGGAAACAGCTCACTGGGTAGAGTGCTGGCCTCATTTGCACAAGGCCCTGGGTTCAATAACATCCTAAGTGTGTTCAGCTTAATCAAGTACAGAACACACAGAGGGAACTCTTTCCCACAGTATGTCAAACGTTGTTTCCAATGAATTGAAATTTTCAATATAGAAGGTAGAACCACACAAGTGGTAGAAGAAAGTATGAATGCAGATTTACAAGTGGAACTATTATTACTTGTGGCTGGAAAAGGACTTTGTAACACACACCAAGGCGGGACACTTCCATGAAGTGGACGTGGAGGAACCTGACCACACACGGACTGAGCACATCCCTAGAGGAGGAAAACCCAGCCGCATGAAAAGGTAAATGGCAAACAGCAGAAGGTTGTTCACGGCCAAGTTTTCTACATAAGGAAGGGTCCAAAGGTACCGGACACAGAGATCATTTTTTTAAAATGGTTTTTAGTTGTAGATGAACACAATTCCTTTATTTATTTACCTTTATGTGGTGCTGAGGATCGAACCCAGGGCCTCACCCATGCTAGGCAAGTGCTCTACCACTGAGCCCCAGCCCGGCCCCCCAGAGGTCACTTTGGTGGATGAAAGACTCAAAGACAAGGAGCACTCATGCGTGAACTCTAGAGGGAAAGACCACGTGGAAGCAGAGGAGAGACCACAAGGAGGAGAGGGGATCGGGAAGGGAGGCAGGACAGCAGGGGAGACAAGATCAAAACACGTCATACAGACGCACCAGTGTGCTGCCATGAAACCCATCAATCTGTACAATTGATGTCATTAGTCAAAGAAGAAAGAAAAAGAACAGGACAGCAATTGTCCAACACAAAACCCCAGCCAAGAGCACTCACTAGTAAATTGCAAAAAATAACCAAACAAAGAAAAATATTAAGATACTTTGAACATGAAAAGCAGGTTAGCAATCTCACTGGTGATCAAAGAAACTGCAAAATATTAATGCCATCTTGTTTATCTCTTAGATTAAAGAAAAGAAAAAGAAACACTGCTAACAATGTAAGGAGGATTCGGAGAGGACCCTTGGAGCAAGTAAAACTGACCTCCCCTTCCCTGGCCAGCTCCTAAGCAGGTCTCCTCTGCTGCTCGCTCTTCCAGGCCCCCGTTTCCACTCATGTGACTTATTTATGTCCCCTTGCACACTGTCAGGCTCCCCACTTCCCTCTGGTCTAGTCGCCCCACAACAGCAGGGCCATTCCAAGAAGTCCTCACTGTGCAGCCGTGCCCAGGATAGCTGGTCACAGAGCTCCACTCCCCCCCGGGGGGCCAGCCACACGCATCCCGACACTCTGCTTGGACCTCTGGCTTAGCTCTGGCATTCCTGGAAATGTGTCCTAAGGTAAGAGACACGTGCCCTAAGCTGGCTGTGCAAAGATACTCCTGTCCACAGAGTTGATGCTACTCTAAACACAGAAACATCAAGCAGGAAATTAAGTCAACAGGGAAAATCACGTCCACACAGGAAGACAATAAAGCAGTGATCTGCCCCTTGTGCCTCAAAATCACAAGGAGGCTCAGGGAGGAGAGTATCCACACCATGCCCTGAGACCTAAGACCACCCACAGCATGCCCACACCCAGCAATTCAACCACAGGGTCTTGAGAGAGAAGTGGAGCCTTTTTAGAACACCCACAAAATCTGCTACCCTCCTCAGGGTGAAAATGGCTACTGTGAACTTAGCCATCAATGCTTCAGACTGCAAGACATCGACAGCATCTCACTACATAAAAAGCTAGGTTTCAACACAACAGTATATGGTGCACAGCCCCGCTTCTGTAAAAAAAAAAAAAAAAAAATGCAGCAAAGGTGTGTTTCTATATGGCAGCAGGACTGCATCCAGATTCCAAGGAGGCTGGGACGTGCACCACAGCTCAGGTTCCACAGAGCCTGGCAAAATGCACGGAAATGAGAAAAACAAAATTCCTTTCTCTTTAGTGTTTTAATTATAAAAGCAGTGACTGGAGAACTGGGAAGCCCCTGTCCCAACTCCACTCTCCCAACCAAGGGTACCAGGCATCGCTGCCTACAAGGGCCTCACTTCCTCCCAGTGTTCTGGGCCCAGTCAAGTCCCCTCCGTGTGTAACCACTCCAAGCTGTAAGCTAAGGCCACAGTGGGTCTGAGGCAAGCAGCCACGCCCTCCCCAGGCTACTCGCCCGGAGGCCCTCTGCATGACAGGGACACAGAAGCAGAGGAGTGAGGGGCCTGCCCAGCTCCCTGCAGCTCTGTGGCAGAGCACAGAGGAAATGAGGTTGGTAGCAGGTTCAACCCCAGAAGAAATGGCACACAGAGGGACATGGGGCCCATGGGAAGGAAAAAGGAGCCCTAGAGTGAGGAAGAGAAGCAAAGAATTCCACAGTGCACCAAACACCTGCCGAAGAAGGAATGAGGCTCTGGATTCCCCAGGGGGAAGCAAGAACAGAGGACATTTAAGCTCTTACATGTCATAACTATACTTTTTAGTTGAAATTTACCTGGCACTTAAATTGCCCTCCTATTTTCTTTTTTACTGTTTTTAAATTTTTTCTCTTCATATTAATTAGGTGTTTTAATATAAAAAAAACTCATCAGAAGGCCTTGCATTACCATGGCAACTGTGCAGTTCCTGTACAGGCAAGCCACCAGCACAGCACAGCCACAGCTTGAAGGCTGGCTATAGTGGGGCCAAGACTAGGGGAGTGACTGTGTCTCCCCAAAACTGAGGGACCAGGCCACAGCCTCTTCCTGAACCAGGCGTCCTCGCCTGTCCAGACTGTATCGTGAATCCATGGTCTTCACATTCAGGGCATACAGCCCTCTTTGATAAGTACCAGGTTATCTCTCAAGCTGTTTGTGCCCTACCAACAGCATAGAAAAGTGACACTGAGTGTCACCCACCAGAGAATGTGCTCAGCTGCGACCAGGGCCAGGCTTGACCTCCTCATCTCACTAAAGCCCAGTTAAACACCAGCGGTGTGTTCGGTGTGGGGATGTGTCCCTTGTGCCCAGTGATAAGCTGGTGACAGTTACATACACAGAGAGCAAGCTCTGTGAGCCAGCACCAATTAACCACCCCACACAAAGCCCAGAACACTCCGTACCTCTGCCATCCTACTACAAGCAAATAAGGAGGTGGGAATGTGTAAAATAATTCTCAAATCAGACAGCGAGTACCATAAACAGATCCTTTGCTCTCTTTGCCTTCTGAATGATCCTTGGATTCTGAGACACAACACACTGAACAAGCAGGGAAAGTCTACCCCCGAAGTCTGAGGGCAGCGCTGCACCACATCTCCACATCTGCTGCCTTGGAGAGATGACACTAAGACACAGGGGGGCAGCGTCTCTCGGCCAGCAGCAGCAAGCACTGAGTGTATGTTTCTCAGACCTCTGTCATCCTGCAGCCAGAAACTAGATGTAGATCTCCTTTCTAATTAGCTCCTGCTTCACTCTGGGCTTTTTACACTTTGAATATTAATGTTGAAAACAAAAACACAACCCAGGAAACAGTCATCACAGTGAGCTCTGCTGTCCCAGAGCTCAGAACACAATGACAGACCACCCCAGAACACACTGTGTCTGACACTGCTTTGCAGAACCCCACTCCCCTGCCGACCTCTTCCCCCGAGGCCTGGTGAGCCCTGGCTAGCCACCCCACATTGTCTCTGTGAGAAATGAGGGCACGTGCATTCACACTGGCCTGAGGTCCTGCTGTAATTTCCCATAGTGCTTAAATTATTTATTGGAAATAAATAGTCTGGGCTCTTGAACTGAGCTGTGCTCTTAAATTATAAAAAAAAAAAAGAAAAAAGAATCCATCATACCTCTGCAGGCTGCCTACAAATGAAAATGCGGTCTTCAACTATTTTAAGAAAATGTCAAAAAAACATCAAATGTGTCATCATTGTACCATTTAAAATTATCTGCATGACATCTGTAGGAAAAAAAGCTATATGTTTGCATGTGAATTAAGCACAGTGGCCCCAAGGCGCCCACTGCACATCACCTTCCCATGGGGTGCTGTCAAAGGTCACCCGGCAGAGCCCCAGGAGGTGTGCAGTGCACAGCCAGCTGCCTGACGCCTGTCACCTTCAGAGCCCACCTCAGTCAGGTCACTCAAGAGACACATTCCTCCAGGTTGGCAGCCTTCCCTACAGAAGGACTTTACAGAACACTGGTTCCCCAGAGGGCAGGTCTTTGCACAAAGGCGAGGCCCTGGCTCCACAGCCCAGCCCAAAGCAAAGGCCCGGCATGCCACTGGCACTGCACGGTCACCCTGGAGACTGAGAGGGGCCAGCTCCCCCGACACACACCTCGTGCCACCTGTGGACAGGCATTTCACTTCTGAAAACTCGGCACACTACAGGTGAGCGCCTCCTGGAAAGGCAAGGAACCAACCACGCCTGAAACACTGCCCCAGGGAAAATGAAACCTTAGGTGCCCCCCACGGTGAGCGGCAGGGCGCCTAAGCTGAGAGCCGCCCCCAGCGCCCATGGACCCTCATCTAGCAGGACCCGCCCAACACGGCTACTCCCGCGGCTCAGCCACTGGGTACTCAGCAGTGGTCCGCGAGTTTCCTCGGTAACCCAGACACAGTCCTACCCGGGCGGCTGCGTCGGAACGCAAAGAATGTCACCCCCACATCCCCCTTGCGAGAGGGCTAGGTCCCCAAGCTGTCCCTGGCCACACTCACCGTCCTCCTTGTCGTCAAACACCGGCCTCCGCGCCGTGGCCGCCGATATGGACGACATGGACATCCTCTTCTTCCACTTGCTCCACGGAAACAGGGGGCGCGGCTGCGCTCGGGCATCGCCCGCGTCCCGGGCCCGGGGCTGGCCAGCGGCGGGCGGCGGCAGGGCCGGGGGCGCGTCGGGTCCAGCGGGGCGCCCTCGGCCGGGGGGCGGTGACCCTGGGGGCGCAGTGGCACTGCTGCCCCTGCGCTCCGCGCCGCTCCTCATCGCCGGGCCTGGTTGCGCGCCTCTGCCAGAACCCGGAGCATGGCCCTCCCGCCGGGCCGGGCGGGAGCGGAGCGGGACTCGAGGGGCCGGCGGCTCCCGCCTTGCGCCCAGCCTCGGGCTCTCGCTCGCCTGGGCAGCTCTTGGCCCCGAGGACTGCGAGCGCCCGGGCGGGCTGGGGCGGGAGGGGTCGAGGCGGGAGTAGGGTGGAGCCCAGCGCCGGGGCGGAGACGGGCGGGGCCGGGAGGGGCCGGCGCTGGGAGCGGTGAGCGGAGCTGGGCGCACGCGGGGTCTGGGACCCAGCGAGCGTGTCCGGTCCGCGCGGGTCAGCGGCACCGCCGAGGAGGCAGAGACAAGAGCCCGGGAGGACGAGCGAGGATGCCCGAGCCGGGCTGCCTCGGAGGCCCAGGAAGGCCGGGATCTCGAGAACAGTGTTGGCTCCGCCAGTAAAGGCTGCGGGGAGCCTCCTCCGGTGTGTGGCGACCGTGGGGGCTCGGGGTTCCCTTGGCCTTCCACTCCCACTGCCTTCGTGAAAAGATGCCGCCCGGGGACTTTTGCCAGCCGATCGAGGGAACCTCGAACTTCAGCCTGCGACCTTGGGCTTTGCGAGGCCGGGCTCTGGGACGCGGGAAGCGGCCGCGCGGGGCCGGACCCGGGTGCGGTCAGGTCGTGCAGCACTGCGGCGTGGGCCAGGCGCGATCCCGCTCTGCTGCTGCAGGTGGCGCGCGAGCGCGGCGCCCCCAGAGGATGGAGATGAGGGGCGGGGACTGACCCGTCAGCCCCGCCCCACGAGGGCGGCCCGGGCCCGGTTCGGAGGCGCGCGCGCGCGCCCAGTGTCGAGGCTACCCTGAGCACGTGCGTCCGCACAGGCGGGTTCTCTGTGCTGGATCCTCTCCCAGCCTAGGCACTGGACTGGTACCGTTCTCCCCGCCCCGGTCTGCACCCAGTGGAATCGTTCAGATCGTCCAAGGCCCCATGGCCTTCCGGAAATCTCATACCAACAGCTGGGCTCTGCACGGCCTTTGCAGTTATCTGAGAGTCTTGGGGCGTGGTTTGGCCTCGGTGCATCTCTGTCCCTTTGCAAAGTCTGGATGAGACCGTGGGAAAAACGCGCTCAGCAATTAAGAGGCGGCTCTTTCCGTAGCGCTTAGCTTCCTGTGTCTATTGCCTTGTCACTGAGCAGTCAGTTGTCTAGCTTTTGGAAGGCTCTGCCTTCTTAGGTTCTGCCTTGCAGCCAGGCCACAAAGCCGGCTGTTCTGTCCAACTTACGTGAAGCCCTAGTAGGGTCACTCCTGGAAGAGCTGTTGCCCGCCCCTGGGTCCAGGTCCCCTTTCTTTATAGTTCATAGCAGGGCTCTGCCCTTCCTACACCTTTGAAATTCAGTGTGGCCATCTAACCTGCATGACCAAAGAAATATGAGCACAGGTGACCTGTGTCTTTCTGGGCCCGACATTTCAGGGGCTACATCCTACTGTCCACACTTACACCCTTGACCAAGAGGGAACTCCCATCTCTTGGAGAAAACCATGGGCCACCTCCCAGCCCATTTGAGCATAAAAAACAGGGAGACATCTGCTGCTTTGTTAAATTACTGAGATCTAGAGATTTGGGGGTGTTTTTACTACAGCATAGCCTAGGTCAGCCTGAGGGACTGGCTCCCCAAGCCTTCTTACCTGCCTGGCAATTGCCTGCTCCAGACCCGAGTGAACTTCCAGCTCAGAGGCAAGTTCTGGCCTCCCTGGCAGAGAACCTGGTGGCTCCATGATGAGCCCTCACCATTCTAACACCATGCTGAAAGCACCAATGCCACCCCTGCAGAGAAGGTGAGTCTTCCTTCATGCCAGAGCCAGTGCAGGAATGCCTCTAAGAGGGCGGGGCATTCTCCAAGGTGAAGTTCTGGGGGGAGCTGAGGCTGGGCAGCGCTGAAGGAATGGAAAGGGACAGGGAAATCAACAAGGGCTGCGAGCTGCTTGACAGCCCCCAGGGTCCCAGCCTTCACAGCATGCTCTAAGTCCAAAATTTCATCTGAATGTTTCCAGCTCACAAAGTCCCAAGGCTCCTCATCTAAATCAGGTGCAGTAGTACCCCACCCCACCACAGTCACACTTTCTGTGGTTTCAGTTGCCCTCAATCATTTGCTGTCTGAAATTATTAAACAGGAAATTCCAGAATAAACAGTTCTTAGGTTTGAAATTGTGCATCATTCTGAGCAGTGTGAAACCTCTTACCATGTGACTTCTACCTGCCCAGGACTTGAACCACCCCTGCTAGTGTATCCATGCTGTATATGCTATCCACCCTTGACTCACTTAACAGCTGTTTCAGCTAGCAGGCAGATTGTCCTAGTATTGCAGTGCTTGTGCTCAGTGACCTTTCTTTATCTTAATAATGACCATAACGTACAAGAGTAGTGATGCTGGCAATTTGGGTATGCTAAAAAGAAGCTATAAAGTGCTTCCTTTAAGTTAAAACTTAAAGTTCTCGATGAAGTTAAGTAAAAAATGTATGCTGAGGTGCTAAGATCTATGGTAAAAGTGAATCTTCTAACCATGAAATTGTGAAGGAGGAAAGGAAAGTTCTGCTGGTTTTGCTATCACACCTCGGTTTGCAACATTACCACCAGTGTGAGAGTTCTTACTTAGTTGAGAATGAAGGCATGTGTATGTGTAGAAAATATCAGCATATACAGGGCACACACATCCTCGGATTCAGGCATCCACTGGGGTTCTTCAGATGTTCGTCCTCTGAAAAAGGAGGGACAACTGTATGGGGGAGACTATGGCTGTGATCCATCCTGAGGTAAGATACCACTCCATCTGTGGACCTGGAACCTTAGAAAACAAGTTATCTCCTTCCAAGCTGAAAGGGTACAGGAATAAGACACCTTTCCTTTCCAAAGGAAGACAGGGAGGAATCCAAGAGCTGCCGTCCTCCCCTACCCCCAGGCAAGTTTGAACCCAGCAGGGGAGGTTCCACTGAGTTCCAGGCCTGATGAGAGCCCTGCAGCTCAGCACTCCACTCTCAGCCAAAGGAGCCCCCAGCAGTCTCTGGGTCTTCCTCACCGAGGTTCTCCCCTTCTCGTGAAGGGCAGCACACAGGTGCGCCCATTGCCCACTAGCAGTCTGTTGGCACTCCCTCACTTTGCCCTGAGTCTCCCTTTAGGTCCAAGGTGGCCACCTTTCTGCTGATTGAGCATTCCCAAAAGCCTGTGAGTCTCCTCCCGGTAACTAGGAGAGTGCTCCACAAATCTTCCAGGATGCCCGTCTCCAAAGCTTCTGCTGAGGGAGCCCAGTGGAGTCGGGACTCCAGCCCAGTCCCTTCAGCAAAACGTGCACTGGTACACCCTCAGCCTCACGCAGGACAGCGGGACGTGCCTTCCCAACAGTGAGCTTCCTGATGTCAGCATCCTTTGCAAGGCAAAGAGCCTCCGGGATAATTTAAGTGCTAGCTTATGTTTGCTTAGCAGATCTTCTTTACCTTATCTCTTTCCTCTCACATTGTAAGATGAGCAGCAGGAGGACACTAGCGCATACCTTTAACACCTCTTTACCTGGGAATCTCCTCATCTACGTAGCCATGTTCCTCAGTTCTGCCGTCCACTGATGGAAGAGTGCAATCCAGTCCAGTCTTCTGCTGCTCTTTTACTGGGAGAATTTTCCTCCAGTTTCTAATAAGGCTCCTCATTCCCACCTGCCCTACCAGAAGCATCTTTCTTGTCCTTATTTCTACTAACCCTCTCTTCCAGGTCTTTCAGCTGATTGGCTACAGCCACCTGGATCATCAAGTATCATCCTTTACTTAAAGTTGACTGGTCAGAGATGTTCTTTGCACCTACAAAACACCTTCACGGAAATACCCAGATTAGGGCCTGGGGTTGTGGCTCAGTGGTAGAGCACTCACCTAGCACGTGCAAGGCCCTGGGTTCAATCCTAGGCACCACATAAAAAATAAATAAATAAAATATCGTGTCCAACTACAACTAAAAAATAAATATTTAAGAAAGAAAAAAGTAAGCAATACCCAGACAAGTTGACACCTAACACCAATCCCTGCCTGTTAATGGAACCCTTGCAAGGAGGAGCGCCTTGGGGTTCAGATAGGGGCACTTGGGAAACACCGATGAGGCTAAGGACGTTGCCCTTCCCGCAGATGCACCTTGTCTCCTGAAGGAATCAGCCTTCCTCTGCACACAGCTTTCCAATGACTGGGACTGGGACAGAAGACGCATCAAGCAGTGCCACTTCTGGACCCACCCCGACCAGCCTCTTCCCTCCAGGCAACGAGAGCATCAGATGGCAGGGCTGGCAGGGCGCAAAGGGGCCTGCATGGAGGAGGACAAGGCTGCTCTGGGAGGGGCAGCCTTCCTACAGAGACAGCAGACCACCCCCATCCGGGAGCAGGAAGGGGGATGGATTCCGGCTGGCAGCACTCAACCAGTGTGCTCAGAATCGCTGCACCGAATCTCACGGTGATTGTGCCAAGTCTTCTCTCTCTCCTATTGGCCATCTTTACATCTGTATTGAGGTATAATTTACAACTATAAAACCCATCCCTAGTACATCAAAAGAAATTCTGTAAAATATTAAGACCAGAGGATGTGGAGGAGCTCTGTGGCAGGAAGGTACTCATTTGCCTGGGCTTAGGTGGTGATCCCTGGAGGGAGCTGGCCTTGGGTCATCTTGGATATTGCCCCAGAGAGCTATGTAGGGGCAAAGTGATCCTGGATCAGTTGGCTATTCCCAGAATAACTCCACATAACCCGCCACCCCAGGCCTCTGCAGGAGGCCATGGTTTGGCTGATCTTGGCTAGGTTTGGCCAGGCTGGATCCAGTTCAGGTGTCTTCTGTGGGTCTCTTCTGTGCAGTCACAAAGGCGCCTATGGTCCCCTGTAGAAGACATTCAGGACTCGCCCTGCTGGCACTCTATCTGACATCCTCTTGGACAGCTAGGACTCCCTTGGCATCCTATTCAACATTCCAGAGGCCAGTAAGGGCCTGGCCAGTGTCCCATCTGCTAACATCCCCTTGGCAACAACCCATCTGGGCAGAGGTTGAGAACAGCCAGGTACTCAATCACGAATGGCAGACAGAGACACAGCCCTCCCTGAGACTGCTGTGAGAGGGTCTCCAGGTGTAAATAATAATAAAGAGGAGACAGAGACAAGGTGCAGAGGCAGGGAAGGTGGCAGATATGGCTCCTTCTTCAAGCAGCCACATTTATTTATACCAATAGGTTGCATTAGGTCATTAGTACCATAACTACATTATTATTTAGAGTATCAGGAAAGTTGCTTATTCTGCAGTTACATTTCACGGTTACAATATGCAATGCCAGGAGCTTTGTGCAATCCTCAAGAAAGTCCATTGTCTGAAGTTACTGTTAGGCGGGCAGCTCCAGGAGCACCGGAGCTTGGTGAAACACTGTAGTTATCTAGCAAACAAGTTCTTCTATTCCCAGGAGCTACGGGCCTAAGACTAAGGTCGAAGCTGATAAGACTCTAGCATAGAGGGCATTACTACAGCAACCGGGCATCCTAGGCCTTTGCCCAGAAACTTTCCCAGCACCAAGCCTGCCACAGCCCTGAAGTCATCAGGGACCCCAATCCCAAACACAGAACCCCTACATCAGGGACCCCTCTTGACCACCTTCGTCAAGGCAGCAGCAGCCTTGGAGTCCGGCCATGACATCATGTCTTTCTGGTCAGGTCAGGCTTGCTGCCCCTGATCCCCTCCCTCCACAGACCAACCCAGTCCACACTGAGGGAGCCAGAGCAGGGGGAGGAGAAAAGCTTAGCCACAGCCCCCCACCCCCGGCTTCCAGGTGAAGCCCCCTGCGCTGGCAGGGATCCCAGGTGACACTGAGCAGAGCCTGCAGCTGGGGCTCCACAGACCCGCCTGGACATTTTGCCAACAAAATGAAAATATCCTTGGGAGTGAACACATGCAGGGACCTTGTGATGCTCTGAATGGGCTCTCTCTGGAAGGTTCTACCAGGGAACCCATCCCAAGGCGGGAGGGGTGAGTCTGGGCCAGTCATGCTCAGCAGGCACACACGGGGTGGGGTGAGCAGATGACCTCCTACAGATGTTGATGGCCCTGGGGATACAGCTGTGAAGACAAGGAGTGGGAACAGGCCCACAAGAAGGCAAAGTTGGGGTGCACCACAGGACCAGGTGGGCCAAGAAGACCTGGGGGTCCGGAGCTGCATTCCAAGAGGAAGAACAGCCAGGCCCCGCACAGGGGTGAGAGGCTGGGGCATGACAGAGGTGAAGAGACACGGGGAAGAGGGCCACAGTGCCAGGGCACTCACGGAGCCCAGGGTGCCAGGCAGTGACAACCACTGGCCACTAACCTGCAGCCCTGCACTAGGAAACCTCACAGCCACAGGGCAGGGCTGGATGGAACAGCTCCCAGAGGACAGAAGGTGGCTGGCAGGGCACCTCTGGAGCTGAGAGTCAGACCCACACCTGCAGCTGGGATGGACCCCATGTCTGCCGTGGCGTAACCTAGGGCCATGAGCACCGTCCACCTGCCACCCGGGTGCAGCTCTCCTGGTTTATGTGGAGCCCGTGCATTCTCATGTCTGGGCTGCCTTTTCCTTTTTCTTTTGCATGTTTTAAAAGCAGCCTGTGTTGGGACATCAGATGTTTTAGTAGTGACGGATGATTAGGGCAAAGCCCAGCTCTGCCTCCTAATAGCTCTGTGGCCTTGGCAAGTCCCTTAACCTCTCTGAGCTTGAGTTCCTTAGGAGTACTCATCAAAGGGCTGGCACCAAGTAAGCACCCCAAAGGGCAGAAAAGTGAGGTTTGAATGCATCTTGTTTTTAGTGAGCTGCACAAGGCTTGCCTGCCATTTTTTCTCCTCATGAAAATTCCTGATCTCTGACCTTAGGTTTGTCCAGGCGATCGATCTCTGCTGATAACAGATCATGAATGTTACAGGTGCCCGGTGCCAGGTTTTCTGTGTGTCCTCATTTACTCTGCCTTTCTGTTGCTGCCCCTACTCCCATTTTACCAGTTGGGGTTCAAAGCAGGTAGTCTTGAGGCCATGCTGATGGGACACCCCAGGTCCTGGCCTAGGGTGCAGCTCCCTGGCAGGGCAACTGTGAGTCGCTGCAGCCGGGGCCCAGTTTCCCCAGGCCGCCTTCAGTTGTCTTGCGTGGGACATGGCATGGGCTCCTCGGTGGCGGTGGCGAGGCTTCCGCCCTCAGGGCTGCCGTTTCACAAGCAAACCCTGACTCCAGCACAGCCGTCCACATGTACTCCTTGGGCACGTGCTGGATTCAGAGATCTTCAGGGTCCAGGTTTGGCAGGGGTGTGTCTTCCAGGGAGAACAATGGGTGGGTGGGCATTGTGCAGAGCACAGTTCAACCTGGGCTGGTGGCCCCTGCCAGGCAACCACAGGGAGCAGGTGCATCTGTCCCCACCCAGCAGCTGAAACATGCAGAACTGACCAAGCCACATCCACAGGCATTGTCCTCTCAGGAGGAGCCACTCCCACTGGAAGTCAAGTGCAGAATGCCCCAGCCTTGTCAAGGGTGACAACCATGTGACAGGAGCATTTTGGGAGAAAATCCTCCTCCTCCTGGCCTCCAGCCCTGCCATTGCTTCTGAGGCAGTTCTACACAAATGCTCCCGACACCTTTAGACAAAGGGGCCACACGACTTCCTGTCTCTTCCAGAGTACCAAGTCCTCGACCCTCTCTTCAAGATGGGCTTCCTGTCTTCAGAGCTGTCTTATCACTTCTGCAGCCACAACCGGGGCCTTTTCTGCAGCACGGTGTGGTCTTTTCTGGGTGTGGAGGAGGTACCCTGGCTGGGGAAAGCCACCTGCCACTGCTGGGGTTCCTTGCGGGACCCCACTGGGAGCTCTTGTGGGAAGCTTAGGTCTATCCAACTGGGATACTTCTCCAGAGAAGCAGAACCACCCTGCCTCTAGGATCAAGGGCCATTCCAGAGGACTGGGCATTTGTGTGCCCAGGCTCAGCCCAGCATCTGCCCCCGTGGGAAGCTGTCCATGAGACCAGGGAGACGCTCCACTCAGCACCTGCCCAGCACAGAGTCCCTGTGGATGCAGAGCTATGGGGACAAGGGCCTCCGCAGCACTGCTGTGCCACTCCAGCCTGGCCTTGTGGGCTCTGTGGACATCTGGCTGGCCAGGGGCCCATGGATGCCCCTGCTCTTGGTTGAGTTTCCCAAACATTGTGAGCTCTGCTGGTTCTGTGGTTCTGAAAAGGGTCCCCATGGAGATATATCTCTTCTGTTAAAACCTTGCTGTGGTGGGAGGACCCCAGGCCTGTCCTCTGCATGTCTGAGCCGAGGAGGAGGTGGGCTGCCCTCCTCTGCCTGCCTACCAGCAGGCAGGGCACGGGGCGTACTCATGACCTCCCCTGCCCTCAGTTCCTTCCATCAAAATCAGGGTAGTGCCCCGACTTGCTAGCATTGTGGAGAGGACTGCTTGATGCCAGGCCCTGGCTCCTCCCCAGCCCCACTCACACTGGAGCCCATGATGACTGGAGGGGCAGCCTAGGGCCAGGCATGAAGCCACAGGTGTCCCACAGATGTGCAGGGAGTGCTCCCTGCTCGGTGCACTGCCCTTCTTCTGTCACGTAACAAAAATTAAAAAGAGATTATAAAATAAAACTGGAGGAGACAAAATAAAAACAAAAAAGAAAATTAGAACTGCAACATGAGGTCACTAAAAAAACAAAACAACACAAAACCTCAGTAGATGAAAAAAGTCTGACTGACACCAGAAGGGATGTTTAGTGAACAGTCCACCCAGAGCACAGACAGATAAGCTTGAGCAAGGTGGCTCTGAGACGTGGAGAACAGAGAGGCATCCACCAACTTGAGAATCAAGGTCAGGGTGGATAGACGCCATGACAGGAAGGCCGAGAAGCGGCCAGAATTGAGGGCATGGATTCAGAAGGGTCACATCAAGTGCTAAGCAGCATCAAATGAATTTGTACTCAGAAACACTGTAATGAAATTCCAGAACAGGACACAGTAAGGGAAGGCAGATTCCCTGCACGAAAATTACGTGCAGGGAGCCGCAGCCAGGGACTAATGTCTTAAATGTTCTGATAGACGGTAGCTGTCAACAAGAAACTCTGCACCAGCTAAACAATCACTTAAGAATTAGATCAAAATGAGGACTTGGTACATTCACAGACTTAGAACCACCCACATCACATGTCAAAAGAAGGACCAAAGGTGGCATTGCAACTGGAGAAAATGTGAGGACAGAAAATGGCAAAATGTTTCCACCTATAACTAATCATTGATTACAAAATGCCATGTAGTATTCTGTACCATGCCTGTGGGCTCCTCGGTCAACCACCTGGAGCCTGCCCACTTAACTGCAGGAGCCAAATATCTGATAAGTGCCTGTGGGCACAAACTTTGCAAACCTGTAACCAAAATATTCAGGGGTATACAACTGCTAGTATCTCTGCAATGTACATGGGGTGTGGGGAGGAGTGCTGGTAACAGTCAGCTGATCAGTCAGTTTGGTAGACACATTCACTGGGTCCCTATGTCCCCAGTTTAGTACTCTCTTGCGTGCCAGTGGACATTGTCTCCTGCTCTGCTTTCCATTCCACAAGTGTCCCTTCAGTTCCAAGTGTTTGGATGCTGTGTTACTGTCCTGCAGTCCTGGAATTCCCGTCTGCTTCCTTCCGGCAGGCCAGGATCATCTTTGCTTTCACCACCTTACACACGCTGAACCATTGCCCTGAGAGTGTTTTCGCGCTGGTCTCAGTATTCGGGCCACTGGTCAGTCTGTTTTCGTGACCTTCCTGGGACCTGACCATGTGCTCACACTGCCCTGGGTATGACACAGAGCATATGAAGAGCTGTGGGACTTACTTAAGATCTCCGGTGATGTTCCCTTCTTCCTGTGTCCAGGACCATCTCGGTGCCATTGGGATCTGACTGGATCAGCAAGTGGCCTCAGAACATCAACTGAAGCTGTGGTCACTGGTCTCTTGACAGCCTCGCTCAGTAGTAGAGCCTTCTGACGTCTCTGCCAGTTAGGCGGTTGCTCATGCAGGAAAAGTGACCCCTACAGCCATGCTCGGCCTGATGGAATTACCTTTGTTTTTGTGTGTTCAACCTCTCCAGTTTCCATGGGCGGCGTCCGGAAGGCCTCACCTGCCGTCACAGCAGAAACCCGGCCACGGCCCGCAAAGCTGCCCACGCGCTGCGGCTCCTGTGGCTGACCCGCTGGCCCTGGACCGGCCCCACCCTCGCCGCGCTGCCCCCACGCCCTCGCCCTACCCTTCCCTCCCGAGCCCCGCCCTCGCCCCTGCCCCGCCCCCGCCCACTCCTGCCCCGCCCTCTCCATCGCCCCTCACCGCCCTGTAGAAGACACAGCGCGCGCAAGCGCAATATAGCGCCCTCTGCGGCTCGGCGCCCGCAGGCACCCCGTAGCGCGGCGTCTCCAGGGCGACCGTGGGCCCAAGCCGCCTCCATTGTTGGCGGCGCCCCCTACTCTCAGCGGCCGGGCTGCAGGCGTGCAGCAGAAGGGTCCGCAGGTAGGGCGGGCGCGAGGCGGGCGGGGCTGCAGGACGGGCGGGGCGGAGGCAGGGGACTCCAGACACAGGCAGGAGAAGGCGGGGCCGTCCGCTGCGGGGCGCGGGGTGGCTGCTGAGTGGGGTGTGGCTGCGGGATGCGGGCGGCTGCGGGGCGGCTGCGGGGCGGCTGCGGGGCGGCTGCGGGGCGGCTGCGGGGCGGCTGCGGGGAGTGGTGTGCCTGAGGGGTGGAGCTGCAGGGGTGGTGTGTGTGCGGGGCGGGGTGGGGCGTGCCTGCGGGGCGGGGCTGCGGGGCGCGGTGTGCAGATGCGGCGAGGCTGCAAGGCGTGGTGTGCCTGCGGGGCACGGTGTGCCTGAGGGGCGGGGCTGCGGGGCGCGGTGTGCTTGCAGGAGGCTGTGGGAGGTGGTGTGCCTGCGGGGCCGGGCGGGGCTTCTGGGCGGACTTGGGGGAGTTGTGCCGGCAGCGTGGCCTTCCGCGGGGGCTTTGGATAAGGCTGCGCCAGGCTCTGGTCTCCTTTCCTGCAGAGACCGCTTGGGCTGGGAACTTGAGACAATTCTCGACCAGGCCAAATGGGGAAAATAGAGGCGGGGCCATCCTTGCATATTTCAGTTGGGGTGTGGACGTTTTCCCTGTTGGGTCTGTAGAGGGCTGAGGCCTACCCTTCTCTGCTAATCACCAACCACCTACTGTGCAAAGGCCAGGATGTCCTGGGGAGCTCCTGTTTACCTTCATGCAGACCTGGCTCCCCATTATCTGCGCGCCCTTGGGGCGGCTCCTTCACTGACTGGAACCCCTCCTCCTCCCTAAATGGGAGTGAAACGAACACGTATCAGTAACTGGGTCGTCCATTAGATGTGCATGTAAGACCCATAAGCATTACAGAGTTGATTATCAATGCTGGACAAAGTGGAGCTGTGCCTCACCGCTGAGATTTGGGTGAGCAACAGTTCTTAAACTTGGTGTTGAGCAAAGGTATTGCTGGACAATTAAGATCCAAGGTTCTAATTTCACTTTCTGTGTCAGTGTGATTGGTTGTTGCTGGGTCTCCCCTGCCTGTGTTTGCAGGTGACTCCAGACCAAGGAGGATGAGCCGTGGCCGCTGGAGGGCTACAGATGGAGGGAAGCTGCACCTGTGGGGCTCCTGCTGGGGCTGCTGAGGATGCAGAGGAGGGTGCTAATGGAGTCAGTGGTTTGCCTGCCTCCCCTTCCAGAGATGTTCATAGGATTATTGAGAGAATCATCTTTTCTCCCTCACCAAGTTTGGACTTGAGTCAAAGTGGTCTGCATCACATGGGAGAGGTCTTCAAAATCCCCAACCTTCAAGTAAGTGGCAGTTCCTTGGGATGTTGTCACACAGGTGCTGTGCAAATAAGTGGAGCACCCAGCCCTGCGCTTGCTTGCTAAGTATCTTGCTCTTTGGAGAATATTCTAGAAAGAGGCAGAGAAGGGTTAATTGGGCTTTCATATTGCTGATCACAACAAAGAGAAATCGAGATATGGGCCATGGCAAGGGCAGTGGTGCATCTGCTCACAAGTGGGAGCCCATCCTGCAGGCCATCACTCTCCACCAAGGCCCCATGGGAGAGGCAAGCACCCAAACATCTTTGGTCTCTTATTTAAAAAACAAACTCCTCCAAAAACCTGAGCAGTGGAACAGCAGTTAACCCGGTTTCTCCCACTGCTTTCCCTGTTGCTGATGTGACAGCCATGGCCTTGGTGCTGGGCACCTCCTGAGGGCAGTGCCTGGGAGTGCTTCTGGAGCACCGCCTTGTTAGAGCACAGCCTTGATGCAGACCTTGCTGCCCCCCAGCAGTGCCAGCCCGACTGGAGTCACGGAGGGTTCTTAACTCATTTGACTTCATCTGGAGTCTGGGATTATTGTGAAGTGCAGCCATAATGCACGTGAAGACAGTGTGTGGAACACTTGTGATGTTAGTTGACATGCCCAGCAGTTTCACAGAAGCTGCACTTTGGCATTTTAGGTGGCGCTTGCAGTGCTGAAGCCTGCTTGCCAGTTTGTGTTTACCTGTTTGCTGCCAGGGCCGGCGCTGCTCTTGCTGTTCTTTATTAGCACTGACCTCTGAGGGCTTTTCCAGCACAGGGACCCACCTCATCCTGTGATGGGCTCCTGTGTGTGTCACTTGTGATGAAGCAGATGTCGAGCCCTGAAGTTCCCATTGACTCTGTGCCTACAGGAGAGGAGGAAATTCCAAGTCCTTCAGCTTAATAGAGAAGCGTCACAACTGTTTCCCTTTCGTGAGATAGATGAATTTTATTGCCATACCAACAAATCAGTAAGTGAGGTAACCACTCACACTTGCAGACTCTCAGGGGTTACAGGCCACATTTTGTAGCTATAGAGCAATCCTTGGAATTGTAGGTCGCACTTCCAGAGATACTGGTACTCAGGGGACATGTAAAGAATGCTCCACCTTCACACTCCCAGGACGTTGAGGCAGGGAGAGGCCACACACTCTTCCACCCCACCAGCTTCACACGGGGTAGTGCCTGCATTTCCGGGGGTGCTGGGAAGGAGTCCTCTTACTGGCCTTCAGGAGGACCTGTTGGTACCAGAATTGGCTGGTACCAACAGGGCAAGCACAGACTGGAAGGCTTAATACTCTGCTCCAGCAGCTGACCTGGGAGGGTCCTGCATGGAGGCCTGTGTGTACATGCACAGCTGACCTGGAGGCACATACTGTGCACTGATGGCCACACTGCTTTCCAGAGAGCGTGCCAGCTGCCAGCAGGCAGGGACAGGGGTTTTCTAATAGGCATATGATTTTCAATGCATTTATAGGAGCATGACTTTTCTAGTCAGTGTCTCGCAGAGGCCTGTAAATGGTTTGGATTTGGGGGCTTGTGGAGCTATGGTATACAAGGAATTGCCTGATTGCCCACTGAGTAGCAGACAGTGTAGTGGTAAAAGGCCAAGGATCACAGGCACTCCCTGATTGGGGCACACCCTGTGAGGTGGGGCCCAGCAGCTGTGGTGAGGACACTGGAACACAGAGGTTCCAGAACTTGGTCAAGGCCACACAGCTGATAGGTTTCAAGACCTAGCTTTGAGCCCAGCCGTCTGGCTTCAAGGTCATGCTCTGAGCATCTGTCTCTGCCTCCTCAGTACGCCTAGGTACAGGAGGAGATGGGTGTTATAATGCTAATTGCATGATGTTAAAAATTCCTTTCATCTGGCCATTCTATGATTGTGCAATTACAGACACCTTATTCCCCCCCTTGTCCAGAAATATTAAGTAGAAAATTTGAGGAATATATAACTCATAAGTCTTAATGACTTTTATGAATTGTACAGTATGGCTAGATGGTTCTGTTATTTCTCTCTCTCTCTTTCTTGTAGTTGTAGATGGACAGATTGCCTTTGTTTTGATTATTCTTATGGGTGCTGAGGATCGAACCAGTGCCTCACACCTGCCAGGCAAGCGCTCTCACTGGGCCACAGCCCAGCCCTGCTGTTGCTCTTGGTTGTGGCCCTCTTACATGCCTCTCCATGAGTCCCACCTTACCTTAGGTGTGTGCGTATTGGGGGATGCACGCAGCACATATGCAGTACTTTTCGATGGTTTCAGCCTCCCAGTGGATAGGTGGGGACAGTTGTGTGTAGGTTGTAGGTATACAAGCAGTCTTGCTGCCACATGGTCTTATCCATGATGGTGACTTGGATGTTTCTGAGCTGATGTGCCACACTGTTCTGAAATGGCTTCTGAAGGGACTTCTGTGCACCCATCTATCATAAATAGTGCCATGGAAGACCCCTATGCCTCTGTCCAGCAGCTTTCCCTTAGCATGAACTTGGGTGGATCCCCAGGACCCGCTCATCAAGGGAACAGTTCACTGGGCTACCAAGAGCCATGACGCTGAGTGTGGAACATAGGAGGGAGAAAACGGTCTGTGAAGTCCTGGGTGAGTTTGGTGTCAAAGGGTACTTCATTGAGAAAGCAAGGTACTTGTCATGGCACAACAGAAGTCACAGCTCTGAAAAGAACTCTGCTCTGATTCTGGGTCAGCTGTTTAAATTCTAGAAGGGGTAAAATGTCTTTTTACTTTTTAATGTGCCACACATGGTAGTTAGTATAGTGTCTTTCTGAAAATGCTTTCTTGAATAAACCATGTTTCGAAATTGGGTTGGTTAATGAGACATTTTCTGTTCTTTTCTGTGCAAGCAATTACATCTTCAGAGGAATGCCCTCTGCATGATTCCTAGAGGTTTCTTCCAGCTGCTGCCAAACCTGACTTGGCTCGACCTCCGGTACAACAAAATCAAGGCGCTTCCCTCTGGGATTGGCTCTCACAAGTGAGTCAGAGTTCCTGTTGCCATCTCTTTAAGCTGCGTCAGTGTCTGCTCTCCTGCAACTTGGTTTCTGTTGCTCATGGGGTGACTTTAGAATGGAGGGTTAGATGATTTCAGAGCCAGTCGGAGGTGTGCTGTCCAAATGCGCCACACTCTCCTAGCCGTGACTGTGACGGGGCTCTAGGACACCAGGAGGGATGGTGCTGCCTCCACGTCTATTGGGCAGCCAGTGCTGTGCTGGTGACAGCTGGTTCCACCTCAGACTCCCCTTGTGCAGAACCACCTGCAGGTCAAAAGTACCACTGATGAATTAAATCCAGCCACTTCATTCCAGTGAATCCTATATAATCAGTATGGGATCTTGGAAAATAGTGAGAAACATCTCATTTGGGGAACTGGAAACCTGGCCACCAGCAAGCAATGTGTGCTGTCCTGCCACATTCCTGCCACTCTGATTCCACGAGCACAGTCCTATCCCATCCTTGGAGCCTGGCCTCCTCTGGGCCTGTGCCCAGCAGCCAGCACTCCTTGCTGTAGAGACCCCCTTTCCTGTGCCCTCTTGGTACTTTCTCTTCTATACCATCAGAAGCCGTCCTGCAAATGTGTTGACAAACCGTCAGTCCCTCCTCTAATGTCAGCCTCTGGGAGGAGGGCACACAGAGACCTGGGGTAGGTGTGTGCTTGGCAGGTAGGTGCCAGGCATGGCATGGAGGCCAGGGTGCAAATCAGAGCTGGGGGCGTAGTAAGGTCTGGAGTGTCACTGAGCTTGGAGCCTACAAGGTTGGATCTGGAGTGTCCCCCAGAGGCTCCTGTGTTGAGGCTTGGTCCCAGGAAGCAATGTCCAGAGGCAGGGCTTTGGGGAGGTAATTGAACCATACAGGCTGACCTCGTCAGTGGACCAACCCATTGATGGGGCATAGCTGAATGGACACTGGGAGGTGGTGGACACTGTAGGAGGTGGGACCTCGTTGCAGGAAGTGGGCCAGTAGGGGTGTCCCTGGGAGAGTGTCTCCTGTCCCCTGCCCCTTCCTCCCTCTCTGCTTCTCGGATGCCAGGAGAGGAGCCCTTTCCTCCACATGCCCTGCCATCACCACAGGCCTAAAAGCAATGTGCCAGCCGACCGTGGCCCTAAGCCTTTGAAACTGTGAGCCCAAATGCTCCTTTAAGTTGTTCTCCTCGTGTATTCATCCCACAGTGGGGAGCCAGCCAACAGAGCCCATGTTCTCAACTCTCGGATTCATTTAGGGAGAGCTGGGAAGTCCCAGGAGGGGTGAGTGGAGAGGGAGCAGTGGGACTTGGCCTGAGCCACACCATGAGGGGAGGCTGCAGGGACGAGAGTGGAAGTAGGGGGATGGCTGGGAGGCCACTGCAGCCGTCCATGCCGGAGGCAGCACCTGGCCGAGCCTCGGGTGGGGTGGAGGTGGGGCTGGAGAGGAAGTGTCGTGTCCTCCCGACTGAAACACCCAGGGTCACTCCAGGGGAACTGGGCTGCGTGAAATATCCACACAAGAGACAGACTTTTTTCTTTGGGTTCATGTGACAGCTCCTCTGACCTTAAGGGTCCACAGAAAGAGAGAGAGCGAGGAGCACGTGCTGAACCCTTTTATTGGGGAGAAGCCATTCAAATGAGGCAAGGGGTCAGGTTTCAGGGGGCTGAGTCTAGCTTCGTGATGTCTGCTGTCAGCAGGTTGACTGACATCTAGGAAGGTCATGCCCAAAGGCAGAGCAAGAGAAGGGGACACACAAAGGGCATTTCCAGGGAACATTCTGTCCCAAGCAGGGCAAAGGGGTAACATCACAAAGGAACAGGTGAGGGTGGCTCAATCCATGGGGCGACCGGCCTACGTCTGAAGGCGTGTCCTCAAACTTCCGGGACTGGAGCAATGTCCAGGTCACTAAGATGTGGTGAGGGTCAGAGCCTCTCCGGCTCAGGGAAGGAAAATGCGAATCATTCAGACTCGCTCCCCACAAGGAAGAGGGGCGTCTGGAGGTGACCCGAGTTCCTACACCATTGTGTCCCCAGTGACTGTGTCATGGAGGCTGCGGTGCAGCGCCAGGGTGAGGCTTTTGGAAGTAGTTTAAGGAGTGCTCTTGCTCCATGTGACCATGAGGAGTGCCCATGAGTCGCTAGCCCAGTCTGCTGACAGGCTGGTACTGAAGCAGGTGGGGACGCCTGGAGTGCTGGGGGGCGTCACGGGTGGACCCAAGAGGAGCCAGCATTTGAGGCAAGGCTGCCCAGCAGCCTCATGTGCCTCTGAGCTGGTGGCTTCTGCATTTGGGAAGGCTTCCTGCCTCACACGGCCATCAGCCTCTGTGTTTGGATGAGTGAGTGCTTTTTGTTCATAAATTATCTTAGCCTCAGCACTCAGTTCGAGTGAGTAATTGCTACTCAAGAGTAAAAATAAACTAAAGCCTATTCCTGCAAGTATACTTCTTCCTAAAATAAGCACACAGAGCTCAGAGTTTGGAATTCTTTGATTTTGCCAGCCAAAGCCTGCTGCATCTTGTTGTTTAAGGTACACCTTGTTCTGTGATTTATGACCCATTACATGATTAAGATGGGATCAGTTGCTGAAGAGCTAAGACATGTCAATTAGAAATCTTGAGTGATTGTAGACCTATTAAAAACCTTAGACTTTCCCCTTCTCAGTGACTTGGACATGTGAGTTTTCTAGCAGAGAGAAATTCTTAAAAAATAGATCCCAAGGCAAACAAGTCCAATTTTATATGTAGATTTGTATGTTCAATTGAGAATCATTGAAATGAAGTAATCCATGAGTGAAGGTTGAACTACTAGGACATAAGGGACTGTGTTACAAGTCAGTCGTTTACAGTGTTTATGAGAACATTCTGGGGCAATGGTACATGGTAGGGGACTCTCCTGTGCTCTTGGGAAGCATCCCATCTCCCAAGAAGGAGCACTGCCACGAGGGCCGAGCTCCCCGGGGCTTTGCCGCTGGAGAAGAGGAGGCGAGCTGCCTCTGTCCTCTGCCGTCCTGGGTGTCTGGGGTCCTACTGGGAGAGACAGATGTCTCACAGGGAGAGACACCATCCTTGCTTCCTGGTAGCTGTGTCTGTGTGGTGAGAGTGAAAGGGACCGAAACCAAGCAGCCAAAAGGGCAGCACTGGGATGGTCCACCTTGAACACTGCAGGGAAAGATTCCCTCACCAGTTTATTCCTTAAAAACCCCAATAGTAAGGAAAACCCAAGAGAGTAAAAGAAAACTGTCTAATCCTTCGGTAATCTGATTTTCCTCTGGATTGCAATCAGAAAATTCATTTTCATGACATACTGGCAGGAAGCCTCTGTCTTGTACCTGTGTCTTTGTCAGCTGCAATCTGGCCTCAAAAGATCACAGACATGCTGGCTCCCTCGCTGTGCCTTCAGCCCGAGGGTCTGAGGCCCTTCTCAAGGGCACCTGGGAGAAGACAGGACTCCTGGTCACTGTCCACTGTCACCTGCGTACGCTGGCTTCACCAAGAGACAGTGCGGGAAGACGGTGACAAGCCCTGCCTGCTTGGCCTCCTGGGCTGACCTGTGGCCCCGTTGGCTCTCCCTGCAGCAGATCAGGCTGTGCTGAGCCAGGGGCACGGGCAGCACGCAGCACCAGCCCCTACTGTGGCAGCACGTGCCCCGAAAGAAGCTGGGCCACGCCTCTGTTTGCAATGACCCTGGCTGGTAGAAGGCTGCATGGCTCCAGTGGCTGCAGCTGGACAGTGGGGACCCGGCGTGGCTGGGGTGCAAGTCGGTGCGATCCACAGTGGCAGCTCTCCTTCCCTATGCAGCTTCTCAGACCACCCCACATGGCAGAGTTGGCCAGAGTCACATCCCCTACGTGAGGCAGTGCCTCAGTGGGGGGGCCTGTCTGAGTCTCATTTGCCTTGGGGGGTGAAAAAGTCCAGCCCACATCACAGCTGACCAAGATCTCAACGTCTTGAGTACACAGTTGCACAGATGGACAGATGATACAGTCCTCAGAAGTAAATGTGAAAAATAAACAGAAGAAGAAGTGCAGGATAAAGTTAATGTAAAATACTGATTTTTTTCCATCATGATTCAGTCAGTGAATTTTAGAGGGCACCTTTTGTACACCCCATCTGTCTATGGCACATTTTGTCTTGATGCATGAGCTGTTAATAGGCACTACGTGAGAGAAGGCATCCAAGGTCAGACACATCTAGAAGTCCCCTCTGGCCGTGCCTGCCTTGAGACTTCCCAGAAGCCCCATGTGTGACTGCCTCTGATGGCGTGGGGTGTGTCCTGCACAGCTGGGTCTTCCAAACACTGCTGAAAACTCCTTCTGAGCCCAGGAAGCACCGGGACTGCTCACAGCGTGCCATGGGATAGGGGCTCAAGGCGCAGGCCCGACGGGAAGCGGTGGAAAGCCCAGCGCAGGGCTTCTCGGCTGGTGGGTCTGCCCCAGAAGACTGTTGGCAGTGTCCAGAGACAGTGGGGCTGTCACAGCTGGAGGGAACCACACAGCGTCTCTAGGGGGAGGCCCAGGATGCTGCTGAGTGCCCACGGTGCCCGGGCAGCACCCACAATGGAGAGTGGCCTGGCCCCAGGTCCAGGTGGTACCGGGGCAGAGCCTTATGCTGACTGGGGCTGCCAGTGGCAGGTCAGTGCTGGAATCGGGATTGGGATCTATGTTGCACTTACTTCTGAAAGAGGAGGAAAATGAAAAGATTTGATAGTATATTTTAGGTGTGGTCATTTTTAATTTTCTGCTTTTTAATTTTTAATTTTATTTTTTGCTTTAAAGGCATTTGAAAACTTTGCTTTTAGAAAGAAATCCTATCAAAGTGTTACCTGTGGAGCTGGGTAAGTGTTAGAACAATAAAACAAAAGATGATTTTAAATGCTGCTCTTTTGGGTTGCTGGAGCCTGTGGATGTACATAGCAGATATGGCTGGAGGGTGGGTGAGGTAGTATTTCCTTTGTTTTGGTATCAGGGATTGAACCCACAGGTGCTTAACCACTGAGTCATATCCCCCTCCCTCCCAGCCCATTTTATGTTTTATTTTGAGACAGGGTCTCGCTAAGTTGCTGAGGATGGCTTTGAACTCACGACCCTCCTGCCTCAGCCTTCCAAGTGGCTGGGATTACAGGCGGGCGCCACCATGCCCGGCTGTCATGGCTGCTTTGAAGTCTGTCTGCTGGACCCAGCATCTGGGACTGCCCAAAGGCAGTTTTGGGTGACTGCCCACTCCCTGAGGGCAGGACACATTTCCCCACCTCTGTGGGTCTGGTGCAGCTTTTATGCAGCAAATGGGTGTTGCGAGTGATGCATGCAGGTGGCTTTTGCTGCTATTGTTTCATGTAGCCTGTTCTCAATCTGTGGAGTCTGTCTTTCCTGCAGCTTTTAAAGAGCAAGCTCAGGTGTCCTCCTCTGCTCTGACCCCAATACCAACTAGAGTCGTTTTAAATGCAAGACCAGCTGCTTTGATCTCCTCTGTGTCCCCGCAGCAGCGTCTTGCAGAGCACTGACGATTCTCTCCTCCATTGCAGGGAACGTGGCCACACTGAAGGCACTGAACTTAAGACACTGCCCTCTGGAATTCCCTCCTCAGCTCATCGTGCAGAAAGGAGTGGTGGCCATCCTGACCTTCCTGCGGATCTGTGCGGTGGAGCACTCCTTCCCCAGAGAGTCAGCTGCTTCAGGTTTGTGGGACGATGGCTGCGGATACAACTGATGACATCGTGCATGGAAGCTGGGGGTCAAGCTTTTCTAAGCCAGGGTGGAGCTCGTTCATCTCTTCTTGATGTCCTCCTGAAGATCTGGGCAGCTGCTGTCCTCTGTGGGTCCCAAGAGGACCAGCCACACCACCTCGCTTGGCCTGTGCTCGAGGATTCACGTCCCCAGTGTGCATTACCGAGCCTGTCTGGAGGTCACTGTGGAAACCTAATGAAGCCAGCAGGGAGCAGAGGCTCAGGAGGCCCGTGCTCCATTAGAAGACCAAAATAAGCCTCTCCTGTACCTGCAGAGGGGCTTTGCCAGCATGTTGGTCTTGTCAACTCTGCAGCAGGCCCTTGCTAAGCTACTCCACCTTGTCAGCACATGACCAGAAGATGTTTTCAGGGCTCGTGATCTCATCTGATCTCAAGTGGTCTTGTAGTTATTTACACTTAGAAAAAGTAAAGTGAAATAGAGATGAAGGAGAATCACCATGAAGCTCACCAAAACAGTAAACATTCTGAAACATTAACTTCACTGTGTTTAAAGTTGGACTAAGTCATATACTCTATACGTAGGAACATGTGTGCATTTTTAATGATAAGCCAAGAAAGCCACATATATAATGTAAATTGCATATGTAAACAGTTGGCCTATGGCAGTGACACGTGAGCTTGCACATGTGGCCCAGGTGGCATGTACTTGGTAACAGCTTCCAGTGATCCCGAGCCCACAGCCGAGCCCGGGACATGCTCCTGAACTCCTTGGTGGAGGTGCCCTGGGCAAGGAGACTTGCTTCTGGGCCTGTTTGGAGTTGCCTCCAGGCACCGCCACTGTGACTCTCCTGGGGTCTTCAGCCGGTGGGAGCTCTCCAGGGAAGAGGCTGCAGGGCTTTGAAACAACAGAGGAGGAAGAAAAGCCTCTCTCCTTGGTGTGCTCATTGCACTTTATAAGCAAAGACTTCCAGAGGGCTGTGGTTTTTGGTTTTCATTTCTTGTTTGCTTATGTTTGGGGGTTTTTGGCCATTGTGATAAGCTTTCCAGATGCCTTCTAGGGGCTCCTGCAGTGAGTCCCTGCCTACAGCACCCTGTGCAGAGTGGTCTGCTGATGGGCTCAGAGGAGCTGGGCTTGGACTAGGCAGAGACAAGAGGAGTCTGGGGGGAGAGGAAGGAGCAAGAGCTTCATTCTCCTGATGGGATGTAGCATCCAGAAGCTGGTAGAAAAGCCTGGTCCAAGATGACCAGGCCTGTGCTTAATGCATCTGTCCTTGACCCATCGCAGATGGCCCGGATGCCTCACTTCAGAGTGTTGGTCATACATGTGTGATGTCTAGGTTGAATCCTCGGAAGCAGCTCCAAGATCTGGATGCACGAGCCAGTGGCTGGCTTGGAGGTGAACCCGGGAAACACTGGTGGAGGGCAGTGTACCATGAGCCAGAGGGCCGAGAGCAGCTGGTGAGGTCACCAGGTGCCAATCAGAAGACCCTCCAGGAATGTCTGCATGGGAAGACTTACAGAGTGGTGGTGCCAAGCCCAGGAAGCACTGCACCCTGGTGCCCTTGGCTCAGCACAGGGCGTCTCCAGGCCTGCCATCCTGTGTGAGAGGCATGTGCAGTGGCATCAAAAGCTGCCACGAATCTTGTGACATGGACTGGGAAAGGCAGATAGCCATTGTGATGCTGGAGACAGGCTGGTCGGGGACAGTGAAAATGGCACCCAGTGGAGGAGTACAAACACATTGACCAAGCTCCAGCTGGCGTCTCCTCCAGGAGCGAGTGCCCTAGCAGAGCGGCTGGCGTCTCCTCCAGTGGAGAAAGCAGCCAGCTTTTGATCATGTGTAGCGGTCAAGGGTGGGCTGTAATGCAGGAATGATTCTCACTGGCCAGATACCCTGGCCTTCAAGAGTGGGCAGTCAGCTTATCCTGGGAACTGCTGTAGTCTCTGTTGGCACTGCCATGCTGCACGGCACCTGACCTTGGGATGTTTGGGCTGCGTAGCTGCTGAGAGCATGTGGGTGGTGTACTCTTAGCAGGCAGCAGGTCACAGGCCCATAGGTGTCCTTTGGGGTGATCCCCAACAGTCTCGTTCAGTTGGCTGGCTCCTTCTGGGGTGCGTGGCAAAAGCGCCTGGCTTTTATGATGCTGATGGGTCGTGGGGAGCGGGAAGGACGAACAGCATGCCCCCAGTGGGGAAGAGTCTGCAAGTTGGGGTCTTGGACACATCTGCACCCCCTGGCTGTCTGACCTGGACTGCACCGTGGAGGGCAGTGGCACCTGGCTGGAGCATCAGGTGGCATGAGCCTGGGATGACTGAGGAGAGGTAGGCATGAGGGCCTGGACTCTGCAGCTGGGGGGCTACATGAAGACAGGGGCCATTGGGCCTACCTGGGGGCCCAAGATGCAGTGTACTCAAGGATAGACCCCACGGACCCCATGGAGGGACATTGCACAGGACAGTCTGCACCCTTCACAAAGGAGCACATCAGGGAAGGGAATGGCCAGCAGGGTCTTTCCAGATTGAAGGAGACCAAAGGAGCAGGAAGCCATGAATGCTTGACCTGTTTGGAGAGAGAGATGGAAGAGGGCACTGTTGGGACACCTGGCGAGAGCATAGAGGGTCTGCGGGTGGACAATGAGCCTTCAGTATGACACCCCAGTTCTCAAGGCCGGGGTGGCCCTTGCGGGAGAGTCCATCTGAGGTAGAAGCCAGTCTGAGAGGGAGGGCAGCGTGCACACAGCTGTGGCCCTGGTGTCAGGTGAGACTCCACAGCTGCGGACCTGGCATCAGTGCAACTCAGGCCCTCCACACTGTTCTTTAAGTTTGAGGCCATAATCAAACTAAAAAGCCCAAAATACATCAAACAGTTTGTCAAAAATGAATACATGCTGCTTCTGTGTCTTCCCACGTCAGGGCTGGGCCCCCAGGTGGTTTCCAACGTGCTGTGCATGGTCTCTGGCCTCTTGTCCTTGCTGAGTGTGGCACCATCTTCCTCCAGGGGGCGCTCTCAGGAGTCTGCGGTTTCCACTCTGCCCCTAAATGGATTATCCACAGGCAAACTGGCCAAGTGTGCATATTTCCAATTGCTAAAGATACACCAGGGGAATTTCACAGCTAATTAGGACTTTTAAAAGTGTGTCTTTGCCTATTTGTGAGCCTTTTCTTTAATACTACAAACCCCCAGCATGTAGCAGTCCATGAGGGGCAGAGGTTGGGGACATGCTGTCCTGTGCAGTGCGAGTGTGGCACCTGTGTGAGTTCCCACTCATTCACTGTGGTTTAGGCAGGGAGAGAAGCCCCCTGGGCATGTACAGTGATGACAGCTGGGTGGTGCCCCTTGGCACCTGCAGCCTCTTCTTCCACGGAGTGTTTAGAGAAAGGCTCTGCTAAAAGGCGAACAATCTGTAAACTGCTAATTCTGAAAATACGTTTTATAATGAGTGCATGAGTGTGCAGTTTCATTCAGTGTTCTTTCTCAACTACTTTCCACCCAATTGCAGTTTACGGAGCAGGCTGCAGCTGGAGCTGGGGTGGCTGTGCAGTTGACACGTGGCTGGCAGACGGACAATGGGCTGGGCGTCAAAGTCTGACAGTGGTTGTATGCTTTACCAAAGAATAGCTCAGAGTGGTCACAGCTGTTTAAAATTTAAGAACAGAAGGTGCAGCAGTGACTAGAGCGAGACACTCCCTTTGGCCCCCATCCCTTAGCTGCTGCCCAGCCTGGCAGGGCCCCTGCCGCAGCCTCTGTCCTCCCAGCTCACAGTTCTGAGCACCTGTTTCCATCAACAGAAATGCAGTCTGGGTCCCAATTCCAAACACAGTGAGAAACACACCTGGGCTAGTTTTTCTCTCACGTGGCTGATGTGGATCCAAAGTCTCTGATAGTCAGCAGAGGCATGGCCACACAAGAGCAGCAGGCTAGCCGTGAGTTAAGTCAGGGCTCGAGGGCTCGAGGGTGGGAGCAGAGATGCCGACTGCATGTGGAGAGACCCCTCATGTGCACATGCCCTACCCCGGACAGTGACACTTGTGCAAAGAGATCTGGCCTCTTGGAGAGATGTCTGCTCCTGTCTGTGCAGCAGCTGCTGGGCTCTGAGGCAGCCTGCTGCGTGGAGGTGAGGGGACGCCCTCCCACCTTTCCAGCATCTGGGTGCGCACTGCTCTTGGAGATGGCATTGATGTTCAGGCTACTAAAATGGCATTTCCTTCTGTCAGAGGCTCCACCAGTTAAGAAGCTGGACCTGAGTGAGCTTCCAGACCCCCAGCTGGATTTGTCCCAGGACTGCATGCCTAATGAGAAAACCAGGAGCCCTTGGGACCTGAAAGCCACGCTGGGGGGACAGGAGGCGGACTTCTTCCCGCCTGTGGAAGGGCTCCACCTGAGCGAGTTCCGGAGGCCCCCTGATGCCACAGAGCACTGGGCAAGCGAGGAGGAGATCAGGCGCTTCTGGAAGCTGAGACAGGAGATCGTGGAGAACGAGAAGGCTCAGGTCCTGGAGCAGCAGCTCCTGCCCATCGAGCTGCCCCCAAATCTCAAGGCAGCATTAAGCAGTAAGGGGAAAGAGCACCTAAAGCCACGGAGCCTACTCAGGTAAGGCGGGAAGCAACTGAAAGTGTTCGCAGAAGTGTGACCACGATTTACAGTGCTGCACCACACTGCTGTGTGTGAGTGCCACGAGTGCCACCTGGGTCAGGACCAGAGTGGGCAAGAGCCCCCAGGAGAAGGCGCTCAATGGGAGGTCACTTGAGAGAAGACCAGACATGGTTGGTTGTGTGTGCACCTGTGTGCACGTATGGATGTGTGATGTCACAGGAAGAAGACCAATCACCAGTGGTGTGTGTGTGTGTGCACACGTGCACCTGTGTGCATATATGGATATGTGAGGTCACAAGGGAGAAGACCAATCACAGGTGGTGTGTGTGTGCACCTCTATTCACATATGGATATGTGAGTTCACAGAGGAGATAGACTAATCACAGGTGGAGTGTGTGTACACACCTGTGTGCATGTATGGATATTTGAGGTCACAAGGGAGAAGATCAATCACAGGTGGTGTGTGTGTGTGTGCAGCTGTGTGCATGTATGGATATGTGAGGTCACAGAGGAGATAGACCAGACACAGGTGGTGTGTGTGTGTGTGCACCTGTGTGCACATATGGATATGTGAGGTCACAGAGGAGATAGACCAGACATAGGTGGTGTGTGTGGACATGTGTATGTCTGTGTGCACGTGTGGATACACGTATAGAGGAAAAATGTGTCAGAATAACAACTGAACCTAGATGACGTGTCCCCCAGAGCATCTCATCGCATCCAAGGGGACATGACTGGATCTTAGAGATGGTAACGTGACAGATATCTGTGGCCCTCCAGAGCCACCCCAGGAGCAGATGCACAGTGCACCTGTGGGTATGCTAGGCCACATGCGCGGGAGCTAGGTGGCGTGAGGACAGGTGGAGAGCTGTGGGCTGCATGGGAGGGGACTAACGATGGGGGCACTGATCCTTCTCTGTCCTGGAGGTCGAACACTGTAAAGGTGTAGGGACCTTGAGCACTCTGACAGACAGTGACCTTGGCAGTGTGCAGTGGGTTTCCAGCCACAGCAAGGCCTAGGAGGCCCAAGCTCTTAGAGTGTTCTCCATCCTGGGGACAGGAGTGTAGCCCGCTGCTCCCTCCCTCCTTCCCCTACTGTTAGGAATGATAATGATGCTTTTCCAAGTAAGTCGTGGCAAGCTCCCCGTTTGGATCCCAGCTCCAGCTGGGCGTGTGCTTGGCAATGTGGGGCTGAGGCCACCCAAGCCTGTGCCTTGACTCAGTCACATGCTGACGCTGCAGCCACTTCTTAGGGTGATCTGGGGATGTCTTTTCCTGTGACTTCTGCTTCAGTAGCTGGCATTCAGTGGTGGTCAGTGGGGCACAGTGTCCCACTGCAATCCATCATCCTGGTAACTGCTAAGATGAGCACAGGTCCCTGCTGTGGCTCTGGTGACCACGGTTGGTACTATCATGTCTCCCGAGGCAGCTGATTGGCAGGCCCTGCTCTTGGACTTTGAGGCGTGTTCGCAGTGCTGTCTGTGTGGGTGCGGAACGTGCAGAGGAGTGCGCTTTGTGTTTTAGGAGGAAGACTACCTCCTTCAAGAGCATGTTACCCGACCTCTCGTTGCCGTACCAATCGTCGCTGTACCAGACAGTGGCTCGAGTGAGAAGCCTGGAGGAGAGTCGGGTCTTGGCCCTCAGGGACCTCCGGGAGAAGCAGGTTCTGGTGGAGCAGCGGAAAAGGTGTGTCTGCGGTGCAGGCGAGGCCCCCCTGCTGCTGCCGGGTGTGTGGCCTGCGCAGGACTGAGGGCGGCAGCCCAGGAGGCCTGGCCTGCTTCCTCCTCCCTGGCCAGGCTGTCCCGCACGCTCCCTGAAGTGCCTGGCTCTCGCTTCACAGCTCCTCGCTGCCTCCTCATCGGGCTGGCACAGGTGTGGGCACGTGTGGCCCCTGTGGCCACTCTTGACACAGTCCCCTGCTTGCCTTCTCACCACACTGCCTGCCTTCGGGTATCTCCCTAATTCCTTACTCTTTCTTGGTCCCTTCCTCCTCCCCTGTCCATCACTGACCCAACATCCTTTTCTGAGGAAGGGCATTTAGACACAGTATGGATGAGTCTGAATCATCCATGCCCTGGCTCGTCCCATGCCCTGGCTCATGGTGGCTGGCTTGCTGTTGGCAGACCACCAGGCCCTGTCCTCAGTTTCTGCCCTGCTCTGCCTACCAGTGCTGCTGACCACCCAGTAGCACCCTGCTTCAGGACCCAGGAGACTGGCTGGCATGGACTGTGTCCACTTGTGCTCAGGTTCACCAGTGAGGGCGCCCAGCAGGTGCTTGGGGAGACAGGGAGAGAAACGGCAGACTTTCTATCTCCCTGGCCTCTCCAGCCTCTCCCCCAGGCTGGCTACTCCATCCCTGGTGTGCCCGTGGGCCTTGGGGTGACCTGGCCAAGGCAAGCCCCGGTGCCTGCACTGCCCCTGGGTTCCTGCTCCCTCCCCTTCAAGGCCTGCTGAAGCTGCCCACAGGGATGCGTTTCTGTCTGCAGCCAAGGGGCGCCCAGCTTCTGCGGTGGTTGGCAGGCCCCACCCAGCACCCAGACCTCTGCACCTGGCTGTCCTCCAGGAGCAACTCATGCTTTTCTAGGAAAAAAAAAAAAATACCTTGAAGGCAGAAAGCAAGTCAGATCTTTGATGCCCTGCCTGGAGCCCAAGACCTGCGGGCTTCCTTGCTGAGCAGCTCCCAGAGGCCAGCATGTGGTTAGGCTCCATCATGCCACCCATGTAGGGAGGTCACCCCCTTGTTTCCCAAGGGGCAAACAGGTCCCTCCTGTACTGTGTGACTGAGAGGCACAGACACTGCCTGGAGTCCCTTGGCTGGGAGATGGGAGGAGGTGGGGGTATTGCCAGCACACTGGGCTGGTCCAAGGTCCATCTAGGCAGGTGCCAAGAAACACGCAGACCTGTGCCCCGAAGGCCTGGGGAGGCCTGGGGAGGGTGCAGCCAGGCTTGATGCCTCAGGGCCACTGTGGTGGGGCAGAGGGTCAGGAGGAGACGAGAGGCCAGTCTGGGGCATGAGGTGCAGGAGAGCCAACCAGGAACTGCCAACAGACCAGGAGTTGGTTCACACAGGAAGGTATACCTTGGGGCTACAGAGGAGGCTTCGGGGTGGATCAGCCCTCAGCTGGGCCAGGGCTCTCAGAGGCCCCATCCCATCCCCAGCCACAGGGGACAACTTAGAAATTCTGCACTCCTTAAGGAGCCAAAGCCCAGCTGCAGAAGATGGGCCTTGCTCACAGCCCCTGGGCATGGCCCTGCCCCAGGGAGTAGGCACTCTGCCCGAGGCCGGGGAAGACTGGAGGCACTCAGGTTCTAGAGAAAGCCACCTAGTGGGAAGTCTGCTTGTGAGTGGGTGGTCTTTGGAACCTTCACAGGCAAGGCCTGAAGGCTGCTTGCAGACCCTGTGGCTCTGGCTGGGCCCTTCCTGGAGGGCCCATGGGCCCCTGTGCTTCCCCTTGGGGACAGGCAGACAGGAAGAGAAGGCTGTTTGTATGCAGCTAAAAAGACAGAATTCTTTGTGAGCACTGCTTGAAGCTGCCTGTGGCTTGTGACATTGATACCACAACGTGTTTTCTCCAGAGAAAAGAGACCCTGCAGGAGTGGAGGGAGCAGGCCCAGGTGATGAGGAAGAGGCAGGAGACGCTCACTCAGCTGCTGCCCCTGCAGAGGAGCATGGTAGGCACAGCGTGGTGGGCAGGGCGGGCAGGGCACCTGCACCTGGGCCAGCCCTGCAGGGCAGGTGGGGCTGCACGTGGTCCCACACAGCTGGGGAGTGAGACTGCCGGGTGGAGCTGGGCATCCTCTGGCCTGGCCTCTGGGACACCCTCTTAGCTGCTGCCCTGTAAGATCTGTCCAGTGGATCAGGTGCTTGCAGAGGGAAGGGAGATAGGAGTTAGGGGAAAGGGGGAAAAATGAAAATAAAACACCACCAGGTTCCACGTGTTTACAGGTGTCTTCCTGGGACCCTGACCCTCATCTCTGCCTCAGAGGCCGGGAAGCGGTGGCCTCAGTGACCTTGTCCTTGGACCTGGGGTTGCCAGCTCTCAGGCTGGGTGGCATAAGGTGCTGTGGGTGTAGCTCCCGTTCCCATATCCCCAAACTTGAGGTGCAGGTGACAGGAGGGTGCTGGGAGCCGGCCTCTCCTCCCGGCCTCACCTGGTGCTCTGCTGTGAGCTGACTGCAGGTGTGCTGCTGCACTGGGCCACCCGGGTCTCTTGTCACTTCTTGACAAGAAGCCAGGTGCCTCTGTGGTGCCCAGCACCACCCTGGGAGGTCCCCAAGGCCTTTGCCTGCACCCCAGCAGCAGCTGCAGTGCTGCGCGGCCGGCATCTTGATTTCACATCACACTGGTTTCCGACTCACAGGAAGGTTGCAAGGCAGCACCAGAGTCCCACGCTCCTCACCCAGCTGGTGTTGACATCCCGTGTGACCTCAGAGCAGGGCTGGGGACTGCTGTCCACGCAGGTGCAGCGCCAGGGTCCAGACAAAGACCACGTCTCACCAGCTTCCCCACCGATGGGTTGCCCTGTTCTGCTCAGGTGTCCCGTGGCTCACTGTCCTCACATCCCCCAGGGACCTCCAGGAGAGGGCGGTGGTCAGTCTTCCTGTGTCCTTTGTGACCTGTCGCCTCTGTAGTGCTGATCAGTCACTGTGCAAGCACCTTGGCCAGGACTCACCTGGCACTTCTCACAGGGAACCCCAGGTTTTCCATTTGGGGCAGGACCTCAGGAGTGACCTGTGTCTTCCCAGGTGCAGCACTGGGGGTGATTGACCTGGTCCCTGTCGCCTGGTCAAGGTGGTGTCTCTTTCTCCCTGTGGTCTCAAGGTCCTCCCCTCTGTAGCTGACCCAGCCTCACCTCCAGGAGACCTGGAGCCTTGCACTTACCTGTGGCTGTGGCTGCAGCTGGCAGAGCTTGTCTGCAGCATCTGGCCTGCTGCTGATGACCCTGGGAATCTCTGTGGTTGACTTCTGCTCACCCTTTACCCTGCTGGAATGTCAGTGGGTTGGCACCACTGACCACAGTAGGGCCTCTGGGGCTCTGCTGTGGTTGGGGTCCTGGGTCCTGCCTGGTGGTATGGGCTGCCTGCACCTGGCCTGGCACACCATGACAGCTATGCCAACTCCAAGCCTGGCCTGCTCACACTCTAGATGGAGAGGTGGCCACATAGTGGGACTGCCTGCCGTTCAAGATGCTTTGGGTCCTCCCTTCAAACAGAACCTGTTGCTTCAAGTCAGAGGCATGTCCTACCCTAGAGATCTTTCTCAGGAGCAGAATCAGCAGTTTGGCTTCAAGATGTCCGTGAAGCACTATCTTCCCGGGGCTCAAAGGTGTCCCGACCCTGAAACCCCACACCTTCCTTTATTGTGGCAGAGTGCTGAGGCCGCTGCAGCTGTCACTGTGTGGCTGTCTGTCCTGCTCAGCATTCGTGCCCACTTCCACACACTGAATGTTGTGGATAGACCCTCACGTTCTTTATTTCCTGACATATTAAAATTTTAGGTATATGTTACATTGCCTCTAGGAAACACACACACACACACAATGAGACACCCTTAAGAATGCTTTCAGAGCTTGATTATAGAAAAAAATTGAAAATAACTTAAATGTCAGCAGGTAGATATGACTAAAGAAATTGTTACATCCAAACTATGGGTTATCAGCATAGCGTCAAAAATGTTGAGTTAGATCTATTATCTACTGACTCGAAGATATCTTGAAGACAAGGTAAGCCAGGTGTAGTGGCACATACCTGTCATCCTGGTGACTCAGGAGGCTGAAGCAGGAGGATCCCAAGTTCAAGCTCATCCTGAGCAACCTAACAAGACCCCGTCTCAAAATATAAAATGAAAGGGGCAGGATGTAGCTTAGTGGTAGAGTGCCCCTGGGTTCAACCCCCAGTATACCCCCCACAAAAAAACCCACCAAAATGGCTATAAGTTAAACCAACACGATTGCAGAACATGCACAGATCATATTAGAGCGTGGCTGGTAGTGGAGGAGGAAGCAACACTTCCAGGGCCCTTCCCAGGCCTGAGTTTGCATGCTTTGATCTTGAAGAAGGGAAAAGTGGGTCCTGTAGAAACTCATCAGCGATAGACTGATTCAGACAGCAGGAGCCAGGACACGCGCTGTGCCCCCATCTCCTGCTGCAGCAGCACAGAGACAAGTGAGACAGTGGTGGCACAGCAGGTCAGGGGCGTAGCGTGCAGGGAAGCAGCAGGCCTGGGGCAGGTGGCTGTCACTACTGGCTTTCCCAGAAATCCTGAACCTCAGCATGTGGGCATTGTGCCCCTCCCAGACCTGTGCCCACCCAGATACTGGAAAAATGTTTTGTATGGCCCCGAATACTATAATCAAGTCCAGAGATGACAACGTTTGTGACAAGGTGTTGGTATCTACTATGTGAAGATATTTAACAATCAGAGACTCCAAGAGGAGTGTGGGTGGAGGTCCCCACAGCCATACGTGCACACACAGAAACAGCTGCTCAGGAGACTGAGTGCGCTCAGGCCAGCCATCCATGGTCTGCGGCAGGATAGGGTGGGGGCTCAGGGAGGGGCTGCCGTCACTGTACAGCAGCTGCCAAGGTCTTGAGGGAGTGAAACAGTTAATTGTTGTGCTGGGGACTGCACCCAGGGCACGTGCTCTACCACTGAGCTGATACCCAGTCCTTTTGAATTTTTTAAATTTTGAGACAGGTTTCTAAGTTACTAAGGCTGGCCTTGGACTTATAGTCCCTTTGCCTCAGCCTCCCAAGTTACTGGGATGACCAGAAAGCCCGGCCTGGACAATCTCTCTTCAAGTGAAGAACAAGTATTTTTGAAAATGTCCAGGAGTCCATCATGCCCAAGTAAAAGCAGTCGGGTCATGGGCCGTTTCCAGAGGCGAGTCTGCCTGCGTAAGCCCGGCCGTGCTGCCTGTGACCAGGAGCTGGCCGCACCCGGAGGTCTGTACAGCAGGGCCAAGACAGCCTCCCAGCCTGTGCCTGCTCCTGCAGTCGGCCGGAGGACGCGAGAGGGCGCCAGGACCCTGCACATAGCCTGCAGCTGCTCCCTGGATCCTGGGCAGTCAGCGGGAGTGCCCACGTGCTCGTCCACCTCAGGGGTCCCAAGTGTGCAGCCTGTGCAGGCGTGACAGGCAGGGGCCTGCTGTGGTGGCTGCAGGGAAGACCTCCGGCAGCTGGCAGGTGCTCCTGGATCCTGGCTCTGCCCAGAGCCTTCGTTTCTGTTTTTCAAGGTGGCTGCCTTCAGCACCAGTGCCCTCCACACTCCAGTGTGAAAGGGGCCTTGGCGGCCACTGGCAGGCCCACACCTTGGTCCCGAGTTTCCCACGCAGATCTTCCCCACTTAGGTCTTCCTCAGAGAATCGGATACTTTGTAAATATTCTTCCGTGTTGGTGGAATGTGCCTGGTTGGGCTTTTTTCCAAATGCTTTTAATATTTAAAAAAATTAAATTTCTTGACTTCAGAAGGAAAAAAAAGCCTCCTGAATGGAGCTTTGTCATCTGTCTGTTGGAGTCACCCGTGAGACACTCCTAGCCAGTGGGCCTGTGCCGGTCCCCAGCCCAAGGCCAAGGCTGCTGTGTGCACACCGTGCTCGTCTGGGGTGTTCCATGCAGACAGACAAGGTCCACTCAGACGGGAGAACAGACCTCAGTCGGTCCTGCCAGACTGCAGCTGGGGAGCCCCTGGCAGGAAGTTCACCCTCCCATCCTCACACTCACTACCCACTGCTCTGTCAGCCCTCCAGTCCTGGCAGTCCCCGCACAGACACACCACAGCAGACACACTCGTGCCTGCAGGCACACACGCTCCTGCACACGGAGACCCAGAGGTCCCCCATCAGGCTCCACTGGAGGCCATAGTGAGCAGCGCCCTCGGTGTGTCCACCCCCGGTGTCCAGGTTGACTCCTGAGTATGGAGGCCCCCAAGCCCCCAGCTCCGGTGCTGACGCTACAGGAGCAGCTTGGGACCCCTGTGTAGAGACACCGTTCCATGGTCCTGGCAGTGAGCTGGCGGCTGCAGTGCAGGATGTGGGCAGGGACCAGCACAGCGCGGGTTACAGAAGCCAAGAGGAAGCTGGGCCTGTTGGGCCATACAGCCAAGAGAAGCAGCGGTGAGGGCACAGACGGCGGGCAGGCACAGACGGCGGGCAGGGAGCGCAGCAGGACTGGAGGTGTGGAGTCTCGGGAAACCAGTGTGGCCCAGTGTGCCTGCTGGTGGGAGTGGGGAGGGGCCGGCGCCCGCCAGGAGTCCAGCCAGCTTCCAGGGGTGGCGTGTGGGAGGAGGGGTGGGCCAGGGCAGTGGACAGGGAGTCGGGCGTTTTCCTACTGACCAGAGAAGGGTGAGAAAGCCCAGGTGACCTGAAGTCTGAGTGGGGTGTCAGGAAGAGGGAGCGTGGTCCAGTGGCGGTGCTGGACCTTTGTGGTCATACACAGGAGTCGTTTCCCTGAGTCCAGCTGGTCTCTTGGTTTACAGACAGCCTGTTGGTCTCTGCCCTAGCTGGGCCACCCCTGCCTGGTCACTGTGCCCCTCTCCACATTCTGCTTCCCTGCCATCTCCCAAGTCCAGTAAAATCAGAAGTCCGTCTGTTCCCGCAAAGCAGCCCTGGACTGGGGACTGCCCCTGAAAGCCTGTGGACAGCAGGGGCTGTGGCTGTGTTTGGGCCTAGCCCAGTGCTCCCCAGTGCAGTGAGGTCAGCCTCCCAGCCAGGCAGGCCCGTTGGTCCATGTGCTCGGCTGGCGGCCAGCTGGCCTTGCCTCCTGGGCACAGGTGGCTCTGCCCTAGCTTCTGTGTGGAAGCCTGGGGCCCATTTTGGGCAGCGGGCATCATGTTCTCTCAGGTGACAGGATCTCAGGGCGACGGGGGCCAGCCTCGGCAGGCTCAGGGGACACCCTGGGTCCCTCGCGCCACACCTTTCTCTGCACACCCTGGGCCGTCCAGGAAACCTCCAAAAGCTGTCCAAACCCACATCCACGGTGGGGAGAGCCCACCCAAGGCCAGGATGGTGACCACGTGTAAACAACACCCCCTTTGGACAGCAGGCCAGGTGCCAGGAGCAGCGTCTTCTCAGGAGCCTGAGAGCGTCTTGTTGCGTTTCCCTAGATGGCATCCAAGTACCCATTCGCCGTGGATCTGGTGGACAGTGGGAAAGCCCCACCCAGTCCATCTGGAAGAAGGAGACTCGGCAAAGAGAGGACATCACACACAAGTGAGATCAGGTTGGTGACAGCAGCTGTCCTTGGCCCTCTGGGCTGTCTGCTCCTCAGCTGAGGCTGTGGCTCAGCCCACCGGGGGCGTGGGGGGGAGCGGACCATCGTGCTGAGGCTCCCAGGGACCTCCTGCAGCCAGCCACAGCCCAGCCACCCCAGGACTGAGGCTCCAGGCCCTCTGCGGAGACTACTGCCTCGCTGCCGCCCTGTTCGCCCCACTCCTTACAGGCCTAAGCTCTAACTCGCTCCGCAGCCCTGGCTTCTTGGGCTGATCCTTGGGCCTCAGCTGCAGGAGACCGATGGCTGTGGGGCTGGGAGGCCGGTGCTAATTCAGGCGGAGGAGCAGCGACCCCAGGAAGGAACAGCTGGGTCAGGAGGCCACAGTGGGAGGCCACCGAGCAATTGTAGGATCTGAGTCTGGCTATGTGGTGGCCAGGCATCTCTCTCCAAGGGCCAGGTCATCTGGGCAACCATCTGGAGCTCAGGAAAGCAGAGGAGATATGGGGACATGTGGGGCCAACCAGGGAGAGGGGAGAGTGGGAACCTCAGGCTGCACCCTTGGGACAGCTTAGGGACAGCATGGTGTCACAGAGCAAGGGGCTGAGGCCGAGGGACAGGAGGCCCACAGTTAGCAACAGATCCTGGGCCTCTTCTGCCATCCCAAGTCCTTGTACTCACCATCAGGAATGGGAGCCTCAAGGCTCTGCGTTCGGTGCTAATAGAAAGAGGTCTTTTTAAAACCCCTGCTTGGTAGGACTTCCCACGGCTCTGTTTAAAGATCCAGCAAAACAAGACGTGCTGCTCTCCTCTGTGTGCTCACGTGGTGTGGCGGTGTGCAACAGAGGACTGTCCTGTGGCTTTGGAGCTGGGGGGCCCAGGCAGGGACAGTCCCTGCAGGAGGGGACAGGGAGCCAGGGACCACACATGGCCTGGAGAAGAAAGGAAGCTGTCTGGGTGGAGGGAGTGCCAGGACTCCGTGCCCAGGCCAAGCTCTGCGGTGCCCTGTGTTCCAGAGGCGGTGCCAGCCTGGAGGAGCTAGTGAAGCATCAGGAGCGGCCAGTGTGGGCACGCTGCAGCTCCAGAGGCGTAGCGCCACTGCCGGAGCTGAGGACCGCCACCCAGGACCTGGACTCTGTGAGTGTGTGCACACTGGGTCTGCTGAGCACGGGCCCCCAGCACGGTGGGGATGATGTGTCCTTTCAGAAATGTGGGGGGTGTTCCAGGATTGCCATTGGTCACCCACTTCACGGTGAGCCTGGGTGTGCTGGGACCTGAGGGTGCAGCAGGAGGGGTCTGCCAGCAGCAGCCACAGCCCTGGATGGCAACTGTCCACTCCACACACCTGTGGGGTGCCTGTGGAGGCTCTGGCCTAGGGCTGGCCATGGGGGGCACTGTAGGCTTGCCAGTGACCGTGTGCCCAGCGTCTGTAAGAGAAAGCCTGATGCTCACGGGGTCCAGGCGCTTCTTGGGAGCCTCCTGAGCAGACCTGCCCCCAAGCCCCTCCTGATGCTTTGACTTTGAACCTCGTCCCACCCAGCACTGCCAGGGGGAGCCGCCCAGTGCTGCAGGCACGGCACAGCGAGAGGGAGGCCCTTTTCTGCCTGTGTGGCCCAAGGAAACTGCGGCCCTCCCAGTGAGCACCAGGCGCCTGTCCCCACCTTGCTCACCACGGGCCCAGCCTGGTCTCCGGGGGCACCCAAGCCTGACAGTGTCCTGAGCCCCCCTCTACGTCAGGCTGGTGCTAGGCTGCCACCGCACTGTCCAGACAGGAAGTCCCTGCTCCCTGTCCCCAAAGCCCATCTGTGGGCCCTGTCTCCATCATCTTCAGGTGACAGAAGGAAATGTTGACAGGAAGCAGCCCACAGAGTTGGCACTTGCAGGTTTCCTCAGGTCAGACCAGGTGCCAGGAGAGGAGGCGGCCCTGCCCTCTGCCCTGATAGAACCCTAAGCTTTAGCTGGGCACAGGCATCTCACAAATGGCCCATTCCCTCCTTCTCCCACACGTCACTACTCTGGCCAGCAGGGTGAGACAGCTGTGTTCACTCTCCCTGAGCCTTGGCCTTCCCTTCCCCTATGCAGAATGCAAGCATGAGTGCAGGAGCTGGGCAGCCGTCATGGGCCCCCGTGAAAGCCTGATCGAGGATACAGAGTAGCAGGCTGTAGGAGTGTCTGCTCTCCAGTCCTGGGAGCTGGACCCTGGGCCTAGCAGCTGAGCCCGAATCCTGACACAGGCAAGGCCATGTGGTTTTGCAAAATAAAAGCCACCTGCACCTGCAGTGTTAAGGGCCTATAGAGACAAATGCCAACAGGATCCAAGATGATTTGTTTCTCAGAACCCAAAACACACAGGAACACAATCTAGGAACAGAGGGACTGAAGGCTGGAGGCCTGGGCTCCGGTGAGATCCAGCCCATTTACTGGCACCACTTGGTCCACTGGCTCCACAGGCCTCCAGAAGGTGGTTGGGTTCCTCTCTAGAGAATGGAACAACCTGGCATCATAGGCGTGGTGTCGGTGGCCGTGGGCTGCCTTTGCGAATCCCGAGAAGAGATGAGGGCCAGCCTGTCGGGGTCAGGCCAGGAGCTTTCTCACCCCGCCTGTCCTCTCAGCTGGCCAGGATGAGGCTGCAGGCCTTCTGAGTGACCCATGTGAAGGAGAGGCCTTGCAGACCAGGTGGACAGTGAGCGGGGAAACAGACCTCACTGAAGACAAGTAAAGATTTCAATCCAGCTTTCCAAATCCTGCAGCAATAAAGAAGACACTGCATCACGAAACACAGCAAGGTGCTCCCCAAACAGGTGCTCGACTCCCAGGGAGAGCTCTTGGAGGTGGAGCAAAGATGTGGCAACGATTTTAAAAGATTAAACTCAGCGCACAAGCTGAGCAAACCCCCCGGGTAGTGAAACAAGCAAGAGGAGTGGTGGAAATCAGAGAGGGGTGCGGTTTTAAGAGCCAAAGTAGAGGGTTGATCCTGAGACCCAGCACCTGCTGTCGTGTCCTGGTCTAGAGCAGGTGGAAGGAGTAACAGTCCTGGGAGGACACGGCCAGCTCAGGCCTCTCAGGCTGGCTGCACTCAGATGTGAGATTTGGGGCTCAGCCTCTCTGGGGACCACCACGCAATGCTGGGGGCCAGCCCATGTGCCAAGGTCTCTCTGGGGACAGGATTTGGCCAGGAGGAGAGGAGTGTCAAGAGCTGCCCAGTTTGGGAGATTGAATGGCAGGCAGGCATGCAGAAAAGGTGAGACTCCACAGGAGGCCATGGCCACATCCACAGGGAGATGAAGGCCTGCTGGAGCACAGTGGCCAGCAGGCAACAGTGCCTCCCTAGGCCCCACGACCTCCCGCTGGGTGACCATCAAACCCACAACTGTGTGGAAGCTGCAGAGGGGAGGGCTGCAGGTGCAAGTCCAGTCGTGCCCCAGGGAGGCCAAAGGGAGGACTCAGGACTGCCTTCCTCAGGGTGGGGAGGTGCCCCCTGCTGCAGTGAGCCAGGACCTCCTCCTGTTGGGCCTTGCTCCGGCCTGCAGGCTGAGCTGGGAGCCTGGGTTTGGAGCAGGGGTGTCGCTGACCACGGTGCGGGTTGGGGGGGGGGGGCGCGGCGTTGCAGGCTGGCCTGCTCTGGGTCTGTGGCTGTGGGTCTGCCTCCAGGGCAGTGCAAGTCAGTAGTTCTCCAGCAAGCGGCCTGGGTGTACCAGCTTTAGAGGGGCCCTCTGTTCACCCACTCATGCTACAGGACGCTGGGTGGGGCCTGCTGGGGACACCAAGATGAGTAGCCCTTGCTATTGGTGTCCTTGCACAGAGGGACAGCACAGGAGCACCGGGGGCAGGTTACACCATGGTGTGGAGGCAAAGCCCGGCTCTGCGGGGCTGCTGACGGGGCGGGGCTGCCTGACGGGGCGGGGCTGCCCGTCTCACTTCCCCTCTCCTCTTTGTCTTCCCAAAGGCCAAGAAGCTGCAGGAGGAAGCGGTGACACTGAGACTGGACTCGAGCTCCAGCAGAGCTCTCTCAGGGGGCCTTGCTCACCCATCAGCATCACAGCCTCAGAATATATTTTTTAACGGGAAATAATAAGAGCCAGAAGATGTTTACAGCACTGATGACAGCATCTTCAGACGTGGGGAACTGGCTTTTGGCAGGGGGACTAATGTCAGGTGCTGGGTATTGTCCTTGTGATTTATTTCACAGGCACCTGTTGTTTTTAAATAAACCTGGGTTTCTTTTCTGAGGCTGTAGGAGGCTTAAATTGCATTAAAAGGAGAGTACTGTGCCCTGTGTTTCTGCCAGTCTAGGTGATAGAGTGTTTGACTGGCAGCCAGCTGACGCCCTGGGGGCAGCTTAGTGACAAATGTGACCACAGTTTGTAGGAACCTGTCTCCTGATGTAGGGAAGGGCAGAGTCCCTGCGGTCTGAGCATTCACCCAGGTCCCTGCCCGGCAGAGGTTCGCCTTTGGCCTAGACATTGCCAGTGTGACTGTGGACTGTACATTACTCCTTTTAGTTAGGTTAGTTTTGCTGTATGTATTTTGGAACTGCGTTATTAGATGCCTACAGTTTATGTTGAGCAAACACTGTGGACTTTTCTCTACCTCTCCTTTTTTACTCCTTACCTTGAAGTCTGCTTGTCTGATGCTAATGTAAGCCTCCCACTTCTATTTTGTTGGCGTGAAACATCTTTCATTGTTCGCTTTCAACCTTCCTGTCTTCATGTCTAAATGCATCTTGTGGAAACCCATAGGGTGGGCCTGGTTTGGGGGATCGGGCCTGTCAATCTCCCTTTTAATTAGAGCGGATTCACTTACATTTAAGGCAGTAGTGAGTGAGTGAAGTCCACCATCTTTTTGTATATTGTATTTTTTTGTATATTGTATGCTTTTGTTCCTTTATTCTCCCTTTACTGCTTTCTAAAAGATTGGTCAACATTTCTCTGACTCTCTCTGGCTCTTCTGTTAGAGAGTTAGTAGCACCTTTTTGTGCTGCTCTTCCTGGTTGGTGATGGTCGTAGCTCGTGTGCTTGGCTCTGGAGTCTGTTGGCTCCACCTTCCAGAAACTGCGTGGCCCTCCATATTCTTGGAAGTTCAGTTCATGGTCTCTTGACATCTTTTCTTCATGGTCAACTTTATTTTCAAGATTATATATTTTGTCTTCATTGCCTGAAACTCTGTCTTCCATCTGTTGGTGATGCTCTCCGTTGAATTTTTAATTTGGTTTATTGATTCCTTCATTCTGAGAATTTCTTCTTGGGTGTTTTTTTTCAGAACCTCCATCTCTTTATTGAGGTGATCTTTCATGTCCTGCATTTCCTCGGATTTCTCTCCTCACAGCGTCCTTGACCTCGAAGGTGGCCCTGCAGAACCTAGTTCCACCCCACGCCCTGTGCTCTTCTGCAGGGTGTCTTCTTGATGCGTCCTCTCCATGCTGACCCTGTGGGCTGCCCACTCCTCTTGCATCCTCACTCCAGGCAAGGGTGATTTCCGTTCGTCTACACAACTGAGTTAGCAATTAACTCACTCAGATTTTGTCTGAAAACAAATGTCTTTGCCTTTATTTCTGCTCAGGATAGAATTCAAGACTGGCCGTCCTATAACCCCAGCATTTTAGCAGTTGTCCCACTGTCCTCTGTCCCCATGGGTTTGTCGAAACCCAGCTCTCCTCCTTATGGTGGCTTCTTTGAAGATGATGTCTTTTTTTCTCTGATTTTCTTAAATAATTTTTTATCTTGGTTTTCAGCCATCTGTGTTGTGCTTAGCTGCAGTTTTTACTTATCTTTAGAGAAGACAGAACTTCTTGAACCTGGGAGTTAATATCATTAATCAGTTTGGGGAAATTCTCAGCTTTTTTTTTTCTTTTTTCTTTTTTCAATATTGTTTTCTCTGTTCTCACTCCTCCTTTCTGACCACAGTTCCATGATACCAACCTACCATGGGCCTGTGCCCTACACATATTTCTTGTTCTTTCCACTCTTTATTACTTGGCTATTTCCTGCAGATATAGTTTGGGATTTACTAATTTTGTCTTCTGCTTTGTCCTGCAAAAAACCAATGAGGTTTTTCTTCATCAAAAATACAGCTCAACTCAGAATAGTTAAACTAAGGAACAAACCTAGGTGTCCTTCAACAGAAGAATGGATAAAGAAAATGTAGTATACATACACAATGGAATGTTATTCAGCCTTAAAGAAGAATGGGATTGTGGCATTTGCCAGTAAATAGATGGAGCTGGAGAATATCATGCTAAGCAAAGTAAACCAATCCCCAAAACCCAAAGGCCAAATGTTTTCTCTGATGTGCAGATGCTAACCCACAATGTGGGGCGGAGTGGGAGGGGGCACACTAGGGAAGAATGGAGTTACTTTGGAGTAGGCAGAGGGGAGTAAAGGGAGGGGAGGGGGTTATGGAGGTAGGAAGGATAGTGGAATGAATCGGACATTATCACCCTATCTGCATACAGGACTACATGACCGGTGTGATTCCACATCATGTACAACCAGTGGAATGAGAAGTCGTACTCCACTTATGTATGATGTGTCAAAGTGCATTCTACTGTCATGTGAACAAACAGAACAAAGTGAAAAATGTGCTACGGTTGGGCGCCCGGGCACAGTGGTGCAGGCCTGTAATCCCAGCAGCTCAGGGGGCTGAGGCAGGAGGATCGTGAGTTCAAAGCCAGCCTCAGCAACTTAGTGAGGCCCTAAACAATTCAGTGAGACCCTGTCTCTACATAAAATATTAAAACGAGCTGGGATGTGGCTCAATAGTTAAGGCTCCTGGATTCTATCCCTGGTAGAAAGAAAAGGAGGGAAGGAAGGAAGGAAGGAAAGAGGGAGGGAGGGAGGGAGGGGAGAGGGAGGGAGGGAGGGGGAAGGAAGGAAGAAAGAAAAATCTTCTGCAGGCTGGGGGTTTGCTCAGCAGAATGTCCTTGTCGGCATGGGTTCTGTCCCCAGTGCTCACCCCTAAGAAAGAAATAAAGGGAGGAATAAGTCAGGCTTTCCTGTAGGGAAGGGAAAAGAGAGACTAACACAGGCAGATCTGGGGTGCAGGAGCCGTGCTGCCGCCCTTGGCAGAGGCAAGATGCGCTCTGCATCCCCTGAGGCCTGCTGGAGTTCCTGGCATGCCCTGCTCTGCTGCAGTCCCTGGGCTGGCTGTCCCCCTCTCCCACTGGGTCCTCCAGCACGGCCGTCATGAGGGTCGAGTGCTGGAGTTCAGATGTCGAGGTTAGGCTCTAGGGTTTTGTGGTAGTCAGCCATGGACGCCGTCCCCTGTTGACGTCCTCGGCCTCCCTTTTCCTTCATCTTCTATGACTCACGCTTGTCTCAGGTTTCGCCTTGTGTGCCGCACGCTGCCTGTTAACAAGCCAACATGGGGCTGGGCGAGGGCATTTCTGGAGGACGGGCTCCACTGCCCAGCCGGTGAGGGGTGAAGATCACACTGTCCACTTGGCTGGGCTGGTCCCCTGTGGGGCACTCTCCTCCACATGCGGGGGGCAGAGGTCACGCCCCCTCCCCAGGACCCTGTGGAGCCCAGGTGCCACTCAGCTCACCCAGCCCTTCCCAGGCCTCCCAGCACGGGGGGCTCTGAAGCCTCTGGGCTTCCCAGGCCTGGTCCTCCCAGATGCTTGCCACTCATCCTGCGCAGAACCATCTTCTGTTCCCAGGGTGCCTAAAGATCACTTTAAGTGCAGCTCCTACACTGGCTGCGTTAAAACCACGCACTAGCAGAAGACGCGGCTGCCACGCACTTGGTGTGACCCCTGCCCTGCTCATGCCATGCCCTCCGCCCGTGTGTGTTGTGGTCCACTGCTGCCCCTTCTGTTAGCTCCTCGTCCATCGCAGGTTGCTCTGCTAATGGTTACGATTCCCTTTCCCTTCCCTCATAACCAGGTGGCGGTTCTCTATTACTTTTTTCTTTGGATACCGGGGATTGAACTCAGGGGCACTTGCCACTGAGGCACATCCACAGCCCCTTCTTGTATTTTATTTGAAGACAGGGTCTCACTGAGTTGCTTAGCACCTTGTCACTGCTGAGGCTGGCTTTGAACTTGTGATCCTCCTGCCTCCGCCTCCCAAACCACTGGGATTACAGAGGTGCACCACGCACCTGGCTCTCTGTTCCATTTGGAGTCGACCCCCATCTGTTTTCTGTGCTTCCCACCCCAACCTTTCACTTCCTTTTCTTCTCCCCAACCTTGGCTGAGGCCTAGAGGACCTCTCCCTCTGCCCCCCTGCCCTGTCTGGGTTTTCAATTGCCAAGTGACAGATCCCTCGACGCTGCTTGAAAGGTGCTCCCAGCCTGGTTAGGAAGAACACTCTAGAAGCCCTGACCCTGCGACTCAGCCCCCAACCTGGCCTGCTCCTGACGAGGCCTGCTGTCAGCTGCTTCCCCACCTTGACCCCGTGTCCCTGGGTCCTTGGTGGCGAGTCAGGTTGGCAGCCTTGCTCCCTGTTGGCACCCAGCAGGTGGCACCTGCTGCTGGGTCTCCTCTAGTGACCATGCCAATCTGTCTCTGGTGCCCTGGGGCTTCTGTTTGCTGCCCCTGCTCACACTGTGAATGAGGCCTGTCCAGGGTGAAGGCCAGGACCCCAGCTATCAGCTCTGCTACAGGGGTGGTACCTGGGGTGGTGGCTGCAGCTGGGCCAGCCTCACAACAAGCAGCAGTGGCCCGTCCTTGAACCTATCGAGGGCAATTGGCAGAAAAGGCTGGGGACGAGTGGGTTTGCTGCCCACAGCCTCACTCCCGGACCCTGTTCCCTGTGGTGGCACCTCAAGGCAGGATGCTTGGTGAGCCCACGCAGCTGATGCAAGGGTGAGGAGCACAGGGCCCAGAGAAGCAGCTGCCCTGCCCTGCCCTTCCCCTGGGGACCACCCCACCAGGCCATGACAAGGGGGGCAGCACCTCAGGATGACAAGCATTCACGTGTCCATTCTCCCGACTTGGCCAGGGGAGCATGGCCCATACCTGATGTCCTCAGGTTCCTCAGAGTCCTGCACTCAACATGAGCACCAGGAAGAAGGGCAGACACCAGCAGCTGTGGGCAGCCCAGCCCGGGGCAGGGCCTCTGGCATCTCTGTACCTTGCTCCACCCAAGTGTCAGAAGGACTCCCAGAGTAGAGCCTGGGTGGCCCCGGGACCTGTGGGTGGCGGTGGAGTCCAGGGTGGAGTTCTCCCCAAGGCAGCTTCCCACACCCTGGCCAAGGACACCTTGCTCTTTGAGGGGAGGACCAGATGGGGTCAGGGCCCTCATGCTGACTAGGTGAGATATGGCTGTGCCCGTGGGTGCCCATTCTGTCTGGGGCAAGGCCCACGGGCCACAGAGCTCCTGTCCTTCCGTCTCCAGCTGCCAGGCAGAGGCTGGTGCTACGCCGTCCCTGGCAGAGTGTGCACACATAGTCGGCACAGTGTGAGCAGGTCTCCCTGGTGCGTGCCACTCCTCCTGCGCAGGAGCCTGGGCTCAGGCTGCTGCTGCTGGATGCCAGAGGCCTGTGCCGTCCCCAGTGCAGAAAGGCATGTTTTCTGACTGAGAAGAGCCATTGCAGGGCTCCAGGCAGCCTGAGGCCCGGGGGCTGCAGCACTGAGTGGGGAGGCCTTGCCTGGGCATAAGACCACCAGCCTCTAATTTAAGGGCCCCCACCCCTGCGAAAGGGCTACCAGTCCTGGCCATGGGCCCCAGCCCTGAGGACCCTTCCTGCTCTGAGTCTGCATCTTGCAGGAGGTGACTTGGCTTCAGCGGAGCAGCCTGGTGTGGTGGAAAGGTCCCCTGGTGTGAGCAGGCAAAGGAGCATCCCTCTGATAGTGGCAGCCGCCTCCAAGGCAGCCAGCACCCAGCAGGATCTGGCAAGGCCTCTCTGCAGCCGCTGGGTTAAGATAAGACAGGTGCAGAGCCAGCCCAAGGGCAGGAGGACTTAGGGGACCCCCCCGCCAGGTAGGGGGACCCTGAGTGTGGACAGAAAGGAGGGTCTGCAGGAAGCCCTCTGGGGTCGTCTGGGCAGGGCTGCCATTCCCTGGCTTTCCACTCAACCTGGGGGAAGGAGCCCAGGGTCTTTCCAAGCAACCATGCCCACTGCCCACCTGGCTCCTGGACACTGGCCAGGCGCCTGCTCTGGAAGTGGGAGTGGAGGCCGCGGTCCGAGAGCAGGAGGTGACAGTGCCCTCCAAAGCTGGAGCATGGAAACACTTGTGCTCCACGTGGCTGTACTCAGCTGTTCCCAGAAGTGGGTCACAAACTAGTTTAATTGTGAAAGATCACCATGGTTTTAGGAAATGAAAGCCCCACTTTTTAGTATGAGGCTCTTTAATACCATCAAGTAAAAAAACAAAACAAAAGCCCCACATACAAGACTCCCGCCGAAGCCCGTGGAGACTGAGGGCCTCAGAAGGCCCTGGGCCCAGGTGGGTTTCATGCCCAGGTGTCCTCTTTGCTACAGGGACCCATGCGTCTGGTGTTGCCAGCCGCAGGACTGGCAGGAGCAGGGCTGAGAACCGAAACCCCAACTTGGCCACCTGGGTGGGTGCAGCTCACTCCCAGGGTGAGTTTCGTGAGAATGTGAAACTCAGCTCAGTTGCCTCTTCCCCTTGGCCTCCATCCGTGCTCAGGCTGCCCAGAGCAGTCAGAGAATGCGATTCTCCAGAACTTTCCTTTCATGTATTGAAAAGTGTGAGTGCTCGCTATGTTCAAGCACTGAGCCAGGTGCCAGGACCTTGGACTGGCGTCTCCCCCAGGAGTCCTGCTCCTGGTGTCTCCACGCACAGGTCCCACCAGGAGCCCCACAGGTTCTGGCCAAGGCCCATGGGCATTCCTGCCACTAGCTGCCATGACCTCAGGTCTGAGCGGCTGGGTCAGGCGTTCTCCTGAGGAACTGCAGGCTTTGTACTATTGTCCCACCATTGTCCTGGAGGTCTTCCCCAGAAATGTCACATTTTCCTCAATTGTTGTCTGTTGCAGCAAAGATCAGTTTCTGGTCAAGCAGACTGGGTCAACACAGGGGATTCCTCCTCTCTCCAATGCTGGGAGGTCAAGGGTTAGCTTCCAACCAAGGAAATAGGAATCTGGGCAGTGCACTGACCCTGGGGACATCTTTAAGAGGAGATTTCAAAATTCCCCCTGGAGTAAAGAAAATTTTTATGCCACCTGTCAGTTCTCAATGACCCAAAGCCAGTTTTGGATGCTCTGAGTTATGTTGTCACAGAAAATAGAATTATCTCAAGGAAGAAACAACCAGCTCATTCAAAAAAGTTTAGTTTTGAAACTAAAGCAATAATTCAGGGAAGAGATCCACACCCTCAAAATACCCTTGCTCAGATGTCTGCCGCTGCTGGTCTCTCGGGCATCCGCCTGTGAACATTCTTGTGCCTGCTGAGAGCCATCCTGGCCATGGGGCTGCCCAGGATGCAGCAGTACACGAGTCATGGGGCAGCTCTCTGGAAGCACTCGCCTCCTGGGCTCCGCTGCCCTGGCCAACTACCAGCAGGGGGAAATCCTGCACTTCTAGAGCATGTGGGAACACAGTTGGCTTCTCCTGCCCATCCCTGACCACATCACAGGGCCTCCGGGGAAGAACAATGATGGGGTGGTGATGGTGGGGTTGATGCTAGTAGTGGTTGTAGTGATGGTGATGATGGTGGTAGTGGTAATGGCAATAATGATGGTGGGGATAGGGATGGGGAAGGTGATGGTGACTGTGGTGATGGTTATGATGGTCATGGTTGTAGTAATGGTGATAATGATGGCGGTGATGGTGAAGATGGTGGGGCTGTGAGTAATGGTGATGGTGGTGGAGATGAGGATAGTGGTGATAATGATGATGATGGTGAAGATGATGATGGCAGAGATTATGGTGGTGATAGTGATGGTGATGATGGTGGTGATGACGATGATAGTGGTGATAATAATGTTGGTGATGATGATGATGATGGCAGTGATTATAGGGGTAACAATGGTGGTGGTGATGGTGATTATGGTGATAGTGATAAGGGTGAAAATTTTGGTAGTGGTGATGATGGTGGTAATAGTGATGGTAGTGATAATGATGATGGTAGTGATAATGACAGTGATGATGGAAATGGTAGTTGACTCTAGTAGAGTCCCTGCTGGGGTTTGGTGCTATGCTTGGTACATCATGAAAATCAACTTAATCAGTATTAAATACCTAAGTGGGAGGGAGAATCATTATTCCCATATTACAGAGGTGTACACTGAAGCACAGATAGGTAGTCCCCAAGGCCCTACAGGTGATTCTGCAGTCTGATGCAGTCTATGCCTTTGCCAGCTCTCTGCACCATCTCCAGTTGAATTCAGACAGGTTCTGCTCCCAGCTGGGCCTTTGGGATGTTTCCTTGTGGGAAGCCCTGTAATAATCTTGATATTCCACAGGGCAGGGGGAGAACTTCAGACCAGATCCTGAATGATGATCATACAGAACCAAACCAGTCTTGCAGATCCAAACTTCCCCTTCAAGAACTTCCTGACTGGAACAGAGAGAGCAAAACAAGGTTCTGTGACCTGCAGAGAGGTTTGGGTTCTCTGGCTACAAAAACTCCTTTAAGCCCCTGCCTTGGAAGATACCACATGCTGTTGTCCAGGTCAGCCTCGGGGAAGCTGGACTCACCCTAAGATGCCTTGGTGGGGAGGGGGGCTCGTGTGCTGATGCTCCCCACTCTGCCCTGCATCAGATAGCTGCTTAAGAAATTGGACCCCCCCCCCATCACTCTTCTCAACAGCCTCATCGTCTGCCCTCCCTTTCAACAACTGCCTGAGTGTGACGCCTGCCCCCAAGGAGGCCTAACCCAGGCATCAGGACCCACCCCCTCTGACCTCTAGAAGCCAGCTTGAGAGGAATCTGTAGTCTCTGATCCACAGATGTGGCCTGCACAGCCTCCGCCAGAGCAGGCTCCTTTGATCCCATATCAGAAGAGCCTGTTCTGACAAAGCCAGGCCATGCTACAGGAGACCAACCAGCTGGCCAGGGCCAGAGAGCCAGTGAGAAAGAGGAGGTAGAGGCAGGCCCAAGCATGTGTGTTGGCAACAGGTCCACCTTGGCCCCTGGAGCCCTACCTCCACTAGTTTGTTCTGCATGCCAGTGTGGCCAGCTCACAAGGCCATGGCGAACTTGCGGTTTTTCTGTTCCTGCTTATCCGTCTGAGACATATGTATCCCACGGGAATGCCTTGACCTTTTCTGGTCTGATGGACTTATTGTTAAGGGAGGTTTCGGTACCTGACAATAATAGATGTTGAAACTAAATTTCTCCCCCCTCCCTCCTGCTTTTGGGTAGTTTTCCACTTCTGCTGCTTGGGGTATAAAAAAAGGTGTGTTAGCAATAAAGATTATTGACTCCTGGATGAAGAACCTTGGTGTCCTGTGTGTCTTTTAACCTCGCCGTCCCTCGCCGGACTCGGCTCCCTTGGCCGGACGCGGCAATTGGAGGTTCTCACCGAGATCCGGAAAGCAGGGGTAAGCGGACGGGGCTCACCTTCTAAGAAAGAAGGGGGAGGATTGGTTTAAAGATAATTTAAAGAGACAGGGTACGTACCATGGGTAACTCAACAGCGAAGGTTCGTCTGGCCAACGAACTGAAAGAGCTGTTAAATACACAAGGAACAGGAATAAAAACTAAGACTGCAACCGAATTCGTTGAAATTATTGCCCAGGCTTGTCCTTGGTTTCTGACAGGAGGATTTCTTAATAATAGTGACTGGGACCTGGTGAGGCATGACCTTCAGAAATTATTGAGGGACCGGGGCTCGGACAGTGTCCCAGTTGCCACCTTTTCCTTATGGAGGTTGGTAAAGGATGCTTTATTAACAGATAAAGTAAAGATCAAGGATCAGCTTGCTGAATGTGAACAGGCCCTTAATCAGGTGCAGGAAGAGCAAATGGCAGAATCCTTAAAGGATGAGGGTCCTCTTGAGGACTCGGGCTCGGGGGGTAGGAAACGCCTCCAGATTTCTAAGCCCAAAAAGGATCCTGAGGACCTCAGTTCTCTCTCTGAGGAAGAGGAGGGATTAGAAAGGGAGATAGAGGAACTAGAACATAGCCTTAAAAGGGCAAATGTGAGGGTGCCTAGGGCCCCCTCAATTGCCGCACCTCCTCCCTATAATCCTGATTGGAATGAGGACGCCCCTACTAGACGGGCGGGGGTCCACTGGGGTTCTAGAGCGGCTCAGGTTTTTCCAATGATTGAAAACGCCGATGCTGATGGACAGCCGGCCAGAGCCCATGTCCCCCTAGCCTTCAAGGACATAAAACAGCTTAAGGAGGCGGTCATTAATTATGGACCTCATGCCCCTTTCACATTGACCCTCTTCGAGTCTTTCTCAGCCAGTCAACTGATACCTAATGATTGGCAGCAACTTTGCAGGGCTGTGTTATCTGGAGGGGATTTCTTATTGTGGAAAAGTGAATATCATGAAAGGTGCCGCGAGCTGGCTCAGATTAACCTGAATGCGGGCCATCAACGGCGAAATGCTGAAATGTTGACAGGAACTGGGCAGTATGCCACCATAGGCCAACAAATTAATTACGACCCAGGTGTTTATGCTCAAATAGCCTCAGCTGCAGTTCATGCCTGGAAAGCCCTGCCCATTTCTAAGACTGAAGCAAAAATTTCCAAGATCTCTCAAGGACCCTCTGAACCTTATTCAGACTTTATAGCCCGCCTAATGCAGGCTGCTGGAAAAATATTCCCTAATCTGGAACAGGCTATGCCACTTATTAGACAACTGGCATATGAAAACGCTAACACTTACTGCCAAAATGCTATTAAGTCCTCCCGGGCCAAAAGTATAGATGACATGATTCGAGCATGCAAAGATATAGATGGGCCTCATATTACTGGTCAGGTTTTGGCTGCTGCCCTTAAGACTGGAATGCAAAAAGCTGATAACAGGGGAACCCGCTCTAAGGGGTGTTTTAAATGTGGGAAAGAGGGACATATAAAGCGAAACTGCCCGGAAAGGAGCGAGGGTGCTGGCAGAGGGATGCCTGGACTTTGTCCTCGATGTCATAAAGGAAATCATTGGAGCAGTGAGTGCAGGTCAAAATTTGACATCCAGGGTAACCCAATACCGTCGGGAAACGGGAGCAGGGGCCCGCCCCGGGCCCCGGAAGCCAAAGTGTACGGGGCAGTGCAGGGACAGAACAGTGCCCCAGGGAGTGGGCGTCTCCGCCGCCTCCCACTGACCAACCCCTTTCTATCTGGGAACTCCCCAGGGGAACACCAGGAAGCGCAGGACTGGACCTCAGTTCCACCTCCCGAGCGGTATTAACTCCCCAAATGGGACCTCAGACGCTGCCTACTGGGGTTTTTGGACCCCTGCCAGAGAGGACGGTGGGACTAGTGTTGGGACGAGGTAGCGCAACTCAGTGGGGCTTGAAGATTCTTACGGGGGTTGTTGATGCTGATTATCAGGGAGAAATAAAAATAGTAGTAGAAGCTACCCAAGGAATTGTTATTCTTCCCCCCGGGGAGCGTATAGCTCAATTGCTGCTGCTACCCTTAGCTTCCATTCCTGGGCACGCCCTCCGTGGGTCCCGGGGCGACGGCAGCTTTGGCTCCACTGGAACTCCCCAGGCCTTTTGGGTAGCTCATTTGGATTCGCGTCCCAACCTGACCATTGAGATACAGGACAAGGCTTTCAAGGGAATACTAGATACGGGGGCGGATGTCTCTGTCATTTCTGAAAAACAATGGCCACCTGCCTGGCCCCTCCAGAGTCCCTCGGCCATATTACAGGGGATAGGACAGACCCGACCAAAAAGAAGTGCCTCCTTTTTAAAATGGAGAGATGGTGAAGGACATAGTGGCCATTTCCAGCCCTATGTAGTGACTGGACTCCCCACGAACCTTTGGGGGAGGGACTTGCTTCATCAAATGGGGGCTATTCTCACTACCCAGACTTTGAAAGGAAATAATGACTTTGTTAATGATGCAATGCTAGACATGGGATGGATCCCTGGAAGGGGACTAGGAAAGAGACATGAGGGCAGAATATCACCCGTGGATCCAGCAGAACAGGTTACCCGGCGGGAAGAGACCGGAGAGGACTGGGAAATTTATCCTAGGGGCCACTGAAGTGCGGCCACCTCCACTGTCCATTACTTGGTTATCAGATGACCCTGTGTGGGTAGAACAGTGGCCCCTAACTAAGGACAAATTACAGGCCGCTTCCCTATTAGTTCAAGACCAGCTTAAGTTAGGACATGTGGTGCCCTCTACCTCCCCTTGGAATACCCCTATTTTTGTTATACAAAAGGGGTCTGGGAAGTGGAGACTTCTTCAGGACCTACGAGCTATTAATAAAACTATGCAACCCATGGGACCCTTACAACCAGGGCTACCCTTTCCTACTGCGATCCCAAAGGATTGGCATCTTATTGTCATAGATTTAAAAGATTGTTTCTTCTCTATCCCCTTAGACCCACGAGACCGAAAGCGTTTCGCTTTTTCCTTGCCTTCCACAAACTTTAGGGAACCTTACCAACGGTATGAATGGACTGTCCTACCTCAAGGGATGACTAATAGTCCTACAATGTGCCAATATTTTGTAGCTGAGGTTTTGCGACCCTTTCGACAGCAGTTCCCACAGCTCTACCTCATTCATTATATGGATGACATCTTACTGGCAGGGCCCAAGAAAGAAAGGCTTCTTCAATCTTATGAAGTCCTCCAATCCCTTCTAAAAGGGGCAGGGCTGGTCATAGCACCCGAAAAGGTGCAGTTTCAACACCCTTACAATTATTTGGGATACATCATTAATAACATAGGAATCTTTCCCCAGAGACCCCAGTTCCAGATAAATCAGCTCAAAACTTTACATCAGTGGCAGACATTCCTCGGAGAAATACAGTGGCTGCGCCCATCCTTTCATATTCCAACTGGAGAGCTCAAACCCCTGTATGACCTCTTGCGAGGAGATCCTTCTCCTACGTCGTGTAGAGTACCTACACCAGAAGCCTTACGAGCACTGAGGCTAATAGAAGAGGCTCTGCAGGACATGCAGATTACGCAGATAGATTATTCTCTGCCCTTGTCATTTATAGTTCTACCTTCTAAAATTACTCCCACAGGAGTGTTCTGGCAAACGGGTCCCATTTATTGGGTCCACTTGCCGGCTTCTAACCCCCGGGTATTGACTCCCTTTTATGAGCTAGTTATTAACTTAATTTGGAAGGCTAAATATTTGGGTGATGCATTGTTTGGAAAAACCTTTGACATACTTATTCAACCTTACACTCAAGATATGATACACAAGTTACAACAAGAACATGACCTTTGGTGTCTTTTCCTGTGCAGCTTCAAGGGTCAGATTGATAATCACTTCCCTAAACATAGACTTTTGGAGGGCTTTAAAAGGTGTCCCATTATCTTCCCAAAGATTATGAAAAGGGAACCTATTCCAAAGGCCCAAACTGTATATACAGATGGGGCCAAAAATGGATTTGCTGTCGTTTTTGATGGATCTCAAATTCTCCGACAACCTGTGTCAGGTCAGTCGGCCCAAAAGGCAGAAGTTGAAGCTTTAATCATAGCTCTCAAAGTCTATAGTTCTATTCCTCTTAATGTGTATACTGACAGCTTGTATGTAGCCAATCTGGCTCTAGTCATAGAAACAGCATCATATATTGGAAAGCAATCCACCATCACAGAACAACTACAGGTAGTTCAGCTTCTCATTTGGGCTAGACGAGATCCTCTATACATTGGCCACATCCGAAGCCATTCAGGGCTCCCTGGACCTTTGTCAGAGGGCAACGCAAAAGCAGACGCTGCTACTCATGCTGTTGGCCTTTCCTGTGTGACCACCGAATATGATAAGGCCTTACAATTCCATAACAAATTTCATTTAAATGCACAGTCTTTACGCTTCCACACAGGATGTTCACGAGACCAAGCTTTACAGATTGTCTCATTATGTCCAACCTGTGCACCATTTATTCATTCTCCTTCCCTTGGAGTTAATCCAAGAGGACTACAACCTAATGATGTCTGGCAAACTGATGTTACACACTTCCCTAGCTTTGGTAAGCTCTCCTTTATACATGTTTCCACTGACACATATTCTGGCTTCATTTTTGCCACCTTACATACTGGAGAGAAGGCTAAGGATGTAATCAGTCATCTTCTAAAAGCCTTTTCCTCCATGGGCACCCCACGATGCCTCAAAACCGATAATGGTCCCGCATATGTAAGTCAGGCGGTTCAACGGTTTTGCACCCAATGGGAAATTAATCATAAGACTGGAATCCCTTATAATCCACAGGGACAAGCTATCGTGGAACGAGCCCATCAACATTTAAAAACTTATTTACAAAAAACAAAAGAGGGGGAGATATACCGGAATTGTCAGGGACCACAAGCACTTCTAAGCATAACCTTATTTACTTTAAATTTTTTACTCACTGACACTGGAGGGCGCACGGCTGCACAACGCCACTTTTCCCCTCCCACTGTACAAGATGCTCAAATAAGGTGGAAAGATTTATCCACCGGAAAGTGGCAACCCCCGGCTCCACTCTTAGCTAGAGTGAGGGGAGCTGTATGTGTTTTTCCCCCAGGAACTGAGAAGCCCATTTGGATCCCGGAGCGCTGCACCAGACCGGTGAATGAAAATTCAAGACAAAATGAAGTTCCCAAGATGGCTGATCCTGCCGCTGTTGTTCTCACCCCTTCAAGTGAGTGCCGAGACACACCTCATGAGCTGGACCCCTCTTGTGGCATTCCTTCTGGACAGGTTTGCTGAAGGAGGGCTTGACCCCCCACCTGGGAATATTCATGAATATCTTTTTGGAGCCCCTTGTGAGTGTAAGGGAGGGCCCCGGCACTCGGCCCCCTCTGGTTATATCCAGAGCATTGATTGTGGGACTAAAGTAGCCTATATGGCGGCTGAACTCAATGAAAACATCGGAGGATTTAAGCAACCAAAATGGGTATGTGTTAATAAGCCCGGACTTGTTGTCCCTAATCCGACCAAGACTCTTGGAAGCTGTTCCGCCACTTGTCATTACACCCCGGCAATGCACATCTCCTGTTATACATCGGCCTCAATTTGTGTTAATAATCAAGGAAAACAGTATTTTGAGGCCATCCTAACTAACACCCGTGGAGAATGGGGGACCACTTATAATTATATTCCTTTTCTTGGTGACCGGGGAGGGGAAGGCATCACGACTCGGTTAACGGAGGCGGGATGTGAGGGCGTCGTGGGTAAACCTTCCTGCTGGCCCATGCAGGCCCCTATCGGAATCTCTGACGGAGGGGGACCCACTGATGCTATTAAACACCTTCAGGTGATTAAGCTTTTAAAGCCGGAGATCCCTAAGCCTACATACCACCCCTTGATATTGCCCAAATCCCAGTTTCCTGATTTAGATGCCAATACATTAGATATCCTAGAAACCACCTTTTCTTTACTTAACAGTTCCAACCCTACCCTTGCTGGTGATTGCTGGCTCTGCATGACGGCAGGTGCAGTCATGCCATTGGCGGTTCCCATCAATTATACCATTGATGATGACAACACATGTCAATCTGGGCTGCCCTTTAAGGTGCAGCCTCTAGGTGGTTTTATGTCATGCCTTCTAGGCATGATGCAAAATAATACCTATGATGTTGATGTTGGAGTCTCTTCCTTTGGAAACTGCTCATTAATAAAGAATTACTCCTCACCTACTCCACCCATTTGTCCCCCTAATGGTACAGTCTTTATGTGTGGTGGAAATTTAGCTTTTCCCAGGCTCCCAGCAAATTGGACTGGTGGTTGCGTTCTGGCATTACTGCTTCCTGATATCACGATTATCTCAGGAGATGAACCCCTACCCATTCCTAGCCTAGACATCTTAGTTAGAAGACACAAGAGAGCTGTGCAGGCCTTACCACTCCTTGTTGGCCTTGGAATAACAGCTGCTGTGGGTACAGGCACGGCAGGATTGGGTACGGCTATACATTCTTACCGCCGCCTATCTCAACAGCTTATAGATGATGTGCAAACCCTGTCGGGAACCATTAAAGACTTACAAGACCAGATAGACTCCCTAGCAGAAGTAGTTCTTCAGAACAGGCGGGGTTTAGACTTGCTTACTGCCAATCAAGGGGGAATTTGTTTAGCCCTTGGGGAGAGGTGCTGTTTTTATGCTAACAAATCTGGCATAGTTCGCACAAAAATTAAACAACTCCAAGAAGACCTAGAAAAAAGGAGGAGGGAATTATTTGAGAACCCTCTCTGGACTGGACTTAATGGATTTTTGCCTTATCTTCTTCCCTTATTGGGACCATTGTTAGGCCTCCTTCTAGTAGTGGCAATAGGACCCTGCATTGTAAATAAGATAGTACAATTCATTAAGGATCAAATTAATATCTTAGCCTCTAAGCCGATACAGGTTCACTATCAACGCTTGAAGATGGATGATCGCCTCTCTGAGATATACTTCAGACCTATCCGAAGATGAGTGTCCTCCTTAAAAGAAGAACTCCTGCCATATCTTTTCTCTATGCATACCTCTCCCTCTTGCCTTCCTGTATTAGGATCTTTGCTGTCTAATCTCTCGGTCCAATCACATCTGCCATTCGGTGGTGACGGTCATGGGTCCCGTGGGTGGAGACGATTAAGCGTTCACCGCAATAATGTCTTGATAGGTCATAACACCTTGAGCTGATCTTGTAGTACCCAGTGACGGGCAACTTTCACGCTTGCTGTGCGACCTAAGACAGGGAATCGGGGCCTTCCCAGAGACGGGTAAGCATCGCAAGGGCTGTGAACGACCTAAGACAGGGGCTACTTGATTCCCACTGGCATGCAAAAAACAAAAGAGGGGGACTTGTTGGCAACAGGTCCACCTTGGCCCCTGGAGCCCTACCTCCACTAGTTTGTTCTGCATGCCAGTGTGGCCAGCTCACAAGGCCATGGCGAACTTGCGGTTTTTCTGTTCCTGCTTATCCGTCTGAGACATATGTATCCCACGGGAATGCCTTGACCTTTTCTGGTCTGATGGACTTATTGTTAAGGGAGGTTTCGGTACCTGACAATAATAGATGTTGAAACTAAATTTCTCCCCCCTCCCTCCTGCTTTTGGGTAGTTTTCCACTTCTGCTGCTTGGGGTATAAAAAAAGGTGTGTTAGCAATAAAGATTATTGACTCCTGGATGAAGAACCTTGGTGTCCTGTGTGTCTTTTAACCTCGCCGTCCCTCGCCGGACTCGGCTCCCTTGGCCGGACGCGGCACATGTGATCACCAGCTGCCTGGCCTGGCAACCCTGAGACAGACCAGTGGCTGTGTCAGCATGGTAAGACTCAAGGAGAGTCCTCAGTGAGACTCCTGTCTCCTGGAGAAGACTAAGGCTGACTATGTAGTGCAGTCAGTGAGATCTGAGGACGGTGCTCGATGGTCTTGACTAAGAGGTCAGAGGCAGGGCCATTGGAGCCAGGATCTAGGGAAGGGTGAGTCACCATGCAAGACAGAGGGGCAGGCACGGGGCTGGTGGTGGTGGAGTCCTCCGCTGTGGAGGGTGAATGGTGCAGCACAGAGACCAGGACCCAAGGGAGGCGCCTTCAGCCCACTCTCCTCCTCTGCTGCCAACTGAAGTCAGCTCCACGGCCAGCACCAAGCCTGCCATCCCTCCTGCCAACTTCGGTTCACCCAAGTTCAGCCCCAGTGAGAGCTCCAGACAGTCTCCTGTCCCCTCTTTACCCTCACTCTGCCTCATCTGACCTGTGGGGCCAGCACTGGGTGGGCCAGGCAAAGGGCTAGAACCTCCTATGCTCTGCCCAGGTGGAGGTGGTGCCTGCTGAAGACTTTAGGGTGTTTAAGGACTCAAGCCTCTTGAAGGCAAAGCCTGAAGACCCAGGGAGCAGTCGGCTCTGGGTAGACACACCTGAGGCTTCTTTCTAGCCCCAACGAGGCAGCCCATGGTCAGCACAGCTGGCAACTGCACAAAGCAGGGGTGTCCTGCCCCAGGCCTTCTTCCCAGCACCAGACCAACAGAGCAGGGCTTTAGGAATGTTCCAACAGGGACTATGCAGGCCTGGCCAATGCAACTCAGGGTCAGAAAGGAGAACTGACAGGCTGAGGTGCCCACGACAGCTGGCTGAGGAGGCCAGAGGTCATATGCATTTTAATCAGGGACTTGGTAGTTCCTACAGCCTTCTAGAAACAAGAGGGGGGAACCAGTAGGGAGCAGGTGGGGCACCTGAGACTGTGAAGGGGTGGGGGTATACCCTCCAAAGCCGACACTTAAATTATAAAGCAATCTGTCTGCTGTCTTTCTGGATATTCCACCCAGTGCAGAACAGGGGTGGAGGTCTTTCAAGTTCACTTAAACATGCACAGTACAAACTGGGCAGGCAGAGGCAGAAGAGGTTCAGGGATGCTGGCTTGTCACTGCTCCTCCCCGTCTCAACCTGTGAGCAGCCAGCTGCATTCCTCTCCTCTTGCCCCCATGCCCATCCAGGGCCCTCAGACTTCCACTGCTTCCACCTACCTGCCCTTCCCAGAGGCAGCAAGTGCTCAGGTATGTCCCTGGCCACACCCCAATGCTCTTCTTGCTGACACCTGGGAGTTACCAGTAGACTCACATCTTTTGGAGGCATCTTCCCTGTCCACCCCAATCTCAGCACCTTGTGTTTGCCACCTGGGGCCTCTTTGGGAGGATGCCTGCCTACTCAAGCAGCGCTCTACACTCTTGGATGGAGACCCCCTCCATATGCAGCCCCTCCCCCGAGTTGGTGGTGGTGCTATGGTCTGTGGTTCTGTCTCCAGTGCCCCAAAGGCTGTGCCCACCAGGCATCTTCAACAAATGCTCAGTTTGCAGTCTCCAGCCAGTCCCTACCCACCGGAGGAAGCTGGGAAATGTCCCTGTTGCCTGGCATTTTGACTTCAAAGTCATCCTCACCCAGCTCTGGAGAGGTGCAGGTTGGGGAACCCCAGATTCTGGAGGAGAACAGGTGCTCCTAAAGTGCCTGAGGCCCTAAGAGCTTCAGAACTGCGATGGCTCCCTGCGCCACCGGAGGGCGATGTCAAGCGGCGCCAACTGTCCCCGATGACGCTTGGTGTGTCCACCCCATGCAGGTCCCAGCGGAGTGGGAACACCATTCCAGGGCTGGAGGGTGGGGAACCAGCAGGCGAGTGACCAGGACAGCTCGCTTCCCCACGCTGCTAGGTGTTACAAGCCTGGTTTAAGGTCCCGGACCTTTGTGGCCAGGGTCATTGCAACAGGCTGGGCCCTTGGGTGGCGCTTATGAGGTCCGGAGCCGGATGAGGACGCACAAGTGTTTAAGGAAGCCGACCGGGCCGGGGTGGAGGGCCAGGGTCCCTCTGCCACCGCCGAGAACACAGGTCGGCCCTGAGTCGGGCGTGCACCTCCGGTCGCCCAAGGAGGCGCAAGGGTACCCTGGGATGGCCCAGTGCCCCTGCCTCTCCCACGAGGCCAGGGCAACACTAAGCCATTGCCGGGTGCCTGCGGTGCCCTCTCTGTGTCCCGCGTCTCCTCTGTCCCGCCCGACCGGCTTCCTGCGCGCCGCCAGGGACTTCCTCCCTTCAGTGCCCGGCGGCCTCGGGAGCCGTTGCAGGGGCGCTGTCGGAGACTCGGAGACTCGAGGCAGGGGAACTCCGAGATACAGGAAAGGGAGGGGCCCAGGGCAGGGCCAAGGGGGGGAGGGCCCCAGGAATAGGACCCGGGGAAAGGGTCCGAGCCCTGCCAAGGGCCAGGCAAGTGTCCTCGTTGCCCGTCAGCTCCTGGCTCTCAGGGCCTCCCGGACCAGGGGACGCTGCTGGCCAGCGTGCGGGGAGACTATCGAGCCCCCTCCCCGCCCCGCGGGGCTCCGCAATGCGTTCTCAGCCCAGTTCCGCGGGCGCGGGCAGCCGGGCACACGCTACGGGCGGCTGGCCCGTGCCCGGGAGCCCAGCCCGCGGCCGCGCGCCCCGGCCGGCTCCGCCGTGGCGGCCGGCCGAGCGAGCTTTGTGACGTCAGGCGGCGTCACGCGGGGCTGACCCGGCGGCGGCGGCGGCGGGCGGGGGCGGCCTCGGGACGCGGCGGGAGCATGGAGCCGCGGGCCGGCTGCCGGCTGCCGGTGCGGGTGGAGCAGGTCGTCAACGGCGCGCTGGTGGTCACCGTGAGCTGCGGCGAGCGCAGCTTCGCCGGGATCCTGCTGGACTGCACGAAAAAGTGAGCGGGGCGGGGGCGCGGGCCCGGAACGCCCCGGAGTCCCTGGGGACACTCTATCGCCGGACCCGGGGCCGGAGACCGGCTGGGGCGGGGCGGCGGGGCCGGCGCCGGCTTTCGGTTTCCGCCCGGCCAGGGTTTCGGGGCGCGCGAGCTGGCTGCCGCTGGGGGGCGGGGGGCAAAAGTGGCTGTCTCCCAAAGTCGCCGCGACTTTCGGGGCTGGAGAACGCGCGGCCGGGCGGAGGGGTCTGCGGGGCCAGGCCCGCGAGGGCGCACGCGGAGCGGGGCGAACTCCGCAGGTCTGCGTAATTAACACACTTTTCTTTGTTCAGCCGCACTGTTGAATTTGGCTGTTTGCAGAATTGTAATCCTTCAAGAGGGATCAGTTGTGTGATGGCCTTGCCCGGTCGCTTAGGAGCCCCGGTCTTTGCGTGGGTCCCAAGGCTTGTAGGAGCGGCTGGTGGGGAGCAGCTGTGGCTGTGCCGGGTGTGAAACACTGCCGCGGCTCCCGGAGCCCGCGCCGAGGAGTAGAAGATATAAGTTATGGGGCCAGTGTCCCTGCCAGAGGGGCGGCCTGACTGCACACGCACCTGTGCACTGGCTGCAGGGACTCCTGAGCACAGATGAGCCTCCTGAATACCCGTCACGTGGTGGTGCGCTGTCATTGCCAGATAAATGATTAGGCATTAATCATCTCTTCTCTTGCTGGGCTTTATTTTGGAACTAGGAGCAGTGGATGCCCCTGATCTGAAAGGGCCAACTTTTTGCTTCCCCAAAGCCCAGGTCTTTCCAGTGGTGTGAACAGAGCAGAGATGGTCCTTCTTTGACAGTGATCTCGCTGACATTATCTCTTCATTAGATGTGCCAGAAGCCATTTATGCACAAGTCATGTGACTTAACATATGGCCTCCCGTGTGACTGTTGCCCTGCTCTGTGTTGGCTACCACTGGGAGTGCCTGATGAAGGAGTGACACTCAGGGGCTGCAGAACAGCCACCTGAGAGCTGCTGTGAGCCAGGGGTTGGGGTGTCTGTGACCCCCCCCCACCCATGGCTCCTTGTCCTTCTGGGGCCTGCTGCACTGGTCTTTCCTACCTGGAGAGGGGCATTTGCAGCTGAGGTGCCCCATGAACTGGGCTCCCTGACTAGGAATGAGGTAGGCTGAAGCACCCCCAGCTCACAGTGGAGATGTCTTATTGGCCGCAGAGCAGTGGGCGCCCCTCCCTGAGACCTGGAGCTGACTGTTTTACAAATCCATACCCCATCATGGAAAGAAGCAGAGCTGCTGAGGCCAGGACCTGGGAACTGGCAGCTGTAGAATGTGGGGGCATCAGGGCCACAGCCAGAGCCACCTTGAGCTAGGAGCTGGGTCTCGGTGGGTGCAGCTCTGCTCTGCCTGGGCTCTGTCTGATTTTGGCTGCCCCTGCACCCTTGTGGAGAACCCCAGGATAAACCTGGCTTTCCTTGCCCCTCTAGCCCTCCCAGGCTTGGTCCCAACAGTGCCCCTGCTTCTGCCTTCCTTGGCCTCCCCTGTTTCTGTTTCCAGTTCTCTACCCACAATATTATGAGTTGCAACACTAATGTTTACCATCCTGCCTGTCAAGCAGGAACCAGATGCTATGGGCAGTGGGGTGCTGTCCTCGTGCTACAGGGTCCAGGTGCCTGCCCTCCCTGGGTTCCGATGTCTCCTCAGTGCCTGGCCACTCTGCTAGGGAAGCCCGGTTCCTGATACGAGCTGCTTGCTGGTGCTCCAATGATCCATGTTGACCCTCCTCAGAGGAGCCTGAGGGTCCTGGAGCAGCAAGGTGTCATGCAGGCTGTCTTCAGGGCAGATCACTATTTCTGGGTGCTGATGGTGTTGGTAACTATCAGAGCAGCTTCCCAGGCTCAGATGCTTACCTGGTGGCCTGGTTGATTACTGCATGTCCCCCTTGCTGGAGTTAAATGGTCACGTGGGACAGGCCTCATTTACACAGGCTCCTGGGTGGGAGGGCTGAAGCAGGGCCAGCTTGGGTGTTCTCTCCTTTGGTTCTCATCTCCTGTTTGCCAGGAGAGGAGCTCCAAGCGGCTTGGGCTCAGGTCTTCACAGTGTGCATTTGCATTTTGAATCTGCTGTCAGACTACAGTGTGGTCTGCAACAGCTCTCAGCTGCTCTGGGTCTGTCCACGCATTCATGTGTGCTCACTGAGCACCAACTGTGTTCAGGGACTGAACCCAAGCTGCTCCCGCAGTCTACTTCCTGGCAAATCTGAGGATCCCTTCCACAGCTCTGATGGCTGAGTTGTGTCTGAAGGTTGGAGTGGGCTGAGAACCTCAGGTGGTGAGTCCCTAGCTGAGGGGTGGCCTGAGGAGAGCAGATGTGCAGGGTGTGGTCTTATGAACAGAAGATAAAAGGGTCCCTACCCGTGGCCTGGTGACCCAGTGCCTCCAGTCTTGATATCTAAGCTAGTGTGAGTCACACACAGTGGATTGCCACACAGACCCATGGTCCTGTGTGCTGGGAAGATCAAGGTACCATCCTGTGACTAGGACCCCAACTATTGCCTTCCCCCATCAGAAGGGCATTGAGTCCTGGCCCATACTCCTCCGCTGTTCAGGACAGAGACTCAGCTGCCAGTGGATGCTCCCAGGATGGAATGCAGTGGTGTGGCGATGTCCCCCCTACCCCCAGGTAGCCGGAGGGACCGAGCATCAGGACTGGTGTGCAGGGGCCCTGCTGGCATGCTAGTCTTGGTAGCTTCTCCATGGGGTGCTGTCTGAGCAAGCAGGTGAGGAGACGTGGTGATTGAGGAGTGGAGGAGGGCCTCGCTTGTGCTGCTGGGGAGCCCAGAAGACTAGAGAAGGACGCTGATAGGTCTTGGAGTCCAGGATGCAGGGGGCTCCACTTGCTTCCCAGGATCTGTGTTCATAGGGTGGGGCAGGTCCTAGTGTGTGCCCTAGGGAAGGAGCTGCTCTTGTGTCCAGGTTGTGGCTTGTCCTGCCAAACTGCTTGCCCCGACTCCCAGAGCAGAGGGGGACTGGGAGGCCTCCGAACTCCCGGCAGGTCTGGGCAGCCTGTCCTGCTTCCTGCAGGTCCTTTCTGCTCCTGGACTCTGTTGTGCCCTGGCCCTGCAGTTCTTTGTCTGCAGGGCTGCAGAAAGATTGTGGGTGCTCTCTAAATCAACCCCAGTGGACATGCCCAGGTGGGCCTTGGTGTTGGATTCAGGCCATCCTGAGGCTCATGCTCCTGGCACCACGACTTTGTGAAGGTTTCCATGGGCTCCTCGGCTTTGCACACCCCATGTTTACCGGCCCCTGCAGGCAGCAGGCAGCAGCAGGATGGCCTTCCCACAGAGGCTGGGAGGAAGTTCCAGGGCAGACATGGGGAGAGCAGCAGCGGCTGCCACTAAGGTGCAGCAGCCTGTGTGTCCTGGGTCTGAGGACAGGCAGCGGGACGGGGGCAACCAGATGGAGACGGCCACAGGCTGGGGCAGTCTGGAGTTCAGGCAGGCAGCCAGGGCTCTGCTCCTCCTGCCCATGGGCTGGCCTGGGCCTGGGCTATTGTGAGTGGACAGCTGTGCCAAGACCCTCAGGTTGGTCCCTAGGGACACAGCTTGGCCACTGGAGTCCTGCTGAGGACCTTGGGCCAGGCCACAATTCCCCTGGCCTCGTCCTTGCAGGACACCCTGCAGAGGGAGAGAACCTTGGTGACCCTAGAGAGCTCTGGGTTTCTGTCCCATTTCTTGCTTTTAGGTCTCTCCCCACTCCCCCAACTTGAGCCTCCTGAGCTTTTTATTCCTGCCTCAGTTTCCCCATCTTCCTCAAAACATGTTTTTCCCTCCCTGACTCTGAGCTGCCCACGTTTTACTGTCTTGAAGATTGCTTCTGGGTCCCTGCAGTTTTCTGCATGGAGACACTGGCTAGCCTTGTGTGGGCCCCCACCCTGGTGACTCACCATAGTCCCTAGGGCCCCTCCCCATGTTGCCTGCTTTCCATCTGAGTGTAGGGCCGTTGCTGTTAGATGGTGGTGTGATTTGGGGTCCTCCATGGCTGCATCTACCTGGTGGGCCCTGTGACTCCAGGATGGATCCTGGCAGGCTTGATCTGGTTCCCAGGTGGCCCACTTCTATCACCCTCCAAGGCCTGCAGTGTCATTGTGGGTACTGCCAGGCCAGGGAGCCTCTGTCCCTGGGACTGGGACAGTGCCAGCCATGCTGGGCCTTGTGGGTAGCCAAAGCCGCAGTGCTTGCTTCTGGGCCCAGGAAAGGCTGGGGTTCTTCCCAGGCACCACCTTGTGCCAAGGCTGTCTCCATGCTTTGGAGGCTGTGGGCCCGGAGTCACGGGACCACTCGGCTGGGGCAGATTCTCTGGTCAACCCCACTGTCCCATCCATCAACTGGGAATGGAGGCACTGGGCAATCTGGGCTCTGAAGGGCCAAGGGAGCCAAGTCCCTGTAGGCCAGTGCTGTGAGCTCTGCTGGGCCCCAGTCTGCTCCAGCCTGGGGGCAGCCCTTCCCACTGTTTATCCGCCAGGCAGGGGTGGGTGTGGCCCTGGCAGGGCAGCAGCTCCAGGAAGGAAGCGTGGCTGCCTGCTGTGCCAGGGTCACTGCCATCTCTGCAGGGCCAGCTTCTCTTGTCCTGGGCTGTTGCTGTCAGATGGTGGTGTGATTTGGGGTCCTCAAGAGGATGGCGTGAGGCCTGGCTGTGGCGTCCCAGGGTGACCTGCCTGGAAGGGACCAGCCCCTGGCCTATGTCTTGTAGGCAAGCCTGTGCCTGGGTTGCGGCCTGTGTCTCTGGGCAAGAGCTGTGTGTCCATCCTAAACCTGCAGATGCCACCCGAGGGGACTGTGCCATGCATGGGCATGTGAGCTGCAGGGCCTGTCAGTGGGGGTGACCCCACCCTGCCCAGCCTGCTGTGCAGATAGCAGGTGAGGAGGCTGCAGAACATGTTTGGGACCCTCCGGGAGAGAAGATGGAGGCCACTGCAGAGAGATGAGCTGGGATGGGATGGATGACTGGCAGGAAGGCTGCCTCAGAGGCTGGCCTGGGACAGAGGCTGGTGTTGGGGACCTGTGGGGAGGCTATGGACGATGGACAGGGGGAACAGATGGGGAGGAGGATACCAGAGGAACTCCACTTCACAGCCTGGGTGGCTGTGAAAGCCGGCAGGAACTGTGCTTTGGCAGGAGCCCTGGGAAGGACTCTGCCAGCCCTGAGTCCTTGTCCTGCAGCCTGCCTCCCTAGCAGCTGCAGGAACCCTGTTGTCCTGGCACGTTCAACCCTGTGTGTTTGGGGTGCCACGCTCCCCTTCCCAGGGAGGGGTCTGCCCAGGCTCCTGGGGGCTCACTAGGCCTGTCCCCTGGAGCAAACAAGCTGAGCCTCCCCACTAGGCTCCTGTTCAGAGCTCTGCTCCATGGGACTAGGGACTCTCACTTCGTCTTTCTCTAACACCCCCACATTTGCAGCCCTGTGATGAGTTCTAGGGTGAGGGTTGGGGGCAGCAGTTGGGCAGCAAGGTCCTTCTAGGTCATGATGGCCAGGGAGGCTGGGTGACACAGCCCTGAGGACCACTAAAGCAGCTGGGGCCAACCATGGGACTCTGGGCTTTGAGAGGTCACAGAGCCTGGGAGGGCTCTGGTCTGGTGGCTGCCGCTGTCCTCTCTGGGCTGCAGAGGCTGGGCTGCAGCTCTGCATCTGGCCGCATGCAGCTCCCGCCCCACTCCATGCACATCGGATGCCCAGGGCTTGTTTGCTCCAGGGGACAGGCCTAGGGACCTCGAGGCTGACCTGGGAATCCCCAGCCCCTCTGGAGAGGAGGGAGGGGAGCCAGTGAGCAAGGTCAGGTCAGGTCGTCCACATCTCTGAACACAGACCCTGCTCTGAGGCTTCCCGACAGAGCTCAGCTATGAGCTCTCCTCCCCTGGTGGCCACAGCCCAAGATTCAGACGCTCTGATCAGAGAAGCAGCCTCCAGGCCACATGTCATGGGCCTGATGTGCCTGCGTCCACTTGCACACTAGGACAGATAGTTCACAGGGGCCTGCTTCTCAGTCTCAGCCCAGGGATGCCACCCAGCACTTGGCACACACCGCCACCCAGCCTGCTGAGAGTGGGTCCAGGCAGCAGGGCAGGGGGCAGCTGGAGTCCTTCCCTGCTCACTCTCTCTCTCTTTCTGTCTCCCCTGCCAGGTCCGGTCTCTTTGGGCTGCCTCCGCTGGCTCCACTGTCCCTGGCTGACAATGCCCCTGCCCTCAGCGGCCATGGCCAGGCCCCTGAGGAGAGGGACAGAGAGATGATGCAGCTGGGCACAGGCTCCCCAACTCCTCCCTGCAGGGACCAGCCCTCAGAGGACCAGCTCCCCAGGACGTCCGGCCCCGAGCCGCCCCCACCCCTGGTGCCTCCGCTGCCTGCTGGGAGCCTGCCCCCCTACCCGCCCTACTTTGAAGGCGCCCCCTTCCCTCACCCACTGTGGCTCAGGAACACCTACCAGCAATGGGTGCCACAGCCTCCGCCCAGGACCATCAAGCGGACCCGGCGGCGTCTATCCCGCAACCGTGACCCGGGCAGGCTCATCCTGAGCACGATCCGCCTGCGGCCTCGCCAGGTGCTCTGTGAGAAGTGCAAGAGCACCGTGAGTCCCCAAGAGGCCAGCCCTGGACCCCCTGCTGCCCCCAGGGCCCGCCGGAGGCTGGGCAGCGGCCCAGACAGGGAGCATCGCAAGCCCGAGGAGCCCGAGGATGGTGACCCGGTGGCTGCGGCCACTGCGAGGAGGAGCAAGAGGGAGAAGCGGGAGGAGGAGCGGGCTCCCGGGGAGCAGGTCCCTCGGAGCCCCGTCATCAAGATCTCCTACAGCACCCCCCAGGGCAAGGGCGAGGTGGTCAAGATCCCCTCCCGTGTGCACGGCTCCCTGGAGCCCTTCTGCCCCCAGCAGGCCCTGTACAATGGCAGCCTGGACCCCGAGGCACCGCGGGACCTGGAACCCAGGGACACTGGGGACCGCCTGCCCAGTGGGCCCTTGGCCTCCATCCCCAAGCTAAAGCTGACCCGTCCTGTGCCTGCTGGCTTGGACCTGCCGCCCCCCAAGATCCGCCTGAAGCCCCACCGCGTGGGGGACGGCGAGCAGGAGCCGCTGTACAGGGCTGAGCTGGTGGAGGAACTGAGCGGCTGCCTGCGAGGTCCCCGGGCCAGCCCCCCGGCCCTCCTGGCGGACGGCTCTGCCCATGGGCTGGAGGACTTGTCTTCTGGAAGTTCTGGCGAGGACGATGACTTCAAGAGGTGTCCCCAAGGTAAACAGGGACGTGAGGGGTTGGCTTTTCTTGTCAACTGCCCTGAAGGAAGGGCAGACTGCACCAGCGAGTCTGTGTGTAGCAGCGACAGCCTGGACGAGTCCAAGTCCTCCAGCTCTGAAGTCACATCTGCAGACACAGGGGACCTCTCATCCGGCGACGGTGCATCCGTGCCTTCCTCCTCCAGGGACGCTAACCAGACAGTCCCACCCCTCACAGTCAGGCTGCACACTCAGAGCGTCTCCAAGTGCGTTACCGAAGACGGAAGGACGGTGGCCGTAGGGGACGTCGTGTGGGGTAAGATTCATGGTTTTCCTTGGTGGCCAGCACGTGTCCTTGACATCAGCCTTGGCCAGAAGGAGGATGGAGAGCCCTCTTGGCAAGAAGCAAAAGTCTCATGGTTTGGGTCTCCAACTACATCATTCTTATCTATTTCAAAACTCTCCCCTTTCTCTGAATTTTTCAAACTGAGATTTAACCGTAAGAAGAAGGGGATGTATCGGAAAGCTATAACCGAGGCTGCGAATGCCGCGCGACACGTGGCCCCAGAAATCAGGGAGCTCTTGACCCAGTTTGAAACATAACTTTGGCTCCCTGACCAGGTGAGTGTGTCTGCGGGCGCTGTCCTGAGCTCGTGTTCATCTGCATCGAGGTGCGCCCCAGCCCATGGCTTGCTGCTCTGAGGGGAGCCACCCTGGCTCTGTCACCTGAGGGCCAAGCTTCACTGGAGAGGTGCTTTGGAGTAGGCCAGTTTCGTAGCTTCTACTTCAGAGCGAGGTTGAGTCTTGCAGCCATTTTCCAAAAGAAGCCCCTTGAAGGGTTTCTGTATGCTTCTAAGGGACTGGAGGCAGGGGTGCTGCTGGACTGAGCGGGAAATACTCTGGGGAATCGCCTGCACCCCTTCCCAAAGCCTGGAGCAGGGCCTGGCGCTCCTGCTGCCCCACACTGTGCTGCCCTGGCTTGACAGAGGAAGGAGGCGAGGTGCACTTCCTGCCTGGTCTTCCTCCCCGTGACAGCTGGGTGTAGTGGCTCTTGGTTGGGGACCTGTGGTGGCCAGGTGCTCTGGGTCCTAGGAGGTGCTCTGCCTGTTCCTGGAGTCAGGGTCTTATCCTCCCTGCCCACCCCCAGGAGGACCATGTCAGAGTCAACAGCGGTTCCTAAAGGGAGCCTGTGCCACTCGGGACCTCGCCACACGGGAGGGACATCACCCCCATGGAGTTGGGGAGTCAGGGTGGCAAGTCTGTGCCCCCAAATAAGGCATCTGGAAGGCACGGAGGGCTGCAGCCTACCCTGCACTTGTTTCTGGGCATGTTCCTGCCTGGCTAGTGGCTAGTACCAGACTGCCCCCACTCCTGGCTGGCACCCTCTATGCTTGTCTTCATGACTGAGGATCAACTAATGCTCATCCCCATGGGCACAGAGACTCAGCCAGGACAGGAGCTTCCGGATAAACACCGGACAGGAGCTGTCCATCTACTGTCCCCGCTGCGCCTCTGCCCTGTCTTGGTGACCTTCAGTGACCACATCTGCCTCTGCCACCCGCCTGGAGTCCTGGCCTCCTGGGTGGCCATCCTTCAGGTCATAGCAGGACTGACTGATGATTGGCTAGAGAAGGGGTCCGGTGGGCTTCAAGCCCTGTCACTGCTCTGCCTTATGCATTGGGGTCCTAGGACAGGAGATGGTGATGAGGGCCTGTCATAGGGGCTGGTTCTAAGGCTGCCTGGCTGTCCAGGCTCTGCCCTGGCCTTGTCCTCCCCACCTGGACAGTGGGGTGCCTCTGCCTCCTTCCCAGGAGTCCAGACACAAATCAGGCCCATCTCCCGTCAGTTCTGGGCACTTTGTGGGAGCCTGGCGGGTGCACAGGCGTGTAGGTGTGGGCGGTAGCCTCTGCACGCCTGCACATGTCTAGGGCGCTTGTCCTGAGCCATGAGCCCCCATGGAGAGGGGAAAGAGGAAGGCCAGGTGACACTTCCCTGAGGTGTCCCTGCCGAGGCCTGGCCTGGTGGCTGACCTGCAGCACCTGTTCTTGCCTCGCCCTCTGCCCAGTCCTAGCCCCTAACTCCACGCTGGTCCTTGCTCTGACCTAGTCTGGAGTCAGCATGGAGGCTGCTGGCTCCTCTCCAACATGCCCCTTCTGGGTGCCATCAGCCCAGCTCCAGAGGAGGGTGGAGCCCAGCTCAGCCCTCATAACACGCCCTCCAGCTCCCAGTCACACTGGCTGAGGGGACTCAGTTACAGAGGACTCAGCCACCTGCAGGCTCGTCCAATGGACTGGTGGGTTCTGGGAAGCCCAGCAAGGGGAGGCTCTGGGCCAGAGAATCCAGCCCTGTAGGTTCAGGGCTGCCTATGTTTATCCGGAAGCAAAGGAAAAATCTCACCCGACTGGTTTTCCTGCCACACAGGCTGCTTCTCCTGGGGCCGTGCCTGGGCCAGACGTGCTGCCCGGCAGCCCAACTGCTCTGGGACCTGTGGGGTGCTTGGTCCCTTCAGTGTGGAGGTGCTCAGCCTGGTTGCCTGATCTGTGTTTTGCTGTTGTTCCCTAGGGATCAGGCTGGGAGCAAGGTCCCCATCGCCCAGGCCATTCACATGCTCAGCCCTGACCAGAGCTGGTGCCCACAGCCCTGGGCCTCCTGCTTGGTGTGGGTTGGTGGTCCCCTGGCAGACGTTTGCTTTGAAGTGTCAGCAGTACTGCTGGGGGCAACCCTCATCCTGCTCTTTGGAAGGGAACCTAGGGATCCCTTCCCTGAGCAGAGATTGAGGGGGACCCCGGGGAGGGGCATGGTTGCTGGCGTCTGGGCACCTTGGCACCTCTTGGGTGGAGGAGGGAGGGCAGGGAGACCTGCAGGGAAGGTCCACCGCAGCTCCCTGAAGGTGGTGGTGGCTGGGGCACAAGCTCCCAGAGGTTCGGGGGTGGCACAGGCATGTCAGGAGAGTGATAGCAGATGAACAAGATCTCCACCCTCCCAGGGCACAGAGCACAGCACCCATCCCTGAGAGACCCTTGCCAGGCTGGGCACGGGGGCAAGCTCCTGGGCCCTCAGTGGGGACCACCACCAGAAGGCAGTGTCCTTGCTGTGGTTGACTGGTGCTGCTCCTGGTGAGCCCTGGCCCAGGACAGTGAGGCCACAACCTCGGGGTGGAGGCACAGAGGCTGCAGCCCCCTGTGTCGTGGGGGTGACAACAGCTCCTGCCTCATGCCTGAAGGAGCAGTGCCCATGTGCAATGCTCCATGGACAGTCATGGCCAGGCCAGGGGCTGTGAGTGACCCACTGGCAACCTCCCTTGAGGTGACCACTGCACCCTATCTGGCTTGGCACAAGGGAGTGAGGTCAGAGGCTGTGCTGGGGATGGGAGTCTGGAAACCAGCTCTCAGGGGGTCCCTGTGCCTGGGGGCAGGGCGCACACCCCTGTGGATGGGCAGGCACTATGCCCCTGCCCTTGGTGCTACTTGGGGTCCTGCAGGAGCTGGCCAGCCGGGTTTGCCTCAAGACAGGAACGGGGACTCCCAGAGACCTTGTGCAAGCCTGCCTACACCCCACCTCCCGGACCCGCTGTGCCTGGAGGGATTGGTCTGGGTGCTCAAGGCCCTGGCACTGGTCCTCACTAGCCTCACTCCTGTCTGCCTGCTCCGCCCAGTCCGTCCGCACCCCTGAGGGCAAACAAGGCCAGAAGTGGGCTAGAGAGTGGGCAGAGTCATGGAGGTCTTCACCCTGAGGGGAAGTCTGGGGTCACAATCACACACAGACCTGCAGAGGAGGAGGCAGGAGGCCCTTGAGGCAGAGCAGCAGCAGGAGCCTTAGCCTGGACTGGGATCAAGAAGGCTTCCTGGAGGGGGCAACAGGAGCTGAGACCCTAAATTGAGGGCCAGTTGGGAGCTTAGAGGGTGTGGGTGGTGCGCAAGGCAGAGGAACACCAGGGCACATTCTGAGGGTTGGCCCCACTCCAGGGGCCCTTGGGCCTGCTGGGCCCAGTCTTAGGCTCTGCCTGGAGAAATGCACACGGCCAGTGAGCAGCTCCTGTTTGTGCTGACACCCTGCTTTGAGCACAGGGTGTGACAGGCCAGTGCTGGGCCTGGAGAGGAGCAGCGGATGTGCCGTGTTTGCTGCTGGAACTGGGGGTGCCAGCCCCTTGCCCATGAGGACAACCTAGACTGGAGTGGGTGCAGTTGGCTGGCGAGGGATGTTTCCAGGGTCTTCTGGCTGAGGCATCTCAGAGCCGAGAGCTCAGAGCTCGGTGCTTGGGGCTGGGGCAAGGTGTGGGCCCACATTCGGGGTAACTGGACAAGGACAGACCTGAAAAGGGGCAGGGGGAGCGCCACCCAGGGCTGCTTGAGGGGAGGGCCTTTGAAGCAAGAGAAGTGGGGAGGTCACAGGAGGGTAAGTGGCAGTTTGGGGGCAGGAAGAGGGTCTGGCAGAGAGCAGGCAGTGCTGGCCAGCTGGGGAGAGGTGGCCAGTTAAGGACCAGAGGGACAGCCTTGGGGCTGATCTTGATTGGACGGGAACCTTGCTCATTGCACACTCAGCACCACAGAGGGCTGGGGTGCTGGGTGGGCAGTCACCCAGGGCAAGCCCAGAGAGGCCAAGGTCTTTCCAAGGATTGGCCAGAGACAGCACACCTGCCCATGTGTTCTGGGAGCTGTGAGAGCCAATGGGGACCCTTCTATGCTGTCCTGGGAGCCCAGACCAGACCCTTCCTGGGGCAGAGCTGCAGAGCGGGCTGGTGGCCAGGGCCCTGCACTGGGCTGTGGCTATGGCTGGGGTGTGGGCTGGAAGCCACAGCTCCACCCTGAGGGGGTGGAGGACCGTCCCAGGCCCAGCCTCTCAGAGGCCCCAGCTCCCTCCCTGGCTGGTGGTGGGAGCTCCCTGGCTGGCTGGCAGGACGCCTCCCTCTCCCTCGGGCAGGTGCTCTTGCACTGGGGTCCATCAGGCTGCGGGCTTCCATCAGCCGGCTCCTTTGCATGAGCTTCCTGTGGCCACGGTAACAAACTGCCACACAGGGGGAACACTCATTCTCACATTCCTGGAAACCAAGTCTGACACCAAGGTGTGGTCAGGGCTGCCCAGCCTCGGAGACTCTGAGGAGGGTCCTTCCTGCCTCCCAGCAGCTGGGGGCTCCAGCCCTCTCCCACCTGTGGCCACTGACCCCCAGTGTCTTTGCTGGCTCTTCCTCCTCCTCAGCACTGAATCTCCCTCCTCTCTTTTGTGAAGGCCCCCCAGTGGCATTTAGGGCTCCCTTGCAGAATTAGGATGATCTAGCCATCTGAAGACCCTCAGGACCCCTGCAAAGATGCACCACTGCAGGTAGCACCCCTGCAAGGAGGGAGGACTGACACAGGGCTCCCTCCCCTCACTCCTCCTCTCCAAGTTAAATTCCCCATGTGCTGCGTGAATATCTGTGGGTGCTGGAGGTCCACGTCAGCCTCAGGTCAGGTGCCGCACCTGCCTTGGGCTGTGGTGGAGCTCCTGCGCTGGAGGTTCTGCAGGGGTTTGTGCAGGATGCAGAAAACCATGGTTCCAGAAGGATATGCGGGGGCTGGGAAAATCTGCTGGCAACCAGTCCTGGGAGCACCCCCACTCCCGCCTCCCCCTCCACAAGGTCGATTCCCCCAGGGAAATGAGGCTATAGATCAGGAGCCACTGGCTGAGTACGGCAGGTGCTGGTGGTGCACCTGCTAGGTGGGGGCAGAGTGTGACCCTAGACCAACATGCGCTGGGAGCCGGTTCTCCTGGGTGCCCTTGCGGCGAGTCCTGAGAACAGCACCTCGAGCTGAGTGCTGCAAGCCAGCTCCTCTTTCTTCCAGCTCTAAATAAAATGTCCTCCTTCTCCTGAGGACGGCTGTCAGCCGCCTTCCACGTTGCTTCCAGGGAATTCAGGTCCTCCACGAAGGTTGTAATTATTTTGTTCCAGAAGGAAGCTAAGGCCTGTGATTCTGAGCCTGCTGTTGGGGCTCCATCTGTCCCACTCCAGCATTTAGCAGCCTGTGCCTGCTGCCGCCTCTGGGCATCGGGTGGGCTCCTGTGGGCAGGTGGGGCAGGCAGTTCTGGGGTGCTCCTCTAGGAGCTGGGTTTCTGGGGCCCAGTTGTCTTGGTGTGTCCCCTGCCTGTCCCCTCCCCTCTCTCCAGTGAGATGCCCTAATGCCAAGTGTCTTGGTTGCTTCTTGGGTCCTCCCCACAATTATCGATTTTACACCTGTAAAAGTCCGTATGTGCACACCGTAAATTATTTTAAATAATGTCTATCAGTGTGGCATTATACTGTTATACTACACCCGGGGAGGACCCCTCCAAAGCCAGCCAGAGGTTGTGAGAGCAGCCTAGCAGTTCCAGCAGGCCCTTCGTGCTGGGGCCTGGCCTTCCTGTCTCCCAAGTGACGACATCCCACCATCTCACAGCTATACTTGTTGGTTGAATTCTGTTTTCATCTCTAAGATTTCTGGGTTCTGGAGATGTAGGGTGTTCTGTGCTTCTGTGGGCAGTCCTGTGGCCCTGGGCCAATAGGTCCCCTCCCGTGGCTCTGCATCCTGGTTTGTCCCTCACCTTTCAGCGGAGCAGGTTCAGAGGGGCACTGGCCTGGGGCCTGGGCAGTAGCCCACAGCTGCTCCCTGGGTGGGGAGCTGCTGGCCTCTGATTTCCAGGCACTGGTGTGGAGGGATGGGGTGGGTCTGAGGATCTACCCCAGAGCCGTTCTGTGAAGTCCTGGAGGCCTAGAGGCCTCCTGGGCAGCTGAGCTCAGCCTTGCAGCCCCAGCTGGGGTCCAGCCTGTGGGCAGGGACTCTGCTCCTTTTGCCAGGCGCGGGAAGGTCCTTCTGAAGGCCACTGTTTGGGGAGAGCCCGGGCCATCCTCTCAAGGCCTGCATTTTCCTAAGGAGGACTGCTGCTGAAGACACCTGGCGTTTTCAGAGATAGTGTGGCTGTCGGGGGCGTGCGGTGCAGTCTCTTTGCAGTGAAGCATAGCTGCCCTGATTTGGCCCCTTGTAAATCCTAGAGTCCCCAGTAAGAAGGGGTGGGCAGAGCGGTTTCCAGGTATGACTGTCCCCACCCAGAGCCCACAGAGAGCCTACAGCGGTCAGACCTTGCCAGCAGCCCTGGCCTTCACAGGGGTTTGGAAGAGACACTCTGTAAGCTGGACACCTGGCCCAGGGTGGGTGACTGTCCTCAGATGTGCTGCAGCCTGGGTGGGGCAGGGTAGGCCAGGAATGGTGTCCACAGATCTGGGGCCACTGTACCCGCCTCATGACCAGTCACGGATTTGGGAGGAGTCTGCAGATTCCTGGGGCTCACCCTTGCCCGTGAGGGATGTGTCTATGCCCAGGGGACAGTGCTGGTTGGTGACCAAGGAGGGAATAGTGAGGAGGTGGCGTGACTGCAGGGAGGCATGCTGAGACTCACTGCGGACCCTGGCTGCAGGCCATGGGGTGGACTGGTGGCCGAGACTAACCCAGGAGCAGTGGGGCATGTGCCCATCAGCCCCCGCAGCACCACAGAGCAGGCAAGCAGGGCACAGGTGCCATGGCCCAGAGTGCTGGCTGTGCTAGGCCCTGCTGGTCTGTGTTGTGGGCAGCAGCTCAGTCCAGTGTGTGACCATCACCCTGAGAGAACAGACCTGTTGTGGGGTGCTGTGACCTTGACCTCTCCAGGGCTCAGCAGTGCGGGACTATTTTGCAAGGGATGATTTCTCAGGCCCCAAGTCAGGGCCTTAGCTGGCTAGGGCAGGGCTGCTGCCCAAGGTGGCCTTGGGGTGGGTATGGGGCCTTGCTCAGGCCTGGGCCCTCCCACAGGGTCTGTGCTCTGGTTTGGACACAGCCTGCCCTCCCTGTAGAGATCAGGGATGGGGGTGGTCAGGCCTGGACTGAGGGGAATGGGCCATGTAACCGTCTGACCCAGCAGTGGAGGCCTGGCCTCTTCGGGCACCTCTCCCAGATGCTCAGTCTGTCCAGTAGGTGCTGTGACTCAGGCCTGCACAAGCCAGGCCCAGGTCTAGAGGGGTCCAATCTCAAGCCGGGTCAGGCTTCAGAAGAAGGGACTTCCTATAGCAGTGTCCCAGACCCAGGGACCTATCCTGGCCTGCCCAGCTTTCCTAGAGGCAGCCTGTGCCCCACCCTGCTCAGCACTGGGATGGGGGAGGCCTGCAGTCATCACAAGCAGCACAGCTGGGCCAGGCATCCACCCCTGTGCTGGGCCCTGCAGAAGGTGGGTGCTGGCACTGGGTGGGGGTTGGTGGGCCTAGCCTGGCAGCAGTGGGTCTCCACACAGGCCGAGGCCCCTGTGGTTCCACTCTTGGCAAACAGTGCAGGGTGACCTAGAAACCATGCTGCTGACCCATGCCCAGCCGGAGCTCCTGCAGTGTGCCCTACCCACCCGCCAAGCCCCCAGTACAGAGGTGGCCCACTGTTGCCTGGAGGTCACTGCAAGGGGCTTTGCCCGCCTCACCCTGGTAGCTCTGCCGTCGAGGCAGCCCACTCTCAGGTTGCTGAGTCCCTTGGCAGGGCTGTGTTTGGTGAGGGTCCAGCCCCTGCATCACCACGCCTGGGGCCTGGGGTGTGTGAGGTCAGCGTGTGTCACTTTCCAGAGCCCCTGGCCCTCTTCACCAAGGCTGGGTGCTTCCTTGGACAGGGGCCTGGAATGGAGTTGTTCTGGATAAGGGTGGTCACCACAGCTCCCAGCAGCAGGAGGCCGCAGGCAGGAAATGGGGTCTGTCCTGCACGCCTCAAAGACTGCCCAGTGTGGCCAGGGCACCTCCTATCCCAGGACACTGAGGAATGTCACCAAGCAGGGGTCTAACCCGACCTTGCCATCCGTTCTGCTGTGACCCTGCCTGGTGGACCTCTTCGGGACTGGAGTCTGGACTTGTGTAGACCTGGTGGGCACAGGTTTAGCCTCCTGGAGCTCTTGGACATGGAGATTGCTGTGCAGCCTTGAGTGTTCCCATGGTCTTCCTCACTCCTCTGCCCAGGGCCTGACCTGAGCCCGTAGAACCCAGGCAGGCACCGTCCACTCCTGCCTGGCTGTCTGGTGGCCAGTGCAGCCTTGTGCGGGAAGGTCTGGGGAGGCCAGGTGCCCCACTGGGGCCAGGCCTGTCTTCAGCAGAGGGTTCTTTGGGTGGTAAGTCCCCCACCTATGGCCTGTCTGCCTGGAGAGGGGAATAGGGGCCCTGGGCAGCTGAGCAAGGGGCCAGTATGGGGTCCTGGGAGATGCATGTTGGACTCTGTGGAAGACCCGTGGGCCTGCAGCACCTCTCCATACCTGGGTGGAAAAGCGTGGGCCTGGCCTCACGTGCAGACAGCCCCTGGACACACTCAGTGCAGTTCTCAGGTAGCGTGCCCAGTGCTGAGGACGTCCTCAGGTTTCTGAATGGCGGCTCCTGATTCTTGACTTTTCGGCTTCGATGATGTTGGTGACTCTGTAGCAGAGGAGGAGTTTGCATTCTTATGTCCCCTGCTCCCAGCCACACATGCACCTGTGCTGAACAGGGTTGCCTGCAGCTCGCCCCTGCCCAGGCAGCGGATGAACTTGACTCTGGGCTCTCTGCTCTCTGGGCCGATCCTGGCCTCGCCTCCTTCTGGTGGGCACTGTGGTCCTGCCCCTCCCTGGTCCCCAGCCTCGGTGCCCTCGCCCGTTGGGGACTTGTTTCCATTTGATGCTGTAGTGTTGAAGGCTTCCCCTCAACTGCTCCACACAGCTCTGGGTGGTTATTTCTCAGTTCTAGGCACTCGCTGGCCTACCATGTTGAGTGGGCCACGACAGGTCTGCCCTCTCCCACCTGTGTCCCCCAGTGCCAGAGGGTTGTGTCCTGGTAGAGGGGGACCCTGGGACCCCTCCCCAGGCTCAGGTGCTGAGGGGCATGTCCCTTCAGGGGTCATCAGTGCACAGGAGGGTCCCAAAGAGACTCACTGGGTTCCCCTGCACAGTAAGCCTGTGGCTGGAAGAAGCCAGAAGAGTGGGCTGCTCCTCACACCCATGTGACTTTCTCTGTGCTGGACTTGGGCTAGCCCTGTGGTCCAGGGTGTCCAGCCATTGAAGACCCTCCCCTTTCTTCAGGCATAGCCAGATCCTGGGCACCCAAGGCCAAGGGCAGGTGGGACTCATGGACATGGAAAGGCTAGTGGGAGCTGGGGACCTCCAGGGGTCCCTGGAGAGCGACAGAGCCCAGGAGGGCTGGCTCAGAGACTGGCAGAGTCTCTGGGCTGGTGCTCTGGCCCCGAGGGGCCTGCCTCCCAGCCCTTGGGTCCACGGTAACCTGTGCCCCTTTCTGCTTCCCCAAGGTCACTGATGGTGAGGGCACGGCTGTCATCCTGGAGCTTCTGACTTCCATCCGAGGGACCCCTCGTGCCTTCTGGCCGGCTATGTGTGGAAACACTCTGGGCACAGTGGTCAGCCTGGTGCAAAGCCCCCAGAGCAGCAGGTGTGTCCAGGGAGGGGACAAGCCCAGGGCACGGCAGCTCCTCTCAGCTGAATGTGCCTGTGGCTCAGGCTACAATATTCCTGGCTGGAAGTACCCAGGAACTCAGTGACAAGCTTGCTGCTTCCTGTGTCAGGCCCAGATAGCTGCCTGGCTCAGGCATCCCTGTGCAGGAGCAGGGCCTTCCTCCCTGGCCAGTCTAGCCACTGGTGTGGGTGGCCATGTCCAGCCATGGAGCATTCTCCTGGCATGGCTGCCCTGGCTGCTCAGCTCCGGCTGCCCTGCAAGCTTGAGGAAAACCAAGTTGCACGTATGCGTGTCTTTCCCCAGCCCTTGGGTGCAGGGTCGTAGCGCAGCTGAGAGCCGGGGACCCGCCCACGTCTCCCCCACGTTCCTCCCAGAGCGCAGGTCTCCCCGGTGCCCAGCCCACCTGCAAGGCCACCTTGTCCTGGAGATGTTGCTACCAGCTCACAGCACAGTGAGGAGGAGGTGAAGGGCAGGCCTCAGAGACGGGCGCTGACGTTGCGAGGCGCCTCCGCAGTGCTGTGTAAGAGCATTCCCTCCCCGTCACTGTAACGACCAAAAGGAAGAAGAAAAGGAAAAGAGAAAACCTGTCTTCTGCTTTTTCTTTGTTTAAATGTGAAAGAATAAAGTCTGTGGAGGTTCTACCTGAGCCACCCTGCGGTCGCCATGTGCCGCTGGCTGGACGGAGGCAGCCTGGAGCCCCCTGGTGTGAGGAAGGGCCGTGCTCCTTGTATCGGGTGGGCCATACCACAGCTCCGCTCACCGTCACCTGGCAGGACTGACCACCTCCAGGTGGGCCCGAGGGTCCAGCCTCCCCATCTTGCCCCCGCCACCTGGTTCCTGGTGGACACGGTAGGTGGGTAGGTCAACATGCTTTTCTGCTGGTGAAGCCTCTCATCCGGCTTCTTGATTGGCTCCTTCACAAATGATGGTGGTGGCCCTGCTTGTCCCTGGTTGTACAGGAACATTCTGCATCGCAAGGGCGCCACCCTCCTCGGGAAGGCCTGGTGGGGCAGTGGACGGACTCTGATCCGTCACTCCACCACTGCCGGCCCGACAGCTGTCCTCGTGGTTTCTTGTGGTCCTGAGCCTACTCACAGGTGCAGAGGGCATGGCTCCCAGACCTTTCCTCAAGCAGAATCTCACAGAACAGTCTCCAGAAGGAGCTGGCTGTGGCTGCTTGACCCTGACATCATCCAGGACCTTGGGGCCCTGGGAACCGTTGAAAAGCCACAGGCAGGACAGGGGAGCTTGCATAAGGGAGGGGACTTTGGAGGAAGGAGCCAGCCCCTGTGATGGCAAGGACTGAGATGCTCTGTCCTGGGCTCAGCCTCCCACATTCGCTCTTTGACCCCAGGTCCTGTGGTCACTTCAGAAGGAGCGGAGTCCCAGGGCAGCCAGACCCCACTGTGTGGTCACCCAGTGGTCACATTGGAACAGATCTGCGTTCTACCCAGGGTCCCAGGAAGGCCTGAGCTGGGAAAGAACTGTTCCCAGCCACTTGGGCCAAGGGAACTTTTCTATCGGGGGCCGGGACAGAGGCTGATGTCTTCCAGGCTGTTCTGCTGGGCAGAGGGGAGCCTGGTTTTCTCAGAAGCAAACACAGCTGGGCAGCTTCACAGCCCCAGGTGCCTGCTTGGGGGGTGAAGTCTGCATCCTCAGGGATGTCCTCAGCCTGAGCGGGTGCTGTCACCTATCCAGGCCCGGGGTGGGGGGTGTCTTCCTCCCCCAGGATGAAAGGAATGGGTGAGGCCATGTGAGAACCCCACCCTGGGTCCCCAACAACAGCTTGGAAAGGCTGACCCTGCCCTCTGTCCATGGTCATTTGCAGCAGTTGCACTCCTTAGCTCTAGGGCCTGGCAGTGACCATTGGGGACTGAGTGGGAGGGGCCTGCAGCATGGAGGAGGTCCCCATGAGCCCCTGGCTCCAGGTGTCCCCTTTTAGCCCATCCTGCTGCACTGCTCTAGGGACTTGGGGTCTGGTCCCTCTCCTGGGGTGAGGGGAGCCCATAAGTAGCTGTCACTAGGCAGCTCCCCAGCCACTCATGATTATCACAGGGCCAGAGGTTCTGAACCCCTAGACCAATGGCCTGGAGGTGGAGAGCAAATCCTCTGCATCTAGTCAGTCTGATGGTTGCTCCCAGAGCCGGTTGCACTGGGCCCCCAGTTGCTTCCACACCCTGGCCCTGGGAATGGGCAAGGCTGTCTTTGAGAAGCAGTGCCCTCCCTGGTGCATCTGAAAGAGCTGTCCAGCCCCGACACCCACCCGGGAGATCCGAGTCTGCAGAGGCGGTCTGGGAACCCCTGGCGCACTAGTCCTGTGAGCTGGTCCTGGAGCGCAGACTGAGGCGTGGACACAGGAAGGCTGGGCTGCTGCTCCTGACCCCTCCTGCTTGGCCCAACCTCCATGAACCCCACCTGCAGAAGCCAATCCACTCAGAGCAGGGCTGGGCTGGGCCACCCCGAGTGTCCACCCGGTGTCCTCCTGCTTTCAGAGGCACTGGGGTGAGGGCAGGTATGAGTGGAACCCGATGGCAGCCAAGGTGCAACGGGGCTAGCACTTGCCCAGGCAGAGACACCCCAAGATCAGGCCACTCTCACCAGCCCCAGGGTCCTTGGGTAAACAGCTGTGACCCAACTCTGCCAGAATTCAGCTGTCTCTCTGGCCACCAGGGCTGGCCATCTGTCATACACCTGAGGCCAACTATCACCACTTTGCTATAGTGCAGGCTGGTTGGGGGCCTTGGGGCACAGCCCAAGCCTGTGCAGGGACTCAGCGTGTATCCCGCAGTCGCCTGGTCACCAGCCTCAGCCCCCTGCCTTCCTCTGAGGGACCCTCATCATCATGACTGCCCCAGTGCCTCCCACCTCCACTGCTCGCCCTGCACCCTGCGCCCTGCCCCCTGCCAGGCTTTCCCAGCTCCTGCCTCTGTGCACCTGCAGTCCAGACCCCAGGTTGCTGCTCCCCGACCAGGTGCCTGCACATCAGGGCAATGGGAGAGAGGGACAGTGCCGGAGGCAGGAGACAGGGAAGGGGCAGAAGCGGAGGCCTCATTGTGGACTGGGCACTTGGCTACACAATGGACCTGTGGTGTAGGGTGCCAGGCTAGAGTGCCTGCATCTTACCACTGGAAAAACTGAGAGTTGGAGCCCCTAGCTTATTTCTGATCTCTATCCACTGCGTTTCAGTGCCCCAGAGACCTGGACAATTGCAGATGGTGCTGGGTGACCAGCATCCCCACCAGGATCCCCTCCTGTCTCTGCAGGGTCTTTTGGTTGGTTGGTTGGTTTGGAATCAAACTCGGGGCCTGGAGTGTGCTGGGCAAGCACTTTATCACTGAACCTCACCCCAGCCCTTTCTATTTTATTTTAAGATAGGGTCTTGCTAAATTGCTGAGGCTGGCCTCAAACTTGCAATCCTCCTGCTCTGCCTCCTGAGTAGCTAGGATTGCAGGTAGGACCCAGCTCTGCAGGGTCTGTTTCTCTGATTATAAGGTAACCCCTATTAGTAGGAAAGATGAATGAAGATAAAAAGTCTCCCACCCTCAGGGGGTCGCTGCGTGTGTCTTCCCAGGTGTGTTTCCTGGGTGTTAAGAGACATTTGCACTGCCGACCTGGCACCCAGGAAGCTCTGTGCCCAGTGCACCCTTCTCTGGCTCCCATGACTTCCTGTGTCCTGGGGGCTCACCCTCTCCTTCTGGAACTAGCACTGGGGGGCTAGGAGCTGCCTGGTGCTGGGCTCCTCACCCCTGTGGACACTGCAGGCTGCTTGGCTGGGGTTGCAGCTGGAGTAGCCCGTGTGGGAGCTGCTCCCTTCCCCTTCATCAGAATACGGAAGAGGGAGAACAGATGGGGCAGGGCTGGCCCTGATGGCTGGCTGGGAGTGGCCAGCATCTGCTGAGGGCTTAGCTGCTCGTACCCCAGAAACCTGAGGACATTTCAGGAGCTGACCAATGCCCAGCAGGACCACGGGCCATGCCGGGCTGCCTGCCAGTCTGATCCAGGACTGACCTCCCCCAGCTCCTCTGGGTGCAGGCGTGGTCAGCTTGCCCCTCCTGCTGGGCCTGTGGGGCCTGGGCTTATGGCTTAGGCTGTCACCAGGGCCTGCCTCCCTTCCTGCCCCCGCCCCTGCGGAGGCACTGCAACCACCAGCCTCTGCCCCAGCTGATTTATTTTTAGCTTCAGCCCCGCCTGACACCACCATGAGCTTTGCACTGGGATCCGCAAGAGGCGGTGCGGCCTCAGGCTCCACCCAGGCCACCCAGCTCCAGCAACCACAGGTGACAGGAGGGCTTCCCTGGAGTTTTATGGGGGAGGCAGCAGTGGGGGCGCCTTGCTTCCTAGTTATGGCTGTGGGTGTCAGGAGTGCCCAGGGGCCTGGAGCTTAGGGTCAGAGCCCAAGGAACCCTGCAGCAAGGCCGGGTTAGTGTCCACAGCTAGAGCATGGGTACGGGGACTGGTCCAAGAGGGCCAGGGACAAGGCCTGGGCAGAGTGACAGGGGCGGGACCATGGAGGTCTGAGGGTGGGCATCTGGATAGGGAGGGGACACCTGTGCAGGGGGGGGGCTCATGGGCAAGAATTGTGGGAGATACAAAGTGAGAGTGGCCAGCATGGCAAAGGACAGCTGGGCTCAGGGTGTGTGGTGGAGGGACCCTGTGATGCAGGGAGGGACAGGGCTGTGGCTGGGCTGCCCAGGGCTGCCCGAGTCCTGGAAAGGGCCTGGTCAGGCTCCCTGCACCTACAGAGTGCGGTGGGAGGCAGCTGCCCCAGGAAGAGCAGAGAGTGTCCGGGACCATGCCGTGCAGACCACAGCAGGGGCCCACTTTGGGACAGAGGGAAACAAGTCACAGAGGCTCTGCCCAGCCTTGTCCCACTCTGGTGGTCACTCAAGGGGTCATCAGGGAGGCATGTCCTTCTCCCTGAGGCTTGGGAGACCAGAGGGGACAGGACCCACAGTGGGCATAGTCAATGGGATGAGATGGCTGCAGGGCAGCTGCAGTGAGGTTCACCAGCCCTTGGGTCCACTCTGGAGACAGTTGGAAGTGTGAGGTTCTCCTGATGGCCGCTGGCCACTGAGAGCCGGCCTGTGACTCCTGAGGTGTTGGCGGTGGGTGTGGGCTGAGGAGCCACAGCAGCCACAAGTAGCAGGAGCTGTGCCTTCCGAGAGCCAGCAGGTGCGGGCTCCCTTCTGAGGGATGGAGACCCCCAGGTGGGCTGTGGTGACTGCGTGTGAGGGCTGAGCGTCACGGGAGCACGGAGGCCTGAGCAGTGGGACTTGATGGATCTGCTTTGCACGGGGCCCTGTCGTCTCCCAGAGCAGCACCAGCACCAGGCCTGCCTGCTCCCCTCGGGCTGCAGTGAGCGTGGACAGGGACATCCAGGCTGGCGGAGACGGGCACAAGAGTGGAGCGTGTGGGGCACATGCGTGTGCATGTTGTCCTGGGGGGTCCACGTGTGTGCAGCATCCCTGTGGGTCTCTGTGTCTGCATGTTTGTGCTTTGGTGTGTGTGTGTCCTTGTGGGTGTGTGTATCTGACTGTGTGTGCTGTGTGTCCTGGGGCCTCCGTGGGTGTTCAGTGTGTCTCTGCAGGCGGGGGTGGGGGGCTGTGATGGGCAGCTTCGCCTGCCCTGCCCCAGGCTTGCTGGGTCAGCCAGAGGCCCCCGATCTCTGGAGAGGCCCTGGGCCTTCAGGGCCCTCTGTTAGCAGGTAGCGGAAGCGGGAGGCTCTGGGCACCTCAGCTGCACCACGTTTGTTAGTTCTGGTGTTCATTCCATCAGCCCCTGTGCTAGGACCCAGCTTCCCGGACAGCAGCCGTCTCCCTGGCACTCTGTCTCCTGGTCATCAGATGCAGGCCCTGTCAGGGTGAGCAGCTGGCAGGGACTCGTGTGGGTGTGGAGAGGACTGGCAGGGGCAGGGCCCTCTCTGCGCCTTGCCTGAGCTGGAGTGGGAGTCCTTAGAAGGGCAGGGGAGAAGGGAAGGAGGGATACTGGGCAGGGGGACGGGGGGCCCTGACTGGGGGCAGCGACCATCTGGGAGGAGAACGGGCAGTGACTGACGATCAGGCAGCCCCTGCCCCGCCCCTGGTCCATGTGGCTGCCCTGCCACCCCCCTCCCACCACTGTGCTCCTGTGTTCCTGGGGACAAGCCAGGTATGGGCCAGTCCCTTAGAGAAGCAAATTTGCACATTTGCAAGTTCAATCCCATAACTAGGTTTTCCCTTTTGCAAATTGGAACATGTCTCCTTGGGGGAGAAGGAAAGAGGAATCAAACATGGAAACTGTTCAGAGTTCACATTTAAACAAAAGCATTTCCCCCTTGAAGTGAATCTTAGAATAAAGACAAAACAAGAGAGATCAAAGGAAGATGTGGAGAAGGAGCCATCTCCCAGTCAGTGCCACCTGAGGAACTCCATCCCCTGAGGCCCACAAGGGCAGCCAGGATGCCCTCCATCACACCAGCAGCAGTTGTCTGCCTGCTGCCCGCCACCCCTCCCCTGCGCCCCACAGGACTTAGAAGGACCCTGGGGAGCGTTCTGCTGTCAGCTCTGCTGAAGGGCCTGCCAAACTTCCAGTGGCCATGAAGCAGCAGCTGGGGAGGGCCCTTGGTGGAGGCTGACTGGGCACTGCCCCCCCAGCCACAGCCCAGAGCTGTGCTCTGGAGGGATGGTCCAGGCAGATCATCATAGGTGCTCTGGGCACAGGTTGGGCACAGCAGTGGGCAGTGGGCCCTTGTCCAAATAATGCCTTGTCATACACATGCAGTGTCCCAGAGAGGCGCCATGAGGGACCTGGAGGCAGTCGTTGGTGGATGCCATGGCTGACAGTCCACCATGCCCAGGACCTACTGAAGCCTGAGAGGGTCCGGGCTGTCCTCACCATTCCTGCTGCTACAGCGGAACACTTCAGACTTGAAGGCTTGGAACATGTCCCTCAGGAGGCCATGGAGAGACCGCAAGCTCTGGGAGGTCCGCGGGAAAGTTAGACAGGACTCACTGGGCTGAAGTAGGTCTCAGGGTCTCAGGACGCCCCAGTGGGACACGCCACACTCAGGCCCTGTGCAGCCCCTGAGGCTGTCACATGCACACAGGCACACGGTCGCTCTGGACGTCTCCGTGCTGGTCCCTGAGAGGCCGTGCACATACACACAGGCACACGCTCGCTCTGGACGTCTCCGTGCTGGTCCCTGAGAGGCCGTGCACACGCACACACAGGCACACGCTTGCTCTGGACGTCTCCGTGCTGGTCCCTGAGAGGCTGTGCACAGGCACACACGGGCCGTCTCCATGCTGTGGATGTCTCCGTGCTGGCCCCTGCTGCCCTGTCCAGGCTTCCGCCTCAGGCCTCAGGTGCTGGTGGCCACAGCACCGCTGACTCCCATGTCCCTTCCAGGAGAAACAGACCTGGAGGTCTCCCTGGAGGCCAGCCATGCAGGAGCCAGGCCTCAGGGCAGGAGGTGATTCTGGCCCAAGGCTGCTGGGCACCTCCCAGGCCACCCCTCCCTGTGGGCTGGTTTCTGGGTCAGCCCCCTCCCACCTGCGCAAGACTGGGGCACTCCTGGGTCTTGGCACTGAGGCAGCCTGTGGGGCCCCTGGAGCTGCGCTCAGCGGCAGAGCCCGAGGCCAGGGAGAGCTTGGTTGCGGACACTGTCATCTCTCAGAGGCCCCTGCAGCCAGCCTCTTGGGGGTGCCACCCATCAGGCAGTTTGAAGCTGTGATCCCATGTGGGGCCTGGGCAAGCCCGTCTGTGTCTGGGCCTCACTGTCCCCATCTGTGGAAGAGGGGGGTCCCTCAGCCTCCCACGTGATCCTCAGCACCTCACTCCCACGACCAGCGGGAACCTTGACCTCAGGAGGGGCTCGATCATGGCTTTCATCCTGAGTGGGGGGGCTGGGGTCCTGCAGGGCCAGCTGCAAACTGTCCAGGCTGGTGGGTGATAGGCAGGGGTCTGTGGGTGGAGGCCCTCTACAGGCCCCTGTGCTCCCTGCGAGGGTTTCAACCTCTGTCAGGGAACTGATGTTCTGTAAGGCCTTGGTCCTTCACCCTCTGTGGCCATCTTGGCCCAACAGGGAAATGGGGGCCTGAGAAGGCGGGCTGGAAGGCAGTCCTGTCGGGTGGGGAGGCTCACCAGAAGCACAGGCCATGTCAGTGTCTTTGCTGCCCAGATGGTCATCATCACCATCGCCATCAGAGCAAGGGCTGGGCTCAGCACGAGTTGCAGGGAGCTGACGTCCCTCTTCTCCCGCGGCTGCCTGCGCCCCAAGCTGCGCAGGCGAAGGAGAGGGACTGGAGCCTCTGCCGCCTGAGCCTCAGTTGTCAGAGCACAGAGTGAGCAGGTGCTCTAGGCTAAGAGACATCTTCCCCACAGAGGGTCCTGGACGGGTGGGGGACCTGTGCTGGGGCTCGGCCCTGGCCTGACACCATCTTCACCGGCCTGGCCAGACTCCCTGGAAGCCCAGCAGGCCTGGTGTAGGGCTGATCCGGCCTCTCCTCAGGGCGCCTCTGTCCCAGGCGCAGGCTGAAGCCCTGGGCTGGCCCAGGCCCCCCACAGTGGGCACTCAGCCGTTCCTGGGTCAGATGCTGGCCACAATACCTTCCACATGGCCTGTTTTGTTGTTGTTGTTTGTTTACCATGAACTTTATTCTGGCAGCAGAAGATGGTTTACCGAGGCTTGATGCAGCATGGCATAGACCCTTCTGTAATGCCAACACACAGAGTCCATGGCTGCCTGCATAGACAGGCCTAGGGGACTGTTTGACTTGGGCTGAGGCTCAGGGGCTGAATCATGCTGAAAGAGCAGGATGGATGTTGATTATTCAGCAGCAGCTTCAGGAGAGGCTTCCAGTGGCCTTCCCTGGGGAAGGCACCCATCCCCCTCTCTGGCCCTGCTGGCCAGGCTCAGCCCGAACTCCAGGCCAGAGGGCCAGCAGCTGTGAGGGGCTGGGGCTGTGGTCCTCGGGCTCCTGGCCTCCAGCTGCTGGAGTCATGGCCAAAGCCAGATGGTGCAGGACAGGCCTAAGGACATCAGACAGGAGGGTCACTATGGCTAACTCAAGGTCCCCCCTCACAACCAGCTGCCCCAGGACTGCTTTGGCCCCCTCCTGGGAACCCCTGCGGTTCAGTGGAGAGTGCCTTGTGGTCTCCGAAAGGCACACCTTGGTCCCCCGGGGCTCTGAACCAGAGCGCCTCCATCCGTCAGCCTGGTACAAAAGTCCTAGGACACCACAGGGAGAGGCCACCTCTTCCTGGAGACCTGGGACATCCCCAGGATCAGGGCTACCAGTGGGCTCACCTGTCTCAGGTCTCTGGTCACCCTGGAATCCAGCAGGGCACCCTGACTCTTGGGCAGGACCAGGAAGGCTTCTTGGTGGAGGGGGCTGGAGCAGCTTGAGGACAATTGGGGTGGGCCGGGCGTTAGGAAGGAGGCCAGTTGAGCAGAGGCCCAGAGGAGGTGGGCATGTGGATCTGGGCAGGGGGAAGCACCCCAGCACCCAACCTGGGTCAACAAGTGGGGTGCTGTCGAGGGAGATGTATCAGGAGCCCTGTGGGTTCCCGCATCGCTGCTGAGCCAAGGACCTTCCCAGATGTCTGACTGTCCTGTGGCCAGTGTAGAGCTCTGTGGTCAGCAAAAGCCCCTTGATCTGCCCTCAGGGAAGGTTGGGGCTGAGCCTAGCAGTGGCCAAAGGAGGGTATCCAGGCCACCTGAGTCCCAGGTCGACTCAGGCCTCCTCCAGAACTGCTCTAAGCTCACTGCCTAAGCAGCCCCAGCATTGGGACTGGGCCTGAGATGTCCCTGGGACATTAAGGCATTTCGGAAGGATGCATCCAGCTGAGAGAAGCCAAAGCTTGGGAGAGATGCAGCAGGTTCTGAGCAGGCCTGAGCCCCAGACTCCTCTGGAACAGAACCCTGAGACCCAGCTGCCAGAGGGGCCACTGTTCCCCCTAGGCCAGTCCTCCTGGGTGTCCCTGGCTCACCTGGGGACAGAGCAGGCGCAAGAGGTCAGGGTAGACTGTCCTGTCTGACCCAGCTGTTCCGAGCAGGAGCCCACTGTCCCATCAGGCCTTCACTGAAGGGCTACAGGGCGGGCAAGTCCCTGACAGCTTCCCAGGCCCCTCCAGAGGCCATCCTCCGACTCACCCCTGAGCTCCCCAGTGCCCCCCTGGGCCGTCCCCAGGGCTCTCTCCAATGCCCGGATCAGCCCTGCACCCATTTCTCCACTCATTCGTTCACCTAGTATGTGCAGGGAGTACCAGTCTGTGCCAGGCATGGAGTCAGACTCTGCGGCTGGACCCTGCAGGGGTCGACGCAGCCACACCCAGGAGCAGGGTGAGGGCGCGACTCCCAGGAAGGCGCCCTTTGCTCCCATCTCACCAAGAGGCAATGTCTGAGGACAAATGAAAGGTCTGCCAAGGCCTGGGGAGGATGCTACAGGCGGGGACTGGGGTGCAGGCTCACACTGGGGGTTGGGGACAGTGGGAGGATTGGCCCCAGGTCACACAGTCCCAGACTGCAACCCTGTGGGACCAGGGTGAAAGCCAACTCAGCCCCCACATGAGACCGTCCTGGAACCCACAGGGCTCTGCTGCATCTCCCCCCACAGCACAAGGTCTCGTCTCCCGAGGGAGAGGCCAGGGCACCACATGGTGCTGCAGTGAGGTGAGTCAGGACCCACTCCAGGGCCTGGGTCTTTCTGCCTTCCTGGGAGTCTGTCCACAGTGAGCCATTGCCTCGTGGTCACAGGGTGGCTGCCCGCTTCCAGCATCCCACCTGCACAGGAGGCAGAAAGAAGGGATGACCCAGGGCCAAGTCCTGCCTGCTGTCTGCCCCTCCTTTGAGGTATCATCCTGCCATTCTACTCTGCAATCCCGCCAACACGTCACCAGCTCTGCCAGTCACCCATCCGTGAGCAAGGCTGGGGACCTTTTCAGCTGTGCCCTCCCCACCAGCTGCACGTGGACAGACCCGGTGAGGATGAAGGCCGTTTGGACTCCCAGCAGCCCTCTTGCTCTGTGGCAGATCTGTCAGGATCTCTCTGGCTCCAGGACACCGACCAGTGCTGTCACCCAAGAACTCTCCAACTCCTGCAGCAAACTACTGCCCCAGGGCTCCGTCCCCAGCCGACCCCACACTGTCACATGGGTCAGGGGGGCCACCTGCCCCTCCTGCCAGGGCTGGCAACAGTGGCCTGGAGGACGGGGAGGTGGGGAGGAGTGGTTCATGCTGGGCCTGGTGGGTGTCCTTGGTCACTTCCTGGTCACCAGGCTCTGCTGCTGGTGATGAGGAAGGACTCCTTGGCCTCAGGCCCGCAGCCCAGGAAGCTTCCCAGTGCTCTGCCTTAGCACAGGACCTGGGAGTGTGAGCCCAGAGGCCCAGGGTCATCTGCCTGCAGCAGGGCCTCTCCCAGGCCAGGCCCCACACTCACCCCGCCCCACACCTCTGCTGAGGCACCCCCTAACTGGTTTCAAGTGCCAGGACCCCTCCCCACATCCTAAGAGGACACCCCAAAGCCAGAGGCACACAGCAGCCCTGCCCGCTGTGTCATGGGTGTTGTGGCTCCCTGCCCCAGAGCCTGTGTGGGGGACCCTGGGAGGGAATGACCCTGTGTCCCTAGCAGCTTCCCCTGGGGCCTCCGGAGCAAGGAGGCCCAGGGAGGGTGGGAAGCACGGGTCACGTGACCACCCCTGGGGGGGGCAGGGTCAGCACAGGCCGAGGCTGCCCTGCCAGGGCTGGGCGGGGCTCTCTCAGGAGCCCCCTCCCCACTCCCCTGGTTCTCACTGAGCACCTGGAAACAAGGCCGTGGTGTGGAGGCCCTGCCACACAGGGCCATCGTACCAGGGGCTTGAGGGAGGAAGTGGGAAGAGGTGGCTTCTCCACAGAACCCCCATGCACCAGGTGGAGTGAGCCCGGCCTGCGTGGAAGCAGAATGGCCCTGGTGTCCCAGCACGGAGCTGCTAGCTCCCATCCGACAGTGCCCTGCTGGTCCTGGACCAGAGAGCAGCATAAGCCCAAAGGTGCACAGTGGCTCTGCCCACCCTGGGCTGAGAGCCTGGCCCAGGGGGGCAAGCAGGAGGGGAGGATGGGTGGGCTGAGCTCTGGGGGGTGTTCTGGGGAGAGCCAGAAGGGAGACCCCTGGGAGCTGTGGACCACTGTCCCATGGACTCTCCTCACCCAGTCCGCTGCAGGTCACAGCCGCCCTGCTCCCCACCAAGGAGGCTGGACTCTTCCTACAGTTCCCTCTAGAAGCTGCAAACTGCCTTTTGAGTCCCGGGAGACCCATGGCCCAGCTCCATACCCTCGTCTGCTGTTTGGTGCAGTGTAGTTCTGCGTCCCTGGGCTCCTCAGAGACAGCCCAGGATGCTTGTCTTCCACCTGCAAACCTGAGATGGCAATGAAGGGCCGCGTCCACGGGAGCAGGCCAGGAGGGTAGTGCAGGCTGAGAAGCCTGCTCCCCGGGGACACAGCTGTGCTCCCGCATCTCTGTGCCATGGGACTCGGGGCCACAGAGGGGTTGCTGCAGAACAGGCTCTGCCACGCGTGCAAGGCAGCTCCCTGGCTGGTAGCGCTGCAGGCCCCACTGCCATCTGGCTGCCCGTGGGTCAACCGTCGCACAGTCGGGGTAGGAGATGGGAACCTCCCGGGATGGGGACCGCTCTGCACCCCACCCCAGCCCAGCCCTGTAGCTCTAAGAGTGTCCTGAATGCTATCCCCACCTCCCCAAGGGACCCAGACCCGGGGCCTTCTTGGTGAGCCTTCCTGAGGGGTCCTCTCTTTGTGCCCGGGGCACTGCCAAGGTGTTCGCAGGACCCCTTCACCCTCCGTCCTGCTCTGTTTCCGCCGCTGGCTGCCCAGTGTATACACATCTGGCTTTTCCCCATGTTAACATCCTTGTGAGCCCTGGGGACCCATCCCAGCAGGTGGCTCAGCCAGCAGTCACACAGCAGGCGAGGGTCCTTCAGAACTGACCTGTAGAGTGCTGCCTCCAGCAGTCCGGGGGTGCCAAGCCAAGCCTTGGCCTGGGTGCTGCTGGAAGAACAGGACAAAGGGGGCGAGGTTCTGCGAAGTGAACCTGGGTGCTTTACCACGGAGCCGCACCCCAGCCCTTGTATTTTTTATTTTGAGAAAGGGTCTTGCAAGGTTGCTTAGGGCCAAACTATTGCTGAGGCCGGCCTCAAACAGATCCCCCTGCCTCGGCTTCCAGAGTCACGAGGATTTCCAATTTTAATTTTTGTCAAAAAATGCCTGTTGGCTTTCTTTTGCTATGAGAAGAGACCTGAGATAATGAACTTAAAGGAGGGAAGGTTTACTTTAGCTCATAGTTTCAGAGGTTTCAGTCCATGGTCACTTGGTCCAGTCCTCAGCCAGCAGCCTCCTCCTCTGCCTGGTGAAGTCTGGTGGGCAGAGCTGTGGTGCCAGCTGCATGCCCACCGTGACTCTGGGCCTCCAGTCTGTGCCTTTGGACGCCCCACTTTACAGATGGGCCACTCTCCATCCCAGCCCTCAGCCTCCCCTGGCAGGCAGTACCTTCTCTCTGGAGGGTTCTTGCCTAGTGCAGTCCCAGCGCCACAGGGAAGCACACAGGCGTCCCGCAGCACACCGGAAGCATGATTCACAGCGTGGGTCGCAAACAGCAGGTGCCAAAGGGACAAACCCTAGAAAATGTGAACTGGGGATTGGAGAGTCACAGGAATGATTAAGAAGATCATCAACTACCCCCCAAAGTCGAAGGCAGAAATGGAATTTAAAATAAAACTGGATAAACCCCCCAATCCTCCTCATCCCAGATTTTTTTTAAAGCCTTTTTTCTTACTTACAAATGTAATCCGTGTTTCACACGGAATAATCACAAAGCTTCGACAGCTAAAAATAGTGTCCAGGACCACCCCAACCGCCAGCACTCAGGGACCGTGTCGACCCTTATGTCACCTTGTAGGCAGGCCTGTGCCCCTGCGTGTGTGCATGTGTGTGGGCACATGTGGGCACGTGTGCAGTCTAGCCCAGGCAAGCAGCAGCGGACACGCTGTAGCCAGATGTGACACCAGGCTCCAGAGGGAACCTGCAGGGAAGATGGGGCAGGAGGCAAGAAGAGGGCAGGGAGACATCAAGGCCACACCTGTGGGGACAATGCCACCTCTTTGTGTGGGGTACCACATGCCATAATGAATGTTTAAAAGGGAGAAGGGGGGCCAGAACCAATCTGGAAACTGGAAGAACCGCTTTAGGGACACTACAAGCTTGCAGGGCAGCCCCGTGGTGCCCCACCCCACAGGGCGGGTGCTCACTCCCTGTGCTTTCCTGACCGGCTTCCTCCCGCCATGCTCCTCCTCCAGGCAGGCAGCCACCAGGGAGAGGACTGCCCAGGGCTGTGGCTGCAGGCCTTGCTGGGGTGGGGCCCATGTCCCTGTGGCTTCCTACTCAGTGTCTTGGACCTCATCCTCCAGCAGCTAAATCTTTTTCATAGAAAAATTATTTGCAAGTATCAGCCAGGAGTTAGCTCCTTAATGGGGCTTTAATTTTTAAATGAATATTTATGAGCTGTTGGGAGCTCAATGGAGCCAGTGTGGAGCCCAGGAGCCTGGAAGTCCCCAAGCAGAGCTCAGCGGTGTTGGCTGCTTATCCCCCCAGGACCCCCGGGAAGGACCTGGCCCTATGCAGAGTGGCCCCTCCTTGTCCTGGGGCTCAGCAGTCCTGGAATCTGCCTGGCACCCAGCTCCCCGACTCAGCTCTCCCTGTGCCCGGCCCCCACCTCTTTGGTGAGCCTGCACCCCACACTGCTGGCCCCTGCACCAGCACAAGCCCTTGCCACCCACATCTGGCCTGGACTTGGCCCCTCAGGGAGAAAGCTGTACTCACCTCCTCTTTCCCCCAAGTTCTCAGGGGCTAAGACTAGGGAATGAGGGGTCAGCAAGACCTGGGCAGTTTTCTTCCTTCTGCCTGGACACTGCCCTAGCTGGATGGGTGCAGCTCCCCAGCACTGTCTGCCTCCTGAAGGCCTGGGTGGCCACCAGTCAAGAGAAGCTAAGGAGGAAGTGGCTGGGCTTGGTGGCCCCAGTGGTCTTTAGGGTGCAAGGACAACCTCACTTCTGCAGGTCAGGTGGGCAGCAGGACCCCTGCCCAGAAGCTTGCTCTGAGGTCTGAGACTGAAGCCTCCCTGGGACTGGAACTTCTGAGTGGAGAGGTAGCACAGGGGGTCCCAGCCCAGGGGGAGGGGGTTGAGGGCCTCCAGGTGGGCCCTGGAAACCGTTGCCGGCAGAAGGGGTGGAGGAGGTTCCAGCTGCTTCCAGCTGGCCCACTGGAAAGCTAGACCTTGAGGGGCATAGCCCAGCCCTCCCTCTGCCTTTCAGGAACCAGGCCCAGCCCAACACCATATCCTGCTTTGCTGGGCTCAGCTGGAGGGGCGGCTGCTGAAAGGGACCGCCCAGTGGGGCCAGACACAGGCCCTGGTCAACCCAGCCGAGCAGCTGCCCCCTCTCCCTCTGAACCAATACTGCACAGGTAGGCTGAGGTGGGAGGGGCACGGCACTTCTCCAGGCACACATCAGGATGGATGGGCAAGACCTTCACACCTGCAAGTGCTGAGGTCAGGCGCAGAGCATTCTGGGAGCAAGAGGGCCTTGGGCCCTGGGCTGACCCAATGAGATGGGTTGTCAGCTCCCTGCTGCCACACTCAGGGGGAGACAGGAAGAGCAGGGCCGGAGGAGGAGCAGACAGAGAGGGAGGGGAGGACAGAGTGGGCCAGGAGGAGGACAGGAAGAGGAGGGGGAGAGGAAGAAGAGGAAGAGGAGGACTAGGAGGAGGAGCTGGGGCAGTGCCTTGGGCTTGGGGAGGAGGAGGGTATATGCAGAGGTCTGTGCTGAGCAGGACCCTCCCAGGCAGCTCCCTGGGCATTAGGGGTGGGCACACACACCAATGGATGGTAGGGGTCCCTTGGGAGAGTCCACATGAACCCCCATTGCCCAGCCCAGCCTGGATTTCTCTAAGCTGGACTTCCTAAAGGATTCACCTGAACTTTGATCAGTGGTCAGTGGGGCCTCCAGGATTAGCCAGCTGTTCTAGGAGGGCCTGGGGCCTTATCATCAGGAGACCCAGGAACTGGGCTGAGGCTTTCCCTGCAGCCTCACAGGGCCACCTACAGGCCCAGAGACCAGCCACCTGTCCTGAGCAGTGGTGGCCCATAGAGCCCACCGTGAGGCCCAGGGCTTAGTGGGCACAGGCGTGGCCAGCACGGGGCACTGTGGGAGCCTGGCTGCCCCCACCTGCCCTACACTGTGCAGAGGCTGGCCTGGTTATGAGTTGCTTAGTGACTGAGGCAGGCCAGGGTGGAGCAAGGCCCTCCCCAGCTGGCACTGGTGTGAGCTGCTGGGCTGTGCCGCCCTCTGGCAGCCTTCCCACACCGTGGAGGAGCCGTGAGGGGCAGGGAGAGGGAGCAGACTCAGGGCTGCTAAGCGGCAGCCGCCACCCCCTCTGAATCAATACTGCAGTCTCCCCAGATGAGGCATTCACAGGGTTCTTAGGTTCCTGTTCTTACATAACCTCAGACAAGAAGCACATTTCCCATTTCTCTCCAAGGCCAGCCACAGACCACAGCTGAGCCTCCTCCTCGGCAGCCCCAGCACCCCCTGGGGCCCCTCAGCCTGCCCACCCCAGAGGCTGGGGCCTGGTGAGGCGGCTCCCCTGGCAGTAGAGCCAGTAGCTGGAAAAGCCGGTTTGGAGCAGGCTGCCTGCAAGGGGCCTGTAGGAACAGGTGGCCTTGGTCAGGACTCCGAGGAATGCAGCTTGGGGAGATGGCCGCCTGGCAGTGCTCAGGCAGCCTGGATGCAGTGAGGGGTGGCCCCCAGCCTGGGGAGGCTGGGCAGTGGCCCCTGGTGGGGAGAGAAGGTGTCATCCTCCCATCCACTCAGAGGCCACAGGCCTCCTGGGGAAGGAGATGACTGATGGCTCCCCAGACTCCTCAGATGCTAGAAGGCCAGCAGGCAGGGTCCTGGGGGTCCCTGGGAGTGACAGGCCCTGAGCTCCAGGAGAAGGCAAAGGGCCCATTCCAGGTGGAGGCAGGAAACCCAGGTTGTCAAGGCTCTACATTCCAAAGTAATCTAAGTGAAAGCTCCCATTGAGGAGGGGACAAGAACCAGCCCTGCCCGATGCTCTGAGCCATCTCAGGGACAGCAAGGAGCTATAACAGCCTCAACTGCACGAAGGTCCAGGACAGAGGAGAGAACCCAGGAGACGCAGAGTGAGGCTCCAGGCCAGGATCCCACCCTTAGCCCCAGTGGGGCTCTCCCTCCCCTCCCCTCCAGGGCCCCAGTGTCACTCCCCCTCCCCTCCCCTCCCCTCCAGGACCTCAGTGTGACTCCTCCTCCCCTCCATGACCCCAGTGTGACTCCCCCTCCCCTCCCCTCCCCTCCAGGGCCCCAGTGTGACTCCCCCTCCCCTCCCCTCCCCTCCAGGGCCCCTGTGTGACTCCCCGTCCCCTCCAGGGCCCCAGTGTGACTCCCACTCACCTCCAGGACCTCAGTGTGACTCCCCCTCCCCTCCAGGACCTCAGTGTGACTCCCCCTCACCTCCAGGACCCCAGTGTGACTCCCTCTCCCCTCCAGGACCTCAGTGTGACTCCCTCTCCCCTCCAGGACCCCAGTGTGACTCCCCCTCCCCTCCCCTCCCCTCCAGGGCCCCAGTGTCACTCCCCCTCCCCTCCCCTCCCCTCCAGGGCCCCAGTGTGACTCCCCCTCCCCTCCAGGGCCCCAGTGTGACTCCCCCTCCCCTCCAGGGCCCCAGTGTGACTCCCCCTCCCCTCCAGGGCCCCAGTGTGACTCCCACTCACCTCCAGGACCTCAGTGTGACTCCCCCTCCCCTCCATGACCCCAGTGTGACTCCCCCTCCCCTCCAGGGCCCCAGTGTGACTCCCCCTCCCCTCCAGGGCCCCAGTGTGACTCCCTCTCCCCTCCAGGGCCCCAGTGTGACTCCCCCTCCCCTCCCCTCCCCTCCAGGGCCCCAGTGTGACTCCCTCACCCCTCCAGGACCCCTGTGTGACTCCCCGTCCCCTCCAGGGCCCCAGTGTGACTCCCCCTCCCCTCCAGGACCTCAGTGTGACTCCCCCTCCCCTCCAGGACCCCAGTGTGACTCCCTCACCCCTCCAGGGCCCCAGTGTGACTCCCTCTCCCCTCCAGGGACCCAGTGTGTCTCCCCCTCCCCTCCAGGGCCCCAGTGTGACTCCCCCTCCCCTCCAGGGCCCCAATGTGACTCCTTCTCCCCTCCAGGACCCCAGTGTGACTCCCCCTCCCCTCCAGGGCCCCAGTGTGGCTCCCCCTCCCCTCCAGGGCCCCAGTGTGACTCCCTCTCCCCTCCAGGGCCCCAGTGTGACTCCCCCTCCCCTCCCCTCCCCTCCAGGGCCCCAGTGTGACTCCCCCTCCCCTCCAGGACCTCAGTGTGACTCCCCCTCCCCTCCAGGACCCCAGTGTGACTCCCTCACCCCTCCAGGGCCCCAGTGTGACTCCCTCTCCCCTCCAGGGACCCAGTGTGTCTCCCCCTCCCCTCCAGGGCCCCAGTGTGACTCCCCCTCCCCTCCAGGGCCCCAATGTGACTCCTTCTCCCCTCCAGGACCCCAGTGTGACTCCCTCTCCCCTCCAGGACCTCAGTGTGACTCCCTCTCCCCTCCAGGACCCCAGTGTGACTCCCCCTCCCCTCCCCTCCCCTCCAGGGCCCCAGTGTCACTCCCCCTCCCCTCCCCTCCCCTCCAGGGCCCCAGTGTGACTCCCCCTCCCCTCCAGGGCCCCAGTGTGACTCCCCCTCCCCTCCAGGGCCCCAGTGTGACTCCCCCTCCCCTCCAGGGCCCCAGTGTGACTCCCACTCACCTCCAGGACCTCAGTGTGACTCCCCCTCCCCTCCATGACCCCAGTGTGACTCCCCCTCCCCTCCAGGGCCCCAGTGTGACTCCCCCTCCCCTCCAGGGCCCCAGTGTGACTCCCTCTCCCCTCCAGGGCCCCAGTGTGACTCCCCCTCCCCTCCCCTCCCCTCCAGGGCCCCAGTGTGACTCCCTCACCCCTCCAGGACCCCTGTGTGACTCCCCGTCCCCTCCAGGGCCCCAGTGTGACTCCCCCTCCCCTCCAGGACCTCAGTGTGACTCCCCCTCCCCTCCAGGACCCCAGTGTGACTCCCTCACCCCTCCAGGGCCCCAGTGTGACTCCCTCTCCCCTCCAGGGACCCAGTGTGTCTCCCCCTCCCCTCCAGGGCCCCAGTGTGACTCCCCCTCCCCTCCAGGGCCCCAATGTGACTCCTTCTCCCCTCCAGGACCCCAGTGTGACTCCCCCTCCCCTCCAGGGCCCCAGTGTGGCTCCCCCTCCCCTCCAGGGCCCCAGTGTGACTCCCTCTCCCCTCCAGGGCCCCAGTGTGACTCCCCCTCCCCTCCAGGGCCCCAATGTGACTCCTTCTCCCCTCCAGGACCCCAGTGTGACTCCCCCTCCCCTCCAGGGCCCCAGTGTGGCTCCCCCTCCCCTCCAGGGCTCCAATGACTCCTTCTCCCCTCCAGGGCCTCAGTGTGACTCCCTCTCCCTTCCAGGGTCCAGCCAGTATGACTCCCAGACCTCTCCAAGCCTCTCCAGATGGGGCTCCCACACTTCCCAGGCCCCTTCCTATCCTACCCACTGGGAAGACCCACCTGGGCTTGGTCGTTCTTTTCTTTTTTGGGGGCTGAAACTTGCATGCAAGGCAAGCACTCTACCAGCTAGGCTATTTCCCCAGCCCTGGGCTTGGTCTTTCTGAAGTTCTTCTTCTAGGTTCTTTGGGCTTTGTCTTGGCTTTATTATTATAATTATTATTATTATTATTAAAATTTTAATTAAATAATGTATTAGAAAAGCTGTTGATTATATAAACATGAAAAATCTCCATGTGGAGAGAGAAATGGAGAATGGAGGCCAGGAGATGGAAGAAAGTGTGGAAGGTCAAGGAACGTTCCATTCTCCACTGCAAGCGCAGCTTCCATTTGATGCCCTAGAACAGAAACTGCCCCTAGAAGGCAGGTGCAGGGAGCCCTGCAGTCCAATCGAGGCCTCTTCCTTGCATGGCCATGAGGACCTGTCTTCTTGCAAGGAGGGTCCATTGCTGCGAGGCCCAAGTCCACATGTCCAGGAGCCATGGCCAGGAGAGGGGAGGTCAGCCATCAGGGTGGGGGACGGGCAAGAGGTGCTGGGACTACCGCCCCAGAACATTCCCTTGGCTCAGGCCTGTGAAGTCAGGCCTTCCATGTGACATGGACCAGGAAGGCATTGTCCCCACAACGTGGGCCCCAATTTAAATGTGGCTGCACTTCAGTGTATAAAATATTCACATTGTCTTTCTGAATAAGTGAATTATTGATGGTGCTGCCCATGAACTATTCATGTCTGACTTTGACTCTCAGACAGCACATGTGAGTGACAGGCTGGCGTCCCCAGGTAGAAGGTGGGCTAACCCTGGGGACATGCCCTCATCTAGAGCCATGACACTCCTCTCAAGGAAACTCCAGAGTGCATGGGCCTGCAGCAGCTTCAGTGGCCCTTCCTGATCTACCTTCACCTGACCCTGGCAGGGCCGACAAGCAGGAGATGCCCAGGGATGCTGGGGGAGAGGAACTCATGTACTGTGCTGCCCACTGTACCATGCCAGGAGCCCAGTGAGCCACTGTCATTGCAGAAAACCATGAACCACAGAGGGAGAGGGGCAGCAGCAGGGAAGGACACAGCCCTGTACCAAACCTTCCTGGTCCCTGGACGTGGGGAAGAGGGCTCATCCAGGAGCCACAGGGCTGCAACCCAGAGGCACACAGGCTGGCCACCTAGGAGAGCCCTCTGCTGCCCTGAGATCTGGCCCTGTAGTCTCTGCGGAGTCTGCAGAGCATGAGAGGATAGGTGCCCTCTGCTGGCTGCTGTGCAGAAAGATATGGCTCACAGTCTCATCCAAGTGGTGTCCTTACAGCAGCAGGTCCCCACTGCTGCACCAGCACCCGCGAAGCACCAGATCCCACACTGCACCAGCACCCACTCAGCACCAGAGGCCAAGCAGCACCAGCACCGAACTGCACCAGCACCCATACAACACCAGCATCCACACAGCACCAGCACCCATGCAGCACCAGGTCCCATGCTGCACCAGACCCACACTGTACCAGCACCCGTGCTGCACCAGGTCCCATGCTGCACCAGCACCCACACTGCACCATAACCCACACTACACCAGCACTCATGCTGCACCAGGTCCCATGCTGTACAAGCACCCATGCAGCACCAGCACCTACCCTGTATCAGGTCCCATGCTGCACCAGGTCCCATGAAGCACCAGCACCCACACTGCACCAGGTCCCACACTGAACCAGCACCCATGCAGCACCAGCTCCTACCCTGCACCAGCACCCACCTTGTACCAGTACCCATGCTGCACCAGCTCCCACGCTGCACCAGCTCCCACCCTGCACCACTACCCACACAGCACCAAGAGCCACGCAGTACCTGGCTCCCAAGCTGTCTGTAGCCTCCACTGTGCACCCAGTGCCAGTGCCACCCAAGGATACACACCGTTCATAATCCAAGTAGTCTGCCCAGGAGAGACACACATCCATAGCCTTGTTCATGCACCTCTGGACAGGCTGGCTTCTTGTTGGGGGGCCTCTAGGAGACCATGGAGCAGGGAGAGAGGGACTGGAGGCTGATGGTTCCACGTAGCCACACCTCCTGGAGGCCAGGCCTCACCCCCTCCCCAGAGCATCAACCAGGCTTTTCTGCAGTGCTGCTCTGGGGACTGAGCTCCTGCCTAGGAACCTTGGCATTTCCAGCTCCCATCCCTGCTAATCCCAGCTGATCAGACATGCCCAGCACTGTCCAGGAGGCCCATGGGACTGGGCTCCAAGGAACAGGTGCTCAGTGTGCACAGAACTACCTGGGGTCAATCCACCCCGGCACCAGGGTTAGTGGGGCCCTGGGAAAGACAGGGAGGGCTGGACTGCTGGGTCCAGCCACTTTTGAGCACCATATTTAGGGCAGGTAGCAACACACTTGCTTTCATTTCATTTCTGTACTGCAGGCTCATATTGCCGCACACACTACTCAGCATGTAGTACATTCCAGGTGTGCAAAGCTTCCGTAAGCAGAGGGGTCCTGACCAAATCTCAGCTAGGCCCCTCCTGGGAAAATTCCACATGCAAGAACTTTCCAGGGGCTGAGCCACAGGACAGGGTGCTGACCCCCTGCCAGCCCTGGAATCCAATGGATGAGCTGAGGAGGTGCAGGGCACCACCTGCTGCTGCTTCTCATGTGGCTTAGGGTTCCCAGAGCATGGGCAGGGCTGCCTCTTCCCGAAGTTGGGGTCTCAGAGCTACACATTGGCCTGCCTTGCTAAGGCACTTGCTAAGCCCGAGCGGAGGAAGCTCTGGAAGAGTCCCTGGGCACAGGGGCTTGGGCACTGGTGGAAGACGAAGAAGTTGTGGGAAAGCAGGGGACCTCAGGGAGGAGGGCCAGGGACCCAGGGCTGGGATAGGGCGGTCCAGGAGGGCCCTGTGGAGGATTTGTCTTCATTATATCTGGTAGAGGATTTAAAACTGTTGGAGACAAAATTACAAGATTAGTGCAAAGATATAACTGGATGATGAGCTGGCCACTGAGCCTGGTTGGACTGATCACAGGTGCACACTGGGCAGTTCACCTCAGGGCTCTGTCCCAGGGGCCTCCAGGACAGTGCTGGGTGTCTGCCTAGCTGGGACTTCCTAGAGCTGGGGTGCTATAAACATCAAGTTTCCTAGGTAGGAGAAGTCCTAGGGGAGAGGGCCAATCCATGTGGCCAGTCCCTCTCTTCCTGCTCCATGCTCTCCCAGAGGCCCTGACCCCGGAGCCAGCCTGCTCAGAGCTACGTGGAAGATCTATTTTACAGAATGGGTGCCCTAGGAGTTGAGCAGAGGAGGGGGCCTGGGGAAGAAAAGAGGGGAGGAGGTGAAAAGGAGAGGTGACAAGCAGGCTGTCTTCTCCAGGAGACTTTCCTTGAGGGTCAAAGCAGAGGGCACGTCCCTAAGCCAGTGGCCTGGGCCCCTTCTGATCGGTGGCTGTGGATCTCCTGTTTTCTGGAGACAGGCCCTTTTCCAAGTTCAGCTGGCTTCTGTGGGACCCAGCTCCATGGCAGGACAGGCTTTCTTCTGGTTTGTCAGACCTGTCAGGCCTGGCTCAGCCTCCTCTGGGCAGGTCCTTCCACGAAGCCGGCCTGTCCACGAGTTTGTGGTCTGTCCTATGTGTCTCCTTCTACATGTGATCTGGGAAATGTCAAGGTTTTGGATAATGCTCGTTCCCATGTACAAACATAAATGCCTCCCTACATTTTAAACTCTACTTATTAATTCACTTGATTTTCTCCTTAAGTGACGATATTACAAAATCAACAGCCACAAGATTGGTTGGTAGTAAACAATTCCTGCAAACCTGATAAATTTGTTAAAAGATAGTTTTCAGAAAAAAGTGAGACAGCTGCTCAGACATATATACAGATGGAGGCACCCTGATGACTTCACTCACTCCTGATTCCAAGGGAGAGCGCGAGGCAGACGTCCCAAGCCGTTCAGAGAGACTCTGAAACCAGACATTCGTAGTCCTGGAGAGAAAGCTGGCTTTTCCTGGGTTGGAAATGTGGGGTTCCTTGACCTTCAGGGATAGGACAGAATTTGCACAGCCACAGTGGAGAAGGCTTCTAGACCAGGAAAGCTGAAGGCTCAGCAGAGAACGCAGAGGCACGTGGTCTGTGCAAGGCAGGTTTCTACGGATTGAAAGCGTGGGAACTGGGCTGAGTGTCTGCCTGCACAGGTGCTCAATACTTAGTGCTCTCTCTACGTGCTTCAGATAGAAGTAGAAAAGTGGAGGCTGGGGTTGTGGCTCAGTGGTTGAATGCTCGCCTAGCACATGTAAAGCACTGGGTTCGATTCTCAGCACCACATACAAATAAATTTAAAAAAAATAAAGGTATTGTGTCCATCTACAACTAAAAATATAAATTAAAAATATTGACGCTTTGGCCAAATTCCCAGCATTGCCCAAAAGACCAAAGACGTACAGATGGATTCACAAGAACCTTGTGGCAGAGTGCGACATTCTTGCCCATTTCCGCAGTAATTCCAGCCAATCCTGAATAGGACGAGCCCCCACCCACCCACCGTGGCCACCATGGCAGGCGATAAGCAGCTGGTGCTGGACCCTGGGGGGCAGAAACTCTGCGCCCTCCTCTCTGTGGCTGGGTGTTTGAGGTCTTGGGTGGAGAGGGAGCCTGGATCTCTTGGACAGCACTCAACCTCTAAGGAAATCTCACCCCATGAGCCACGGGACTGCCGGCTTCTTTTCCAACTCTTGTGTGTGTGTGTGTGTGTGTGTGTGTGTAATTTGTTGTAGATGGACACAATATCTTTATTTTTATTTATTTATTTTTATATGGTGCTGAGGATGGAACCCAGGGCCTCATGCATGTGAGGTAAGCGCTCTGCGTTGAGCTACAGCCCCAGCCCAGGACCCAAATCCTAAAGGAAGCCTGCTGCCTCCTCCTGGGCACCAGCTCACACACTTTAAAATGAAGTGTCCATGGCTCTCAGGCTGTGGCCACTCTCAGGAGTCCTGTTAAGGGGTCAGTCTGGCTCCTGTGCCTGAGCCCTGGCCTCTCGGCAGCAGGCTGCTGCCAGCATTCAGGGTCACTTACAGGCTGCAGAGCTGGCCTCCCAGCCCCCCCACCCCACCCCCAGCAGGCCTGTTGGTGGAGAGTGGCCGCAGCGGCGCTGCAGGACCACATGAGCCAGCATGATCTGTGGGCAGGGTGGCAAAGGGGTCAGTTCCCTCCCGTCTCTAACAGCAGTCCCAGGGCTAGCTTAGGCCTGGAGACCCCGGCAAGCCTGGTCAAAAACCATCTGTCCAGAAGTTTAAAGGAACTATCCCAGATCTGACAGCCATTTGACAGGGTGCGAGAGCAGGCTGTGCCTCCCTGGCTGGGTCATCTGGCCAGCTTGGTTTGCTCATGTCTGCCCACCCCAATGACCCCAAGCGGGAAAGTCCTGAGCAGACACTCCATGGAAAATGAGAGGTGTGTCCTGGCCCTAGCAAGGGACCCAAAGCACAGTCCACTGGAGAACAAGGATGTGCAGCTATTCTGGGTGCTTCAGGCCATTTTGGTGGCAGGGGCCACAGGCAGCTATGAAGGGAACATCTTCAGCCAGGGCTGGACAGCTCAGAAGTCCCGGCTGAGACAGGACAACTCAGAATGGCTCACTTCAGGGCCACATTGGGCCTCCAGGGCCAGGCAGGGGGACCCAGGAAACTCCAGAACTGTGCCCTCACTCCTGACACTGGCTGTTACATCGGTGGGGGGGTGTTATGTGTGTGGTCCTGGTTGATGGGGTGGGGGTCAATTATCTCTACCCTGCTCCCAGGCTGTCCCTCCACCCCACCCCCTTGGTGGGGATCTGGGGATGGTCCAGTTTGAAGCAGGGGTGGGGCTGGAAGTGGTGGGGACATGGCTGTCCTTTACTATGGAGAACTTGCTCCCTCTAAGAGAGCACTGGCACAGTCCCTGGTGGGGTGGACACAGCCTTAGGGCTCCCTTTGCCTCACTTCCAGCCCCTCTGGCAACCTCCCCACGCTCTGTCCCAGGAGCAGCCCTGATGGGTACAGGTGCGTAGACCATGGCAGGGCATGGACACATCACTGCCTTTCCTGGAGAGTGCTGGCCCTGAACCCTGTACTGTGCTGGCTGAGGCGGCCCAGCAGGACAGACTTCACGGCAATGTCCGTGCTGGCTGTGCCATGGTGGCTGCCATTTGCCTGCCCACTCCCTGGTCCTGAGGGCCCCTGTGGCTGTGCCACAGTTGGTGCATCTCCAGCAGGATAGGAGGGCTGTCCCTGGGGCTTCGTGGTGGGGCCTTGTCACAGCTGTCCCAGGTTCAGCACAGTGCAGCCTTGCTTGGAGGGACAAGGACAGCCTGAGAAGAGCTAAGATGAGGGGAAGCCCACACTGTCCTCTGCAGGTGCACAGATCCCTGGAGAGGACTGAGGCGATAGCTCTGCTTCCATGACAACCGCACGGCCTGGCAGGTGACAGCAATGCACGTGGGGAGCAGGCGAGGAGCTGCATCTGCTTGTGACAAGGAGCAGCTGTTTTCGGGGTCACAGCCTCCCACGAAAGAAGCTGCGTGGGATCTGGAGCCTGCCAGCCCACCTCCAGGCTCCGGTGCCTCCAGGCCTCTGCCCGGGGGCTGTGTTGCAGGGCCCTGACCAGAACCCAGAGCCATCTGTGCAGCATCCCGGGATCAGAGGCAGCCCCCAGCCCTGTGGGAAGCTAGTTTCACCGTGGCCCTGGCCTGGCTGGCCATCCTGGTCTCTGGACTGTGTCTGCATGGCCACTGATTCCTCCTCACCTCTCCACTCTCAGTACAAGCAGGAGCTGCACCCTGTGCCCACCCAGCATTAGAGGCCACAGTGCAAGGTGGGCTTCTCCCTGTGATGGATGGGAAACTGAGGCACAGCTTCTCACCAAGGAGTCACCGGAGCTCCTGATGCACTCCCTGGTGCAGTGCCTGTGACAAGTCCTTCCACCCCCTGCCCCAACCCACACCCAACAACCACACCTAGCCACCCAGAGTGGGGCAGGCAGGGAGCCCAGTGGCTATGAGGTTCCCGCCCCTTGCCAGGCCAGGGCCCCTTTAGGCCTGCTCCATGTCTGCATGCAGTGCTCACGCCAGCTGGGAGCAGGCCAGCATGCTGGACAGTAGAGAGCAAGGTGCCCAGGGAAGGGAGGTGTCCTCCCAGAAATGCCCCCCAGGCTCAGGAGGGGCCTTCATGTTTACAGGTGCCGCCCCCCAGCACTGCAGGACGCCCGCCAGGACCGCCCTCTGCTCCCCAGCAGCTCTCCTGTAGATCCCCACCTCAGTGCCTCCTCCTCCTGGACTTGGTCCTCCGCTCTTGCTGACATGTGGTGGCTACTGGGAAGGAGCAGCCTGGGGCATGGCGACTTCTAAGCCCCTCCCCCACCACTTGACCCTCTGTGGTTCTCGTCCTCCACGAAGGACAACTCCAGGAGACCGTCATTCACGGGGCCTGAGCAGGCTCAGCACTTGCCTGGACATGGATGGAGATGACCACCTGGTAGGAGGAGGCGTTTCCAAGTTGGAGCCGATCACAGTGAGGCTGTGAGGGTGAGCGGCCTGGACATCAGTATCAGCTACAACTGTGACTGTGGTTTCCAGCAGCGTCAGAACCCTAGAGGGCTGACCCGGGTTCTCAGAGGCAGAAGCCCAGGTGTGTGTGCTGAGGGCTACCTGTCACCAAACATGAGACTCTGAGACCCCTCGTGGCATGGCTGACCACTCAGTATGTGCCAGTGTCATCCATGCCTGATGGAGGACTCTGTCCATCGGGGAAAGGCCAAGGTGGCCAGGGCTGTGATTTCCTGAGTAGCTCTGGGCTCCACTTGGTGGGTCCCCACCCCTCATGTACAAGAGCTCCAAAGAGAGCATGTCCCCAAGATCCAGCAGGTGGGGGTGTCCCCTGGAGCAGCTGGAGAAGTGGGCCTGAGGGCGGCAGCCAGACCACGGGCCCCAGGCTGCTGTGGGGACTCAACAGTGCAGGGCATGGCTGGGGCCCAGTGGTGCCCCTGCTCCCAGCTCAGCTCTGCCCAGCATGGGCCCATGCCACTCCCGCATCCGCCAGCAGAGGGCACCCCATGCTCATGTGAGCAGGTGCCCAGGTAAGCGGGCCTTTCCTTGCCCCACAGTGCCTGCACCGGAGCTTCCTCGGGGCACTCCTTGTTCCCACACACTGGGGCCTGCACGTACCCCTCTTTAACTCAGGCTCCGCGTCCTCATGAGATGTGCTGATGATCGCCTCGCACCCTCATCCTGCATGTGCTGCCAGCAGTGCCAGGATCGCCACTGTCATCACGGACACCGAGCATCTGAGAGACTGGACCTGAACTGAGTGGGGGTGGTGTCCCTTTCCATGCAGCCCAGAGGGGCCCACACCCTGACCCTGGAAGCAGCAGGGCTGTGGCTTCTATACCAGGAGGGTTTGACCCCAGGACCGGACAGCCACAGGGCATGTCCCCCGTTGACTTGGTCGCAGCACAGCCCCCAGTGACCCGAGTGACCACAGAAGGGCTGGAGTTCCTGCCTCAGAGGGAGCTCTCCTGCAGGGTGAGGCCTGGGCCCCACAGTTTCCAAGGGCTCCCGGGCTACCCGGTGCCGGTCCTGACCACAGAGAAGGCAAGTGGCAAACACCTGGGAGAAAAAGTTGCCCCGGTGGCACCTGTGCCCAGGTCTCTGCAGGGGGTCCTCACACCCTCAGGGTGGGACGCACGCAGCCTGTGGTCTGTGGGTGGTCTCGGACATGCTGCCGATGGCACGGGTGTTCCTGTGCTCTGCTCTGCTCATGAAGCCTCCAGGATGGAGGGTCACGGGCCTCCTGTGGCTGCTGTGACCGGCTAAACAGACTTAAGAAGACTGTGCAGGGGCTGGGGTGCAGCTCAGTGGCAGAGCACGTGCCCAGCATGTGCAGGTCCCGGGATTGAATCCAAAGCACCACACACAAAAGCAACAAGGGCCAACAGCTGCCTAGGCCAGCGTGGGTGTGGGCAAGCCTGGCTCTTTCTGGAGCCTCCAGGGCTCTGTCTTCTTGCCCCTTACAGCTTCTGGACTATTCCTCAGCCTCCCCCTGCTGCCAAGCCAGCCTGCATCTCTGACCTGGTGCTGTCACAGGTCCCCCTGGCCCTCCACACCCCACCCGCTCTGCCTTTTAGGACCCTGTGATCCAGCTGGAACTCCTGGGTAGCCAGGAAGCTTGGCTGGCTCCATCCACCACCTCAGTTCCCTTCTGCCATTTAAGGTGACAGAAGGCCAGGGTTTAGACAGGCACCGTGGGCTTGCCCACCACACAGGTGTCTTCCATTCAGGCCCTGCTCTAAGGAACCACCGAAAGTGCCCCGGTGCCCACCAGCCCCAGGCCTCCTGCCCAGAGTCCAGCTCCGGGTGACCTGGGGCAGCCAGCACAGGGTGGGGGCTGCAGAGGTGGTGGGGGAGCAGACCCTGGGGTCAGACCCGCGGCTCACCCTGCAGGGCAGGAGAGGACAGCCACAGGCAGTAGCCACAGCCCCACTGGGCTGCCCCTCTGCAGCCCACCCGTCCATAGGTGCAGCCCGGAAGGTGTGGGAGTCCCTGGCCCTCCCCCCACAGCCCAGACCCTCCCTGGAGGAGACTGCTGCAGGATCAGGGTGGCCAGGGGCTGCCTGCCATGTTGCGATGGCTCTGCTCCTTCGGGGCTTGGCCCCATTCAGACCCTCCCTCAGGGAGTCTTCAGGCTGCCTCTGTAGGACAGCAACTGATTCCTGTGTCTTTGGGGTCTCAGGAAACCATCATCCAGGTTTCCCCACTGCAGGACTAGTCCAGGACGCCATCTGCATCTGGTCATCAGCCCTGGAGGATGGAGGTCGGGGGCGGTCCTGCAGCAGGACCCATGGCAGGAGAGCCCATCCTGGCCTGGCCTCAGCCTGGCTGGTGCAGATGTGGACAGAGCAGCCTCTGTTCTCAACAGAGGCCCTGGCTCCACTGATAGGGTAGAGGCAGCCACAGGCGGCAGCTGATCTTGGTGGGCTCTTCTTTCCCCAGAGTTGGTGAAGGACCTTCTGGGCTGTGCTTGACCGGAGTGGCAGCTTCCAGGTCCCCATCCTTTGAACCTGGGGGGATGCACTGGGAGTGGACTCAGGTGGGAGGAACGGTGATTGCTAGAGCCTTGGCACTCTGCATGAGGTCCAGCCAGCTCCCAGCTTCTCCTGGCCCTGGGTCTCCTCCCTCTCTCCTCCGTCCCAACTGCCTACCCCCTCCACCCCTCCCTCTTCCCTCCTTCTTCCCTCCCTCTTCCCTCCCACTTCTTCTTCCCTCCATCCCCTCCCGCTCCCTCCCCACTCCATCCCCCCTCCCTCCTCCCTCCCTCCTCCCTCCCTCCTCCCTCCCTCCTCCCTCCCCACTCCATCCCCTCCCTCCCCACTCCATCCCCTCCCTCCCCACTCCATCCCCTCCCTCCCTTTCTCCCACTGGAGCACTCTCACCCTCTGGCCGCCCTCCTCTGAGTATTCAGGAATGTGAGGTGGTGGAATGAGGGCCATCCCACACGTGCTCAGGAACTTACTGGCCACTGGGCCCCACCCAGGGCATTGCAGGTGGGCCATTGACCCCAGATAGGAGGCTTCCCTGCAGGGCCATGAGCCTGGCAGTGGGCTGGCTTCCCAAGGCTGCAGACAGTGATGTGGGGCCAGATCTTTCAGCCATAGTGGACCTTTTGGCTTGAGCCTTCTTTGACTATAGAAGGGACCTATGTGTCCATGCCTGTCCAAGAGATGCTGGTGGGCACTACCTGCCCCTTGACACTGGTCCCAGGTGTTACCTAGCAGGCATGGGGGCAGCTGCCTGAGCAGAACCCAGCAGCTGCCCTGCACTGGTCACCTGGTGCTCAAGCCCCACACCTGGTTCTCTGTTCAGGTGTGCATGGACTCGGGCTCTCTGCTCCTCCTTGAGGGCACGGGAGGCAGCCTCCAAAACCAGGACAGATGGCAATGCTTCTCTGGGGAGAGCTGAGAATTAGATCCATTAGGTTGTTTCTAAATTAGACAGAGGGATGATTGGACCCCAGGGGCCCCAGGAACTGTGTGAGTCGCATTCCCAGCATCACCAACAGGAAAAGGAAGTTGCAGCTTCTCAGAAGGCCACGCCACGGGTGTGTGGCCCCCAATAAGGAGACATAGAGGGGACTTTGTAGGACAGAATGGACCCGACCAAGGGCACAAAGGAAGGGAGGTCAGTTGGCGGCAGGGGGGAGAAAGGGGCCACTGGAGCAGGTGGAGAGGGACGTGGAGAGGAGCAGCTGTGGGTCAGAAGTCAGCCCGCTCCACACCCCCTTTCTCCTGGGGGAGGTCTGGGTCCATGACCTCAATGGCACTAAGTCATGCTGGCTCCACCACCAGTGATGAGCACTGGGTATGACCAGAGACACCCAGGACACTCACCAGCCAGGAAGCGGGAGGAATGGTGACTGCCTGGTCACCACAAAGTCCAGACCTCATCTGCTGCCTTTTCCAGGAAGAGGTAACAGGAAGCAGAGCGGATCTCCAGGCCTTCCATGTCTGCTCTATGATCACGGCCCAGGGCTTGTCACGACCATCCTCTCACCTTCAGTGCATTGGGCTGACCCTGGGCACGGGTCCCTGGGGCCCCTGGGACCCAATCGTCCCTCTGTCTTGTTTGGAAACAACCTAATGGAGCCCCACGCCGTAGGCATCCCCAGAGTCCACCCCGGAGGTGCCTGGTGCTTCCTTCCCCTTGGTCTCCTCCCTCCTCCCCAACTTTGTCCTCTCCAAGACGTCAACAGCTTCCAGAAACCCATGGGAGAGGGTTCTGGGGAAAAGGAAGTGGGCCTGGGGTGGTCACTGTGGCCCAGCTGGGGTCGGCTGCTGTCTCTGCTTCTAGGCAGGGTGTGATGGGAGGGAGAGGGCTACACGTGCAGTCCCTACTGCAGACCAGACCCCAGAGCAGGGCTGGGACCCCACCTTGCTCTGCCAACAGCTAATTGAGGCTGGGGTACCAGGACTCTGACCAGAGCTCCAGGCATCGATGAACATGGAAAGCCAGGCAGCCAGAGCAGCCCAGGGCAGCTTCCTCTCTAAGTGCCACGGCAGAGTCTCCACTAAGCTCTCCAGGGTCAGTCCAGGCTCCAGGTGGGGTCCTAAGACCTGACAGTGCCCTGGGGAGGTGACCTCTGGGGATCTGCCCTGACAAAGTTCAGGCACATTCAAATGGGAACAAATTGCCTGTGCTGCTGGCCACTGATCTTTTCTCCTGGCTGTGGCCATCAAGAGCCCCAGGAGCTTTTGTGGGCCTGATGACCAGCAGCCCTGACCACCAATGGCCTGACAGTCTCAGAACAAGCACGGCTGCTCTTGGCCCCATAGACTGCTCAAGATGGGTCTCTTCCTGCACCCTTTCATGCTTGCAACTCGAGCCAACGCCAGGAATCATAGAGGGCGGGTGGAATACCCCTGGTCACCAGTACCAATGGACTTGGGTCCCTGCCTGCCAAGTTCACCTTAGCCTCGTCCACCCCTCCTGGCCCTGGACCACTGCCTCTGAGAGGATCTCCTCAATTCTCCCCCTCCCAAATCCTGCAGCAGGCTGGTGATGTGTTCCCGGTCCCACTGGTTGTGCAGTGTGGCAGGGGCTGAGGGTGGCAGAGCCAGGCCTCCTGAGGGTGTTCTTCCACCATCTCAAAGTCCAGCTCTGGGCCAGAACCCACCCAGGTCCTCCCTCCAAGGAGGCCCAGGGACAGGAAAGGCCCAGGTTCTGAGGGTCCAAGGCAGTGAGGAGTTATTTCATTGGGGGCACAGGAAAGGCACTCCCTTGGGTTAATGGAGTCCTTTGGGATGGTGGGGACATCCTGCCCAGGTGCCTGATGGCCCGTGATACCTCATGGCAAGTCACACATTCAGTGGGCTCAAGGAGGAGGGGAATGACCACTTCCCCACCTGCCATGCAGTTGGCTTCCTCTCCAGTGAGCCTTCTGCCAACCCCCAGGATGTGGTCACCATCGGTCCTATTAGTGGGCATACTCTGCGGGGCCCTGGCCCCACAGGCCCAGTTCCAGGTGCTCCAAAGCAGGGGCTTCAGTGGCCCGGGAGCACGGTGCCCTTGCAAGGCAACCCCACCCCCAGGAGGCCCTGGTGAGAGAGCAGGACTGAGTCCCAGTGGTGATGGGGGCAGCCCTGAATGCAGAGGGGGTGCCTTTGCTCTGGTGTGGGTGACCCGGGGGAGCTGATGGAGGAAACTGACAGAGCCCCAACTCCCCAGCCCACCCCAACCCCATCTCCAGGGAGGCGGAGCCCCTCACACACTCTCTGAAACTGTGCTGCCACGGCTGGGGGTGTGAGGCTGGGAGGCTGAGTCCCTGGCCCAGATCACAGCCTCAGGGGTGGCTCTGTGTTCAAACCTAGGCTCTCTGGCACTGCAACACCTCACCCCACTGCAGCTCCAGGGTCTGCGCCTGAGCAGGAAACTGGAGGCGCAGTGGAATACAACCTGGGGCAATGGGCCTTCCCTGGTTGCCAGATGCCCCGCGGGCAGCACCCCCAACACCCCTGTGTACCCCTGGCAGCTGATGGGGAGCCGTGCTCAGAGCTGCCTGGTGCTGCCCACATGTTTGGAAGGGCTGCCGCAGGCTCTGCCAGGCCCTCGTGTTCTCTGGCCAAGGCGAGAGCCAGCTTGTTCTCCAAGCCTGGAAGCAACCCAGGCTCCCTGGCCTCCCCTTGGCCGGATGGAGCTGTCTCACACTTAGTGCAGGAATGGCCCTTCTCTTCCAGCAAGTGTCCCCCCATATGCTTTGCAGGCAGGGGCAGCTGGACCAGGGCAGGTGGGCACTGGGGAGGCCCGGGAGTGTCCATTCAGAGGAACTTGGCATTGTCAATGAAGCCAGACTCCTGGGTGGGATATCAGGGCTGGTCAGGATACAAAGGGACACTGATGCCTGTGGGTGTAGCCACTGGCCCTGGTGGCTGAGCTGGACCTGGCTCTCTGCCCCAGGCCGCCATGTCTCAAAAAGCTCTTGGGGGGCTGCCTCTCCCAGAGCAGGACAGACAAGCTGGGTGTCCCCATTTCTGCCGTGGGCACCAGGCCTTCTGGAGGCAGGACAGCTGCTGAGGTCATACTCTCAGGGCAGCACTGGATGCTGGCCCTGGCGGTGGGAAAGGAAGTGGCTGGGCCGGCTCTGAGCAAGCCCATCTGGTTTTCTCCTCTGGCCCGGGAGTCTGAGGAGCCTGGGCCTGCCCCAACCCGGAAGCTTCCAGGATGCTCTGCAGGCTAAGGCAGGCCCCATCCCCCAACCAGGCAGTGGGCGGGCACCCAGCCCAGGACTCAGCCAATTGCAGGGATGAGTGGGCCTGGCCTGTTGGGGGCTGGAGCCCACACTGACTGTCTGGGCCAGGCCTCATTTCTGTTGCTATGAGTTGTGACTCGGGACCAGGAGGATCCCATAAAGTGAGCCCTCGTCCGGGTGGCCCAGAGGGGCTCAGCTGTCTTGGCCATCCCTTTCTCCAGGGGCCACTGGCCTAGAGCTCCAGGGCCCTTCCTTCTGGCCCCAGCCTCTGGGACCCTCTGTTCAGGTCGGGCCGCATGGATATGTGTAGAGACCCAGGCCCCAAGCCCCAGACCTTCCCAAGGGCCCAGCACAGAGCCTCCCTGTCTGGCCCTGCAGGCTCCCCAGCCCTAATTTGCTTCCCCAAGGCCACCAGCCTTCTTGGCAGATGTGAAGCTGGGTTTTGCAGAGTCAGGGGCTAGACCCTGTCCTGCCCTGTCCACCCAGGGCACTGCCCCATGGCCACAGTCTCTGTGACCACTGCCACCAGGTGAAGCACCCCTGCCACACTTACACCACCCTATTTTTCTATGCTTGTGCACCTGGGAGGCCCACGTATGTCCCCTACCCCACTCCTCAGGACAGACCCCCTTAGGAAGTTGGTCACCACTAAGCAGCCCTGTGCCCTTCCAGGGCCCAGGGGTGTGTCAGCACAGTCGCCCCTGAAGACTTGGCCCCCACCCGGGCTCAGCTCCCATTACAGCTCCCCCTAGGACTGTTCCAGCTGGGGACATCTGGCCTTCCAGACCCCGTGTGCGCGGGACACTAGGAGCCAAGCTGGGCTGTGGTAGAGAGCACGAGCCCTGATAACTGAACATTGCCACCCCAGTGAGGGGCAGCAGAAGCACACATGGGCTGAGGCCTGCAGGCTCAGGGTCTTCCTGGTGAGAACCCCAGGGGAGCAGGACACTTCATCCAGGGCTGTGGGGACTCCATCCTGGCAGAAGCACAAGGACCACGAAAGCTGTGCCCATGAGGCCTCCCAGGTGCTGGCCGGGACACAGCACCCCTTGGGCGTCCTCCCCTGTGACCCTTCAGAAGCCCACACAAAGTCAGGATCACCATCCCCCTTCTACACATGGGGAAGCCATCAGGGGGATGCAGGACGCACCAGGGGCTGGGCTTTCATCCAGAGAGGGGCCACCTGGTCACACAGGGTCTTACAAGGAGTGAGAAAAGACCCAGGGCCCACAGAGTTGTGGAGGTGGGTCCCCTACCCAGGGGGCCTTGTCCTGAGCTCTGAGTGGGGGCAGGGGGGTGGCAGGGCAGGGATGTGCTGGGGCAGCAAGGGATGGGCTCAGCCTCACCTCTCCTAGAACCAGCACCACCGCCTTCTCTGCCTGCTCCAGTCAGACCGCCCCAAATCTGAACCATGCCAGCAATGGCTGGGGTTGAGGGCCACCTGGCAGGGGTCAGAGGTGGTGCCCACACTGGGCTCCAGCTCAGAGCTGCCAGTCTCTGCTCTGGGTGTATGACTCCACCCTAGACCAGACCTGCCAGGGCCTGCATCTCAAGGCCTTCTTGGATTCCATGCAAGGAGCTAAGCGAGACCTCTGGATGCTCTGTGCTGAAGGAGAACGGTGCCCCCCATGCGTAACTCGGAATAAAAACAGAACTAAGCCATAAAGTACGCGAGAGAGGGTCAAAGTTCTGCTCTTTCCCACAGAAACGACTTGGATGCCTTTTCTGAAATAACAAATATCAAATCCTTTCTAAAAGAGGCCCAGTGGCCCCCTCCCCCATGGTGCCCAAGGCCATGCCCTGCCCAGCACTGGGCAGCCCACAGGCTGACCTTCCAGAAGACTCCCATCTGGCCAAGGCCACTGACCTCGCTCACCAGGATGGGAACCTGTGGCCCTGAGCTCTGCCAGTTCCTCTCCCAGAGGTGCCTCCAGGCTCAGCCCTGGCCCCCAAACCAACCTTGCCTCTGTCACCTCTCTCTACTCTGCCCCTAGGCAGTTGAGGCAGCGCAAGAAGGACACACCCTGCAGGAACTGAGACCTGAGAAGGACAGCCTCACCCAAATGCCCACTTGGGTTCCAACCCAATCTGGGCCAGTGGGGACAGACCATGGCGCATGTACTTAGAACAGGCCCCCGCTGGATAGAGGTCCCGTCCCAGCAAGGAGGGAACACAGCAGGCACAAGAAACACGGGGTCCCCGACAGAGCCTTCAGACCTTGGGTGGAGGCCACCCGGTCCTGGAGGTGAACGTGGTCCTCTGAACCTGTCCAGACAGGTGGGGCAGGGCTTGGGGCTGCTCCTGGCCTCGTGAATCGGCCCCTCCAGTGCTCTTGGGAACACTGATGCCAGAGAGATTCACCCCTGTGAGACCCAGCTACTGGGGGCCCAAGTTCCTGAGCAGAAAGAGTCCTTCAGGTGGCCTCGTCCACTGCCAGTCCACCAAGGTCATGGGTCGACCACTGAGCTAGGGACTCCCTTCAAGCAGAGGTAGGTAGGCTCACTGCAAGTGGCACCCCAGTGACATCTGATTAGGTAGGGGCAGTGTCCCTGTACCTCTGCCCAAGGAACCAACGACTCTCCAGGGGGAAGTGGCTGAGCAGAGGGGAGGGGCTGCAGGCTGGTGACCTCAGGGCTCAGGCACTTGGGGTGAGGAAGGACTGGCATGGCTTGGTGTGAGCCAGCTGGCCACACCCAGAGCCGGGAGCCAGAGGCATGTCGGTCATCCTAAGGATGGGGTCTTGAGAAACTTCTCAGAAGTGTGCAGAGACCCTGGGGGCCAGCCCCTCCCTGCAGGCCATTCACACTACCCTTGCCCCAGATTTGCTTCTGGAAATACATTTACAATTAACTCCGAAGGCCCACAGAGCTGCCCGCAGAGGAGAGATGAGTGGTTATGCAACGTCTCATTACTGCACTCCCAGCGGCCCAGGAAGACGCTGGGAGCCCGTGGTCCAGCCTGCTGCAGCCTCCATGCCAAATGGCCTCCTGGCCAGGATGTGGGCCAGGCCACCTGGGAGGGGACCTGCAGCAGCCTGTACATCCCTCAAGTCTCCAAGGTGGACGGGATACCTCCCAGGCTGGCTATGGACTAGTGCACAGGGTGAAGATTCCCTCAAGGCCGAGAGAGGAGCTTTTTGTGTGGCAAGGGGCTGCCCTCCCCAGGGTACCTCCCAACAGAACCCCCAGAGTAGAGGGCTCAGGAGTGACTGGGCCTCAACAGGGTGAATGGACATGCAGGGCGGGTAGCCTGAGGGGCAGGGTGAGGGGCTTGGCAGGAGCCACCCGGGGGTGAGAGCAGAGAGCTCGTCAGCCCAGTGAGGGGTGCGTCCACATTCCGTCCCCCACAGGGGAGGAGTGGGTTCTTTGTGTCATCTTTTACCCCTTGTGTCTGTGGTGTAAGAAGGAGGCAGGGAGGAGGAGAGCTTCAGCAGCCTTGTGGACCCGAGGGTCTGCTGCAGAGCAGCTCTGGGTGGGGGACTCTGTGGCCTGCTGACCTTCACCCCACGCCCTGCTCCTGTGCACAGTGGAAGTGTGGCTGGGGCGGGGAGTACGAATGACCCCTTGGCCAGGAGACGTCAGGTCAGGCTCTAATCCATGCCCAAGGCCAGGCAGGATCACCAGAGCCCTCAAAGCCCCTCGGCTTGCCCACCTCAGGCTGGGCTCTGTCCCCTTTCTTTGTTAGGCATTTGCTGAGATGAAAACGCAGTGTGCTTTTTAAATTTTCTTTTAGAATAGTGTTCCTGACTTATTTAACGATAAACTGATTTAACAGTATTGTGGAAAGTTTGTAAAGTAGGCGGAAACTACAGTGGCACTCAAAACTCCAGAGCTGGAGGGCACGGCTGAGTGGGGTGGCCCTGACCTTCTGGCCTGCCCTGGCATACTTATTGTTCAGGGCCCTTTAGCCAGGTTGGGGCAGCCCAGCAGGCAGTGATGGGGTAGACCAGGTCCCTATCATTTCTACCATGCCCAGACCTGGCAGGGAACCCAGAGCAAAGCCGTAGACAGGTGAGGTCAGCCACCAGCACTGCCCCTGGAGGCGGAGACAGGTGGTAAGGAGAGCAAGGCTGGTGGTAGGGAGAGAAGACCTGATAGTACTGAGGGGCAGTGGGGGTCTCAGGAGACTGCTCAGGCAGAGGAGGAGGCTCGTGTGAAGGCCCTGGAGCAGAAAGGGCTGGACGACGGCAGGAGCCGGAGAGCCGGGACAGCGGAGCTGCAGCGTGGGTCAGGCAGGAGCCGGAGGGCTCTCTGCAGGGCCCAGAGGCCAAGCCAGGTGGACAGTCTGGGACAGGCAGAGGACCAGAGAGAGCCAAGCAGGGCTCCCCATCTAAAGGACAGCATGGCCCCAAACCTGGCGTGTGTTCTGCCTCCCCGGGTCTCCTCACTCTGAGTGAGTCATCCAGGGACAGCTGCGTATTTGTTTGAGGAAACTTGTTCATGGGCCTTTTGTTTCTGAGGAAAATCCCTTACACAGTCTGGGACAGGAATGGGAACAGGCCTCGGAGGAGGGGCGTCCCAGTGGGGCAGGAGCTGCTCACAGCTAAGGAGGGTTTGAGACTAGGACTTGGGCAGGGAGAGAGCCTGGCCCTTGACAAACTGCACCTAGCTTTACTCCAAGTTCTCTGACAACTACAGAGGTCAAGATGTTTGCTTTAGGCAGTTGATTTATTTTGTTCTATCTTAGTTGTGTTAGTCAGCTTTTCATTGCTGTGACCAAAATACCTGACATAAACAACTTAAGGGAGGAAATATTTATTTTGGCTCACAGTTTCAGAGGTCTCAGCCTTGGTCAGCCGGCCCCACTGCTTTGTGCCTGAGGTGAAGCAGAATGCCCTGGTGGAAGGACCAGGCCGAGGAAGGCTGTCCGCTCATGGTAGCCAGGAGGTGGAGAGAGACAAAGGGGACGGAGGCACGAGGAACCCCTCGGGGCCCACCTCAGTGACCCTCTTCTTCCAACAGGGCCCTCCCAGCGCTGTTCAGCTGTTGGTGGGTCATTCCCCAGTGAGGTCCTGCTCCAGGCACGTCCCACCTCTGGGCACCGCTGCACTGAGCACAGAGCCCTCAACACAGCATCCTTTGGGGGAATGCCCCAGGCCCCACCCGTCTTTCTCCATTTTGCATTGGGATATTTGCGTTTTTATTAGTCTTGGAGCCTTTATCTGTTGCAAATATTTTTCCTGTTTACCAATTTGCTTTTAAGTTTTTTAAGGAGTGTGTATGTGTATGTGTAGAATCATAGGCACTTAAATACATCCATATTTCCTTTGATGATTCTCTTGTAGGTTTATGCTTTGTAAGTTTGTATCAAATTCAAAACTGGTACAATAATTATGGATGAATGCAGCTTGCTTTATACCATGACTTTTTTATTCTCTAATCTGTCTGAACTTGATTTATATGACTATTTGGGTAAGGATATAGCATATTAAGGAATTACCCTGCATCGCTGGCTGCTTGACTGGGGCTTGGTACTCCAGTGGGCTTCACAGAGGGCTGCTCCAAAGCCTGGGTGGTGCCAGGAGGAGGGATCCCCAGGGCAAGGCAGTCCAGGGTGTGGAGCTGGGCCCCTGTGGCCTGAAGGGTTTCCACAGTGTTCAAAGTATGATAAACCAGCATTGGGCACCGGAGAGGCAAGAATCCAGACTAATCACAGAGAAAAACAGAAGCTGCCCCCACCTGTAAACCCAGCAACTCAGGAGGATCACGAGGCCAGCCTAGGCTACCCTGTCTCAAAATAAGAAATAAAAAAGACTGGGGATGTAGTTCAGTGGTACAGCATCCCTGGGTTCAATCCCTATCCCCCCGCAAAAGCCACAACAACAAAAACCCAAAACCAAAAAAACCTCTAGAGGCAAACCCAGTGGTGATCCAGATATCAGAGTGGCCAGATTCAGACTTTTTAAAAAATATCTTTTTAAAATTAATTAATTAATTTAATGTGGTGCTGAGGATCAAACCCAGTGCCTCACACGTGCTAGGCAAGCACTCTGCCACTGAGCCACAACACTACCCCCAGATGAGAAGTTTAAATGAGTATGTTCTAAATAGTGGAAGAAAAGTTGGGTTAAGTTAAATGAAAGATGGAAAATTTCTGAAGATAAATTAAATCTTAAAATCATATCATTTAAATTGAAACCAAATGGATGTCCTGTGACTCTATCATTCAATATTTGAAATTAACAATTAGATCAATGGCTTGACAGCAGATGGACACAGCAGGACACAAGACAGGGGAACTGGAAAGTCTGTTACTAGAAAACACCCAAATGGAAGTCCAGGGAGATATGCTAGAGATGAGGAGCTCGTGGGTTCAGCCCCAGTAGGGCAAAAACAAACCAACCAGAAGGAAACGCTCTTCATACTCCATGGAGGCTTCTTATTCATCCCCTGGTTTTCCAAGCCCATCTATTCTCCAGTCTGATGAAAGCCCCAAGCAGACACTTTAAAAATAAACTTTTCTGTTAGAAGGTGTTACCTTCATGTTTGTTTTGTTCTCTTCAATGGTTCTTTGTGAGGTGCAGTGGGTTTCTGTGCACACACCCGTGAATGTGTACTGTGTGGGAGTGAGCAGTGAATGGCTGTTGCTCGGGTTGTGCATGCTAGTGTTTGCAAATGCAGCTGCAGACAGCGTGCGCGCTGGTGTGTGCGTGCAGGACTGGCCCCCAGTTCCTGTGCATCCTGGAAGTGGGAGACCTACACCTGATGAGGTGCACGAGTCCGTGATTCTTGGTCCCTCACGCCATTTGTTTTCAAATCCGAGCTGAAACCTGGTTTTCACCCAGCCCTGGGCCAGCCTGACGTGGGCCAGCCTTTCCTCATGCAGACTTCCTGGTCTTTGTGCCTCTTGATAATTCAACACAGGTGTCTTCCTTCCAGGAAAGACTGAGGGCCAGGACCTGGGAAGAACCCCATGGTTGCTGCCATGCAGCACCAGCTATAGACCAAACCCCCAGGCACAAAGCATCCTCTCCAGCTGGGGCCGTGTCCTGAGAACCCGGGTCCCAGTATGGTGGTAGACCATGGAGCCCCTTGGGCCTCCTCCTGGGGTGTCCTGAGCCCAAACTGGACATGGGAGGAGACCCTGAGTGACTGGCCCCAGCCTGTCTCTGCCTCCCCGCACCACAAGGTGAACACCAGCTGTCTGCTGTCATACAGTCTGGCCCTTAGAGGATGTGCTGTGCTCTTTTGATTTCCGTGAGCTCCTACCAGTGATCAATAAGCCATTTGCAGCTGCAGACAGAGGCAGCACGTGTCTGACGGCCCCGTGGCATTTCGCTAGAGAAGAATCAATCAGCAGCAACCTTTGCGTCTGTCAGCGGCCGGCTCATACTGTGCTCCGAAGACCAGGGCTCTGGCCGACGTTAGCTCTCGGCAGCGCTCAGGTCCTCATCAGCAGGAAGAGCTTGGGTGGGGGCTGCCTCCATTCCTTCTGTTTCTCAAGGCTGCCCCCCCCCCGGCCCAGGCATGCAACAGAGATTGTGGTCACAAGAGCAGTCTGAGGGACTTGTGGGGCACATGGGCTCTCTCACAGCCTGGGGAGCTGCTAGCAGGGTCAGGAGCCCCTCACCACCCGTGTTTGCGGGACTCCCAAGACTTACCTGCTCTTCCTACCCATGGGGGGCCATGGGGAGAGAGCAAATGCACTGGGTGTAGTACACTGCACCAGCCGGCCATGGGGCTGCAGTGAGCTAAATGCACAAGGGGGTCTGCTTCCTGAGCCATCCGGCCCTGTGTGGCTGACCTGTACCCAAAGAAGCAGCTGGAGAGCCCTCCTTCTTCATGGGCCCAAAGCACCAAGAGAAAGATCATTAGCCCAGACACCCACTTTCCAGAAGTCTACTGCCAGAGGCCACCCCAGCCCGTGTTTGGAACACCCATAGGCTGCAGGATGAGCCTGCCCAGCCCCCCAGACTCAGAATGCTGCACAGGAGGCAGCCATCCGCTGGGCCATGGGGAACAGCCCTGTGTCGGGCCACATCAGGGTAGGCCCTGCCCTGATGCCCTGAGGTGGCCTGGGTGGAGGTTGCTGAAGACCAGGTTGGCAACGGCTGCCAAAGCCACGAGTGCCCCCGCAGGAGCACGCCCACGCTCCATAGCTGTCCTGGCTATATTTAGGCCTGGAGTGTTCTGGCAGTGCCTCTGCCTTGTGTGGTGGCTGGGGCCCTGGGACACCCCTGCTTTCTGCTTCCTTAGCCAGCAGCAGGCGAATCCCCCTTGAGCCTGCTCAGCCTCCAGGCCCAGAGGGAGGGGATCCCAAACACTGAGGCTGGACAGAGGAGCCTGGACTAGAAAGTGGACCCTGGCCCATGTCCCCCACTCAAGGGCCCCTGACATCCAGCAGAAGAGACTTTAGTCCTCCAGCCAGCTCTGAGGAGCCCAGAGAGGGAGGCGGTGCTGGGTGTGCAGGTTCCCGCCAGCTCCCCCTCTGCAGCAGCCACCCAGCCCAGGCTGTGTGGGGAAAGGGCCCTGGGGGGTTCTTAGTAGCTTCTGACCCTGGACTTTTTCAGAACCATGAGCCCCTGCTGAGGAAGGTCGGAGAGGTAGTGGGTGCCCTAACTTGAAGCCACCAGGTCCCAACGTCTTCTAGCCAGCCTCCTGGGCCTCCTGGTCCCAGCCCCTGCTGTAGGTATGGAGCCCTGGGGGAGCAAGAAGGGGCCTGGAGAGATGTCCTGCACGGCACCCTCCACCTCCAGGACCTTGGGCTGCAAAGCTGGACCCCAGGCATCGCAGCTGGAGCAAAGGCTGTTGATGGAAGCCCAGGACTGAGCAAGGCCTATAGACCCCATGGGGTGGGCACAGTCCTCCCTCCCACAGACTTCAGCCTCAGCCACCCTTGCGCTGAACCCTCACCAAGTCCTCATAGAACTGGGGGTGGGCCCAGTCTCAGACAGAGCCACACCAGGGAGGGCCTTGAGTCCTGGAGGAGGCCTGAGGGGAGCTGTGGAGGCCTGAGGTCAGGGACAGAGCCCTCCTCATTAGCCCCCAGCACCAACATGCCTGCCCTGGGGAATCACATGCCCTGGGGCTTGGCCCTGAGCACTCAAGGGTGGCTGCTTAGTGGCTTGAACCTTATAGATCCCTGGTCAGGCAGCCCGTCCAAGGCTGGGCAGAGAGGTGTGGTGCCCCCCATCTGCCTGGATTCTAAAGGGCCTTTCAATTTGAACCCTAAACACAGATGAGGACCCAGCCTTACTTATAAAGAAAGACCAGCTCCTCACCATAATGTCACTTTGGGTTGAAGATGAGCTCCCTGTGGAAGAGGCTGCAGCCATTGCCTCCAAACATGCTGTTCTGTGTGGCAAGTGCCAGCATCTGCTCTGGTATCTCCCTCTGCCCACCTGGTCCCACAGGCTGGTGCCACTCACACGCAACTGGGAAACAGCGGCCATGCCTGAGCCCCTTGGTTCTTTCCTGATCTGCCAGAGGAGATGTCATCACACGGGACATGGTCCTCTGGTCACAGGTAGGACAAAAACCCTTTACACACATGGCCTTCCCAGCACTGTGACACATGTGCTGACAATGTGCTGGACAAGCTGACCATGGCCACCAGCCTGGGGACACTGGCCACTAATAGTGGGGCTGGGGCAGTGGGCCCAATGACCAAGGGGCTACACAGACCCACAGCAAATGCACACCTCCTTCCTCCCAGGTGCTGCCAATCTCTTGCCTGCTTGCCCCCTCCAGACCCGGGCTGCACCCAGATTCTTTCCCTGGCTTCCAACATCCCTGGGAGAATCTAGGTGGGCAGCCAGGGAGGCCATCCCCCCAGAAACACAGATTCCTGCCCTGGGGGCTCGGCTGTGCTGCACCTTCTCTGCACAGTGTGAGTAAGAAGAAGCTGAGGTTCGGCCACAGGGGAGTGAGATCCTAGGGGACTGTCCTACAGTGCTGCCTGCCCACAGCCCAGGGACGCGTTCCTCTCTCCCTCGCGGTTCTGCCATGTGCATCTAGGATTCCATGAAGACGTGCGAGACAGCCTGCCAGGGTAGATGTGATCAACGGCTCTCTGCTAGTGGTAATTAAGGGGTTTGAGTCTTTAGTGGAGGAGGGGACCAAGAGCTCTGCCATCCTGGCAGAGACCCCCTCAGAGCCGTCCCTGAGTGGCGCTCCAGTGGCCTCTGGGGCGTCTCGCCTCTCACACACCCATGCTGGGCCTTCCACCCTGTGCCCACTGTCAGCAGGGAGCACACATCTTCATCTGGCCTGTGAGGCCATCACTGGCCCAGCTTCTGAGGGACCCTCCTGGCCTGGGGCTCTGCAGGGCCTGGCTGCCGCTTGCCTCCTGTCCAAGTCCTGCTTCAGTCCAGGCCCCGAGTTCTCCTCCGCCTCCTCTTCACCTTGCTGGTCCCACTGTCCCAGGGAAGGGCTTCCCCCGCCCCCAGACTCAGCGTCCATCCTGGTTGAGGCTCTGTCCAGGAGGAGTGAGCAGGGGGCATGTGTGTCTCGAAGGTAGGCTTCAGCAGAGGAGCCCAGGGCTCAGGGAACCCTCTGGGTACCTCTCTTGGGGCCCAGGGGTCTTTTGGAGCAGCCCCCACAGAAAAGCTGTGGCCTCTGTCCTCAGCACATGGCCCAGTGGCTGTAGGAGGCCCCTGCCAGGAGCCCTAGTGTCACTGTCACCTTCATTGTTGACTGATCACCCTCAGCTCCTCAGAGCACCAAGAGCCCAGACAGGCCTAGAGTCATATGCTGAGCCTCATCATGGGAAAATCTGTGGCCAAGCGGCCCTGAGGGGCTGCTTCACATGCCATTTGTGTCCAGCCCCGGGCAGAGCATTGTCCTGGGGCCCCACAGTGAGGTTTGAGAAAGAGGAAGCATTCTTCATGGCAAATTCGATTCTGGGGCTCACCCCACTGATGTGAGACACATGGAGCTGGTAGCTTCAAGCCCAGAGGGTGCCTGAGGCCGGGTAACTCAGCACCTTCTTGGAGAGGCGTATGTTGGAAGGGCGTTCTCCCTGATGTCCACCTGTGAACCCACTTGGGTAATCTCCAGCAAACTTCTTTGCCTGTGTAGTGGGGTGGGGCAGAGAGGGGGCTATCATCTGTGGCTGGTCAGCACCTGGACACAGCAGGCAAACCCAGTGTCCAGGCTCAGCCCCACGGAAGAATCTGGCCTGTCTCTGGCAGACAGGAGCTAGAGGGTCCCACCCACCCAGACTCAACCAGCCAGTTCAGTCTCAGAGGTGACCCAAGGAGCAAAGGGTGACAGCCCAGTCTACACAGGCCCAAGCACCACCTCTAGGCCCCTGAGACAAGGATTAACTTGTGCTGTGGGATCCAGGGCTCAGGGGCATGTGAGACACACAGCCCTGGGTTGGACTCCCCTAGTATCCCTTTCACCAGGAGTTGGGAGTGAGAGTAATGGCTCCTTCCCTGGGGCCTGGGGCTTCTGACCATTGCCTGTCCCCTCATCCCCTGTTTCCTGTGCTGGTCAGGGCTGAAGACAAATTCAGACCATGGCTGCCAAGCTGGATGCTTGGAGCCCAGACTCACTCTCCAACCAGGGAGGAGAGCAGGGTGTGGGAGTGAGACCAGAGCCTGCTCTGCCCCCAAGGAAGTCACTCTTCCAGCTAACTGTGAAGCAACGACACCCTGTCTTATCCTACAGGCAGACAGGGACCAGAACACGCCCCCCAGCCTGAGAGGGGCAAGCCTCGCCAGGGCCAGCTTCCTCTGAGGCTTCCAGGAAAGGGCGTTTGCAGAGGCCTCAGGGCGGCAACTCTGAAGCAAGCCTAAAGAAGAAGTGGCTTGAGGCCACCTTGAGCAAGGGCACATGCAGAGGCCAGAGCTTCCTGGGAAGGGCGAGTCCTTCCACCTGCTCACTCCCACCCACCCCGCCAGACTGGGAAGGCCAGAGGGTGGGGCAGAGCCCTAAGAAGCACGTGCTGCCCCCCGCCCCCCAAGCTGCTGTCTCTCTTCATCACTGGGAGCCGCAGCGGGTTTAGGTAGGGTTTGTGTGGCTACATGGACAAGGAGAACGGATCCCTTCTGGCTTTTGGCTTTGGGTGGCCTAAGTACCTTGAGGGACCTTCCTGCTCTTAAATGCTCAGGGAACATTTACAAAAATAACTGCACATTCCTATGTGAAATTGGCCAGCAAATCTCAATGAATTGGTTCCATACAAACTATGTTTTCAGACCGAAATGCAATTAATTTGAAGTCAAACAAGATTTTACAAATAACTTCAATAATTTAAGATAATGGAAAATACAAATTACAGGTTTTTTTAAAATAGAATAAGTACTTTTAAATGACATACGAGTTTAAGAATAATGCATAATGGAAATTAGAAATACTTAGAACTGGGCTATACTGAATATGCTGCTCACCACATACATAGTGTGTGGAAATTGATACATATGTTGCACAGTGCTTATCGTGGTTTAAATGTCTCTTAGAACTGTGGCAAGGGGCTGGGTGCAGCTCAGGGGTAGAGTGCTTGCCTAGCCTGTGTGTGGCCCTGAGCTCAATTCCCACCATGGAGGGAAAAAAAATGACTGGCGTTGAAGTGTAATTGCCATTGTAGTTGTTAAGTGTTTGAGAGGTGGGACTTTTAACACTTTAACAGTGAGGAGGGAAATCTCCCCCAATTATTCAGAGGCCCTTATCACCTTTAAAACAAGCCAGATGGGAAGAGCACAAGAAAGGCTGTTCCCGTCTCCCTCTCCAACAAGGGTGTAGAGGTGCTGGAGACATCCTTAGCAAACTCAGCCTGGGTATGCTTCCAAACGTGCTGATCCTCAGGACCAAGTTGGGGGCCTGCGGGGGAAGCGGGGGCAGAGGTGGGGCAGGGGCCACAGTTGCCTAGCAGCTCCCACCAGCCCTATCACCACCTCCTTGTGTCCAGCCTCTGGGACTCTTTCAGTCCCGCAGGCCATGTGAGAGCAGCACACCACAGCAGGGGAGGCTGCCAGGGGTCCTACACCCCTTGTCTGAGGGAGGCCCCACTGTGGTGGAACTGGCTCAGCTGAGCCTGGCACCCCGACCACCAAGTGGAGCAGCAGTGGCCCACCCCACCCTCCCTTGGTCCTGCCTTCTCCAGCAGGACCCAGAAGATGCCAGGCACAGCCCCTTGCAGGGAGAGCTCCTGAAAATGGAGCTGTCAGCTCAGGAAGGCTGAGCTTACCCAAGAAGCAGCAAACTGCTCTGGACAAGGCTGGCGGATAATCCCAGAATCAAATCAAGAAGCCCATTTAGCACAAGCAGAGCTCTGATATTTTAGCAGAGTGAATTGGATCAGAGACCTGGAGCCCTGGCCAACGAGGTTATGCAGAGAATGTCGTGGTGGGGGCAGCCGGCTGCAACCCAGCCTGTCTGGAAGGTCAGTGGACCTGGTGCTGCAGCCCAAGTGCACTTCTTCCTACAGGAAAAGATGCTCTGGCCCAAGCATCACACTGCCTAGGGACCCACTTTGCTGGCAAGTGTGTCCAGACCCCAGAGAAGCCCCCCAGGGCACTGGAGAAGGGGGCTGCCCATGGTTGATCTCCTCCCATGTGCAAGTGAGGGTTCTCTGTGTCATCCAGAAAACCAGGAATCCCTGGGCAGTAGGAGCTGGCCTCACCTGCCCTTCAGCTGGGACTATCCTGTCCTGTCTGCCTGGGTTCCTGACAGTGTTCCCTTAAGCAGTGTGGGAGTGAGTGTGGTGGCCAGGCACAGAGATGCAGGATAGAAACTAAAGGGGCTGAACTACTCTGGAAGGAAGCAAGCCCTGGAAGCCTCTCTGGACCATGGACCACAGGAGGTACCTTTGGGGCCGGGTGGAGGGGGATGAGGCACCCCGGGCAGCAAGTGGCTGTTGAAATGAGGTCCTGGGTTGCTTGTAGGGCCCTGGGTCATCTCATGCACAGCAGGTTCCTCAGGGGGCCTCCATTTGTGGGTAGGGGTGATGTACAGGCGGGGAGGGCTTATGTGGCATTTTCTAGCCCCAGAGAGAGCACAGCAGGCTGAAGGCACGCAGGAGCAGCAGCCCTGGGAGGGTGCACACTGGCACCCAGATCTTCATTCTTAACACCGTCCTTCCATTAGGCCACATGATGGAAGGGAACAGCCAAGGGACGAGTCTCTAGAGCAGAATGCCAAGCGACTTCTGAGGCTGCTCTCCCTCAGGGAGGTGGAGAGAACTTCCTCTCTCTAAGTGACTTGCCGTTTATCTGGCCTCCTACTTCATCTCCCTCTTGGTCCTTGGCATCTCTGCCCAGAGACCCAGCCAGTAGGCTCTGGCTCCCCCACCAACATGCCACCAGGGCTCCTATGTGTCCTGCAGCTGCTGGCAGAGCCTTTTGGGTCCAGTGTGCGTCTGCTTCTATGTGTGGTCCTTGGGAGTACAGGGAATGGGCGGGCAGGCCATAGGCACCCCTGGGTCCTCATCCTTCCCTAACAAGCAAAACACAAGCCTCACCTTAATGCCACCACATGGAGGTCAATGCTGGGGGTGGCCCAGGCTGTGGGTGGGTCCTGTGTGGGGTGCACTGGTTGCAGGAGTGTGAGGCACAGCCTGAGAGCCAGAAATGTGGGGTCTTGGCCCACTGCTTCCCATGCCCTCAGGCCTGAGGAGTGCAGGACCCCATCCTTGACCAGAGTGAGGATGGCCACTGCTTTGTTCCCTGGGAGCCAGGGTAGGCTGGGCCTGGCCCTGCACTGTCCCTACATGCCCCTCGGACCTGGCTGCAGGTGTGTGTCAGCCACCACTGGCTGAGGGCTCCTGAGTGCCGTCAGTGTTGCTGTGCGCTTTCCCACCCCATGCGCAGCATCAGCCCTTTCGCTCCTCGCTCTGCTGCCAGCTCCCACTGGTGAAAGAGCCCTGGGGCTCTCTCTGCTCTCCCCACCCCACCCCAAGGGACTGGGTGAAGAGCACCCTGTTCCCAGCCTGAACCCAATCTGCAGATGGGCCTGGGAACTCCTGGAGGTGGCCTGATGGTCGCTTGGCGGGCAGCTGGGTCCGTGCCCCACTCCCTTAGAGGGGCTTCCTCCCCAGCCTGTATGTTTTTAAGTTTTAATGTAAAGCAGTGCTTTAAGAGAAAGGCCATTTCCTCTGGAAAAGCTGGGGAGTGCATCAACTAGAGGGAAGGAGGTGGCTGCCAGGTGCACTGCCTCTCTGCAGAGCCCCCTGCTGGGCATCAGTGCCAGGCAAGCTTCTCCCCGGGCGTCAGGCAGTGCGTAGATCGCATCCACGTTAGTGACGGAAATTTTATTTTCTGATTGCAAAGGCAATGTGTGTTCAGGATAGGAGATCAATGTACCCCAGGGAAGTATGGAGAGACCTCCCCTCTGCAGAGACCTCCCCTCTGGGCGGCTCCCAGGCCTGGCAGGGCTCCCACCCCACCTCTCCAGCATGGTTCACCTTAGAGCCAGGGCAGCAGGAAAACACCTTGCTGCTGGTGAGGGAGAAGCAAGGAGGCCCAGCAGCCACGGCTTAGCATTCTTTATGAAAATAAATGCATGCCTCCACACGCTTCAAGGAAAGCCTTATCCAAGGTCTGGCCCGGCGCGTCAGCCTGCGGGGGGTGCACTGCTGTCCTGCACGGACTCCTGCAGGCAGGAGTTGAGCAAAAGGTGCCAGTGGACGAGTGGCTGGTGTGGAGTTACCAAGGGTGAGAGATGGCGCCTGAACTCAGTAGGGTGTGGGAGACCAGTGCATCCAGAATGGGCAGTCAGAGAGGGCTCAGATCTGCCCATAGATCCTAATCTGGGGACTCCTGTGGTTAATTTTTGTTCTTTTTCGGTTTGAACTTTTAAGAGTCCGTTTTAGAGCAGTCTAAGGTTCATGTTAAAATTGAGAGGGATGAGCAGAGACTTCCCATACGACCCTGTCCCTCAGACCCACAGCCTCCCAGCCCCCAGAAGCCCACCCAGCGGCCCTCTGTTGCCGCGGGGAACCTGCCCAGACTCGCATTGCCATCCAGTCTGCAGCTGGCGGGACACTCACTCTTTTTTTTCCTTCCTTCTTTCCTTGTCTTTCCTTTCCTCCCTCCCTCCCTCCTTCCTCCCCTTCCTCTCTTCCTCCTTGCTTCTTTGTCCTGGGATTGAACTCAGGGACACTTGTACCTGAGCTACACCCCAGCCTTTTTATTCTTGATCGGAGACAGGGTCTCACTAAGTTACCAGGCCGGCCTAGGGTTTTGGATGCTCCTGCCTTGACCTCTGAAGGAGCTGGGATGACAGGAGTGTGTCGCGCTTCTGGCCTCTGTCCTGATCTTCCACGACACAGCAGAAAGATGTCATTTCAGAGAAACTGAGGCTGCAGTCCAGGGTCACTAGGGTGCTCACTTTGCTTGGATGCTGCACATTCCTCTGGGTCTTTGATCTTGGAAATGCTTGCTTCTATTTCCAGCCGAGTTAGTCTTTTTGGTTTTCATGTAAACCGCCTGCGGCCTTCATGCCAGTGCTCCTTCCCACAGGCCTCCAGCTGTCCCTGGCTCTCCCTTTCTTCTGCCTGAGGACCTCTCTGGTGAATCTGCCCTGGCTATGCAGGATTGAGATCCTTCCAGGTCCTTGGCTCTGACGTCTGCTGTCCTGGCAGGCAGGGGTCTCGCAGGGGTCCTCTCCTCTCCTGCCACACCTGTCTGCCACTTGGGTCTATGTTGCAGGCCTTCCCCTGCCTGGGTCTGCACCTCTCACAGGGATTGGCACATGACAGGGTTCCCTTCTGTGGCTCCTCTGGGCCTGCAGGACAAGGCTCTCCCCATGTCTTACATCTTTGTGCACAATGCCATAAGTCCCTCATTCCACTAGGAGGGCCGCCACGCAGACCCCCACGGCCCTGCAGTGAGGTGTGGGAAGGCCAGTGGAGCTTCTCCCGGCCCCGTCCTGCAGGAGATCCTGTCCTTACCCACAATCTGAACCCCCATGATGGCGAATTGTGGAAAACTCTGCTCACAGCAGGGCTGGCTTTAGGGAAGGTGTGCTGCTCCCTTCCGCAGGGGACCTGATGTTCTGAAAGAATGGAGCCCTCATGAGTCTCTAAGAGTCTCCTCTCACCTGAGTGCATCAATCACCTTGCAGGTAGGCACTCGGTGTCTTGTAAGAGCCAAAGGTGGGGGGCTTCCACGTGCTTTCTCTCCCTGGGGACTAACACAGGTTTGGGTTCAGATCTCCATGCCAGGACCTCCCTGCACCAAGCAGCACAGATGGAGATGCCCCAGGCCACCTAGAGGGTCCCAGATATGTACCAGACAGATTGGGCACTTCCTTTCAGACTGTTTATCATGAAATACAGAAACCCAGCCAAGCACAGTGGCACACACAGGTAATCCCCGTGACTGAGGAGGATTGCAATTTAGCAAGATCCTAACCAACTCAGTGAGATCCTGTCTCAAAATCAAAAATAAAAAGTGATGGGGATGTGGCTCAGTGATAAAGCACCCCCATGTTCAATCTCCAGTGCAAGGGAGAAAACCATGCCAGGGAAACAGGGGACTTGGTACATTTGCACGAGGCAAGCACACTTCACCACCACCCAGGCCCGAGAGAGCTGGCACAGCTGCCCTGAGCAGCCTCGGAGAGCCTTTCTCCCGGCCCTGCCCCAGGCCTTCCTGGGCTGACAGCTCCCTCCTCTGCTTCTCTAGCCCTTAGTCATCCTGGTAAGTGTCCTAAGACCCCCAGCACAGTCCCACCCAGCATGAGATCTGACGTGTCCTACTCCCCAGTGCCCCACTGTCTCTTGTGGTTCATCTCCGACATACACACCAGTGGGTCCTGCTGCCCACACACAGGGCAGGGTACTGACCCTCTGTACCGCAAAACAAACGCCAGCACAAGCCGGAGGCCCTGCTGCCTGTGGCCGGTGCCTTTGCAGGACTCCAGACTACAGGGACGGTCATCAGGAGGCTCCTGGGGCTGGCCACCATCCTTTCTCCAACGCAAGTAGAGGGAGGCCCAGGACCATGTCCACTCACCCCTGGGGGGGGGGGGCGTGCCAAGTGGTGACATCAGGGTCCCTTCACTTCCTTCCAGTCAGGAGTTGGCGTGTTCTGGAAAGGCAGCACCCTGGGCTCCACGGCTGCCTGGAGGGTCACCGTGAGAACAGGCAGCACATGGGCCAGGCTCTTCCCTTCCCTCCCAAGTGGTTCCTGCTGTCTTCCTGAGAGGCCCGAATAGACCGATTCCATCCCCCACACGCACATGCACACCCAGCTCCAGGACCAGATGATGTCTGGGTGGGGCCATTCTAAGGAAAAATCTCAGGTGTACAGTGTGCATGTTCCAGTACTGTAATCCAAATGTTGTCCTTTCAGAAAAGTGGATCTTGACCATGAGCATTTTTTTGCCCCTCTGTCTTGGCCTTCCTCTTCAGGGGCTCAGTGTCCCTACGTCAGGTCTTTGTTGTCCTCTGGCTCCATGGACCTCCCCAGCACCTCTACCCCTTTCTATTTCTTCACGGCCTCCTTTGCCCTCCTCTTCCTGCTCTGCTTCTCCCGCGGTGTCCTCTGTGTGGGTTCCCTCTCACGCTGGTTGGCCTCCAGGTGACACCCAGCCACACACACAGGCTGAACATCTGAGTGCGGCTGCTGGAACCTGGCACGTGGTACGCTTCTAACAGATGCCACGGGAGGCCTGGTGGATTCACAGGGCGGCCTGCAGAGGACCCGCAGCAGCTAGACCTCAAAGGTTGTGTATTGTGGGCTTCGTCAGATGAGGAGGCGTCCCCTGTCCAAGGCTGGTGGAAGAGGGAGAGTTCATGCCAGGGTCACCCCTGCAGAAAGACCATGTGACCCAGCCTGTCATCCTGAGGGTTCCCTCAGCATACCCCGTGGCTCCGTGGTCACTCTGGTGTATCCCCTGATCCCCTATCAGGCTCTGAGGGGAGGCCATGTCGTCCAGCTCTCAGCTCTCCTTGTTGCTGAATGTGCCTTGCACAGGCAGGGCTGGGGCTCTTTGTCACTTCTGAGTTCCAGCAGAGTCTCCAACTGGGAGGACAATGGCCAGCTGTAGAGGCCTGAGGTCCCTTTCAGAGCCTGGTCCTCTGCTGGCAACCTTAGTCTGTGTGGGTGCCGTGTGGCCTTCAGAAGCAAGGGAAGGGGAGCAACCCCAGAAACTGTCCTGGTGCAGACTGAAGATGGTGGGGCAGGGGTGCATTGAGGCCGGCCCAGCAGGTGCGAGAACCATCTCAGGACCAAAGTGTTCCCCAGCCCCTAAAGGGGAGCCGGAGAGTGAGGACACAGGCAGAAGGTCCTTGAATGAGACTCGGAAGCCTTGGAGAGTCCAAAGCTCTGCTGGGAAAACATGCTGAGGAGCAGATGCTGGCCCGAGTGGTGAGGCCAGGGCAAGGGTGAGCATGCCCACTGGGCACCTGCCCCCGCTTCTGATCAACAACTGGGTCAGAGCTCACTGTGGTTCCTCGATAGCCTATTTTAGATACTTTTTTATAGAAATTCGGAGGAGTTTTTTACAGAATAGAACCAGCAGGCCGAGGTGAGTTTTAGACATGAAGTGAACGCCTCTGGCTGAGGCTGGAGGGTGTGTCATCCTCGGGACGTTCTCTGCTTAGAACCAGAGGTGAGAGGCCACTAGGCCTGGCCTTAGCTGCAGCTTCCAGGGACCACATGAGCCCAGGTGCATCCTCACCAAGGCCCCAAGCAGAGACCCTGACAGGCTTGAGCTGGATCCATGAGCATGGGGGTGAGCTCTGGGCCATGACAGGCAGAGATGGGGACACAGACTGGACAGGGTAGCAGGAGCGGTGCCGCCCACTCTCGTCGCTATGCAGAGGCACTGTGAGCAGGTTCCTGTGGGCACTCCCATGCTGGGGTCAGGCCCTGCCTTGAGGGTCCTATTGGCCTCACCACAGGACCTGCAGAGAGTTTAGTCTACGGCCCTAGATGCTGCGTGTGACCACGACAGACCACCTAAAGGCAGACTCCTCACCAGGCCCATCTGTGACCTGCATCCTCCGGGACCATGGCCCAGGCCAGGGCTCAGGGTAGAACTCTGAGGACCCCACTTCACTGCAGCAGCCCCAAGGGGTGCCTGGGCAGTATAACTTCTCCAGGATCCGGGCTGGCCTCATTGTCACCTCAGTGCACTGGACAGGCTGTCATGGTCACGAATGGGGAACACCACGGATATCATGGCTCACATAGCAGAGAAAGCCTTTAGCTTGTCCATCTGCTGGTGAAGGAAGCCTTCCCCAAGCCTCCTGACCAGGAGGCTGAGCCCCACCTGACATGCTAGCCAACCCTGAATGCACACACACACACAAGAGTACACACACGTGCATGAACACACACACACACTCATGGGCCAGGGCAGGGCAGCTCGATGCTGAGCCTCAGGAGGTCACGAGAACATGGAGAAGAGTGGGGCAGCCACATAGATGTGACATGCAGTGCCTTCTCCCAGCACAGGTAGCAGGGACAGCTCCAGCAGGAGGAGAGATGCCCCATATCTGTCATGGCCTCACCCAGACACATTGTTCCCAGGACCCCAATGTCTTCTAAAACAACCCCAAACTATATGTGGTCACTTGTGCTTTGGCAGTGTGGCTTTAGCTTGGAAACTTCTGGGCACCAAGTGCCACATTCCAGAACAGGCCCTGGGCATCTCCTGATGCATGGGATGCTGGCCAGAGGAGAGTTGTCAATAGGCAGGACCTGACCAGCATCTGCTGCTGGGCCAATTGGGACTCCAGGTGAGGGGTGGCCCAACCTCCTCCATTCTCTCTGCAGTTGGGCAGGAGGCAACCCAAGGAGTGTGATGGGAGAGGTGAGGGCAGGGCCAAGAGGGTCATAGGCCCGCCCTGCAGGCGCTTCCCAGCTCCTGAGGCATACCTGACACCCCACGTGGACTCTGGTTCTCTCCCTGCAGGATGTGGGCTTTCGGAACCAGCGTTCTTTCAACCTTCAGCCCACTGATCTCCAGTCACTGATCTCCAAACTGGTGAGCAAATGCTTCTTTGAAACAATTTTAAGACAGGCGGATGTGATGCCGTTAATGTTAGCACCTGTGATCATCTCACGGCAGCTCCCAGAGGCTGAGTCCAAAATGGGATGCGCCGACTGTGACCTAGTTTCTGCTGTCAAACCTGCCAGGATGGGTCCTGGAGTCAGCCTGGGCTGCGCCTGGCTGCATCACAGCTGATTTGTGTCCACCGTGTCCTGGGTCTGAGACCTCTTGGATGGGAAATCATTAGAGAAATGCAAACCAAACTCTAGTGAGAAACCACCTCACCCTATTAGGATGGCTACTGTGGTTACTGTCAAAAAGCTAGCAAGTGCCAGGGCTGGTGAGGATGAGGACCGGAACCCTTTTGCATTGCTGGTAGGAACATAAAATTGTACAATTGCTGTACAGAGGAGGTTGGCGGTTCCTCAAAAAACTGAAAATATCATTACCATGTGACTCAGCAGTTCTGATTGTGGGTGTATACCCAGGTGAAATGGAAAGTCAACAGCAGCACTGGTCACAGTCGGCAGGGTAGAGCTCATGTCCTCTGACAGGACAGAAAACCAGGAGCATGGCCTGCAGGCTCCATGAGGTGTGCCGCAGGAAGGAGCTCCGGACTGCTGAGTACAAGTGGACCCAGAAGGCAGCACCCGAGCGAAAGGGTCAGCTAAGCAGGACTGGAGGTGCCAGGCAGTGGGCACAGCCGTCCCAGACACTCGGGAGGCTGAGGGGCAGGGGCAGGTTCCAGGTCAGGGGTGTCACTCAGCTTCAGAGCACTTGCCTGGCTTGTGCAAGGCCCTGGGTTCAATCCTGGGTAAAATGACCAAGATGGTAAATTTCATCTAAATGTGTATTTTACCACAATAAAAAAATCAAAAAATAAAATTCTGAACGTGCAGTTTGTAAAATTATCTTTTAAGCTTTAAGCTCAGTTTAACTTGAGGTTGACCTGCTGGTAATGCATTTCCTGACAGCTTGGGTTTGATTATTTTACAACACTTTTCTTCTTCTTGAGGAAGTCGACCTTGCCAACGAGGAAGGCAGAGGCCTTCCAGAAGCTTCTGGGATGCTGCAAAATTCCTGTCCTGGAGGTTGGGGCTGGACCTCCCAGCCTCCACAAGGTCACACTGGTGCCACAAGCCTGCTGGCCACCCACCCTCATGACACATGGCCCATCCAGGCTGAGGCCATTTTTTTTTTTAATCTCTTTGGCATTTAAAATAATTAAATAGCTGCCCTCCAACTCTGAAGACTTCAGCCATTGATCTTTTCCTTCTGTCTGTTGGACCACACCCCTCAGAGCCACTAAAATGTGCTTTCACAGGGAAGGAATGGAGTCTGAGATAACACCCAGCCCCATGTCGTATGATTCTGTTTCCACAAAGCTCCCAGAACGGGGAGCATCAAGAGGGGCAGGAAGTTGCCAGGCGTGGTGGCACATACCCTTAATCCCAGGGACTAGGAGGCTGAGACAGGAGGATCACAAGTTCAAGGCCAGCCTTACAACTTAGTGAGGACCTAAACAACTTAGCAAGACCCTGACTCCAAAAACAAAATGAGTTGGGGATGTAGCTCAGTGGTAAAGTGCCTCTGGGTTAAAACCCTAGTACAAAAATAATAATAATAATGAATAAATAAAATAATAAAAAACCACAAAGACATGCAGCAAAATAGATTAGGACTAGGCAGGGGGCAATGCCAAAGAGGGCATGGGTCCACCTCAGGGTGACATAGGTGTTCTACACATGGCTGCAGGGGAGTTTATACATATGTACGTGTATATGTATATTTCTTACTAGGGATTGAACCAGGAGCACTTAACCACTGAGCCATAACCCAGCCCCTTTTTTTTTGAGACAGTCTCACTAAGTTGCTTGGGGTCTCACTGAGTTGCTGAGACTGGCTTTGAATTTGTGATCCTCCTGCCTCAGACTCCCAAGTCACTGGGATTACAGACGTGTGCCACTGCTCCCAACTGGTTACTCATATTTGTGAATTTAGTAAAAGCCACACTTCAGGTGGGTGGGCTGAGTGACCTGTTAGCCATATGCTAGTGAAGCTATTTTCAAAACGATGACATTTCAGTGGTGCAACTTAGACCCTGTCTCAAAATACAAAATAAAAAGGATAGGGTATAGCTCAGTGGCCTGGATTCAATCCTCAGTATCAAAAAATAAATAACATCTCAAGAAAGGACTTTTCTCAGAAGACTTTAGAATAGCAGTTTTGAGCAGGGGGCTGGGTCCCACCAGGGCCAGGCCATCTTGACGGCTGGTGGAGGGGCTGCTCTGCACAGGGGCCGTGAGGAGCCTGCTGCTCAGGTACACCTGACCCGCCTGCCCCAAGGCAGTTGAAGGCTGGGTCAGCCTGACTGTGCACTGCCCACTCTCACACCCCCACCCACTCTGTGACCCCCACCTGCTCCTCCTCACTCCCTGGCCCCCTTTTCCAATGGATGTGTGAGAAGTTGGATATGGATATGGGCCGAGCCCTCGAAGGCCAAGGAACTCTTGACTGTTCTGCCCCTCCTTGCGATGCTGTAGGCCGATGGTCGGGGGCCTGCCTGTAACTCGTTCAGAGCCTCAAAGGGAGCTTACTGCTGAGTGCCACCCAATCTCAGCCCAGAGCAGGTGGTCAATCATTGATTGCTAGAGAAAAATCAGTCCCAGGCATAGCTCTGAGGCTTCCGGGTTTCCCTCCTGGAAGTGGCACCTGCTTTGTCCTCACAGAAGTTTCCAGAAACAGCCCTCACAGCAGCACTTTTGGACAGCAGGGATGCCCATTAGTTGACTTCCTTTGCAGGACTCCAGGGCAAAGGAAGGGGTCCCCATGTACAGGACTGCAAGACCCCAGGGCCCCACAGAGTCCTGCAGTGTTTTCCACCAGCCCCCAAGGTGGTCTTCCATGGCTGCGGGGATAAGCCTTTCTAGCCTCTGCCCGGACCACCAGAGGGGCCCCCATCTCCTGGGTACCTGCCACACACCTCCCCTCTGGGAAGGGCCTAGCCTGGTGCAGGTCTAGGGCCAAAAGGCACAGCCCCCCACCCCCCCGCCCCACATGCCACATGTAAAAAGCAGAGGAGCTGCTTAGGCCACGGGGTGTCCACGGCCCACATGTCCTAAGGGGAGAAGAGCAGCTGGGGCTGACGCCCTGGCTGGTGACTTTGTTTTGCACCACACACAACCTGGAGAACCACTGTTTCCTGGGGAGACAGCTCTGGGTGATGTGCTACTCAGACAGTTTTGGGGACAGCCGTGTCCAAAGCTTGTCGATGCAGAATGGAGATGTGGCCTGGCCAAGACAGGCAGCCTTGACAGCCGCAGCCCGCCTCCTTCAGGTAGGCCCAGGCTTGGTGGACTCCATGGCCCCTGTACTCAGCTGCTCCCCTCCCTTGGGGCGTCCTGAGGTCCCCAGGAGCTGTTGGTGCCTAGATGTCAGAGTCTGGCACTTGCTTCCCAGGGCCTTTCAGCTGCAGGGCACGCCAACCCCTCCTGATGGACAGTAGAGAACTCAGGCTCTCGGCCTCTTCCAGGGAATGCTGTCAGCCTTTGGGGACCCCAAAAACTCATTCTTATTGAAATTTTCTGAATCTCAGATAAAAAATAATAATAATAAATTGTCTGTTTGTCCCAAGACTTGGACTCCCAAGTACTCAGGTTAAAATTGTGTCTAGGCTGGTAGATATAGGAGGTGACAGAGGGTCCCAGGGGGCCACAAGTCTACTGACAGCTTCCCCTGAGAAGCTGCCTACCTGCTCAGCAGGTCCTGCCATTTCATCTTGGGACTTGTGGGCATCCTCTGCCCTTCAGTGTTTCCTGGGAAGCATGTACTTGGAATGGCTGGTGGGGAGAGGTAGGAGTGGGGGAGCCCTGGTGGGAACAAGAACAGAGGCACAGGCAGGAGGAGGGCCAGGAGAATGGGTGGACCCAGTTGTATTCATGGCTGGATGGTCAGAGGTGGGCCAGCTGGGGCCATGGCTTGTGCCTGCTAGGATCTGCTGGGGGCCCCCACCAGACTGAGGGGGGCTGTGTCTATGGGGAGGGTGCAGGGAGAGCAGAGCTGCTGGGCCCTGCAGGGTCTTTGGGGTCACTCTGAAGATAGCCTGGCCTGAGGCTGTTCCACCCTCAAGCACTAGGAAGGGTAACAAGACCTGGTCCCCGTGTGCTCTGACTCCGCGGTCCCTGCGCGGACCACAGCTCTGGATGTGGGCGAGCTGCATTCCCGGCCTCTGTGTCCCCTGAGCCTTGCCTCCTTGGTTCCCTGACAAAGAGCCCACTCGCTGACAGGTGCGCCCCCAGTGACCAAGCACCAGCAGCTGCTCCCAGGCAAACTCGACACTCCGCACCTGGCAGGGACGTGGCCTGACCCTCTCCACTCACCGTGGCCCTGCAGCTGCTCATCTCTTTCTGAACAGAGGTGGAGGCTGGCTCTTTTTCAGACTTCAGGGAGGATGAAACACAGAGGGAACAGCCCTCCATAGACAGAGGGAGCCTGCTTCTGCAAGGGCAGGGTGTTCCAGTCGTAATTAGGTGGCTCACATTTCAATTCGGCAAAGATATTAAAAAACATCCCGGAGGAGGCCCTTGGAATTCTGGGCAGAGGAGGGAAAGCTGCATGGAAACCCTCAGAAAGAGGGCATCCAACAAACCTTGGCCTCTGAGGGCCCATAGCGTCCGGGGTTTGGGTCGCATTTCGTTTCATTTTCTTCTTGTTGGACAGACAGGTGGCTCTGGGAGTGCAGAAGCCTTTCTCTGTGCACCCAAGGAGGCCACTGAAGGTCATCTGGCCACCACAAACCCTGAAATACTACCAAGAGGCCAAGGAGACAAGCACCCTAATCCAAGGCTGAGGCCAGTGTGGGCCCCTTTCTCCACTGAGTCCACCTGGGGTCACACTCTCTCCCCCGTGCACCTTCACGGGCATACCCATCCTTCACAGGACACCTGCCCTGGGCACACCCCTCCTGCCCGGGTACATCTGGGGATGTCTCACTCCCACAGAAGACGCTCATGGCCCATGCATCATGGACAATGGCAGCCTGACCCTCTGGCAACACACCTGAACCCCTTGGACCCTGCAGGCTCAGCCCCATTTCCAAGTCAGTCCTCCAGCCTCCTTGAAGGTGCTACTTTATTGATGGACTCCTGCCACCTGACATACCTATTGACCACTGAGCCAAACTGAGACTTTAAGGAAGGGCGCCCCATACAGAGCTGGCCTTGCAGCACTGAAAGCTGAGCTAGCCCCACAGAGGCCCCCACCTGTCCATGGCCTCTCTGGTTTCCCCCGGCTTCCTTTCTAGGAAGTCTGATGCATTTCTAGAGGAGTCATGTGGCCACTGACAGGTGACGCATGGCTCAGGCCCTGTTAGCATTAGGTTCTCTATCAACAGACTCCTGGACGGGGGGACTGGGAACCAATCAGTGTAATATTATCTGCCAGGAACCATTGCCAGCAGGGCCCAGTCTGCTTCTTATCTATCTAGCCTGGACATGGGCTGAGGGGAGGCAGACCCTGATACCCAGTGGTCAGCCTCAGCCAGAACCTAGGTGTCTGAGAACCAGGTCTTGGGCCAATTTGAGTTTAGAGTTTATTATGCAGACTAAGGAAAATCTTCCCAGATCAGTGCTACCCCAGATCAGCGCATGTGCACACTCAGGCCCCAGGCTTCCCCAAATAGAAGACAGTGGACATCTAACAGATAAGGCCTCCCAGCAGAGAGAAGTGGACACAATCTGGATGGAGTAACGGGGAAGTTGCCCTTCACAGACTTGCCTTACACAAGGCAAAAACATTTTGAGTGCTTTACACGCTGTTCCTCAGAGCCACACCAACAAGTGGCCACACACAGCAGGACACCTGAGCAGAGCCTGCCCTGGCCTTCTAGGATGTTCCTAGGGAGGTGAGCACATTTTCCAGAGAGCAGAGAACCTGTGGCCCTGCTTCTCGCAGGGCCGCCTCCAGCTGCTGTGGGCCTGGACAGCATGAGCTGGGTGGTGCAGGAGGAGTGGCTCCCAGGGAACAAAGCAGTGGCCGTCCTCACTCTGGTCAGGGGTGGGGTCCTGCACTCCCCAGGCCTGAGGGCATGGCCAAGACCCCACATTTCTGCCTCCCAGGCTGTGCCTCACACTCCTGAGAGACCCCCAGGAGCGCCTCGGGCTATACCTGCTTCACCCTCAGGAGCAGCTGAGCAGGAGTGTGCCTGCCCAGAACTCTTCCAGTTCCCACGCCAGCGCCAGCACAGACCTCCTGCTGCCCGAAACCAGCCCCTCCCAGGCCCCAGGCCCCAGCTCTCCAACAGGGGAGGGCCCAGGCAAACAAGTGAACTGAAGCTCAAACAAGGTCATGCCACAGCAAGATATTCTGGAAGTGACTAAAGACGGTGGCAAGGTTGAGTGAGGGACCAGGGACCAGGGACCAGTCAGGGGGATGGATCGGAGGAGGTCTCACAGAGGCCAGACCAGAAGCCAACCATGCAGTCCCAGGGAAAGGGCTCAGGCAGAGGGAATCACAGGTGCATAGGCCCAGCGGCTGGGTCAGGTTGCAATTTCCTGGTTCAGGAGGAGGCCGGTTGTCAGGAGAAGGGAGAAGAAGAGAAGGGGCCAAGCGATGGGCAGGATGGAGCAAGGCAGTGCCACCCACAGAGGCTGAGGCTCACTGTGCCTGGTTAACTCCACAGGATGCTGCTTCACCAGAGCAGCTGGGCAAGGAGAGAGAGGACAGAGCCCAGGGAGAGAGAAGACCACCATGCTACAGAAGGAGACCCAGTGGGGTTCTGACGTCAACTCTGGAAGCAGGGGACAACAGAAATGAGGGATTCTGGCCAAAGGATGGGGTCCAGCCATCAGAGTCCCACAGTGGAGGCTCCTTGGTTTTCTGGAAAGGCATGGACAGTGTTCCTGCTGCTCTGGGTCCTCACCAGGCTGAGCCCAGGCCTGAGACTGGGGTTTCCCACCAAAGAAACCTGTCCCCAGGACTGGCCTCCTCTGGGTGGGCCCTCAGCAGGCTGGGCTGGGCCCTACCCACCCCTCCCTTGGGAGGAGCTCCAACCAGTTCTCAGGTGACCTGATACCTGTGCCTGGACCTTGTGCCCTGGCCTTGTGGCCACACCCTCCCTGTGGCTGTCATATCATCCCTGCCCCCATCCCTGCCTCTGCCAACCATGTCTTTTTCCTGGAGGCCTGCCTTGTGTCCCTCCCTGTCCTCGAGTGGTGTCCCTCCCTCTGTCCTACACAAAACTGTGCCCGGCTCCTCAGCAATGCGGTCCCTCCTGGCTCCCATTTGTCAGGCCAGGCCAGGGCCAGGAACCACTTATGGAAGAGACTAGACATCCTTGCTCTGGGACCAGAAACCCAGCCTGGCCAGCCCCATGATATCCAGGGTGAGGACCGAACTCCAGGCCAGGCCAGGTCCTTATGAGGAGCCCCTACTGCCTGAGGGTGGTGCAAAGCCACCTGGTTCTGAGAAAACTGCTAAAGGCCTGGGCCAAAATGGCCAGAGTGCTGCCATCTCACAGGACACAACTGACCCCTCACGAGCAATCGATCACACTATAACATGGAGAGAAGAGGTGGGGTAGGGCAAGGCTAGTCCTGATGTCCGATTCACTCTCCGTCCTGCAGGACAATCCAGCTGTGAGCCCTGGGGAGGACTCCAGAGCAGGCAGGAGACTGTGGCCAGTGCAGCCAGCACGTCTGCCTGTTTGGCCTGCAGCCTGCCCCGGAGAGTCAGCACAGCCCTAGGAGTAGAAGCAGGGTCTCCACTGGACCCCAGTCCCTCAGTGGCCTCCTCACTTCCCAGGTCCTCTGGGAGCCCTGGCCCAGCAGTCATCTCCACTGCACACACCCAGTTGGAAGTGAAACCCCAGGCAGTCCTGACCCTCCTGCCCAGGTGCCCTGGGGTCACTGTGACCTCTCTCTCTCTCTCTCTCTCTCTCTCTCTCTCTCTCTCTCTCTCTCTCTCTCTCGCGCACACACACACACACACACACACACACACCACACACCTGAGCCCCTAGCCCAGGTCTGGAACGGTCTGCCCCTCTGGTCGCGTGCCCTCCCTGCCAGGTGAGCCCACTTACTGTCATCTGGGAGCTGTGCTTACAGCTGTCAGGAGACGCCACTGAGCAAAGCGCTGTGGTGAGGGCCTCCCCGAGGTGGGCTGCTCCCCAGCCTCCTCTACCAGCTGGCTGGTCTCCACTGGCTCCACTGCAGACTATGAGGTCTTGTGGGGAGGGACCAGGAGGGGCTCCCTCAGCGTCCCCCCACACCTGGGCCTGCCACTCCATTCAGCTCCGCTCTGTTGGCCCCAAACAGCCCTGGCTGAGCACCGGAGGCTCACCTCCTGCTTCCATGTTCTCTCCTGAGAGCTGGGCAGAGGTCACCAGGGGCCTGACCTGGCTCCACGGCTCCTGTGACCACCACCTCCTTCACCTCCCTGAGCCTGGGGCAGCCTTAGGTCCACCTTCTAGACTAATTGGGACAGACTCAGCCAGCCTTTTTTGTGGCCCATGGCACACAATAAAGATATTAGAAGAAAAAAATAGTGTAAGAATGTCAGGAGTGGATTTATAATTTTTCTAATTTTCTAATTTTTTTTTAGCTGCAGATGGACACAATGCCTTTATTTAGTGTTTTTTATTTTTTAATAAGGTGCTGGGGTCAAACCCAGTGCCTCTCATGTGCTACGCAAAGCGCTCTCCGTGGAACCCCAGCCCCAGCCCGGGATTTGTAATTTTATCAAATCCCTGCTTGGCATTTATCGAGGTAAGGTTTTTCTTCTTCGACCTTTGGCTTGTAAATTACTTGAGATGAAGCACTCTGCATTCCTGAGATAAACCCCCTTGAGCGTCAGAGGTCACTCTGCTCATATCCTCTTGGGCTTGACTTGCTGATGCCTCGTTCATGATCTTGGCCCACAATTTTCTTTTCAAATCAGTTTCAAGGTCCCAGTCAGGTTTACACCAGCCTCACAGAATGAGTCAGATGCTATCTAGCCTTCCTCAGAACGTCGCTGGCGCTCCAGACGGGTTGTTCTGGGAACATCTGGAAGGCTTACCAGTCGCATGTTTATTAGCGAGAGGCCCAGAGAACTCTTTACAAAAGCCCGTTGTAGCTCCTGGCTGTTCAATCCTTATGCTTCTTAAAACCATTTTATTAATTTATGTTTTTTTTTCTTTTTCTGGTACTTGGGATGGAACCCAGGGGTGCTCTACTACTGAGGTGCATCCCCAGTCCTTTTTATTTTTTATTTTGAGACAGGGCCTTGCTAAGGTGCTAAGGCTGGCCTTGAACATGTGATCCTCCTGCCTCAGTCTTCCAAGTCACTGGGATGACAGGCGTGCACCATTGAGCCTGGTGTATTAATGAACTTTTATTATTTTCCTATTTTTTTAGTTTTTACTTTCAAAATGATCAGTTCTTTCCCAGTGTTTGTTTTTAACTACTGTAGTTGAATACTTCAAAAATAACCTATTTGCTTCTGGGAAGAGTTTTTTGACACATTCCAGAATTTTAGCAGGTAGTATTTTAGTTCTTGTTTCCTGAGCAGGCTGTGATCGTGGTTCAAACCCCTGGTGGCTGGGGGCAGCACATGGCAAGCAGGGGACTCCGGCCCCCTTGGGCGTCCTGGGGCCCCAGGCTCGCCCTATGCTGGAACAAGTGTCTGGGCCCCTCTGACCCTTGCTGAGAGTGGCGCTCATCCCTGGTTTGAGAGAAGGAACTGGGGCACCTAGTGCAGCCCTGGCTCCAGCCCGGGCTGTTTAAAGGTTGCCATCCATGGTTATTCACTTCTAGGATATTTCATTAGGGAAAAATAATGAATAAGTGGTCTTGGGCTGGTGGAGGGGCACTTGCCTGGCATGCGTGAGACCCTGGGTCCATCTCCAGCAGCCCCAAAAGGCCAGCAGTGGTGTCTCCCAAGCCAGCTCTGGAAGCCAACCTCAGCGTCTGAGTGTCACTGTGGGCACTTTGACTGTCCCTCCAAGCCAAGTCCCAGGTTGTCCCCGTTATCTCCTGTTGCCGTTTCCTCTTCTCTCCCTTGTGTCTCCCCAGAGAACTCTGCTGCTCCCCAGGGTGCAGAGCTCTTGGGTTTCCAGACGTTCATCAGAGGTGGGTTCTGCTGGTCTAACCCCAGAACGGTGCCTCAGTCCTGCTGCAGGACGCTCCTGTGGGCCCACGAGGTGGTGGGGAGGCTCAGGGAGTACGTGGGTTGGGTGTCGGGGCATTGTATGAGTGTGTGGTACATGTGTGTGCCTGGGGTGGGTATATGTGTGGCACGTGTGTGTGCGTGTGTACCTCTGCATGTGCAGGACTCTTGACTCTGTTTGCCTCAGGCTGGATGAGTGGGTGGGATTTCTTCTGTGGCAGTCCACTAGGACTTGTTCTTCCCCTCCCAGAGCTGAGGCTGGACAGTAGCCTGGGGAGTTGTTCCTGGGTGCCCAAGTGCATGTCCAGGACACTCCTCTGTCCTCTGAGCACCTATGCTGGAGCCCCTGCACTCAAAGCCGGGACAGCGTGTGCACTTGGCTGCTGCCTCCCCTTGCCCAGCTTGTGGTGCCTGAGCAACAACTCTGAAACCTTGTGACACAATTACAAGAATCCGGATTTGAAGAGGGGGTCTCCGTGGCTGCCTCAGTTTCCTTGTAGTCCTCTGCCCTGTAACATCCTCCTGGGGCTGTGGGGAAGGGTCCCTGTGGCTTAGTTGGCAGTCCCTAACCCTCCACCTGCTGGATTCTAGAGATGGGAGCCCAGCACAGCTGTCCCTAAAGTAGACCCACAGACATTTCCAAGGGGCACTGGCCAGGATTTCCAAATAGAAAGCCACCACTTTCCTGTGCCTCAGCACCCTGTGACCACCAGTAACATTGCCCAGGGTGTCTGCCAGTCTCCTAGTTGGTCAAAATCCCTGCCAGATGCCCATGGAAGATGACAAGTCCTAGTTTTGCTGGTGCTGTGGGGTTGGTGTCTTCATTTCAGGGCATCTCCCTGGGAAGTTCAAGGAGGAAGTACACAGTCAGGTGGCCGGCCAGGTACTTTAAATGGAAACCGTTTTCCAAGGGACTTTGAAGTTAATGAAAAACAGCATAATGCTTTCATTCTAACTTATTATAAATCTTTCTATTTTCCTTTGCTTCATTAAAGTCAGACTAGGAGACAAAAAAAAAAAGTGCAGGATCAACAAGGTATAATTTGCTGTTATTATCCATGTTTAGGAAGCAATTTTCTTCTCTAAATATAAAGCACCCTAGCTCTTGAAGCAGAGAAACAATAAAGAGGGGGTTCCATGTGCTGTGACCCCCAGTGCGGACATGTCTTCCTTGGAGAATTCCATGGACACAGATATGGGAGCCAGTTGCTCCACGGAGAGATCCAAGGGAAGCCTTGGAGGGCTGGGTGCTAGTCAGCCTGCAGACAGGGACTGGCCCCAAAGAACGCAGAGGGACTGCCTCACCCTGCCCCCACCAGAGCTGGTCATACAAATAGAAAGCCACCACTTTCCCATGCCTCACTCACTACAAGGCCTCCTTGTTTTCCAGGAGGGTCCCCAGTGTCCCCTCCTCCTGCAGAGACAAGTGGTGTGGTTCTGATGGAGCCACAGCCCTGTCTGTGTTTGCATGCAGTCCCCGTACATGATGCACACGTGTACACACGTGACTATGCGTGTTCATAGGTGTACCTGCACATAACGTGTGCAACGCAGAAGCACGCACACATACAGTGCACACCCCAGCTCTCCTGGTCTGCTACTTTCCTCCATCCTGAAGCAAGACTCTTCTAGGAGTGGGGAGTTGGGGCTTCAGCAAAGCCCAGGAGGTCCAGGGCTAAAGGCTGGGGCGGGTGCTGCCCCATGGCTTCACGACCACCCCCCATGACCAGCCCCTGAAGCTGTTCCAGTGTCAAAGCTCTGGGCAGCTGCACCAACAGTCTGGCTGCTGAGGCCAGGCCAGTCCAGGGACATGCCGTGTGGCACATTTGGGTGCTTAGCAGCAGGGCAACACTGTGGGAGCCAGTCAGCCAGGATGGCAATGGGGACCAGGCAGAGGGGGAGGGTGGAGGGCCCCCAGGAGAGGTGGCCTGGTAGGAGGAGGTGGCCCCAGGGTGTCCAGAGATGCTGGGGGGGGGGGCCCAAGCCTGCGCCCTCAGGCGCTGGGCATGGCGGCTCTGGGAGGTGAAGGTCAGGCCACATTCCTTGCTGACGCTGGAATTCTGACATCAGATTTTCCATGCTCCAGTTTGGGGAGGAGCCCGCTGGGAGCCAGGAGGGCGGTGGTGGCTGGGGGCGGGGAGAACACTGCGCTGTTCCAGGCTCCGCAGGCCATGCTCCCAGGCCCCAGGTCCTGTGGCGGGCCTGGCGCCCCGGCCCTCTGCGTGCCCCACCCCCCAACATCCCTCCAGTGGCAACCACAGCTCTCTCATCCCAGCTGGCCTTGCTGAGTCACACCAGGGCTGGGCAAGGGGACTCTAAAAATAGCTGGGCTGGCGCTGGGAGTCATTATTAGGCGAGGACAGAGCCCTCCTCCAGGTGGCCTCTCCTTCTGGAAGTACAGGAGAGTGAAGAGCATGGCGAGGCCTGTGGAGTTGCTGGTGCCCCACGCTGGTCACTGGAGCCTGGGCCCTCTGCTGACCTCCACCCATGTGCCCCATGGTGCTGTGGGGGGTTGGCTTCTGGCTCTTCCTCCGGGAGCCCTCCCAGGAGGAGGCCTCTCTGTCCTGCCCTGCCCTGCCCTGCCCTGGGGTCATCACAGGCAGGCCTTTTCCTGGACTTGAGGAAGCTCTCTTGGACTGCTGCTTCCTACGGGAGGCCTGTGAAAGTGAAAATGTGGGCCCCTTGTTCACAAACGACTCGGGGTTTCAAGGCAAGCGTAAGGCCTGAGAAGAGTCTCTGGGTCCATGTCACGCTGCCGGGAAGCAAGCCTGCCCCCTGCTCCAGCAGTCAGGTGGCTCGCTGGGGCTGGGGATGTGGTGGCACATTTGCCAGGCAGGAGCCAGGCTGGGTTTGTCCCCTGAGAACTGCCTGCAGTTGTGTGATGTATATCATGGTGGCCAGGAACACCCAGGCCTAGAACGGGCTTCTTGGGAACAGCAGCTGCCACGGGGCCAGCACCGCGCCTTGCCAGCTGCTTTCCATTCACATCAAAGTCACATGAACAGGGACAGTCACTTCTGCTGGTACAGGAACAAGCCACCTCCACATAGCCCCAGGGCACCCGTGCCTCACCCAAATCCTCAATTATCTTCTGAGCTCCTTATTAGGGCCCTGACCCCCTCAGAGGTGGCCTGCTGAACCCCCGCACAGGCCACCGCCCACCCCATCTGACCAGGGGCCACATTTGTAACCAGGGACCAGGGTAACTAAGAAAGCCCAGTGCAAACTGTGCCAACCCAGCGGCCCCACCCCTGAGCCCAGTACCAGCCCTCCCAGGCAGACTGCCTGGGGCAGGCCTGCCCCCATCCAGAGGCACAGTGAAAATAGCTCATGCTTTGTCTGATTCTAGAAAATGATACGGGCTTTTTGTAAGAATCCATACCCTAGAAAAAGCAGAGGAATGTGTCCACCGGAGCCTTCTCGCCACAGGCTGCGGACCCCCTCTCGTGGGATGGGTGGGAAGGCATGGCGAGCGAGCAGGTGCTCTGCCCACTGTGTCTGCATCACCAGCTTCACCAGGACATTTCCTCCTGCCCTTCCGTTCAGACAAACCTGCCCCGTGTGGAAGGCATATTTGAGAGCCGTGTAGTCATTTATTTGAGCCATACTGGTCAATGGACATTTGTGTTGGGCCTGTGCTTTCTTTTTTGGGGGTTGGGTGGTGTTTTAACCCAGGGTCAGTAGTACCCATGCATTTACCAGAGGCCTAACCCACTCGCTCCCCAGCTGCAACCTCCCACACCTCTTCAGCCCCCTCTGGGCCTGGCCTTTCCTTTCCTGTCAAACAGAAGCTTGAGGTTCCTTGGTTCCCAGTGATATTGCCCAGGTCCTGTGAGGCCTCGCTGAGGCTGAAGATGGGGCTTGAAAGGGGCCAGCACCTCCTGATAACAGGGTGTGTGGCTGGCTCCCCATGGGGGAAAGCCCTGGTCCCTCTGGACTTCTGGTCTCTGCTCTGTCTCTGTCAGACTTACCTCCTGGCTTGTCCCCTGGGGAAGGATGTGAGAAGATGCCAATGCCCTGTCCCCTCAAGTGCATAAATAAAGTCCCATTTATTTATGGATGGCCCAGCCCTTGCTGTCCTCGGACACCCCTGACAGCCCCAGACACCCTGGCATCACCCTAGCAGAGCAGGTCCTCTCTGGTGTCAAGCTGTGTCCACAGGTGTGCAAGGAGACCACAGAGCACGGGTCTGGCTCTTGGGTCAGAACTGAGTAGAGCATTCTGGGGAGGATGGGTTTGAGGGCTGCTGGTGAAGCTCTTGCAGCCAGGCTCCCACGGCCCAGTTCCTCAGGAAGCCCTAAGGCAAACAGGAACTCCTGCCCAGCACAAGAGCTGTCCCCGGAACTTCCCTGGGCGGGGCGGCACCGACCAGATACAACAGGGACTTGCCCCAGCACGGCCACTGGGGATTGTCAGGGCTGGTAAACAACACCTGGAGGGACACTGGGCTCTGTAGGTGAGGGACGGGGCAGTCTGTGGCCACACCTGAGCACAGGCTCGAAGCCCTCATGGCCATGACAATGAGGGTCCCACGGCTGAAGCTGGGGTACCTATGTTTCTAGGAGGCACCTCCCTCCGCTGGGCCCTGCTTGCCACTGTGTGGCTCTGTCCTTCACTGGATTTGCAGAGGAGAGAGCCAGGCCCAGGGTCACAGGCTCATCAGCTGAGGCTCATGGGCACTTCCACACCCACCTGGCCCTGTGCTCTTTCATATCTGAGGAGAAAACCACCGAGCCTTGTCTGCTGCCCTCTGAGCAGTGGCTTGTGGGCCCCAAGGGGCTGCAAGCCGGCCTCAGTCTCTGCCTTGGGGCACTACTCTGGGCCTTCGAGTTGCCAGAGCCCAGCACACATGTGGTGAGGCGGCTGTGGAGCCTTCCTGCTAAACAGCCACCCCCGAGGAAGGACCCCCAGTGCGGAGGAAGCTCTGAAGGAGTGCCCTAGCCCTGCACATCGTGTGTGGCAGGGCCAGCCCACGACACCAGGACTCAGGACACAGACACAGGACGACACCAGGACACAGGACACACAAGACACCGAGCAGCCCCATCTGAGCTGCCAGGGAATGGCTTCTTCCAGGGTCCAAGGGCTGTCGTGCACTGACGTGCCACCAAACACCTCCCGTATGGCAGCAGCCACCGGTAAACATCCCAATGTCCCTCGACAACAGGGGACACTAAGACTCCTCCTGTCATCATCAATAAAAATGTTGAATTTTTTAAAGGCTGAGGAGAAAGCCAAGGTGGTGAGGGGACATGAAGCCACAGAGCAGCAACCACTGTGTCCCTCACCAGGGTTGGCTGGGTCAACGCGCTGGCTCACTTGGGGAAGGAGGCCAGCCAAGTGACGTCAGGCCCCAGAGGAGCTGCAGCAGGGAGGCTGTCTGTCCACCTCACTTGGGCCATGCTGGTTGATCCCTGGCAGGGGAACGAGGAGCCACTGAGGACGCCAACCCACAGGCAGCCCACGGGGCTCAGGGCAGGCCCTGTCAGGCACCTTTGGAGTCCACCTACACAAGCCCCTCGTAGACCTCAAGTGGGGTGCCTCAGCCCCCGTCTGTCTGGACACGGGACAAAGCTGGTGCCATGATGGGGTACACAGGGGTTCTCATCAGGTCACACCGGGTACATGCCTCACCTGTGCTTTGTGTCTGGTCCAAGTGTCCGGCCCTGACATGGCCAGGCCAGGCGAGGGACAGAGCAGACAGAGGTGGGGATACAGAGATAGAGGGATGATGAAGACGTCTACCCCACACCAGTCTCCCCTCCACACTGGGGAGGTAGGGAAGGCACCTCTGTGACCACCTGAGTGGATGCGGTATCCAGGCCACTGCAGGCCCCCCCCTGGCCTATGGAGCTGAGGGCTCAGGCCCCAGGTGGCAACAGGCCTGTTTAGTGGGCGGGGCAGATCTTTTGCCCTGCTGCCCCGCGTGGGCGAGGGTGCAGCGCTGTCCCTGCCCTGGCTCCACTGCCTTGGGCTGGACCCCTGGGACCAGGCATCTGAGCAGGGGCTGGCAGGGCAGTACTCACTCACGGGGCAGGCACACAGCCCTGCTTGGAATTCCTTGGGGCTCTGACTTGATGGCAGCCCTGTCATCAAGGTGGCACTCTAGGTCCAGCTCAGACTTTGAGCTTGGCCCTGGGGCAGGACATGCTGGCCCAGTGTCTTGACAGGGCGCCCTGGGGGCTTCTGCCCTGAGGCAAGCTCCCTGGCTAGCTCACCCCCCAGAGCCTGCTCCTGGGATCTGACCAGAAGCCCCCAGCTAGACCCCTAGCCTGGGAGGCAGAGGAAAGCCAGAGGGGCACCCATGATTCTCCCGGGCTCGCCAGAAGGCTCGGCTGGGCTGCAGGTGGGGAGGGAGAGTCACAGGAGGACAGCCGTGGGGCTGGCCAGCTCTGAGAGGGCAGGGCCAGGCAGGCATCTCCAAGCTGTTCACTCTCCTGAGCCCCAGCATGCGGTGGGCCCCTGGTTGAGCCCCTGCCAGACACAGCAGACAGGGCCTCTGCCACCATCGCCACTGGATGCAAGACAGCAACTTGGCACTGACGTTGGCCAGGATCATTGTGGAGAATGTTGGGCCTTGCCCCATGCCAGGTGGAGCTGGTGGACGCCTGGACACCAGGCTCTGTCCAAGCAGCTGATCTGGCTGCCAGGCCCACTGGCAAGCCTCTCTGTCCCATCATCCAAGGAAATGGAAATGTTCCTGAAACTTTTCATTTTACAGCTGCTTTTACTTTATAAGTCTGTGCTTAAAATAGCTCCTAGTGGGGCCTCTGGTTTACCTTTTTCGAGGTTAAAAGCAGCTAGCTTTGCACTGTTGGGAGCCGCGGGAAAGGCGGTAAGGAAGAAAAGCTCGCCGGAAAGCACTCTTCTTTTTATATAACATCAGGTTGTGATGCTTTTATTTTGAAAGTTAAGTAAATACTGGGTTTGATCCTGGGACTTAGTCTTTTCTGGTGGATTAGAAGGGTGGTATATGAGGAAAATGCAGGAGACACCAGAGTCTCCCAGCACAGCTCTGCCACAGAGGCTGGACTTGAGTCAGAGACTGTAATCAGCAAACACCCCTGGGGGACCCCTGAGCCAGGAACTGCTGGGGGTCTTCTGTCCAGGCTTCTGTCCTACAGCAGTCTCAGGGGCAACACAGCTGTGGTGCATCATCTCACAGACAGGGAAACCAAGGCTGAGGGGCAAATGCTTAACCAAGCGCCGGCCACCATAGAGGGCAAGGGCTCAGAGGCAATGTCTGGGGGCCCTGTCCACACCCTGCATTTCCCTGTGGAAATACAGGAAGCACCCCCCAAGCTCCAGATCTCCCCAAAAAGAGATTGCAGAGAACCAATCTGTCTCAGGGCCCCTGCATCTCCTGAGCTCACTTTCTTGGAACAAGATCCTGAGAGCTCTGGCTTTCCTGGCCCCAGGGCCCAGTGGAAGAGACAGCATCTGCGTCTGGGAAGCGCATCCATGAGTTCCCTGGTGCCCCACACCCTGGCTCTACCATAATCTGGTCAGCCCTGGGAAAGGATCTTCCACCACTGGATGCTCCACAGGTGCAGGTGGCCAGGGGACTCAGTGGTGAGCACCAGCCCCTAACTACTATGATGGCCATAAGCAGCCACTGCACACAAGGACCCTGGAAGGACCCCCTGAAAATGGATGACAACCAGGGTCCCATTTAGACCACCTCAAGAGGGCCTGGGCAGGCCTGGCCAGATGCCTGCATGCCACCAACCACACAGGACTGAGAGTGTGAGAAGGGTTGAGAATCTGCAGGGTCATCCAGGTCTGCCCTCTCCCTCGACTGCGGGCTCCGGTGCAAGGTCTCCTTTGACAGTGGAAATTCAGAAGGGAGCCTTTGTGCACACAGCCAGCCAATCACATCATCTATGGCCTATAACGTTGCCACCGGTGTCAGGCCGTGACTGGTAGCTCACAAGATCCCAGGGTCCACCCTCCTCCTCCTCCTCCTCCTCCTCCTCCTTGCTCTGAGAGACCCAACAGTTCCCACAGCTGGAGGTAGGAGACGGTGGTGCACCGTCTATTCCAGGTAGCTCCTTTGCTTCCTGCCACTCCTCAGCCCTGAGGCTGATGCACCAAGGACCTTCTAGGTCTCCATCAGAGTCACATCTCCCTGAGCCTGTCTGCGTAGCCAGCTGAGCTAGGTGCTGCAAACCCCACAGGCTCTGTCCTCTGCTTTTCCCCGAGGGCTGCAGCCCTGCCTCACTTGCCCACTGACGGCTGCAGCCAGGCTTCCTGGACACACTGGATGGCACTTAGCCTGGGTCCAGGGAAGGATGGCTGTGTTGCCTGGTCTGGGGCAGGCACAGGGGCAGCTTGCTTCCCTCCAGCATACATGGCTCCCTGGTGGCCATAGCAGGGCTACAACTTCTGGAGGTGTGATCTGGTCACCTGTGTAGCCAAGGTCCTGATTGGGGTGCTTGGAGGACCAGGACAGAGCATGGACCATGAGCTCCAGTGACAGGGCAGAGCTGTGCAAATCCAAATGACAGTGATGATGGTTTGACACAACTGGCCAGAAGGACCCGGGTCCCTGGAGAAGGACTCTGTCCTTGGACAGGATACTCCTGAGCTGGTACCCAGGCTGGAGGTGGAGCTGCCGGTTGAGTCCTGCGTGAGTCGTGTTCTTCAGCCCCCCAAGCCTCACTGTTTTGGTTCCCTGTGCACACAGGGCTCCGTGACATCCCAGCAGAAACGCTATGCAGAGATGGACATCCACGAGCTCGTTCCGAGAGCTGGCCTTCTGCTGTCTCAGTCAGAGCTATGGTGAGTCTGCTGAGAGAGGGCCTGCAGGCAACAGGAGAACCCCCCATACCCCCTGGCAAGCCTCTCTGTCCCATCTTCTGAGCAGACAACCCCTGGAGGAAGGGAAGACTCTCCTCGGCCACAGCACCCCTCACGGTCACCCCTCCACTTCAGAGTAGCTGGCAGAGCCCAGACCACCAGGGGCAGCCTCATCCTGCAGGTGTGAGGCCATGTATGTGAGATATGTGAGCGTCCCTTCCCAGCCCTCTCCTAGCTCACAGTCCGCAGCCAAAAGGACCACTGTGGGGGAGGGATGGACCCCGCCACACTGCTGTGCCCTGCTCCCTCTGTGCTGCCCATCTCACGCTGTCCCCTCTGCTGTAGCCCCAGAGCCAAGCCCAGTCTCCTTTCCTGCTGGTGTCCAACAGGGCCCAACCTTGGGGTGGGGGGACCGTGGCAAAGTAGCAGGTGCTTCTTCCCACTCCTCCCTGGGGGGCTGTCCTGATGGCAGCTCCTCAGGAAGGTGGCCCTCCTCCACCTGCTGTCCTGGGGCTCTTGCCTGTGACCTTCCTCCCCTCCCCATCCCCTGGGGCTAATGATTCCCACACCTGGGTGCAGTCCCTTCAGTAAAGGGTCTTCTCCTGCCAGCCTGCTGACACCTTCCACGCCCTGTGTTGGCACGCCTGTGGCTCATCCACGGGCAGATTTTCTCCTTTGGCTCAAATTCTATTCTAAGGTTTTATTTCCGGTCTTATGAATATTCTATGTCATACTTAATTAATGTCGTCCTTTGCTTCTGGCCCCTCATTTCACAACCACTGCCCTCACAGCCCCACCTTCTGTCCCTGATTGTGATCACAAAGGAAGTTTCGAGGTCATATCATCACTCAGAGGACTGGTCAATGTTGGTCCCAGCCTCCCAAATGGCTGGGGACAAGCTCAGCCCTGGGGCACCAACAGAGCAGAGGAGAGGGTGCCTGAGTCTGGCTGGGCTTGAAGAACACCAAGGAGAGCAGGGAGCCGGCGTGCTGAGCATGGCACACAGAGGACTCTTCCCTGCCACCGGGGGCAGCCAGAGGTGGGACAGCGACCCCACACCCTTGGGCAGTGAATGGGGGCTTCACCCTTGCTCCATCTCCCCCAGAGAAGACAACTCAGGAGACCAGTCAGGAGAGTGTGGTGGGTGGGACAGACCCTGCTGGGCACCCTCAGCTAAGTCCATGGGAGGCCTACAGTGGACAAGGACAGACATACAAGAGGCCACGTCACCTCTCTCCCCCCAGGATCAGCAGACCTAAGCAGGCCAGGTGCTGAGGCAGGGAGACACTGTCACAGGGTTGTGCTCTCAGCAGGGACTATACCACCTGTTGGAGGGCTTTTGTTGTTGTTTTTGAATGGAGATTAAACCAAGGGGCATCCTACCACTGGACTACAACCCTAGTCCTTTTAAATTTTTTTTTATTTTGAGACAGATTCTCACTATATTGCTGAGTCTGGCTTCAAATTTACCAGCCTCTGCCTGATGAGTTGCTGGGATTACAGCTGTGTTCTACCACACCTAAAGCTTCTTGCTTTTAAAGAATTATTTTGGAATGGCTTATTACTCAAGGTGATTCACTTCAAAAATTATGATATCACGTGTTGCAAAGCAAGTATTTTACTTGACTCATACTTTAAAAAACAGTTTAATTAAATTTGTGGTTTGGAAAAAACATGCATCAAGTATTTTCCATTCTCAGGCATATCCTAATTTAGCTTTAAATGGCACCATGGTCTTCATTTCACCTGCTAATATGATGGTCTGCCTGAAAAATCCAAAACATCATAAAAAGAAAACCAGAAGTGAGAGCTTTCAAATGTTAAATGTAAGTTCAGATCCACACTTCTATTTATACACCAGAGCCAGTGGGAATCTGTGGCAGAAGTCGACACATGACCAGTGAAACACAGAAGATTAAAATACCCAGGAATAAATTAAAGTGTATGACAAAAATGATGTGGTACCCCTTTAGTATGTACATTTTTATGTTTTTATGTATCAGTTACAAATAGATTAAAAATAAATAAATTGGGCAGTAGTCCCAGCTACTGAGGAGGCTGAAGCAGGAGGATCACAAGTTCAAGTTAGCCTCAGCAACTTAGTGAGACCTTGTCTCAAAATAAAAACAAAAAATAAAATACAAAGACTGGGGGTATAGCTCAATGCTTTTGCTTTAATTTATTAATCTCTAGGATCAATAAATTAAAAAATAAAAAAAAAGAAAGAAAAAATTTAAAATGGAATAAAATAAAATGGTGGTTACAAAATTGTACTGAAGGATATATAAGAAACTTTGTATTGATAGAAAGTCCTGTTTTATATTAACATGCTTCAATTTTATAACTGAGAGGGATAATAAAAACTTTTTCCACCAAAGAAAGAAAGGCATTATATAACGGAATACTCCTAATATCACCAACTGGATTTTTCTGTTTAGTTGAGAAGTCAGAAAACCATAAGCACAAATAATAAGAAAGTAAAAAAGTCGAATGTTTAAACTTGAATTATTCTTACATTTGAATAAATTGCAAACTGCAGTAGCTGAGTGAGTCAGTGAGGAACTGTCTTAATCTCAATTATTCTAAGACATTCTTGTTTCAGGTGTGAGCCTGTTTCAATAACGCACACTTGCTTAAATGTGTAGAAATTAACAACACAGTAGTTGAAATGAAAAGAGTTTTGAAAACATTAGCCTTTATGAGTCCTGGGGACCAAGCTGAGATCACAGTCAGCTACAAGTAGACGGGGCAGAACTGTTAGTGACCAACTGCTTTCAACACGTGAGAGCTGTTTCAAAACCCACACGTGTCTTCTTTCCTAACTCAGAAGAGCTAGCCCAATCGCACTGTGTCATCAGTTGTCCAAGCACAGTGGCCGCACCTGACATCCCAGTGACTCAGGCAGGAGAATTGCAAGTTCAAGGTTAGCCTGGGCAACTTATGGAGAAAACAAATAGAGGTCTGGGGATGTAGTTCAGTGGTGGAGCATCTCTAGGTGCGGACTGGACACCTGTGCTGGTGAAGGGACACCTGTGCTGGTGAAGGTCCTGAGTGCAGAGGAGACCAGCCCCCTCACCGCTGACTCATCTGCTCTGCTCTAACTTGGTGCTTTGGGTGTGGTCCCCCTGAATCTGGAGGGGATGGACATCTTGCAAGTTGATGGGCCTGCTTGCCGAGCTCACCCGTTTTCCCCAAAGCCTGGGGGACTTTCAGTCCTCTCATTAGTCATCTGGGCAGGTGCAGCTGCCCCTCTGTGCTAGACCATAGCCGACAGCGCCTACCACTTGTGTCTGATCTAACCACCCTGAGTCTACTTTAGTTTATGGAGAGTTCCCTGATTTTCAGGGTGGACGTGTGCTCAGCCATCCCTCCCCTCTCAAACTCTTCGCCTTCCTCCTTTCCAGGCAATGTTCCCGGCTGTCTCCGTCCAGAGCCTCCAGGTGCCATCTCCACTCTGTTGCCTGCTTTCTTGGTCACCCCATTATGTTGTTAAGATCGCTCTCCACCAACATAGAAAATGACCCTCCATGTCAAAGCCAAGTCCAAACTCCGCCCATGCTCCTGGACTCCCTCACGTCTGCGGCTGTTGACCACCCTCGCCTCTGATGGCCCTATGTCACCCTTTCCTCATTCTTCTAAAAGACAGGGAAGGAAAGTGGCTGGCCAGGACCACCGGAGCAAGACTACTTGGTTGAAAAATTAATTGTCATATAGAGAAATGTCTAATGTATCTATCTGGTGAGGTTTATTTTTGAACAGAAGGTACCCAGTATAATAATGTAATTGAATAGCATCTTCTCCCCAAAACCACTGGGTTTCGCGTGATTGTTCATTCACAGGCTCACCTGCTCTGGTGTCTTCTAGGGCTGGAGTCTGGCCTGATCCAGGGATGACAGTTAACCTCCACGGTAAAAAGGAACAAACTCGACTCACCCTCTGTGCATCGCTCAGAGGAACAAGAGACAACGCTCACCGGAGGTGTTGACTAAGGGCTTAGATGCTTGTTGAGTTTTTTCCATTTAATATAAGTGAGGATATTTTTTAATCTTCTGCAGATTTAAACAATGGACAACGCAGAGGAATCTTTATAAAGATGATTTATTAAATACAAAGTTGCAAAAAAGAGGTCACAGCTGAGCTGAGAATTCTTGACAATCTATTGCCAACGCCAGTCATGCTGATTATTGGAGCAGGAAGTGGTACTTTAAAACTTGGTTGTCAAGGGAAAGTGTTAGTGTTCTTACTTTACCTTCAAGAAAAGCAGCTTTGGCAATTTCAAGTGCATCGTCAACCCAGAAAAGGTCATCTTGGCATGGTTTTCCTGACTTGTTTTGGTCGTTTTGGGGACTGAGTGGTTGGGAGCCCATTTGTTCTTGTGGCATAGGGTTAACCCCTCCTTGGGAGCGAGGCCGTTTACTGGGGCCTGTTCACAGGTGGCCTGCCGTAGGGCTGGGTTGGTACAGGCCCTTCTGACTCACCCCGTGCCAACATTTTCTGCCTACATAATTTTATGTAAATAATTTGGCCCTGTCCACAATCTGTTTCTGCCAAAGGACAGGGATGCTTTCCTGAGGAGAGCGGCCACCTGCGTTCACTCTGTCCACCTGGGAAGGTGTCCCTCAGCTGCCACAAGGAATCAAGGATCATTATTTACTTTCCTTCAAAGCCAAGAAGAGGGACAAGTCCTCCTGCCTCCAGGGCTGTAAGGAAATGTCAGGATCACACATGCTGACTTGAGGGCAGAGGCCCAGGTCTCAAGATGTACCTGGGTGGGGTTGCCCCACCTGCTGAGAACCATTATCAGCACCTTGGTTTGCAGAGCTGATTAAGAACAAGCCAGAAGGAGGGCTTGGCCACAGCCCTCTGAGAGCAGAAGGGCAATCCTCGGATGAGGTGGCAACTCTCACTGCCAAGGACTCATGACGTGTCTATAAGTATACAGTGATCTTAGAGTGGCTTAGTGGAGCAGGGAGGCAAGATGTGAAGTCAGGGTGGCGACAGCTCTCAGAGCCAGACTCAGCCTCTTACAGGTGTGTACCATGGGTCCTGGCTCTACTTGTGGTAAGGTCAGGATGTGGTGGCATGTGCCTGGCACTGTCCGGGCCTGCCCACCCAGGTGCCTACCAGAGTCAGACTCTGTGGGTGTGTGCCATGGGTCCTGGCTCTGCCTGAGGCTAGATCAGGACATGGGAGCTGTGGACCCTGGCTCTTCCCGGGATGAGGCCAGGACGTGGTAGCATGTGCCCGGCACTGTCCTGGCCTGCACACTCACAGGCCTCTGCTGCTGCAGGTCCTGGGTGACAGTGAGCAGAGGTGTCATTTCTGCCCAGGGACCAGGGGGAAGCACAGCAGCCTCTGCTACTGTGTTTCCAAAAGTTCCACTTTTGGAGTGTTTTCCTAAAGAATAAAAAGGCGTCTGAATGCACTCTGCTTTCTAAAATATTGCTATTGTTAAGGCTCCACAAGTGCTGACTGAAGCCCTGGGAACTGATGTGATTTAGAATTCAGATTCTGTCCCCAGGGACAAAAGCCTGCACATCCCACAAATGACACTTTAAGTGGCAGGAGAGCACCCTTACAACAGTGTCCCACATCTCAAGCAGGAGGGCTCACACAGGCTGGCTTTCCTTATTTTGAATTAGGCCAACAAATGGATTTAAAGACAACTTTCTGTGGATTGTTATCACACCACACATAAAAATCATAGAAGTACATACTCATGATTATGAAATCATTTCCTAGAAGTCCCTAGCTTTTGTGTTTGGGTCTATGAGCCATTTTAAGTTTGGCAAGGTGTGTGTTGAGGTCTGGGTTGACCTTGTCTCCCATGGGCCTCTAGATTCCAGCTCCACTTGCTGCATTTCCTTTCAACTGGCATCTTTGTGTAGACCGATGGGTCTACTTCTGGATCCTCTGCTCTGCCTCCTCTATGTGCCAACCTTAGGCCATCTTGACGTGACCTCAATGACTGACCTCAGCTTTGTGACACACCTTGTACCTAGATGGTGTGAGTATCCCAACTTAGATGTTCAAAACTCTTTTGGTGCCAGGCACGCGGTAGTGTACCCCTATAATAGGCTGAGGCAGAAGGATCGCGAGTTCAAAGCCAGCCTCAGCAAAAAGCTAGGTGCTAAGTAACTCAGTGAGGCCCTGTCTCTAAATAAAATACAAAATAGGGCTGGGGATGTGGCTCATTGGTCGAGTGCCCCTGAGTTCAATCTCCAGTACCCACCCCCCAAAAACAACAACAAACCACCTCTTTTGGCTGTTCTGGGTCCTTTGCAGTCCATATGTATTTTAGAAATAATGTATCGGTTTCTAAAAAGAAGGAGGAGGAGGAGGGAGGGAAAGAGGGAAGAAGAGGGGAGGAGGAGGTAGCAGTGGCTCCAGTTACCTTGGGTCTATAGATTGATACAGGAAAACGGGCATTGAAACACCCCGAATCTTCCAGCCCAGGACCTCGGTGTGCCCTCCATTCACTGTGATTTTTTGATATTTCTCTGCCCTGTTCCATAGTTCTCATTGTGTAAGTTTTGAACATCTTACGCTACCTTCACTCCTAGACATTTTAGGTTTTATGTTATTTTCAGTGGAAGCACCCAGTACTTCACTTTGTTGTTCATTTCTGGTATATGGCAACACCCTTGAGTTTTGAGCACTGACTTATGCATATCATGACCTTGCTAAATTCACTCTCATGGTATTTTTTTTTATAAATTTCTTAGAATTTTCTATCAGAAGATTGTGTTGCCTGAAAACAAAGACAGCTAGCTCTTCCTTTCCCTCTTCAATCTGCATGCTTTATGTTTCTTTTTCTTATTTTATTGTTCAAACTGGGGCCTTCAGTACAGGGTTGAGCCGCAGAAGTGAGAGTGCATGTCCTTGCCTGGTTTCCAACCTTAGGAGAGAGTATATTGCCTTTAGCACCAGTCACCATGTTCTCAGAGGCAAATCTTACCAGATTTAGGAAGGTTCCTTTATTTTTTCATTTGTAGTGAGTTTTTAATCATAAGGGGATGTTAAATTTTGTCAAGTTTCTTTTTTGTGTCTATTGACCTGATTATATAATTTCCTCTTAATTTATTAATAGGAACTACATTAATTCATAACTATATTTATATTAATAGATTAAGTAAATCAATATTAATGGATTAATTAATTGCATTGATTCTATTAATGTGAGTTAAGAGTCTTGGATGTAATCTAATCTTGGGTCAACATTACTTGAGAATGAGGTATATTCCTTCTACATATTGATCAGAATTACAATTAGTTTGTTAAGAATTTTTGCTACTGTCTTTATGAGTGACATTGGTTCATGAGTTTCTTTCTTTTCTTTTCTTTTTTTAGATTAGAAAATAACTTTATTTTGCTTTGGGGGGTGGGCAGGCATCCAGTCCCATAACTTCTGGAACGGCTTCTTGGTGCCAGCAGCCTTGGTGACCTTGAGTGCATTGAAGCACACTTGTCTTGCTCAAGGGGCTGCACTCGCCCACTATGATGTTGTCACTGATCTGGACATCCCTGAAGCAGGGGTACAAGTGCACAGACATGTTCTTGTGGCGCTTCTCAAAGCAATTGTATGTGCAGATGTGGTGGAGGTAGTCCTGGGGGATCACGATGACCCTCTGCATCTTCATCTCGGTCACCACAACAGTCAGGATCCTCCTTTGGATAGAAATATCACCATGAAGGGGCATTTCTTTTCAATGTAGGTGCCTCAATGGCCTCTTTTGGTGACCTGATGCACTGGCCAATATTTTTATAGTATCGAGGGAGTTTCTCCTCCCCAGTTGCTCCCAGCAGGACCTTCTTGTTTTGAAAGATATCAGCTGCTTTTGGTAGGCACGATCCGTCTGGATGTCTGCCATCTTCCCAGATGCCTGAAAAAAAAAAAAAGAGCAAGAATTTCTTTTTTGATATTGTCTTGGTATTAGGGAAATATAGCCTCATAGAATGAGTTGGAAAATGGTCCCTCCTTTTTTTTTTTTCTGGAAAAGTTTGTATAGAATTGCTTTATTTATGCCTTAAGTGTTTGACAGGATTTACCAGTTGAGTCACCTGGGCCTAGAGCTGTGTATATGTTTAAGGAGATTTTATCTTTTATTTAAAATTTTCTTTTCTTTCTTTCTTTCTTTCTTTTTTTGGTCCTGGGGATTTAACCCAGGGGCACTTTACCACTGAGCTCCATCCCCAGCCCTTTTTATTTTTTATTTTGAGACAGGGTCTGGTTAAGTTGCTGAGGCTGGCCTTGAACTTGTGATCCTCCTGTCTTTTCTCAGCCTCTTGAGTCACTGGGGTTACAAGTGTGTGCCACTGGGTCTGGTTGTGTGAGATAATTTTAAATCATGGATTCAAAATTTTAATAGAGTGCTATTCAGATCATTTATTCGCGGATGGCCTTTGGTAATTTGTGCTTTTCAAGGAAATTGCCCATTTCATCTAAATTGTTAGTTTTATTGGTATAAAGTTATCCACAGTGTTCTCTCATTCCTCATGAAGCATGTAGGGTCTATAGTGTTACCTTTCCCTCGTATTTGGGTCATTTGGTCTCTGTCTCTGTCTCTGTCTCTCTGTCTCTCTCTCTCTTGGGTCATTCTAGATATTGGTTATTAATTTTATCAATTATTTAAAAGAACCAGTCTTTAAATTTTATGTAGTTTCTGCTTGCTTTATATTTCATTGATTTAATGCTTGTCATTGTTATTTCCTTTTTGACTTTAATTTGCTTTCTTCTTTTAGCTTTTTAATTTGGAACTATATGTCATTTATTTTCTGAAATAAGCTTTTAAAGCTATGCATTTCCCTCTAAGCACTGCTTTATCTGCACCTCACACATTTCCATTTTCATGCTGTGTGTGTGGGACGCTAGATATTGGCCCAGGGGCTTGCACATGCTAGGTAAATGCTGTACCTATGAGCTGCACCCTGGCCCTTTCATGTCTTTTAACATATTATTTGACTCTAACCTAAGGGGAAAAAATCCTAAAGGGGCCAATATTGTGGCTCAGTGGTAGAGCACTTGCCTGGGAATGTGTGAGGCACTGAGTTCGATACTCAGAACCGCATAAAAATAAATAAAATAAAGATAAGGTTTCCATCTACAATTAAAAAAAAATCCTAAAAACCAAAAATGCTTCATGTACAAGGATGTTTATCATAGTATTTTAAAATCATGTACTATTGGAACCAATCTAAACTTTCAAATTCACTGGTCGGTGAATCTCAGTGTTTCTATCAGGTGACACTACACTGGCATGGAAAACCCGTAGGAAGGGTCTGTGGTTGCATCAGGAAACAGTGTCGCTGTAGCCTTGGTGTGAAAGGAGACAAGCTGTGTGTATGGCAGGATCCCAGGGCTCACTGTTGGACAAACAGAATCAAGAGGCACCTTCAAAGCAGCCACTGTGCTCCATTTGTGGAGTGTCCCTCTTGCCAGACTGTGTGCCATTCCATAGTTCCCTGATGTTCTTGACTTGTGAGGACAAGTTCAGGAAGCTGGGGTACACTCGCATCATTGGAGGCAGGCTGTGTTGACTGCAGACTCAGCTTTTTTGGGACAGGTCTTCTGTCTTGACCATCTCCTCCTGGGTGTCTGCGTGGTGCAGCACAAAGCACCTGACGATGTGTCGAGGGCATGGTTGAGTAGTACGTGTGTGTGTGCGCAGGTTTAGGCTGTGTGGTGCTGCGGGGACCAGCTGGCCTGGAGTCCCCCAGGGCTTGCCCTGGCTCACTCTCTTAGAGGCTGTGTGAGGGTGGCAGACTTCTTAATCTGACAGCTTCAGTTTTCTCATTCATGAAACAAAAACATCTCATGAGACAGTTGTGAGGATTAGAAATGAGGATGGTGAACCCCTCATACACAACTGGTACCTATGAGAGGATAACTATTACTGACAAACAAGGAAAGTATCCAAATAACTCAGAAGGAAAAGTCCTCCTTTTCCAGATTGGTCCCAGGTCCAGTAGAAAGTGTGCCATTAGCTTACTATTGGCTCAAGTGATGGAGGCCAGTCTCTCCCAAAGAGGACCAGGCCCTGGATTCTCTTCACTGTGTATCTGGCCAGGTTCTCTCTCTACAGGAATTATCTTGAGCGAATAACTTAGCCTAAGCATTTTGGTATACAGTGGTATAAAGCTGGTCTCCTCTGCAGGAATCCTGAAGTTTGCTTATTATATGATTGAAACGTGCTTTGAAGCTAAGAGTGCCATACATATATATGCTGAAGGATGACTTTAAAAAAATTTTTTTAGATGTTGACAAACCTTTATTTTATTCATTTATTTGTACACGGTACTGAGAATTGAATCCAGTGCCTCACACATGCTAGGCAAGCACTCTACCAGTGAGCCCCAGCCCCAGCCCCTGAAGGATGACTTTTAAATAGGATTGTGGATACCCTTGAGGAGTTCAGGTTCAAAACCCCTAAACCTTTTGATAACTCTGAATCCATAAATAAATTGGTACCATCTTTGAATAAGTAAAGATGTGATGTTTAGTGGCCACTCTAATGTAAACTTTCTAAAAACATTACAACATATTGCTATTTAACAAAAGACTTGTGCCAAATTTCCCTCCTGGGAGCCCAAGAGCATTGAGGCTAGTGGCCAGGACTAAAGCAGGATTGACATCACAGCAGCAGGAGGAGAGAGCCACCCACGGCCTCCACTGCCATCTTTAGCCCTGGGCAGACCAGGGGGGCTGGGCTGCTCTTGCTGAACCTGGGAGGCAGCCCTTCTCATTGTCTTGGCATAGGTACCACAGGAGACTTGGGATGATGTTCAGACGGGAGCAAAAGCACAGGGCAAAGAGCTCCTTCTTTCCCTGATTTTATCTCTTAGCTTGGGGGATGTAAGTGCTCAGTGTTTTTCTGAAGATTGGACCACACTGGACCCAGCTCTGTGATGGGCCTGACATGTCACCAATACACATGATAACTATTTATTGAGCATTTTCCGTATGACAGCCACATAAGATCAAGGAGGCCACTCTCAAGCTGTTGATCCTAAGGGGTGGGGGATGCAGCCAACAGTAGGCCAGGGAGGTGGCAGGTGACAAGGGCTGTGAGATAGACTGTGGTGTGATGGGGTAAGCAGGGCATGGTGAGTGGGTGGGTGCAGGGCCCATGGAGGAAGGGGCATCATGACAAAGGAAGCCTGCCAGGCTGACAGAGAGACACCATGCCAAGGCCCTGAGCTGCTGTGAGGCTGGTGTGTCATCAAGCTGGCGTTCTGAAGTCTGAGGCTCCGGAAGAAATGTGTGAATCAGGAATGTTTCCACTGTGGCTTTGACACGGCCCTTCCAGTGCAGCAGTCAGGCATGGTGACAAGATCTAAGGGGTGTGCCCAATGAAGTCAACCAGGAGGAAGTGTGGCCCCAGGAAGGACATACGCAGGACAAAGACCTAGGACACCAGGACCTCAGAACCCCAGTCAAGGAGACCACAGATGTGGTCATTAATGGCAGGGGCAGAGAGCAGGAATGTCATACATGCCAGGAGGGAGTTAGAGGTCAGTCATGATGGGAGACTGGCTGAGAGCAGGCCTGGGGAGCTCTCTGAGGGTCCCTGGTGGGGTGTGGGCATGCAGAGCTTGAGTTGAGGGTCTGGAAGAGAATGGTACTTTGGCATGCTAGGCAGAGACTCTGGGAGACTTGGAGCAAGACTCACAGCAAGGCAGCAGTAAGGTGCAAGGGAAGGGAATTGTGTAGGGTGAAGGAAGATTTTTTTTATAGGAACCGAGTCAAAGAGACTGCCTACAGGCTGATGGCACGGACCAGGAGTGGGTAGCCTTGGGTGGGGTGGGCACCTCATCTGTGCAGCAGGACCCAGGAAGTACAGAGAGGTTGCCAGATGTTGGGGGGCTATTGACTAGGCAGGAAGATTGCAGTCTGTCAGTCCTTCCTCATTGAAGTGCCAGGGCATCTATCAGTGGTGGCAAGTGATTTTGAGAGAGGGGCAAGTAGAAACAACCAATATCTTTGAATGACAAGGGCACTTGTGGAAGAAGCCGGGGATGTGGGAGTGGAGTGCTCTCCAATTTAGCTCTCTAGTTTTTCTCTAGTTTGGTTTTGTCTAATTTAGAGCAAGCTCAACAGAAGAGGATAGTTCAGGTATCAGTCTTGGGAACCAGACAGGCAAGGGAAGGGGACAGGAAGAAGCAAGGGATGGGATCCATGGGGGTGATTCTGCCCCCAGGAGGAGCACAGTAAGGCAGGAAGCAGAGGCTTGTGCACGCATGTTTGTGTGTGCAGGTGTGTGTGCTGGGGGTGACTGCTAATGAAGGGGTGGGAACAACAGCAGGTTGGAGGTCAACAGGTCCCATACAAGTGAACTTGAAGGAGAGGGAGTACAGAGAGGATTAGGAGTTTGGACTAGGACAAGGTGTGGTTATTGTTGTTGAGAAGAATGGGCATATGACCTTAGCAGTGGTGTTGAAGTGGGATCAGCAAGAGACTAGGACCACCCACACAGGTGCTGGAGTCTTTAAGAATGGACACATGAAGGGGGGACAGGAGTGAAGCCAGATTTAAAGTTAGGTAGTCAGTGTAGATAGGTAAATTGGGTCTAATATCGAGTGAAATCTAAAATGGAGGCCATGTTGAGAATGAATTTGCGGAAAAGTTGAGCAACTCTCGGAATGTTAATGAAGTCTAGGAAAAGCCCAAAGAAGTGTTAATAAACAGCCCCCAGCAAACATGAAGATAGCCCATCCCAAAGAAGTGTTAATGAACAGCAACTTGAAGATGCTGACTCAGAAGTGCCCAGATTACTTCTTTGGCCCACCTGTGTCCCACCCCTCGGGCCTTCCCACCTACATGCCATCACTGAAAGAAACTATAAAATGGAGAGACAACCGGACTTCCACGGATTTCATCTCTTGGGTCCCCTTCTTCCACCGGGAGAAGTCTTTTCTGCTGTCCTTTAATAAACTTCTATTTTCCACTCTAAACTTGCCTCGGCGTGCTTCTCTGGTGTTATACTTCAACATTGGGGAAGCAAGGACTCGTCACGGTCACCAGCGGTAACAGGAGGACTGTGAGGGTGCTGAGTCTTGAGTAAGTGTTTGGAAGGAGAGGAGATTGCCGCTTCAAAGAGGGCTAGCTAGAGAAGGAAGGAGGACCAGAAAGGCTGGATATGCTACCCCAACTTGGCCAGGGTGTGCTGGGTTGCTTGGGAGAAGATGGCTGAAGGGGAACAGGAAGGTGATACCACCTCTTGTAAACAAGGCCCAGACCTCAGCAATGCCCTTACATTTGTAAGGTTCCTGACTTGTGAGACAAATCTGCTCCCTGTGTACTTCCAGGACTTAGTGTGCAATGAATGAAGGGGTAGAGAGCACATGAGCTCTCTTATGTCTCCTTTTAAAAGGACTCTGTCCTTTTGGATCAGGTACCACTCTTAGAACCTCATTTAATGGCAATTATCTCTAGATAGGCTCTATCTCCTAACATATTCACATCCAGGGGCTAGGGCTTAAATGCATGAATTTGGGGAGTATGTAATTCAGTCCGAGGCAGTTACATACCGAACAAAGTGAACACCTATCAATCAAATGGATCTTGGTGGAATCAGGTTGGTGGTCAGTGTAAGCAGAAATCTTGGATTTAGTATCTCAAAGCGGTGATGCCTACTGCTCTCTGGCCTGCCACCTACCAATTTGTGGCTCACCAACCTGCCCAGCCATCACCCTCACCCCTACAGGTGCTGTTTTTTTTTTTTTTAATAGAACATAATGAGCATGATATACCATTGGACACTACTATGCTCTCAGCAATTGAGGGTGGCCTCCTTGGAGTCAGAGGGGGAAAGCTGTGTGTGTGTGTGTGTGTGTGTATGTGTGTGTGTGTGTATGTGTGTGTGCGCGCGGGCCCCTGCGCCTTGTCTCTTCTCGGTGGGCATCCTCCACCCCCACATCTGTGTCTGAAAAACTCTGGAGTGACCTTGTCCAGCATGGTGGCCCTGAGCATGGCCCTGACACACGGCTGTGCGCCTGGAGCTGGGCTCCCAGTATCAGATATCCATTTTAAAGTCCGGGTGTGAAAAAATATTAACATTGTTAAATATTATACACATTTTCAGGGTGGATCCGCCTCAGGCCTCAGACTGGGCATGGCTCCCCGTCACCCCCAGCACGAAGGTCTCTGCCCCAGCACCACCTTGTTCTTGCCTAGCCCCCTGAACTTGCGTGGTGATTAATTAAAAGACCCTGGCCCAGCTCTGCCGCCTCATCCTGTCCAGAGAAGCAGACCCAGAGAGCTGTCTCTAGGTGCGGGATGTGGGCAGCAGCTGGCTGCTAAAGCACCTCTAACTCAGGGTCTGCCTCTTAAAAGAACTTTTCCTTTTAGTGTTTTCTTGGCTACAAATGCCTTCTATTTCTTTTAAGTAGTCAGCATCAGGAACTCGGTTGTCATATTAGGAAGTTGCAAAATCCCGTACACTTGCTCTACAGGGAGGGGCTGGGGTGAGCGACTGGTCCCTGCAGACCCGACTCCGGGAGAACTGAGGCGCCTCCCCAACCCTCAGGGACGCGGCCTATTCCCGACCCTGCTGATCTCCCCACGGGCCGGAACCATAGCTGAACAACAGCTCTACACTGCGCTGCAGGGTCAGGAGGAAGGGTCTCTGAGTTCCAGGGATCTTTTTGGAGCCGCAAAGCTGTGCGCTGGCCGCTGGCTCCTAGAGAGAGAAGCCTCTTTAAAAGGAGGGGTCGGATTCGGGCTCTGACGTCGAAGAGTGCGGAGGCGGAGTCTGCGCGCAGCCGCGGTGAAGGGGGCGGGACGCGACTCGCTGAGGCCGAGCGGGCTAAACCGCGGCGCGGTCACGGAGAGGCTCCGCCCCTCCCGGCGCAGGCCCCGCCCCACCAACAGGCGCGGCCCCTGCATAGACTGCCGGCCCCGCCCACCCCTGGCCCCGCCCCACCCCGGCTCCGCCCGGCCTCCACAGGCCTTGCTCAGGCAGGCAGATCCCTCAGCCTCAGCCCGCGCAGCCCCGCCCCGCGCAGGCCTTGCTCCGCCCCCCGGGGGGCGGGCCTTGCTGAGCCCGAGTCCGCGGCGGCGGCTGCGGGAACTTTCCCGGCGGGTCTAATGGCTGCGCGCGGGCCGCTGTGAGGCGCGGTGGCGAGCGGGCGCGGGGCCGCGGAGCAGTGAGGAGCGACGAGCGCGAGGCCGGAGCTCCGGCCAGGCCCGGCCCGACCCGCCGAGCCCGCGATGCGCCCGGGGACCGCCCCCCGGCGCAGCTGACGCCCCGCGGCCCCGCGGACCCCGGCCCGGCCCCGCAGGAAGCGGCGCCGCCGCCCAGCCCAGCGCCCGCGCCGCCCCGCACGATGGCGGGGAAGGCGGCTGCTCCGGGCACCGCGGTGCTGCTGGTCACGGCCAACGTGGGCTCGCTCTTCGACGACGTAAGTGCCGCGCCGTCCGCCCTGGAGCGCGGCCCTGGCGCCCCGCCGCTGGCCGCGGCCCCGCGCCCGAGACCCTGCGCCCGGACCCCAGCCGCGAAACCCGCGGGCCCGCCCCCAGCTCGGCTCTCACCCGTGTAGGGCCGCTAGCCCCTGGCCCTGATCTTGGAGCCCAGAACTCTAGGACCCAGCCCGTTCCCAGCCCCTGCCCCGATCCAGACTCCAGAAGCCTGGTCTGGGGGCACCGAACCCCCCACCTGGCTTGACCGTGGTCCTGAATTTGACGCCGGTGCTTGAGTTCCGATCCCTGATTCCCAGCCTGGCCTGCTCCCCAAGACTGTGGTCACTGAAATCATGAGTCTTGAGCCTGGATCCCTGGTTGCTGAACCCTGGCCTCAAACCTGTCTCTAGCACCCCCGCCCCCCGCAACTCTGGCCTCCGAACCCTGAGACCTCACAACAAACCCTGGAAAAAATTCTGGAACTCCTGACTGAATCCTGGCCCCCAAGCCCCTGAACCCCAGGGTCCCCAAACTCCATCCTATGGCCCCTGTCCATCTGCCCCGTTCTCCCTGGGTGCTTGAGGTGTAAGGTACCCTCATTTCCCCTGCTAACTTGTGATCTCCTTGCTTATCGAATGAGGGGACTGTTGGAAGCTCTGGAGGACTTATTTATGTAGGAAAAGGTGCTGAGAAACTCATCAAGGGCAGAGTGGGATGCTGGCTACTAAGGCCTTTGCCGCCCAGCCCCCCAACCAGTCCTCAGTCCCACCCAGGAACCCTAGAGCCTGCCTTGAAGGCAGGAGGCAGGTTAGGCCCAGGGTGCATTGGGAGCTCCCCAGAGCAGGCCCAGGCTGACCTAGTTCATTATTTCAGCCATGGTGCCACCCCCTGCCAACCCAAATAAAGCAGAATGCGGCTCCAAGTGGCATGCTTGTTTAAGAAGAAAGGGTAATGTCACAGATGGAGCTGTGGAGCCACGTCCTCCCTCCCTCCCTCCCTAGGTGAAGAGTTGGGGCTGTGCCAGGGTCGGGAGGTGTGTGCTGCAGATACAAGCCTCATGTAGACTTCAGGGGATGTTCGTGTTTCTTTACTGACAGCAAGTATGGTTGAGGAGTTTCATTAAGCTGAGTTCATGCACAGACTAGGTTTTTTTTTTGGGGGGGGGAGATTACTGGGGCTGAACCCAGGGGTACTCTACCACTAGGCTGTATCTTCAGCCCTTTTTTCTTTTGAGGCAGAGTCTCACTAAGTTGCCGACGCTGGCCTCGAACATGGGATTCTCCTGCCTCAGCCTCCCAAGTAGCTGGTATTACAGGAAGGTGCCACGGTGCCAAGCTAGTAGTTTTTGTTAATAAAAGGTGGGCGCAATTTTTGTGTTTTGTAATTTAACTTCCAGGCATCTGTGTTATCCTTACCTGCTGGAGATGGACTGTTTCCCTTTGGACTTTGTTGTAGACAACTTGTAGTTTCATATGTGATCCTTCTCTACTAGAGCCTGTATGGGTGTGTGCTTGTATATTTAGCATTCTATTCTAAGCTTTCCAGTAACATGTCACTGTAACATGGTTTTGTTCAGATGATTCAGATCCGTTAACTGTGGCTTCAAAGCCTCAGAAATGTCAGGAAAATTAAGCATGGTAGGGCATTTTAGTCTCAAAGGGAAAGAATTTTTCTGTGCAAACATTCTTTCCAGTAATCTTTTGATTCTGAGTTCTAGCATTCTTGTTGTATTTCAACTGTATACACATATTTCTCTGTGTAGGTATTAAAATGGGTAACTTAATTCACTTTTGTTTAGTGATATACTCTCTCTGAATCTTTATTTTTTCTTAAAGTCTATATGGAATTTTGCATTATGTTTGCATTTGGAAGGAGCATTTGTTTTAGTAGAGAGTACCTGGGTAACTCCATAAGGTGACTTAAGATTCAAGGCCAAGTAGAACAACATCTGTCCGTTTCCTTCTCTCTTTTTTGGTACTGGCAATTGAACCCAGGAAACTTTATCACTGAGCTACATCCCCAGCCCTTTTATTTTGAGGCAGGGTCTTGTTAAGTTGACAAAGCTGGCTTCCAACTTGCGATCCTCCTGCCTTAGCTTCCTGTGTCTCTGGGATTACAGGCATGTGCCACCACGCCCAGCTCCTTTTCTTAATGTGTGGAGCTCTGTCCCTGTGCCCCTTTTCCCCCAGTGACCTGGCAAAGCCTGGCTCACTTGCATTCTAGGGCTTCCCTCCTTGGCAGAGGCTTGGGTGATGGTGCTCATGAGATATAACCCTGTGAAAGCAGTGGGTTCTCTAGTGAAGGAGACTTTACTTTCTTGGCTTATACTCTGTTTCAGATCCTCGGACTCTTGCCTTCACTCAACATGTGCCCCTCCTGACAAACACCCCTCCCACAGTATTCAGCCTTGTTAAAAGCAAGCTCTTCTCTGTGCCTTATGCCTTAGCTGCTTCCAAGGGAGTCTGATTCTGGGGAGAAAGGTGTCCAGTTTGAAACAGACATGCTGACTGTGAGGACATTTTTCTTTTTATGCACAGTATGCACAGTGATAGGAGGTTTGTTTCTGATTTTGGAATTTTGAAAGTCTCCCTTTTCCTCTCCATGTAGTGGCGACCCCTCTTAAACACTGCATATGTAATTAATTAATTAATTTATTAGGTGCTGGGATTGAACCCAGGGCGTTGCTGTGCTGGGCACAAGCTCTACCGCCAAGCTCCCTGCTTGTGTATGTAAATATTAATCATAGATTTGTTCTTAACTCCCTGGAATCTCCAGAACATCTAGTTTCCTCTTCTCTTCTCATTGACACTCCTGGCATCCTCATGTCCAACAGGATGGCCAGGCTGCAGTTGCTGAGGGTCTTCAGGTTGTGTGGAGTCCTTTGACATTACAGACAGTGTGCCATAAATGCATTGCAAGACATCAGTCTTCAAACTTTTATTCCTTCCATTCTTAAAAATTACAGAGGACCCCAAGAGTTCTTGTTTGTGTAGGTTTTACCTATGAATATTCACTATCAGAAGTTGAAACAGAGAAAGAGGTAAACCCAGAAACACAGAGCACTTTAGCATTAGCTGGCACTTTAGCATGGCATGCTACATGCTCCCAGAGGCAACCTGTGCCCTTGGGCGGGATCAAGGAAAAGGAACTCATTCCATAGTTTTAGAAATGGTTTTGGCCCAGTCACCCTTTGAAGAGGTGCCCTCCTCCTGTGTGTTATGCTGTTGTCAAGGCCTGGTTGGTCCCTTGTGGCAAGTTCCTGGTCAGTCCTTCTTACTTGCTTGCTAGAAGCTCTAAGGCTTTGGGTCCTTCTGCAAGGAGTTTTTGCTTGGTAATGGCTTTACAGAGGTAGAATCCACATGCCACATACAATTCAGAGGTTTTAGTGCATTCACGAGTTGCATGACTATTGCTAGTCAATGCTGAAACATTGTCACCTCAGATAGATGCTGTACATTATCAGGTGCCTGCATTTCCCTGAAACCCCAGCCCCTGCCCACCAGTAGCCTCTTCCATCTCCATGGATCTTCCCCTTCTGGATTTTACATACATGGAATCACAATGGAGGCCTTTGTGCCTGTCTGCTGTCACCCAGCAAGGTGTTCTCAGTCACCCTGTTGTGGCTGTGTCAGGGCTTCATTCCTACTGTGGATGGATACTGTCCCATCACATGGATGTGCTGCATCTTGTCTACCGTTTGGACTGGTTCCTTCTTTTGGCTGTTGTGAACACTGCTGCTATGAGCATTGGTGTGCAAGTCCCTGTGGGTATGTGTGTCAGCTCTGTGGGGCGTGTGCCTTGTGGTGGAATTGCTGGGTCGCACAGTAACTGTGTTTAGCCTTCTGGGGGATTCACGAGACTCTCCAAGCGGCTGCACCATCTTTCATTCCCACCAGCAGGGTCTGGTTTTCCACATCCTCCCCAGTACTCGTTACTCTGTCCTTTTTCCCAAGGCTTTTTTCCTTTGCCTGGACACCCTCATTTGGTTCTCCTCACCCAGCTCTCAGCATGAGTGTGCTGGGGCCAGACTGGCTGCCTTTCCCTGGCCACACTTGCTTCCTGGGCCTCACCTAGGTTCCCTTTCTCTGCATTATGTGGAGAGCTGCAGCCGGGGAGAGTGAGGCTGTGTGCAGCAGCCAGCCTGTGCAGAAGACCAGCACTTCTGAAGGGATTTGGGCTTGTCTGTCTCTGCTGTCTGTGAGCTGGTGCAGAGCATGGGGCTGCTGGAGGCCTAGCCCCTGCTTCAGGTTCCTGCTGCCCCCAGGCCTGGTCCCCTGCCGGGGCCTGGCTGGAGGTGTCTCAGCGTTTTTGTTTTTGGCGTTGCTGCTTCTGCCCTGAGAGTGCAGTAGACTCTTCTGTGAGAATTATGGTCACTTTCCTGAGTCTACAAGACAGGGCTCTGCCTGTCTCCCAGGGTGGCAGGATCAAGACAGACAGTTTCCAAGCCTTGTTGCAATCACTGGTGCTACTCTCCTGACACAGGGAATAACTTCTGAATCACCTTTGACTGGCATCTTAGGTGCCTTCAATGTTGTTTGGGATTTCTAAGTAAATGTGGCAATCACCTGCTTCTGTACTGCTCATACCCCCTCCAACCTGCCCAATGTCTGGGAATCATGGTCTGAGGACCATGCTCTGTGTGGTCACTGACCAGCTTTGAGCGCAGCTGTGTTCCCTGGTCAACTACCACCCTCTCTGTCCTGTTTCCACCCTTCTAGATATGTGGAGGGGTCTGGGCACCTGGGGTGTTTGAAATACCAAGTGTTTCCAGGGTGGAACTGCTGGATGGCCCTGTGAGAATAGGGAGCACGTGTGCCCATGCTGTCCACCTAGAGGCCCCAAGAAGTCTCAGTTTGCAGGGTGTCACTAAGAAGTACCTTCCATGTGGGGGCTTGGGGCCTCCTCTCACAGCAGATGTAGCACAGGAGGAGCTGTGCTGCTCCTAGGGTGGCCTCTACTTGGTTTCAGGACAGGAGGCCTGTGGTGGGGTGTTTCTGTGGATTTGCTTGGTCTGATTCAGAACTTGCAGAAACCTCACACCCAGACCTACCTCCCAATGAAGTTAGGGAGTGAAGTTAGGGAGGGCCCTGTCTCTGCTGGAGGGAAGGCCCTTGGAAGGCCTTAACTGGATGGAAGAGGTGGGGAAAGGAGGGGAGAGGGAGCAGGTTGCCCTGAGCCCAGGGAGAAAGGAAGTTCCCCAGTTGGAAGGTGACTTCTGTCCAGGAATGACCTGAATTGCATGGTGTTCACCCTGCTGTCCACAGTTGTCTGAGGATAGCCCCTGCCTAGCCCCTACCTAGCCCCTACCTAGGCTGGCGAGTCCCTCTGATGTGCACTACTACGTCAAACAGAAGGAGAAGGCAGGCCTGCCCCGTTGGCCAGCACAGGAGGGACTAGTCCTACTCTCTGTTGCTCACTGTAGTTAATTGGAATACCTGGGCATCTCCTGCTCAGACAGACTCTTTAGAGGCCTGTCAAGCAAGGAGTTTAGAGGCTGGAGGCTGATGCCCACTGTGGCCAGGCCTGGCCTTCCAAGTGGTTACCTCTGAGAGTGCGGGGAAAAAACTCTGATGTGTGGGCTCCCCCTCTAGGACTCTTCTTTCCTGAGAATAGATTATGCTTGGGGCGTGCATTGGAATCTAGGAAACGTCCAGAGCTGAGCTCTTCAGGGAGGGCAGTGCTGAGCTGGCCCACCCTAGTCTGACCTTGAGCCCCTTGAAGCTCAGGACCCTCATAAAAACTCCCTGGTGTGAGAAAGCTTTCTGGGCTCAATGCTGTGTGTGAACAAGCATCCAGTATGTGAGCCCAACATCAGGTCACTTGGCTCCTCCAGGAGAATAGAACATTAGTCCAGCAGTGGAAGTCGTGCAGTAATTCACATAAACTGGGGTTGGAGGATGGTGGTCACCATGTTCTGCTGCATCCCTGCAGGCTCTTGGAGGGGGCTTCTAACTGTTGGTCCTTGGCTCATAGTTTTCTACATCATGGGTCTGTTTTGTGAGTTTCTCTTGGGACCTATGGCTCTCATCTTTGAGGCTCTTGAGTCTTCTGTTTGTTTGGTCTCTGAGGGTGAGAGCTTCTGTGGTGCCCACATTGCTCCCAGTTTGAGTTTTAATTGTAGAGGAGATTTGGAGAGTGGACATGGCACTAGAGAAGTGTCCACTTGGATGTAGGGGTGTGTGATGCTGTCCTGCTGGTGGGCTATCTGTAGGATTCTTGGTGTCTTTGTCACGTGAGGATGTTATCTTGATGACACGACAGTGGGCCTGGGCCCCTGTCAGGGGCTTCGGGTAGACTGGACTTGGTGCTTGACAGAAGGGCTTCCTGGCCAGTGAGGTGCTCTGAGTGTGGGGACAGCACATTGGAACCCTCCAGGCTTAGATTATCTCTGGCTTTCTTTCCCTTCAGTAGATAGCATGTCTGCCCCACTTATGGGCCATCATGACCTCGATTGTCTTCTGGTCCTTCTCTTCGACAAGGGCTTAAGATCCCTTTTTGGAGCTGCCGAGTCTGTGGGCCACTATCACTATCTTAGAGGTGGGTGGGTGTTGAGCAGAACTGCCCTGTGTGTTGGGACTGCTTGTCCACTGCCTTCCTTGACATCCCTCACACCTTACCCAGCCTCTGAACTGCCCCTGTCCCTCCATCATCCAGACTCCAGTCTCCATGCAGAATCTGCCCTCTCTGTCTGCACCCAACTCCAGTTTCTACACTTGAGGTATTCCTCAAGAGCTCCCCCGTCCTCTTACTTCCATGGAGGGAGCTCATCTGTAGGCTCCTCTGGGGTAGCAGCCTCATCTTTGCTCTATCCCTGGGGTGCTGAGCAACACACTTGGGCTGCCTGGGTGGCTGGCCACCCGCTCAGTGAGCCTGAGCACACCTGCCTGTGGCTAACGGTTACCAGCTTTGCTGTGTGGCCTGGTGCTGCTCCTAGGGGAGCCTCATCTGCTGGGCTCAGCTGTTTTGTGCCTTCTGCCTGCTCCAGCACCCAGGCTCTCTGGATGCTTGCTACCTGCATTGTAGTCACCCAGCTCACCTTTCAGATCGCTCATTCCCCTCTCAAGCACCTATTGCTTGAGCAAGATTTGATTTTCCATATCTGTGTGCCTCTGTATCAAGATTGTTTCTTGGAACTCTTTTTTTTTTTTTGTACTTTACTTTTTAAAATTTATTTTTATGTGGTGCTGAGGATCAAACCTAATGCCTAACACGTGCTAGACAAATGCTGTGCCACTGTACCACGATCCCAGCCCTCCTTGGACTCTTGCCCCTTATTGGTCCAGTAGAGTTGACTCCTCTTTCCAGGACTGACTTGGGCCTGGCTTTGGGTCACAGATGCGTTGCTCTCCTGTCCTCCACCCTGTGCCATGATCTGCTTTGTCATGTTTGCTTCGTGTTGATAGTGATAATGTTCTTCATGTTTTGTTGTATCCACATGGGCTGGCCACTGACCCTAGCATTTGGGATGGGCCAGAGTGTCCTGCTTTGACATTCTACTCTAGTGAGTTAGGGCGGGAATGGAGAGGATTGGGGGGCTTCCTGCCCCCTCTGTCAGGATAAAGTGGAGACTGGGGAGGGTCATATAAATGGGCCAGACATCAAAGGCAGGCTGCCCTCAAGTGGACCCTTGCTGGGCATGTTGATGTTGGCTCTCCTTGCACTTTGTGGGCAGCTGGGGACTCTTGGTGTCAGTGGAAATTCTTTGGTTCCTAGGGTCTAGTGAATTTTTTCCTTTCCACTTCAAACAGTTCCATTGAGGTACAGCTTAAAGACCAATTAGTTTATCCAGCATAGCCAAACTATTAAATGATTTCTAGAATTTTCCAGAAGTTTGTAGTTGTACAGCCATCAGCCCTTGATGCAGATTTGCAGCATTTCCACCTAACCCTTTATGGCAGGCAGTCTCTCCTGCTTCCACCATGCCAACTCCTGCTTTGCTTTCTCTTGTAGAATTTTGCCTTTACTGAGGATTTTGTGTCATGGGATCGTACAGTATGGGATTCTTTTGTGTCTACCTTTTTTCACTGAGCAGAATACAATGTTGCTGAGGTCCATCTGTGTGTTCTTGTGTATTTGGAGAATTTGTCATGGTTCATGGCTGTGTGGATGCACAGTATATCTGCCCTCTGGTTGACGGGTGTTGGGGCTGCTGTTGGTACTCTGAGCAAGTTGGACATGGGTGCGTGTATGCTGCTCTTGGGCTGGTTAAGTGGTCAACTGATGGCTGTTTTCTTCTGCATCCTGCCCAGTGTATTTGCAGCAGCTACAACCATTTTGCACCCCTGCAGCAGCATGCAGGGCTCAGCTCCTCTGTCATGCCAGTGCTGGGTGGTATCTGAGGATAGGGGTATGGTGCATTTCCTTGTGATGGCCTTTTTTTTTTTTTTTTTTTGGTACTGGGGATTAAACCCAGGGGCATTTTGCTACTGAGCTATGCTCCCAGCCCTTTGTATTTTGGGACAGAAGCTTGCTGAGTTGCTTAGGGCCTTTGCTAAGTTGCTGAGGTTGGCCTCAAACTTGTGATCCTCCTTCGTCAGTCTCTTGAGTCACTGGATGACAGGTGTGTGTCACCATGTTTAGCTCCCTATGGTTTTAACGTGTATTTCTGGCCTCTATTCTTAAACCATGGACTTTCCACAAGTTGGTTCTTTTGCCCTATTGGTAATGGATTTTGAAAAACAGAGGACTATGTTAATGGGGGAGGACCCTTGGCTTTGCCTTCCTGGTCATCCCTCTGAGAAGGGTCACAGGGTTGACCCCCTTCCCCAGACCTGTTTGCCTGGACACATGGGCAGGTATGATAAGTCACAATATTTGGCAAGCTTAGTGAAGGTAAAGCAGGAGCAAGGACATGTATGAGTCCTGAAGCTCCACCATGGGAGAAGCAGGCTAAGCTGTGAACACAGTGGAGCACAGTGCATCAGCCTCAGTGCCACACACCAGGGCATGCAGGGTCAGCTGGGGCTGGTCACATGCACCACGGGTCAGTTTTGTGCCATTGGTATTGGTGGGGGAAGCACAGAGAGTACTCAGGTGCCAGTTTCCCATTCTGTGGCCTGTGGGTATTGGGTACTGCCACTGTTGAGGGTGTACCCATGTTAACTTTAATCTTCTAGCCTCTGAGGGAAGTTTGTTGTGGCCCCTTCCAGGGAACTATCTCTGGCTATTGGCCTGGTGTCTCTGTCCTTTCCTTATTACCTACTCTCCTGGGTGTCTGGGTGGGTGTATTTGTGGATTCAAGTGTGAGTCCTGGAAGCACTTGTGACTGTGGCTCTGTGAATACATTTCCAGCTCCTCTCTGATGACTACCCATGGTGTATATATGGGTACCCAGGTGGGTGCACTGATGCCCAGGCTGGGGATTTACGGACCAGGAGCTGTGTTTCTTTAGGTTGCATGGGAAGAGCTAGGCTTGGTGGGGAGGTTCAGGCATCCTTGATAGCTAGGCAGCTGTTCTGTTCTGTTCTGTTCTGTTCTGGATCCATGGCCTCAGCATCACTGGGGGGGTATTAATTGCAGCTGGGGGCATCTGGTCACCACGGTGTTGGAGACCTGAATTTGGTACTGTTTCTCCATGGAGGGAAGCATTTGACCATCTCCCTGGCTTGTGTGCTTCCATTGTTTCTGTTGGACAGTATTACAGGCTGTTTCCTCCAGCCTGATTGTTGTCTCTTCACCTGCCTTGCTGGCCCCCGTGGTCATTGGCCATCAGGGAGAGCTTTGGGTTTGTGACTCTCCATGCTTGGGCCTGCACATGGTTGGATGAGGGCTGGCCATGTGCTTGGGAACCCTCAACCCTCTAGGAAAGGGCTGCCCTGGGTCCATTTAGTCCAGTGACTTATCAGCCACCTGCTCTACCTAGAAGGAGCCTGGTGGGTCTGTATTCCCAGCCCTGATTACCTCCCTTACCTGCCTTTTGACTTTGGTTGACTGACAGTTGACCCCTGCTGGCTGTCTAGGTATGAGGATGGAGAGTGGGGATAGGGTAGCTTCCTTGGGTGCTGGCCTTGGACCACCTGGGTGACCTGCACGTGTAGAGCTTTCCATGAAGCCTCTTTCTGCAGCACCTGGGAGCCTGTGCTGTAGGGAAAGGCTCACCTGTCCTTGGTTGCCAATGATTCTTCTGGGATTTCTTGGGGTTCTGTATGCATTTAAGGTTATAAGGCTTGGGTAGGGTGCTTCAGTGGGCACTTGCTTTCTGGTTAAGCAGGTGTCTGGTGCAAGGCACACACATTGCTTTGTGTAATTTGGGGTCATTTGGGGTCAATTTCCACTAAGCTTGTTCTATTAAGGATGACGTCTGCATGAGTAGCGGGCAGATTTGTGGAATTATGCTTTTCTTTTCTTTCCTCCTTTGTCACTGTTAGGGTTTTTCAGATCATCATGATTTCCTGTTTTGCTGTAACGACCTGGTGGCCCTTGCTGCTGCAGTCAGGCGTGCATACTGTGTATACCACTGAGGTGGGAGGCAGAGGGCTGGGCCATTTGTGCAGGAACGGGGGTGCGGGGCACTGTGGTGCGTGCCTGTTATCCCAGCTGTGAGGGAGGCTAAGGCAGGATGGCAAGTTCGAGGCCAGACTTGGCAACTTAGCGAGACCCTGTCAAAATAAAAAGTTCTGGAAAGTAGCTCAGTGGTAAAGGGCTCCTGGTTTCAATCCCTAGTACCACACACACATGCACCAAAAGTGACACCCTTGTGACAAGATGGGGCTTCTGAGATCTTCACCAGGGCCAGTTCTAATCCAAATACATGGCCCCATTAGGGACACTTGGTGCCAGAGTTGTGGGCTCCCCTTGGGCCAGGCCAAGGGGCTCCAGTTTCATGTAGTTCTGCTGAATTGCAGGGCAGGGTAGGGCCTGGGCCCAGGAGGCTTATGAGTGGGGACTGTGTTTGCCACTGGACTCGTCATTTTGTTCACTGTAAGGTTTTTTGTGAGCCTGACCTTGGCCCAGAGATTGGAGCCAGGTGGGGGCTCCCACCTCTGCCGGCTGGGCCATGGCTCCCTGGAGGTTTCTCTGTGTCTGTTAGGCACAGCAGTGGGGAAGCAGCCCAGGAAGGCTTCCCTCTCCTAGGCTCTCCTTGACTTCTTGGGCTGGGGATGACCCACCTCTTGCCTCTGCTGCCAGTTCTTGTCCAGGGCAGGGTATCTGAGTATGGTGCTTAGGGAGTGGTGAGTCCCAGCAGAGGAAGGATAAAGCCAGGAGCAGAGTGGGGCACCAGGGCAGAGGCAGAGGGGAAGGTTGTGGGTTGAGGTGGGGAGAATGGGAGGGGACCTGGGTGAGTGAGTTGGGGTGCGCTGCTGGTGGTGGGCCAGTGCCTTGTTCCACTGGATGTTGTTGGAGTGTTTTACATGTCAACCCTGCCTTCCTCACAACCCTGGGGGTTGCCATCTCCTCCACCAGCTAATCTGCCCTCCAAGCAGCCAGCTCACTGCTCTGGCCCCACTCTCGCTGCCTTGGCCTTGGAGTACAAGCAAGATCTGCTGGTGCCTCAAGAATGACTTCAGAGAGAGATGCTCTGGCTGTGGATACTACAAATGGTTGCTGGGCATATGGTTGGGACTGGAGGATTAGAACTGACTGGAGAGCCAGGGAAGGGTGGCCTCTGAGACATTGCAATGCAGGAACAGAGCAGGCAGCCTTATGGCCAGGGAGCAGCAGGAATGGGTGCTGTGGGCAGAGGGGTGGCATATGCTGCCAGTACTTGTGCTCCATTCCTTAACAGCATGGGGAGCAAGGCTGTTGACCTGTGTCTGTGACCAGAGGAGGATGCGGTGAAGTGTGGGTATGAGAACAGACTCAACGCTGACACTTGATCTTTCCATTTTACTCTTTTGATAAGTTCTGCTCAGGGAGAGAGTTCAAACGTTCCCTAACATTAGGAGAAATTGTTATCTGTGAGCTTTGGCTACCTTGATAGCTGGATGGTCAGCACAGTCTATAGAGGGGTTTCAGTGTCTTGCAGAAGGTTTTGCATTAGGAGTCTACATTACTGATAAAAACAAACTTTCAATATTTTGTAGACTACTCAACAACGTACCTCCTGGAATGTAGCTTGATCTGGAGGCTTAATGCTTTTTCTTGGAGAAAGTCTAGTTTCTATGTTTGGTAGGACCCAGCTAGGTCTGCTGAGCCCTGAAGCTTGTGGGCGGCCAGGATCCTGAACTACCTTTGCCTAGGTGTCTCCATAGCCTGGCGGCTCCTTCTCAGGATGGGGAAGGAAGGACCCTAGACAGCCCATCTCGTGCCCTGTGTGAAGTTTCTATGTAGGCAGGTCACTGTCAGCAGCATGCTTGCGTCCTCCTCTGAGAACTGTGAGACTCGTCCTGCCACATGGGCACACTGGAATGGAAGGTGTTTGTGGGCTCCATGGATGGTAGGAGGGCATCTGTCTCTGGATGTGCCCTGTGTTGCTGCAGCAAGCTCTTGGGCTCTGTGGTCTGTTGGAGCTGGTGTGGGCTGCTGCCTGGCAGAAGTTTTGCACACAGGCACACATCACACACTTCCTCTGGGCTGGGGGAGAGGGCCTCATATTTCACGTTTGACCCCTCTTGATACTTAAAAAGTGGCTGGTCAGTGTCTAAGATGCACCTGTTGGACTTTATATTCAACCAGAGATATGAAAAATTGTACTCTATATGTGTAACAAGAATTGTAATGCATTCCACTGTCATTTATTTTTAAAAAATCAATAAAAAATTAAAAAAAATAAAAAGATAAACCTATTGGAATCTAATGCTCATTTCTTGATTACTTGTAGACAGAGTATCATTGTGAGATTTTTCTCCTCATTTTTGGATTTTAATGTTGGAATTACGTGGCCCTTTCTTGCATCTAAGTTACTGGTGTTGCTTTATGGAGTAGGTGATGATAGGTTTGTGGGACAGATGCTCTTCCTGTCAGTCATTTGTGACACCTCTTTTTATACTGTGCAGTTTCTCAGGTGTGTTGAGAGGCCTGTGGGTATGGGACCCTTTTCTGACATTGTTCTTCCTGTGTCTCATGTTGTGCTCACTTTTTTTTGTGGCTCCCTTGTGTTTTTTTCTTTTGTATCCCACATCTGTTAGGAAGTTGCCACATGGACATGTAGTCAGTCTCCTCTAAAGGTAGCCTGATGGCCTGTATCACTAGCAGTGGTTTCTTCTCACACCTCTTGTGTTGGAATCAAAACTGTACCCTTTGATGTCTTCTACCAAACCAACACTCTCACGTGTGGGGTTTGCCTGCCTTGCTGGCTGGAATCACTCTCAGATGGCTTGTGATGGAGTATGTGTCTCTTGCTCATGAGGTGGCACATCCGTGTGCCTGCAGTTGGGCAGACTTGGGAAGGTGGTGCTCTGGAGCACATGGTGCTCCTTGCTAAACGCGGGCAGCCAGCGTGGCCTGTCCTTAGGAGCCCTGGTGCTGTGGAGCGGAGGGTTCCTCTTTACAGAACAACATTGGGTTGTGTTCTGTGAATGCCTGAATTCATTCTTTTTTTCTTTTATGTGCTGGGATTGAACCTAGAACCTTGTACAGGCTAGGCAGGTGCTCTGTTGCTGAGCCACACCCTCAGGGACTCCTTTTTTTTGAGGGAGAGGCCTCTGCACCAAAGTCAGAAGGAAGGCATTTGGCTTTGTAGACCAGCTATTTGTCTTCTGTAGATTTTTTCCTTTGCCTCTTTTCTGAGTTGATGTATAACTGCCAAGAGGAGAGGTTTGTTGAGTATTACCTCATCCTTGGTGCCTGTGGGCCTGGTAGCCACAGGTTGTGAGGTCATTTTGGTGGTCAGACTACACTAAGGTTGGAAGGGAATCTGGAGTAGGTCTTGGTGGTGGGCTAGGTCTGCCTGGCGTACTTGCCAGGCGTCCTCCGTGCGATGCGTTGTGACGGGCACGGGGTCTCAGCCCCAGGTGTGCTTTTCATTCTGGGTATGTGTCTGGAGTGTGGGAGCGCTACCCATAGAGGGAAGAAACACCGAGCCCCATAGATTTTGGAAGGCCACCTCCTCCCTAGAGTCACTGCTTCTGGCTGTCTCTTGCTTGGAGAGTTCTAGTCCCTGTCCTCCAGGAGACCTAGGAGCCTGGCTGTGATTATTGTCACTTTTGGAAGTGAGCAAATTTTCTTTCATAATGAATTAAAAATTTAAATGTCGATTGAGCATGAATGCATGACCAAGACTTCTTAGCTTAGAGGAAAAGCAACCTGGTTGCCAGGTGTGAAATTTGGGCAGGGCAGCCAGGAGAATCTGGAGGTGTCAGGTGGGGAAGGGATGCTCTGTGTCCCTGGGTTGCTTTTCTGCATCCTTGAATGTGACTGGGGTGCCAGGGCCCATGGCAGAGCCAGCGCCTTCTTGAGGCTACTGTGAGTGCTCTGGTCCCATGTGCTAAGCACTCTTGGGCGAACTCACTGACACGAGGCTCTCCCTGGAGGCCACAGGCACCAGGACCAATTCGGGCTGATTCTTCCTAACTGTCAGCCCTCCGTCCTTAGGCCCTAAGGACCTGGATGGCAAAGTTGGTATTTCCGCCCCTTGAAGGCTTGGGCTTATCAGGCTCCTTTTTTGCATGGGACTCTCTCTGGAGGCCGAGGGGTGGTGTGTGTTTGAAGCCACTTGTTCCTTTGCCCTCATATCTCCTGCATGGGTTGGCAGGGTGGGGTTGCAGAAGCTCCAGTGTGGGCAGTACCACAGGAGGAGCCCTACTTTCTTTTCCCCAAGTTGGAGCGAACGCTGCAGTGGGGAGAAGGGAAGTGACATGTGGTCTGTGCTGTTTGTCGAGTCACAGGGCTTTGTGGCTGTTAATGTGCAGTCTAGCCTAGACTCCTTGGAGTCAAGGGGGACCAGGAGATTCAGCGGGGTCTGGAGCTGGATGTTCTGAGGCTCCCCTCCTAGGCAACTTGCAGGCTGCTGTCCTCATGACTTCTGTGCCGTCCCAGGCTCCCCAACTCCCCGGAGGCCCCAGGGCCCATGGAAGCATGACTTATGGGAGCCACAGTCACCATTGCTCCTCTACTCGCCACGCTCAGCCCTGACCTGAGCCAGACAAACAGCGTCCCACCAGGCCTGCTCAGCACCATCTCCTCTTGGCCCTCCTGGGCTGTACCCCTGTCCTTGACTGGGTGGCCAGCTCCCTGAGGTCCTGAGCATGCTGGACAAATTTGAGATACCATAAAATTTATCCTTCTGTACAGTTCAGTGTTTTAGTATATTCACAAGCTCTGCAACCATTGCCACAGTCTAGTTCCAGAGTATTTTCATTATTCTGAAAAGAAGCACAATCCATTTGTAGTCCCCCATCCCCTTTCCCTGCAGACCCTGGCAGACACTAGCCCACTTTCCAACTGTGGAGTCACCTGTTCTGGGTGTTGCATACAAATGAGATCAAACAGTATGCAGCCTTCTGTGTGACTTCTGCTCAGCAGAATGTCTTCAAGGCTGAGCAGCATTGATTTTTATTATGAATGCTGCTTCATCACATAGACACAGCACAGTTTGCATGTCTGTCAATCAGTTGATGAACGTTTGAGTGTTACATGTAGTGCTACTTTGAACATCCATTTACAAGATTTTGTTTGCATGTACGTTAATCCCTCCGTGTACATACCCAGTTGTGGGGTTGCTGGGTCATGTGACTGCTCTAACTTTTGGAGGAACCGCTGGATGTTTCCTGGTGGCTGTACTATTTTGTTCCCACTAGCACTGTTTGAGGTTTCTGATTTTTCACATCCCAAAGCACAAGTTATTGTCCATCTTTTGCTGGCGATGATCCTGCCAGGTGTGAAGGGGCATTTCATTGTGGTGTTAGTGCTTTTCCTGCTGATGTGTTTTTTCATGTCTTGTTGGGGATTTGTATGTTTACTTTGAAGACTCAAATCCATGGCACTATGAAATTTTTTTTAGAAAATCATTGAGTTTTAAGAAGTCTTTATGTATTTTGGGTACTAGACTGTTACCAAATATATGATTTTCAAATATTTTCTCCTGTTCTTTGTGTTGTTCCTTTATTGATAGTATCTGTTGAAGCATAGTGTTTTTGATTTCAGTGGAGTCTAACTCAATTTTTCTTCAATTGCTTGTGCTGTAGGTTCTAAGAAACCACAGCCAATTTAAGGTCACAAAGGTATGTATACTCATTAGTCGTGAAATGGATGGAATGCTATGGTACAGTCAATAAATTATTATGAAGCTGTTAAAAAAGAAAGGTATGTATACTCTTCTTTTTTATTCTTAGACTTAGTTTTAGCTCTCATGTGCCCATCTTGATGTATTTGGAGTTAGTTCTTGCACATGGTGTAAGAGCTTTTGCTTGTGGATATCTAGCTATCCCAGCACACTTAGTTGAAAAGATGTATTCCCACTACATTGTCTGACCACTCTTGTTGAAAGTTCACTTTTTAAAAATACCTTTTTATACCTTATTTCATTTATGTATTTTTATGTGGTGCTAAGGATCAAACCCAGGGCCTCGCATGTGCCACACAATCACTCTACGGCTGAGCCACAACCCCAGCCCAAAGTTCACTTTTTTTCTGGCTGTCTGTTCTGTTCCATTGATCTGCATTCACCTTCAGCCAGTACTACACTGTCTTGTAGCTACACTGTGGCTTTGTAGTAAATTTTGAGTTGCGGTAGGCTGAATCCTCCAGCTTTAGTAGTTTCTAGTGAATTGTTGGAGCTATTCTGGGTCCCTTCTGTTTTGATTTGAGTGTTAGTATCAGCCAGCTAGGTTTTGATAGGGGTTGTGTTGACTCCAGGTCATTCAGGGAGCCTTGCCGTCCTGACAGTGGTCTCCCGGTCTAAACGGCTGCATCTCCATGGGCGTGTTTCAGTGGTGTCTTGTGCGTTTTGGGTAGAAATCTTGGGCTTCTGCTGGACTTGGTCTTTTTCCTTGTTGAGTCTTTTCGGGTACTATACTTCTTCCAGATCAGCTTGAGCTGAGAGCTGTACCAGTGGCAGTTGCCACAGGGGCCCTCTGGAGTTGTCCAGAGTAGAGGGCTCTTTTTGGGGCTGTGGCTGAGAGGCTTTGACCCCTCTGGGCTGTCAGGCTGGTCTCACTCTCCTCTGGGAGAATGTCTAGAAGTCTTTCTTGGCCTGGTGGTGGGCACAGTGTCTTCCTCTAGATGCCCTTCCCTCTGAGGGACCTCTTGGTTCCACCACACGACCATGAGCCTGTCCTGTGGGGGATTGGCCCCAACCATCAGCTTTGTCTTTGAGGTGTGTGCATTGCCAGGCCCAGGGGTGTGTGGTTTAACTGGAAGGTGATGGCAAGATGGCTTTATTGCATTTCTTGTGTGCTTATGAGCCTCAGGTTCATTTAAGCAGAAACAAAGTTGAAAAACACAAAATTAGGGGCTCCCATGAAGGGCCCTAGAGCTAGTTAAAAAGTCGCCTTATTCATCTCCACCTGCTTCCCTGAGCTAAAGGTTCACATACCTCTTTTTGCCCTTCTGCCTTTGTCCGTGTTGGTTCCAGGTGCTATCTCCACATGTGGCTGTATCCAGAGCTTGGCTCCATGGATAGGCTGCAGCCCAGGAAACTTGGAGAATGCCCCTGCCACTCTGGGAGGACAGCACATGTCCTGTAGCCGGGAGACTAGAGCTGGGAGCATGGAGCAGGTTACTGAGACTAGTGTCCTGAGGCAGAAGGCAGCACTTTGCCCTTCTGGGCCCACACTTTGTTTCTGTTTTTGGGCTCGTTTCAGGAGTTGTGATGTAGCATTGCATGGCCCCTGCTGTCACCCCTGCTCCACTACCACCTCTGCGTCTCTTTCCCAGGTAGCCCTGTGCCTCTTTCTGAACCTTTGACTAGTGGGGGACTGGCCATCCCCCGAGGTAGTCTCTATTGCCTGGTGGGGAGTTGGCTAGCCTTGAGGGTCCTTTTGGTAAAGGGCAGTGGCCCTCATAAGAGGGATGGATGGGGGTCTGAGGGGGGCCTTTGTGTCTGTAGCTGCTTGGCTGCTCCTCTTGTGTGACTATAGGCCTTGATGGACTGCTTCCTGGACACCCCGTGAGGAATCCTTATAGAGGTTTCAGAGTCTTGGTGAGCCCTGCAGAGGCCCAGAGGAGGAGCTTTGGCTGTGGAGCCAGATGTGAAATGTGATGTCAGGAAGGTGGGTGTGCATGAAACTCACACTTGTGTGTGGACAGCTTCCACGTTTATGGACAGCCCTCAGGTCCTTGGTCAGCTCTCATGTTTGTGGTTAACTTTCATCTGCAGCTAGCTCTCACATTGTGGTCAGCGCTTCACGTCTGTGATTAGCTCTCACGTCCATGGTCAGCTCTCATGTTGCAGACAGCTCTCAGGTCCGTGGTCAGCTCTCCTGTTGTGGTCAGATTCTACCTGCGGTTAGCCCGCATGTCCATGATCAGCTCTCCTGTTGCAGACAGCTCTCACGTCTGTGATCAGCTCTCATGTCCGTGGTCAGTTCTCATGTGTGGACAGCTCTTAGGTCCATGGCTGGCTCTCATATCTGTGACTGATGCTCATCAGTGCTCAGCTCTCCTGTTGTGGACAGCTCTCAGGTCTGTGATCAGCTTCGTGTCTGAGGTCAGCTCTCATTTCAGCAGTCAGCTTCATGTTCATGGTCAACTCTCACCTGTGGTCAGCTCTGATGTTGCGGTCACCTCTTGTTCATGGTATGTTCTTATGTCCACAGTTAGCTGTCACGTCTGCAGATAACCTCTCATTACAGTCAGCTTGCTCATAACTGGTTTGGTGTGGCCACAGGTCTGGTTCTGGCAGCTAAGGGTCTCAGACAATCTTCAAGGGTGACTCGATCACGGGGGACAGAGCCCCCACTTTGTATGTGTAAGCAGCTCTCTGCTAAGGGAGAGCTCTGTGTTTAGGCCAAGGAAATTAAATATTAGCACAATCATACTCATGAATTTTTTAAAAAACGTTCATGTTTGATATTGTAGTAAGTGAATGAGGAAGGGTAGGAAGGGTAGGAAGAGGAACAGAATATCAGTATGTTTGAAAAGATCCTATATTGCTATATTGAATAACTTTAAAATAGGACCCCCTTCCCCCGACTGCAGAGGTGTCTCTATGCTGCTGGTCAACTGTGCCTGGTGGGAATAGTAACTAGTGCTTGTCCCTGGTCTTGGGTATGCTCTCATAGTCTCAGCTGCTTATCAAGATGCGTCTTTACTCCCCAGGGTGGCTCTGTGTCCATTCTGTGCTGATGTGCACCTGGCGGCAGATCTCAGGCTTGGTTCATCCTTGGGCCAAGAAGAAGGGCCGTGCTGTGGTCTGTGAACTCATGGAGCTGTTTTTGCCAAATCAGCTTGAGCTGAGGGCTGTACCAGTGGCAGTTGCCACAGGGGCCCTTGGGACTTGTCCAGAGCAGAAGGCTCGTTAGCCATGGGGATGGACTTGGTGACTCTTTGTCAGTTAGGATGCCTTCAGCAGTAGGCTCTTAGGCCCCCAGCCCACTGTGACACCTGGTACTAGCACAGGTCAGATCTCTGGGTACAGAGATCTGGCAGGCTGCTCTTGGCTCCTCTCCTGGCTGCTTCATGATTTTTCTTGCTGTTTGTTGCTGATGTGAGAGCATGTCTGGAGAAATGGGGAGGCTCCTTCCTTGGTGTGGCCTCCGTCTTGAGTGGGAGACTACAGTTCGTCATTGGGGGGCTGATGATTCTGGGAAGGGGCAGTGATTTGACTGGGGATCTCTTACTAATTTTGGGAAGGAGTGGGACTTCTCCTCCTCCTAGTCCAGATGCCACACATCTTGCTCATTTGAATCCTGCTCCGCTGGGTGCTCAGGCCCTAGCCTGCACCAGTGGATACATAGTTTATGTCCTATGGAGCCAGTGGAGTGCCTCCCCTATCACAGGACCTCACTCTTTCTCCTGTGTGCCAGCCACCTGTCAGCCTTGAGTCCTAGCTGCAAGATGGGGCTCAGGGAGTTGAGGACCATTTCTAAGTTTCTGTGTTATTTGGAACAGAGGTGAGCAGCTCAGGAGACTGCAGTAAGTGGCCAGGCACGTGGACTAGAAACAGAGCAGAGTGGGAGTGGAGGAGTCTGCTGCTGAGTCTTGGGTTGTGCTGGGCCTGCCAGAGGCCACATGCCTGCCGGCCTGAGCACTGAAAATGGCATGTCACCCATGTGCTCTCTGAGTTCTCCTTGTCAAAATGGCTGCATCAGATTATTTGTTCATGCAGCAAATATACTTTAAAGAATTTAGCAATCAGATTACTAAAATTAAGCTAATTAAATGTCACAAAACCTGGATGTGATGGCACATGCCTGTGATCCCAGACACTTGGGAGGCTGAGGCAGGAGGATCCAAAGTACAAGACTGCAGCCTGGCAACTTTACTGAGACCATATCAAAAAGAAAAATACAAAGGGCTGGGGATGTAGCTCAGGGGCAGAGCATACTTAGGTTCAATCCCGAGTACCACAAAAACAAAATAAAACAAACAGACCCCTCAGAAGTCCGTGTGCCCTGTGTATCCAAACAGTAACTAGAAGTGATGCCCTGCATAAAGTGAGAGGTATTGGTGTGGACTGGGGCCCTGTGTGAAGCAGGGCGGGACCGGGAGAAGTGGCTGGAACAGGTGGAGACAGCTGTTCCTGAGCAGAGAGACTCAGCAGCCTGAGAAGCACCAGCCCCTGTGGCTCGCCCTGTTGGGGTGCTGCTGGACCTAACAGAGGGTCCTCATCCTGGGAAGTTTGAAGGAGGGAGGCTGCTGGGTGGGCTGCGGGTCTGTGCACACCTCCCTGCTCTCTGCACAGCCACCTCCCGGTGCAGCTGACATGGCCCATTCAGGTGCCCCATCAGATTCCCAGACCTGCAGAAAGGGGCACACCCCATACTACCAGAACACAAGCCACCAGTTCCTTGGGCAACTTCTTCACGCTTTTTTTTTGGCAGTCCTGGAGATTGAGCTCAGGGCCCTGTGTGTGCTGGGCAAGTGTTCCAACACTGAGGTCCATCTGTAGAACTTTTTATTTTATTTTGAGATACGGTCTCTATAAGTTGTCATTGCTGGCCTTGAACTAGTGACCCTCCTGTCTCAGCTGCCCAAGTAGCTAGAATTCCAGTCACTGCGCTTGGCTTTCCAGGAAAATTCAGGATAACTTTAGATCTGGTTCCCTGTGTTCCCCTGATGTGAACATCTCACATAACCATGCTGCATGCTTGACCAAAACACTGGCATGAGCTGTCACTGTGTCCAGCTTCATTTGGACCTCACCAGTTCTCCACCATGATGTACCCTGCCCAGCTCCCTTCACCCCTCCCTGCCTTTCCTTAAGCCCCTCCAGTCAGAGGCCCTCTGCATGTCCTGGCACTGTAGAGACGGGACAGGGATTTTATTGCCTGCCCTTTAGTTTGGGTTTGCACGGTGTCTTCCATAGTCAGATTGCGGTGCTGGGTTTTGGGAGGAAGACCCCAGAAGTGAGGTGCTGTCTGCTTCCCTCAGGGCATGTGCCCTCCATGGGTTGTGATGGCCTGCTGATGTTGCCCTGTCACCTGTGTGTGGGGGGTTGCCTAGTGATTTCCCTGTCTGCTCTGGCCACTAGGAGCCAGTCACCTGTGGGAGGGCAGTCAGGCTCCACCTCTAGGACGTGTGCGTGCAGTTTTTGGGGTCTGCTGTGAGGAGGTGTCTTTCCTTCCTGCTATATCAGCTATTCGTGTCCATATGAAGCTGTGGATATTTTGTTTCTTGGCTTATAACCTGCTGTGGTGGGTACTTTGTTGCCCAGGTGGTCTTTGCCTACTGGGGTCTCCTGGCATCTTGCTTCTGCCATCCTGTTGCTTTCTGGACGTGTGTCCCTGCTGGCATTACAGAGTGCCCCTAGTTCGTCACCATTCCCCACTCCAGCCTGGTCCCAGCCAGTTCCCCAGGGGCCCTGGCTCTTCTCACAGAAGACTTCCTGAGCCCTGTCCTGGGCTGAGTGTCCTGCCCATCTGGGGTCAGACAGAGGGAAGTGGGACTGCCATGGCTGCTCACGTGGCCTGAGGTTTATCCTCTTGGTCCGGCACATGTGCACCTGCAGACTCTGGCCCTTTCCCCAGGACTGCCAGTGCATTTCAGATCTCAGCAGGACTGCTTTGGAGTTTGACAGCTGATTTCAGAGCTCCCAATGCAAGCAGCAGCCATGAAAACTAGCAGGGAAACAGGGAGGCTGCCGTAAGGGGATTGAGTTCAAAGCCAGTCTGGGCAATTCAGTGAGACGCTGTCTTAAACAAAAACAAAACAAACAAAAACAGGAAAAGCACTGACAGTAGTGAAAGGAAAGCCCCCACCCAGAGGAGCGTGGCTCAGTCTGCACACTGCCCACTGTGTGTGGATGCCATGGGTACCAACATACCCAGCATCCAAACTCGGGCTCAGAGGAGGTTGTTGGATGCACTCTACAGATGCTTGCCTGTCTGTTTTCCCGGGAGTCATTCTAGCCCCTGGGAGATGCTGGGGGATAGGACAGAGAGTCTGTCCACAAACAGCTCATGCTGTAGTGGATCTCTACGAGGTGTCGTGTTCAGATGGTACTTTTGTGTGACAAGGCCTGGTGTAAATTCTGAGGCTGCTTTTTTTTTTTGAAGTAAAAGCAACAGTATTTATTATTGAATCCTCAGTAAAATGTCTGAGGCTGCTTTTGCAGCAGTGACCTGAAACCCACGAATTCCAGCCTCATTATTCCAGTGCCCCATTAATTCTCTCTAAATATTAATTTTATTCAGAAAGATTTCACACACATTTTACGCCTCCCTCTCATGAATGATCATGTGATAACTGCTTAATTACCACATCAGGCAAAATCCATGAAATGTTGGGCTGCACACTAGTGGTTCCTGCCAGTCTTCCTCTGGAGGAAGCTTGGAGGAGCAGGGTGCGTCCTCCTCCCGCCACTGTGTCCAGGAGCGCTGTCGGAGCCTGTGAGGGTATGAGGCTGCTTGAGAAGTTACTCCCTGTGGCTCCCTGAGAGCAGCATCTTCTTAAACTGCCTTTAATTAAGCCTCATGTGCCCCACTGCAAGTAAGTTATTAAGGATTTTTTGTGAAACAATGGAAGCTTAGGAAATAGGGACCAAAATTTCACTGCCAAAAGCATGTAAATTATTGCATGTTTTGCACAGAGCAAGGCAGTAAGCATAGACTGCAGTGATGTGTTCTTGTTGGTATTCTCTTTCTGACATTTTCTTAATACTGGATAATTGAAAGCAAGTAATTCTAGCTGTACGCAGATGGCGTTAGATTCCTGTGCTTCCATATTTCTTTCTCTTAGGTTGTTGATGTCCACTCTTGTCTGTGAAGCCCACGTGATCTTCTTGCGGGTGTTTTCTCACTGATAACTACATGTCTGCTTTGTTTGAGCAGGGAGCTTTCGCAGTACTGCTAGGCCTGGGCTCACCTGGTGACTGCCTCTATTCTGCCACACACCTGCAGGCATGCCCGTGGGCACTTTGAGTGTGGGCCAGAGAGTCTCCTTCCAGATGATGTCAGTGGAGTCCTGCTGTATCCTGCTGTGGAACAGGAGGGGAGGTGCCCTGGCTTTCCCTCTCAGACACCATCCAGTTGCTCCCTGGGTGCCTGCTGGACTGATTCTAGTGCTCAGTTACTTGGCATTTTATAGGGATGTTTGGTGGCCTGGGCACTGCCTTCACTTTGGGTGTTTACTGTAAGCACATGTGGGTTTTTTTTTTTTTTTTGGTGTGGGGGTACCAGGGATTGAACTCAGCACTAGACCACTGAGCCACATCCCAGCCCTATTTTTTTTTAATATTTTTACTTTTTAGTTTTTGGCGGACACAACATCTTTGTTTGTATGTGGTGCTGAGGATCGAACCTGGGCTGCACGCATGCCAGGCGAGCGCGCTACCGCTTGAGCCCCATCCTCAGCCCCATCCCAGCCCTATTTTATATTTTATTTAGAGACAGGGTCTCACTAAGTTGCTTAGCATCTTGCTTTTGCTGAGGCTGGCTTTGAAGTTGTGATCCTCCTGCCTCAGCCTCCTGAGGATTATAGACGGGCACCACTGAGCCCTGCAGCTCGTGGGTTTTTTTTTTTTTTTTTTAATTATTTTTTAGTTTTGATGGACCTTTATTTATTTATTTATTTATTAATATGTGGTGCTCAGAATCAAATCCAGTGCTTCAGGCATGCTATTCAAGCACTCTACCATTGGGCTACAACTCCAGCCCAGCTCATGAGTTTTTAAACTAAAAAATACTTGGGATATTTTCCCCACGGATTCCAGGTACCGACCATTAAGGCATTTGGGGACAGGTGAACCTGTAGTTTGAGGACCCTGATATCATGATGACTCCTGGGTGACTAACCCTCACTGGATGTTTTCTCCGTGGTCAGGACAGCAGGAGGGGGTATCCTGTGACAGTGAGCTTGGCTTTGCTAATGTGGAAAGAGGAGTCCCCCTGCCTCACTGCTCTGGTGCTGCTGCACGCTGGGAAGGAATAGGCTGGTGCATTGGCTCCCTGTGTGGAGATCCCGTGGGTCAGGGCCGAGGAGAGAAAACAGGACCTTCCCTCTATGTCGCAGCCCTCCCAAGCGGTGGGATCATTCTTGGAGCTTTTGGCTGCCCAAGCAGGGCCATCTGGGCACAGGCAGGCTCCTGCCTGGCCCTGCCTACTCCAGGCTCAGCACTCTGACCTAGGTACTTTGGGCATCTGGCCTGCCCTGATCACCTTTAAATGCAGCAGAAGGCAGGTACCTTTTGCTGAATGAGGGGAAGGCCAGAGGGATAGTCAGGAGATTGCATGGCAAAGAGAGAGACTGGGGCTTCTGTGGAAGAGAGCCTGAAAACCTGCTGGGGCAGAGGGGAGCTCTTAGCATTCCTGCCCAGACCTACCACCCTCTGCTGCTACCCCGGGCTCTGCCACGGGGCCTGTTATGCCCTGCTCTCTGGGGCCTCTCTGCAGGGCCCTCGCTTACTGATGACCAGAGTGGGGACTGGAGACACAGCAGGGCTGCACCCTGACCACCAACCCCTGTCTTCCCTGTTTCCATGCCCCTTCGTTCCTCATGGCCAGGGCGACTTTGTGATGCCCTTTTCGGAACCTCTGGATTAGAAGAGAGAAAAGCCTGGTGGATGGTGATGCAAGAGTCGGCAGTTGGTAGAGTCCTGAAGCACACTGTGGTTTGGAACTCCTGACTGGCATCTGTTCAGGCAGGAAGAGATAGCGCTCCTCCAGGGAGCCAGGGCAGGGAAACCCACAGGGCCTGGCCCAGCCGCTCCTGAAGCTGGCTGGGAGCTGTGGGAGCCAAGGCTTGTTCTGATGTGAGGCCGCAGGCATAAGCAGAGGAAGGACTGGCAGGAGAACAGCGTGGTGGCAGAAGGTCTTCACACTGTGCTCAGTGTCTTCCCCAGCTGGCAGGTGCCCTTGGAGTGGGCCTCTTTCTGTGCTAAGGCATCTTCCCGAAGGCTCTCTCCATGGAGGGTGGTCACTGGGGTGGCACAGCTTCCTGCTGGAGGAGCATGGCATTGGCAGGGTCTGAACATGCTGATGCCCTCTGGTGTTCCCTTGGTTGTGAGGGTGCTGGGGTGTGAGGGATGGTGGG